>NC_091287.1:202360241-203560241 GCF_032444005.1 Ranitomeya imitator | reverse complement strand
ATACCCTACACTCTATACCCTACAATCTACACTCTATGCCCTACACTCTACACTCTATACCCTACACTCTACACTCTATACCCTACACTCTACACTCTATACCCTACACTGTATACCATACACTCTATACCCTACACTCTATACCCTACACTCTATACCCTACACTCTACACTCTATGCCCTACACTCTACACTCTGTACCTTACACTCAACACTCTATTCCCTACACTCTATACCCTACACTCTATACCCTACACTCTATACCCTACACTCTACACCCTACACTCTATACTCTACACTATATACCATACACTCTATACCCTACACTCTACACTCTATGCCCTACACTCTACACCCTACACTCTATACCCTACACTCTATACCCTACACTCTACACTCTATGCCCTACACTCTACACTCTATACCCTACACTCTATACCCTACACTCTATACCCTACACTCTACACTCTATACCCTACACTCTATACCCTACACTCTATGCCCTACACTCTATACCCTACACTCTATACCCTACACTCTATACCCTACACTCTATACCCTACACTCTACACTCTATACCCTACACTCTATACCCTACACTCTATACCCTACACTCTACACTCTATACCCTACACTCTATACCCTACACTCTATGCCCTACACTCTATACCCTACACTCTATACCCTACACTCTATACCCTACACTCTACACTCTATACCCTACACACTATACCCTACACTCTATACCCTACACTCTAATCCCTACACTCTACACTCTATACCCTACACTCTATACCCTACACTCTACACTCTATACCTTACACTCTACACTCTATTCCCTACACTCTATACCCTACACTCTATACCCTACTCTCTATACCCTACACTCTATACCCAACGCTCTACACCCTACACTCTATACCCTACACTCTATACCATACACTCTATACCCTACACTCTACACTCTATACCCTACACTCTACACTCTATACCCTACACTCTATACCCTACACTCTATACCCTACACTCTATACCCGACACTCTACACGCTATACCCTACACTCTACACTCTATACCCTACACTCTATACCCTACACTCTATACCCTACACTCTATACCCTACACTCTATACCCTACACTCTACACTCTATACCCTACACTCTATACCCTACACTCTACACCCTACACTCTATACCCTACACTCTATGCCCTACACTCTATACCCTACACTCTATACCCTACACTCTATACCCTACACTCTACACTCTATACCCTACACTCTATACCCTACACTCTATACCCTACACTCTACACTCTATACCCTACACTCTATACCCTACACTCTATACCCTGCACTCCATACCCTACACTCTACACTCTATATCCTACACTCTCTACCCTACACTCTACACTCTATACCCTACACTCTATACCCTACACTCTAATCCCTACACTCTACACTCTATACCCTACACTCTATACCCTACACTCTATACCCTACACTCTACACTCTATACCCTATACTCTATATCCTACACTCTACACTCTATACCATACATTCTATACCCTACACTCTATACCATACACTCTATACCCTACACTCTACACCCTACACTCTATACCCTACACTCTATACCCTACACTCTATTCCCTACACTCTATACCCTACACTCTACACCCTACACTCTATACCCTACACTCTATACCATACACTCTATATCCTACACTCTACACTCTATACCCTACACTCTACATCCCACACTCTATACCCTACACTCTAATCCCGACACTCTACACTCTATACCCTACACTCTATAGCCTACACTCTACAATCTATACCCTACACTCTATACCCTACACTCTATACCCTACACTCTACACTCTCTACCCTACACTCTATACCCTACACTCTATAACATACACTCTATACCCTACACTCTATACCCTACACTCTACACTCTATACCCTACACTCTATAGCCTACACTCTACAATCTATACCCTACACTCTATACCCTACACTCTATACCCTACAGTCTATACCCTACACTCTATACCCTACACTCTACACTCTATACCTTACACTCTACACTCTATTCCCTACACTCTATACCCTACACTCTATACCCTACACTCTATACCCTACACTCTATACCCTACACTCTACACCCTACACTCTATACCCTACACTCTATACCATACACTCTATACCCTACACTCTACACTCTATACCCTACACTCTACACCCTACACTCTATACCCTACACTCTAATCCCTTCACTCTACACTCTATACCCTACACTCTATACCCTACACTCTACACTCTATACCTTACACTCTACACTCTATTCCCTACACTCTATACCCTACACTCTATACCCTACACTCTATACCCTACACTCTACACCCTACACTCTATACCATACACTCTATACACTACACTCTACACTCTATACCCTACACTCTACACCCTACACTCTATACCCTACACTCTAATCCCTACACTCTACACTCTATACCCTACACTCTATACCCTACACTCTATACCCTACACTCTACACACTCTACCCTACACTCTATACCCTACACTCTATACCCTACACTCTATACCCTACACTCTACACTCTATACCCTACACTCTACACTCTATACCCTACACTCTATACCCTACACTCTATACCCTACACTCTACACTCTATACCTTACACTCTACACTCTATTCCCTACACTCTATACCCTACACTCTATACCCTACACTCTATACCCTACACTCTATACCCAACACTCTACACCCTACACTCTATACCCTACACTCTATACCATACACTCTATACCCTACACTCTACACTCTATACCCTACACTCTATACCCTACACTCTATACCCTACACTCTATACCCTACACTCTACACGCTATACCCTACACTCTACACTTTATACCCTACACTCTATACCCTACACTCTATACCCTACACTCTACACCATACATTCTATACCCTACACTCTATACCATACACTCTATACCCTACACTCTACACCCTACACTCTATACCCTACACTCTATACCCTACACTCTATTCCCTACACTCTATACCCTACACTCTACACCCTACACTCTATACCCTACACTCTATACCATACACTCTATATCCTACACTCTACACTCTATACCCTACACTCTACATCCCACACTCTATACCCTACACTCTAATCCCGACACTCTACACTCTATACCCTACACTCTATAGCCTACACTCTACAATCTATACCCTACACTCTATACCCTACACTCTATACCCTACACTCTACACTCTCTACCCTACACTCTATACCCTACACTCTATAACATACACTCTATACCCTACACTCTATACCCTACACTCTACACTCTATACCCTACACTCTATAGCCTACACTCTACAATCTATACCCTACACTCTATACCCTACACTCTATACCCTACAGTCTATACCCTACACTCTATACCCTACACTCTACACTCTATACCTTACACTCTACACTCTATTCCCTACACTCTATACCCTACACTCTATACCCTACACTCTATACCCTACACTCTATACCCTACACTCTACACCCTACACTCTATACCCTACACTCTATACCATACACTCTATACCCTACACTCTACACTCTATACCCTACACTCTACACCCTACACTCTATACCCTACACTCTAATCCCTTCACTCTACACTCTATACCCTACACTCTATACCTTACACTCTACACTCTATACCTTACACTCTACACTCTATTCCCTACACTCTATACCCTACACTCTATACCCTACACTCTATACCCTACACTCTACACCCTACACTCTATACCATACACTCTATACACTACACTCTACACTCTATACCCTACACTCTACACCCTACACTCTATACCCTACACTCTAATCCCTACACTCTACACTCTATACCCTACACTCTATACCCTACACTCTATACCCTACACTCTACACACTCTACCCTACACTCTATACCCTACACTCTATACCCTACACTCTATACCCTACACTCTACACTCTATACCCTACACTCTACACTCTATACCCTACACTCTATACCCTACACTCTATACCCTACACTCTACACTCTATACCTTACACTCTACACTCTATTCCCTACACTCTATACCCTACACTCTATACCCTACACTCTATACCCTACACTCTATACCCAACACTCTACACCCTACACTCTATACCCTACACTCTATACCATACACTCTATACCCTACACTCTACACTCTATACCCTACACTCTATACCCTACACTCTATACCCTACACTCTATACCCTACACTCTACACGCTATACCCTACACTCTACACTTTATACCCTACACTCTATACCCTACACTCTATACCCTACACTCTACACCATACATTCTATACCCTACACTCTATATCATACACTCTATACCCTACACTCTACACCCTACACTCTATACCCTACACTCTATACCCTACACTCTATTCCCTACACTCTATACCCTACACTCTACACCCTACACTCTATACCCTACACTCTATACCATACACTCTATATCCTACACTCTACACTCTATACCCTACACTCTACATCCCACACTCTATACCCTACACTCTAATCCCGACACTCTACACTCTATACCCTACACTCTATAGCCTACACTCTACAATCTATACCCTACACTCTATACCCTACACTCTATACCCTACACTCTACACTCTCTACCCTACACTCTATACCCTACACTCTATAACATACACTCTATACCCTACACTCTATACCCTACACTCTACACTCTATACCCTACACTCTATAGCCTACACTCTACAATCTATACCCTACACTCTATACCCTACACTCTATACCCTACAGTCTATACCCTACACTCTATACCCTACACTCTACACTCTATACCTTACACTCTACACTCTATTCCCTACACTCTATACCCTACACTCTATACCCTACACTCTATACCCTACACTCTATACCCTACACTCTACACCCTACACTCTATACCCTACACTCTATACCATACACTCTATACCCTACACTCTACACTCTATACCCTACACTCTACACCCTACACTCTATACCCTACACTCTAATCCCTTCACTCTACACTCTATACCCTACACTCTATACCCTACACTCTACACTCTATACCTTACACTCTACACTCTATTCCCTACACTCTATACCCTACACTCTATACCCTACACTCTATACCCTACACTCTACACCCTACACTCTATACCATACACTCTATACACTACACTCTACACTCTATACCCTACACTCTACACCCTACACTCTATACCCTACACTCTAATCCCTACACTCTACACTCTATACCCTACACTCTATACCCTACACTCTATACCCTACACTCTACACACTCTACCCTACACTCTATACCCTACACTCTATACCCTACACTCTATACCCTACACTCTACACTCTATACCCTACACTCTACACTCTATACCCTACACTCTATACCCTACACTCTATACCCTACACTCTACACTCTATACCTTACACTCTACACTCTATTCCCTACACTCTATACCCTACACTCTATACCCTACACTCTATACCCTACACTCTATACCCAACACTCTACACCCTACACTCTATACCCTACACTCTATACCATACACTCTATACCCTACACTCTACACTCTATACCCTACACTCTATACCCTACACTCTATACCCTACACTCTATACCCTACACTCTACACGCTATACCCTACACTCTACACTTTATACCCTACACTCTATACCCTACACTCTATACCCTACACTCTACACCATACACTCCATACCCTACACTCTATACCGTACACTCTATACCCTACACTCTATACCCTACAATCTATACCCTACACTCTACACCCTACACTCTATACCTTACACTCTATACCCTACACTCTATACCCTACACTCTAAACTCTATACCCTACACTCTACACTCTATACCCTACACTCTATAACATACACTCTATACCCTACACTCTATACCCTACACTCTATACCCTACACTCTACACTCTATACCCTACACTCTATACCATACACTCTACACCATGCACTCTATAGCATACACTCTATACCCTACACTCTACACTCTATACCCTACACTCTATACCCTACACTCTACACCCTGCACTCTATACCCTACACACTATACCCTACACTCTACACTCTATACCCTACACTCTATACCCTACACTCTATACCCTACACTCTATACCCTACACTCTATAGCCTACAATCTATACCCTACACTCTATACCCTACAGTCTATACCCTACACTCTATACCCTACACTCTACACTTTATACCTTACACTCTACACTCGATTCCCTACACTCTATACCCTACACTCTATACCCTACACTCTATACCCTACACTCTATACCCTACACTCTACACCCTACACTCTATACCCTACACTCTATACCATACACTCTATACCCTACACTCTACACTCTATACCCTACACTCTACACCCTACACTCTATACCCTACACTCTAATCCCTACACTCTACACTCTATACCCTACACTCTATACCCTATACTCTACACTCTATACCTTACACTCTACACTCTATTCCCTACACTCTATACCCTACACTCTATACCCTACACTCTATACCCTACACTCTACACCCTACACTCTATACCCTACACTCTATACCCTACATTCTACACACTACACTCTATACCCTACACTCTAATCCCTACACTCTACACTCTATACCCCACACTCTATACCCTACACTCTATACCCTACACTCTACACTCTCTACCCTACACTCTATACCCTACACTCTATAACATACACTCTATACCCTACACTCTACACCCTACGCTCTATACCATACACTCTACACTGTATACCCTACACTCTATACCATACACTCTACACCATACACTCTATAGCATACACTCTATACCCTACACTCTACACTCTATACCCTACACTCTATACCCTACACTCTACACTCTATACCCTACACTCTACACTCTATACCCTACACACTATACCCTACACTCTATACCCTACACTCTAATCCCTACACTCTACACTCTATACCCTACACTCTATACCCTACACTCTACACTCTATACCTTACACTCTACACTCTATTCCCTACACTCTATACCCTACACTCTATACCCTACACTCTATACCCTACACTCTACACCCTACACTCTATACTCTACACTCTATACCATACACTCTATACCCTACACTCTACACTCTATGCCCTACACTCTACACCCTACACTCTATACCCTACACTCTAATCCCTACACTCTACACTCTATACCTTACACTCTATACCCTACACTCTACACTCTATACCTTACACTCTACACTCTATTCCCTACACTCTATACCCTACACTCTATACCCTACACTCTATACCCTACACTCTATACCCTACACTCTATACCCTATACTCTACACTCTATACCTTACACTCTACACTCTATTCCCTACACTCTATACCCTACACTCTATACCCTACACTCTATACCCTACACTCTATACCCTACACTCTACACTCTATACCCTACACTCCACACCCTACACTCTATACCCTACACTCTAATCCCTACACTCTACACTCTATACCCTACACTCTATACCCTACACTCTATACCCTACACTCTACACTCTCTACCCTACACTCTACACTCTATACCCTACACTCTATACCCTACACTCTATACCCTACACTCTATACCCTACAATCTACACTCTATGCCCTACACTCTACACTCTATACCCTACACTCTACACTCTATACCCTACACTCTACACTCTATACCCTACACTGTATACCCTACACTCTATACCCTACACTCTATACCCTACACTCTATACCCTACACTCTACACTCTATGCCCTACACTCTACACTCTGTACCTTACACTCAACACTCTATTCCCTACACTCTATACCCTACACTCTATACCCTACACTCTATACCCTACACTCTACACCCTACACTCTATACTCTACACTCTATACCATACACTCTATACCCTACACTCTACACTCTATGCCCTACACTCTACACCCTACACTCTATACCCTACACTCTAATCCCTACACTCTACACTCTCTACCCTACACTCTCTACCCTACACTCTATACCCTACACTCTATACCCTACACTCTACACTCTATGCCCTACACTCTACACTCTATACCCTACACTCTATACCCTACACTCTATACCCTACACTCTACACTCTATACCCTACACTCTATACCCTACACTCTATGCCCTACACTCTATACCCTACACTCTATACCCTACACTCTATACCCTACACTCTATACCCTACACTCTACACTCTATACCCTACACTCTATACCCTACACTCTATACCCTACACTCTACACTCTATACCCTACACTCTATACCCTACACTCTATGCCCTACACTCTATACCCTGCACTCTATACCCTACACTCTATACCCTACACTCTACACTCTATACCCTACACTCTACACTCTATACCCTACACACTATACCCTACACTCTATACCCTACACTCTAATCCCTACACTCTACACTCTATACCCTACACTCTATACCCTACACTCTACACTCTATACCTTACACTCTACACTCTATACCCTACACTCTATACCCTACACTCTACACCCTGCACTCTATACCCTACACACTATACCCTACACTCTACACTCTATACCCTACACTCTATACCCTACACTCTATACCCTACACTCTATACCCTACACTCTACACTGTATACCCTACACTCTATAGCCTACACGCTACAATCTATACCCTACACTCTATACCCTACAGTCTATACCCTACACTCTATACCCTACACTCTACACTCTATACCTTACACTCCACACTCTATTCCCTACACTCTATACCCTACACTCTATACCCTACACTCTATACCCTACACTCTATACCCTACACTCTACACCCTACACTCTATACCCTACACTCTATACCATACACTCTATACCCTACACTCTACACTCTATACCCTACACTCTACACCCTACACTCTATACCCTACACTCTAATCCCTACACTCTACACTCTATACCTTACACTCTATACCCTACACTCTACACTCTATACCTTACACTCTACACTCTATTCCCTACACTCTATACCCTACACTCTATACCCTACACTCTATACCCTACACTCTATACCCTACACTCTACACCCTACACTCTATACCCTACACTCTATACCATACACTCTATACCCTACACTCTACACTCTATACCCTACACTCCACACCCTACACTCCATACCCTACACTCTAATCCCTACACTCTACACTCTATACCCTACACTCTATACCCTACACTCTATAACCTACACTCTACACTCTCTACCCTACACTCTATACCTTACACTCTGTACCCTACACTCTATACCCTACACTCTACACTCTATACCCTACACTCTACACTCTATACCCTACACTCTATACCCTACACTCTATACCCTACACTCTATAACCTACAATCTACACTCTATGCCCTACACTCTACACTCTATACCCTACACTCTACACTCTATACCCTACACTCTACACTCTATACCCTACACTGTATACCCTACACTCTATACCCTGCACTCTATACCCTACACTCTATACCCTACACTCTACACTCTATGCCCTACACTCTACACTCTGTACCTTACACTCAACACTCTATTCCCTACACTCTATACCCTACACTCTATACCTTACACTCTATACCCTACACTCTACACCCTACACTCTATACTCTACACTCTATACCATACACTCTATACCCTACACTCTACACTCTATGCCCTACACTCTACACCCTACACTCTATACCCTACACTCTAATCCCTACACTCTACACTCTCTACCCTACACTCTCTACCCTACACTCTATATTCTACACTCTATACCCTACACTCTACACTCTATGCCCTACACTCTACACTCTATACCCTACACTCTATACCCTAAAATCTATACCCTACACTCTACACCCTACACTCTATACCCTACACTCTATACCCTACACTCTATGCCCTACACTCTATACCCTACACTCTATACCCTACACTCTATACCCTACACTCTACACTCTATACCCTACACTCTATACCCTACACTCTATACCCTACACTCTACACTCTATACCCTACACTCTATACCCTACACTCTATGCCCTACACTCTATACCCTACACTCTATACCCTACACTCTATACCCTACACTCTACACTTTATACCCTACACTCTACAGTCTATACCCTACACACTATACCCTACACTCTATACCCTACACTCTAATCCCTACACTCTACACTCTATACACTACACTCTATACCCTACACTCTACACTCTATACCTTACACTCTACACTCTATTCCCTACACTCTATACCCTACACTCTATACCCTACACTCTATACCCTACACTCTACACCCTACACTCTATACTCTACACTCTATACCATACACTCTATAACCTACACTCTACACTCTATGCCCTACACTCTACACCCTACACTCTATACCCTACACTCTAATCCCTACACTCTACACTCTATACCTTACACTCTATACCCTACACTCTACACTCTATACCTTACACTCTACACTCTATTCCCTACACTCTATACCCTACACTCTATACCCTACACTCTATACCCTACACTCTATACCCTACACTCTACACCCTACACTCTATACCCTACACTCTATACCATACACTCTATACCCTACACTCTACACTCTATACCCTACACTCCACACCCTACACTCTATACCCTACACTCTAATCCCTACACTCTACACTCTATACCCTACACTCTATACCCTACACTCTATACCCTACACTCTACACTCTCTACCCTACACTCTATACCCTACACTCTGTACCCTACACTCTATACCCTACACTCTATACCCTACACTCTACACTCTATACCCTACACTCTACACTCTATACCCTACACTCTATACCCTACACTCTATACCCTACACTCTATACCCTACAATCTACACTCTATGCCCTACACTCTACACTCTATACCCTACACTCTACACTCTATACCCTACACTCTACACTCTATACCCTACACTGTATACCATACACTCTATACCCTACACTCTATACCCTACACTCTATACCCTACACTCTACACTCTATGCCCTACACTCTACACTCTGTACCTTACACTCAACACTCTATTCCCTACACTCTATACCCTACACTCTATACCCTACACTCTATACCCTACACTCTACACCCTACACTCTATACTCTACACTATATACCATACACTCTATACCCTACACTCTACACTCTATGCCCTACACTCTACACCCTACACTCTATACCCTACACTCTATACCCTACACTCTACACTCTATGCCCTACACTCTACACTCTATACCCTACACTCTATACCCTACACTCTATACCCTACACTCTACACTCTATACCCTACACTCTATACCCTACACTCTATGCCCTACACTCTATACCCTACACTCTATACCCTACACTCTATACCCTACACTCTATACCCTACACTCTACACTCTATACCCTACACTCTATACCCTACACTCTATACCCTACACTCTACACTCTATACCCTACACTCTATACCCTACACTCTATGCCCTACACTCTATACCCTACACTCTATACCCTACACTCTATACCCTACACTCTACACTCTATACCCTACACACTATACCCTACACTCTATACCCTACACTCTAATCCCTACACTCTACACTCTATACCCTACACTCTATACCCTACACTCTACACTCTATACCTTACACTCTACACTCTATTCCCTACACTCTATACCCTACACTCTATACCCTACTCTCTATACCCTACACTCTATACCCAACGCTCTACACCCTACACTCTATACCCTACACTCTATACCATACACTCTATACCCTACACTCTACACTCTATACCCTACACTCTACACTCTATACCCTACACTCTATACCCTACACTCTATACCCTACACTCTATACCCGACACTCTACACGCTATACCCTACACTCTACACTCTATACCCTACACTCTATACCCTACACTCTATACCCTACACTCTATACCCTACACTCTATACCCTACACTCTACACTCTATACCCTACACTCTATACCCTACACTCTACACCCTACACTCTATACCCTACACTCTATGCCCTACACTCTATACCCTACACTCTATACCCTACACTCTATACCCTACACTCTACACTCTATACCCTACACTCTATACCCTACACTCTATACCCTACACTCTACACTCTATACCCTACACTCTATACCCTACACTCTATACCCTGCACTCCATACCCTACACTCTACACTCTATATCCTACACTCTCTACCCTACACTCTACACTCTATACCCTACACTCTATACCCTACACTCTAATCCCTACACTCTACACTCTATACCCTACACTCTATACCCTACACTCTATACCCTACACTCTACACTCTATACCCTATACTCTATATCCTACACTCTACACTCTATACCATACATTCTATACCCTACACTCTATACCATACACTCTATACCCTACACTCTACACCCTACACTCTATACCCTACACTCTATACCCTACACTCTATTCCCTACACTCTATACCCTACACTCTACACCCTACACTCTATACCCTACACTCTATACCATACACTCTATATCCTACACTCTACACTCTATACCCTACACTCTACATCCCACACTCTATACCCTACACTCTAATCCCGACACTCTACACTCTATACCCTACACTCTATAGCCTACACTCTACAATCTATACCCTACACTCTATACCCTACACTCTATACCCTACACTCTACACTCTCTACCCTACACTCTATACCCTACACTCTATAACATACACTCTATACCCTACACTCTATACCCTACACTCTACACTCTATACCCTACACTCTATAGCCTACACTCTACAATCTATACCCTACACTCTATACCCTACACTCTATACCCTACAGTCTATACCCTACACTCTATACCCTACACTCTACACTCTATACCTTACACTCTACACTCTATTCCCTACACTCTATACCCTACACTCTATACCCTACACTCTATACCCTACACTCTATACCCTACACTCTACACCCTACACTCTATACCCTACACTCTATACCATACACTCTATACCCTACACTCTACACTCTATACCCTACACTCTACACCCTACACTCTATACCCTACACTCTAATCCCTTCACTCTACACTCTATACCCTACACTCTATACCCTACACTCTACACTCTATACCTTACACTCTACACTCTATTCCCTACACTCTATACCCTACACTCTATACCCTACACTCTATACCCTACACTCTACACCCTACACTCTATACCATACACTCTATACACTACACTCTACACTCTATACCCTACACTCTACACCCTACACTCTATACCCTACACTCTAATCCCTACACTCTACACTCTATACCCTACACTCTATACCCTACACTCTATACCCTACACTCTACACACTCTACCCTACACTCTATACCCTACACTCTATACCCTACACTCTATACCCTACACTCTACACTCTATACCCTACACTCTACACTCTATACCCTACACTCTATACCCTACACTCTATACCCTACACTCTACACTCTATACCTTACACTCTACACTCTATTCCCTACACTCTATACCCTACACTCTATACCCTACACTCTATACCCTACACTCTATACCCAACACTCTACACCCTACACTCTATACCCTACACTCTATACCATACACTCTATACCCTACACTCTACACTCTATACCCTACACTCTATACCCTACACTCTATACCCTACACTCTATACCCTACACTCTACACGCTATACCCTACACTCTACACTTTATACCCTACACTCTATACCCTACACTCTATACCCTACACTCTACACCATACATTCTATACCCTACACTCTATACCATACACTCTATACCCTACACTCTACACCCTACACTCTATACCCTACACTCTATACCCTACACTCTATTCCCTACACTCTATACCCTACACTCTACACCCTACACTCTATACCCTACACTCTATACCATACACTCTATATCCTACACTCTACACTCTATACCCTACACTCTACATCCCACACTCTATACCCTACACTCTAATCCCGACACTCTACACTCTATACCCTACACTCTATAGCCTACACTCTACAATCTATACCCTACACTCTATACCCTACACTCTATACCCTACACTCTACACTCTCTACCCTACACTCTATACCCTACACTCTATAACATACACTCTATACCCTACACTCTATACCCTACACTCTACACTCTATACCCTACACTCTATAGCCTACACTCTACAATCTATACCCTACACTCTATACCCTACACTCTATACCCTACAGTCTATACCCTACACTCTATACCCTACACTCTACACTCTATACCTTACACTCTACACTCTATTCCCTACACTCTATACCCTACACTCTATACCCTACACTCTATACCCTACACTCTATACCCTACACTCTACACCCTACACTCTATACCCTACACTCTATACCATACACTCTATACCCTACACTCTACACTCTATACCCTACACTCTACACCCTACACTCTATACCCTACACTCTAATCCCTTCACTCTACACTCTATACCCTACACTCTATACCTTACACTCTACACTCTATACCTTACACTCTACACTCTATTCCCTACACTCTATACCCTACACTCTATACCCTACACTCTATACCCTACACTCTACACCCTACACTCTATACCATACACTCTATACACTACACTCTACACTCTATACCCTACACTCTACACCCTACACTCTATACCCTACACTCTAATCCCTACACTCTACACTCTATACCCTACACTCTATACCCTACACTCTATACCCTACACTCTACACACTCTACCCTACACTCTATACCCTACACTCTATACCCTACACTCTATACCCTACACTCTACACTCTATACCCTACACTCTACACTCTATACCCTACACTCTATACCCTACACTCTATACCCTACACTCTACACTCTATACCTTACACTCTACACTCTATTCCCTACACTCTATACCCTACACTCTATACCCTACACTCTATACCCTACACTCTATACCCAACACTCTACACCCTACACTCTATACCCTACACTCTATACCATACACTCTATACCCTACACTCTACACTCTATACCCTACACTCTATACCCTACACTCTATACCCTACACTCTATACCCTACACTCTACACGCTATACCCTACACTCTACACTTTATACCCTACACTCTATACCCTACACTCTATACCCTACACTCTACACCATACATTCTATACCCTACACTCTATATCATACACTCTATACCCTACACTCTACACCCTACACTCTATACCCTACACTCTATACCCTACACTCTATTCCCTACACTCTATACCCTACACTCTACACCCTACACTCTATACCCTACACTCTATACCATACACTCTATATCCTACACTCTACACTCTATACCCTACACTCTACATCCCACACTCTATACCCTACACTCTAATCCCGACACTCTACACTCTATACCCTACACTCTATAGCCTACACTCTACAATCTATACCCTACACTCTATACCCTACACTCTATACCCTACACTCTACACTCTCTACCCTACACTCTATACCCTACACTCTATAACATACACTCTATACCCTACACTCTATACCCTACACTCTACACTCTATACCCTACACTCTATAGCCTACACTCTACAATCTATACCCTACACTCTATACCCTACACTCTATACCCTACAGTCTATACCCTACACTCTATACCCTACACTCTACACTCTATACCTTACACTCTACACTCTATTCCCTACACTCTATACCCTACACTCTATACCCTACACTCTATACCCTACACTCTATACCCTACACTCTACACCCTACACTCTATACCCTACACTCTATACCATACACTCTATACCCTACACTCTACACTCTATACCCTACACTCTACACCCTACACTCTATACCCTACACTCTAATCCCTTCACTCTACACTCTATACCCTACACTCTATACCCTACACTCTACACTCTATACCTTACACTCTACACTCTATTCCCTACACTCTATACCCTACACTCTATACCCTACACTCTATACCCTACACTCTACACCCTACACTCTATACCATACACTCTATACACTACACTCTACACTCTATACCCTACACTCTACACCCTACACTCTATACCCTACACTCTAATCCCTACACTCTACACTCTATACCCTACACTCTATACCCTACACTCTATACCCTACACTCTACACACTCTACCCTACACTCTATACCCTACACTCTATACCCTACACTCTATACCCTACACTCTACACTCTATACCCTACACTCTACACTCTATACCCTACACTCTATACCCTACACTCTATACCCTACACTCTACACTCTATACCTTACACTCTACACTCTATTCCCTACACTCTATACCCTACACTCTATACCCTACACTCTATACCCTACACTCTATACCCAACACTCTACACCCTACACTCTATACCCTACACTCTATACCATACACTCTATACCCTACACTCTACACTCTATACCCTACACTCTATACCCTACACTCTATACCCTACACTCTATACCCTACACTCTACACGCTATACCCTACACTCTACACTTTATACCCTACACTCTATACCCTACACTCTATACCCTACACTCTACACCATACACTCCATACCCTACACTCTATACCGTACACTCTATACCCTACACTCTATACCCTACAATCTATACCCTACACTCTACACCCTACACTCTATACCTTACACTCTATACCCTACACTCTATACCCTACACTCTAAACTCTATACCCTACACTCTACACTCTATACCCTACACTCTATAACATACACTCTATACCCTACACTCTATACCCTACACTCTATACCCTACACTCTACACTCTATACCCTACACTCTATACCATACACTCTACACCATGCACTCTATAGCATACACTCTATACCCTACACTCTACACTCTATACCCTACACTCTATACCCTACACTCTACACCCTGCACTCTATACCCTACACACTATACCCTACACTCTACACTCTATACCCTACACTCTATACCCTACACTCTATACCCTACACTCTATACCCTACACTCTATAGCCTACAATCTATACCCTACACTCTATACCCTACAGTCTATACCCTACACTCTATACCCTACACTCTACACTTTATACCTTACACTCTACACTCGATTCCCTACACTCTATACCCTACACTCTATACCCTACACTCTATACCCTACACTCTATACCCTACACTCTACACCCTACACTCTATACCCTACACTCTATACCATACACTCTATACCCTACACTCTACACTCTATACCCTACACTCTACACCCTACACTCTATACCCTACACTCTAATCCCTACACTCTACACTCTATACCCTACACTCTATACCCTATACTCTACACTCTATACCTTACACTCTACACTCTATTCCCTACACTCTATACCCTACACTCTATACCCTACACTCTATACCCTACACTCTACACCCTACACTCTATACCCTACACTCTATACCCTACATTCTACACACTACACTCTATACCCTACACTCTAATCCCTACACTCTACACTCTATACCCCACACTCTATACCCTACACTCTATACCCTACACTCTACACTCTCTACCCTACACTCTATACCCTACACTCTATAACATACACTCTATACCCTACACTCTACACCCTACGCTCTATACCATACACTCTACACTGTATACCCTACACTCTATACCATACACTCTACACCATACACTCTATAGCATACACTCTATACCCTACACTCTACACTCTATACCCTACACTCTATACCCTACACTCTACACTCTATACCCTACACTCTACACTCTATACCCTACACACTATACCCTACACTCTATACCCTACACTCTAATCCCTACACTCTACACTCTATACCCTACACTCTATACCCTACACTCTACACTCTATACCTTACACTCTACACTCTATTCCCTACACTCTATACCCTACACTCTATACCCTACACTCTATACCCTACACTCTACACCCTACACTCTATACTCTACACTCTATACCATACACTCTATACCCTACACTCTACACTCTATGCCCTACACTCTACACCCTACACTCTATACCCTACACTCTAATCCCTACACTCTACACTCTATACCTTACACTCTATACCCTACACTCTACACTCTATACCTTACACTCTACACTCTATTCCCTACACTCTATACCCTACACTCTATACCCTACACTCTATACCCTACACTCTATACCCTACACTCTATACCCTATACTCTACACTCTATACCTTACACTCTACACTCTATTCCCTACACTCTATACCCTACACTCTATACCCTACACTCTATACCCTACACTCTATACCCTACACTCTACACTCTATACCCTACACTCCACACCCTACACTCTATACCCTACACTCTAATCCCTACACTCTACACTCTATACCCTACACTCTATACCCTACACTCTATACCCTACACTCTACACTCTCTACCCTACACTCTACACTCTATACCCTACACTCTATACCCTACACTCTATACCCTACACTCTATACCCTACAATCTACACTCTATGCCCTACACTCTACACTCTATACCCTACACTCTACACTCTATACCCTACACTCTACACTCTATACCCTACACTGTATACCCTACACTCTATACCCTACACTCTATACCCTACACTCTATACCCTACACTCTACACTCTATGCCCTACACTCTACACTCTGTACCTTACACTCAACACTCTATTCCCTACACTCTATACCCTACACTCTATACCCTACACTCTATACCCTACACTCTACACCCTACACTCTATACTCTACACTCTATACCATACACTCTATACCCTACACTCTACACTCTATGCCCTACACTCTACACCCTACACTCTATACCCTACACTCTAATCCCTACACTCTACACTCTCTACCCTACACTCTCTACCCTACACTCTATACCCTACACTCTATACCCTACACTCTACACTCTATGCCCTACACTCTACACTCTATACCCTACACTCTATACCCTACACTCTATACCCTACACTCTACACTCTATACCCTACACTCTATACCCTACACTCTATGCCCTACACTCTATACCCTACACTCTATACCCTACACTCTATACCCTACACTCTATACCCTACACTCTACACTCTATACCCTACACTCTATACCCTACACTCTATACCCTACACTCTACACTCTATACCCTACACTCTATACCCTACACTCTATGCCCTACACTCTATACCCTGCACTCTATACCCTACACTCTATACCCTACACTCTACACTCTATACCCTACACTCTACACTCTATACCCTACACACTATACCCTACACTCTATACCCTACACTCTAATCCCTACACTCTACACTCTATACCCTACACTCTATACCCTACACTCTACACTCTATACCTTACACTCTACACTCTATTCCCTACACTCTATACCCTACACTCTATACCCTACACTCTATACCCTACACTCTATACCCAACACTCTACACCCTACACTCAATACCCTACACTCTGTACCATACACTCTATACCCTACACTCTACACTCTATACCCTACACTCTACACTCTATACCCTACACTCTACACTCTATACCCTACACTCTACACCCTACACTCTATACCCTACACTCTAATCCCTACACTCTACACTCTATACCTTACACTCTATACCCTACACTCTACACTCTATACCTTACACTCTACACTCTATTCCCTACACTCTATACCCTACACTCTATACCCTACACTCTATACCCTACACTCTACACCCTACACTCTATACCCTACACTCTATACCATACACTCTATACCCTACACTCTACACTCTATACCCTACACTCCACACCCTACACTCTATACCCTACACTCTAATCCCTACACTCTACACTCTATACCCTACACTCTATACCCTACACTCTATACCCTACACTCTACACTCTCTACCCTACACTCTATACCTTACACTCTGTACCCTACACTCTATACCCTACACTCTACACTCTATACCCTACACTCTACACTCTATACCCTACACTCTATACCCTACACTCTATACCCTACACTCTATACCCTACAATCTACACTCTATGCCCTACACTCTACACTCTATACCCTACACTCTACACTCTATACCCTACACTCTACACTCTATACCCTACACTGTATACCCTACACTCTATACCCTGCACTCTATACCCTACACTCTATACCCTACACTCTACACTCTATGCCCTACACTCTACACTCTGTACCTTACACTCAACACTCTATTCCCTACACTCTATACCCTACACTCTATACCCTACACTCTATACCCTACACTCTACACCCTACACTCTATACTCTACACTCTATACCATACACTCTATACCCTACACTCTACACTCTATGCCCTACACTCTACACCCTACACTCTATACCCTACACTCTAATCCCTACACTCTACACTCTCTACCCTACACTCTCTACCCTACACTCTATATTCTACACTCTATACCCTACACTCTACACTCTATGCCCTACACTCTACACTCTATACCCTACACTCTATACCCTAAAATCTATACCCTACACTCTACACCCTACACTCTATACCCTACACTCTATACCCTACACTCTATGCCCTACACTCTATACCCTACACTCTATGCCCTACACTCTATACCCTACACTCTATACCCTACACTCTGAACCCTACACTCTATACCCTACACTCTACTCCCTACACTCTATACCCTACACTCTATACCCTACACTCTACACTCTATACCCTACACTCTATACCCTACACTTCATACCCTACACTCTATACCCTACACTCTACACTCTATACCCTACACTCTACACTCTATACCCTGCACTCTATACCCTACACTCTATACCCTACACTCTATACCCTACACTCTATACCCTACACTCTACACTCTATACCCTACACTCTATACCCTACACTCTACACTCTATACCCTACACTCTACACTCTATACCCTATACTCTATACCCTACACTCTATACCCTACACTCAATACCCTACACTCTATACCCTACACTCTACACTCTATACCCTACACTCTATACCCTACACTCTATACCCTACACTCTACACTCTATACCCTACACTCTATACCCTACACCCTATGCCCTACACTCTATACCCTACACTCTACACCCTACACTCTATACCTTACACTCTATACCCTACTCTCTATACCCTACACTCTAAACTTTATACCCTACACTCTATACCCTACACTCTATCACATACACGCTACACCCTACACTCTATACCCTACAATCTATACCATACACTCTATACCCTACACTCTATACCCTACACTCTATACCATACACTCTATACCCTACACTCTATACCGTACACTCTATACCCTACACTCTATACCCTACACTCTATACCATACACTCTATACCCTACACTCTACACTCTATACCCTACACTCCACACCCTACACTCTATACCCTACACTCTAATCCCTACACTCTACACTCTCTACCCTACACTCTCTACCCTACACTCTATACCCTACACTCTATACCCTACACTCTACACTCTATGCCCTACACTCTACACTCTATACCCTACACTCTATACCCTACACTCTATACCCTACACTCTACACTCTATACCCTACACTCTATACCCTACACTCTATGCCCTACACTCTATACCCTACACTCTATACCCTACACTCTATACCCTACACTCTATACCCTACACTCTACACTCTATACCCTACACTCTATACCCTACACTCTATACCCTACACTCTACACTCTATACCCTACACTCTATACCCTACACTCTATGCCCTACACTCTATACCCTGCACTCTATACCCTACACTCTATACCCTACACTCTACACTCTATACCCTACACTCTACACTCTATACCCTACACACTATACCCTACACTCTATACCCTACACTCTAATCTCTACACTCTACACTCTATACCCTACACTCTATACCCTACACTCTACACTCTATACCTTACACTCTACACTCTATTCCCTACACTCTATACCCTACACTCTATACCCTACACTCTATACCCTACACTCTATACCCAACACTCTACACCCTACACTCAATACCCTACACTCTATACCATACACTCTATACCCTACACTCTACACTCTATACCCTACACTGTACACTCTATACCCTACACTCTACACTCTATACCCTACACTCTACACCCTACACTCTATACCCTACACTCTAATCCCTACACTCTACACTCTATACCTTACACTCTATACCCTACACTCTACACTCTATACCTTACACTCTACACTCTATTCCCTACACTCTATACCCTACACTCTATACCCTACACTCTATACCCTACAATCTACACCCTACACTCTATACCCTACACTCTATACCATACACTCTATACCCTACACTCTACACTCTATACCCTACACTCCACACCCTACACTCTATACCCTACACTCTAATCCCTACACTCTACACTCTATACCCTACACTCTATACCCTACACTCTATACCCTACACTCTACACTCTCTACCCTACACTCTATACCTTACACTCTGTACCCTACACTCTATACCCTACACTCTACACTCTATACCCTACACTCTACACTCTATACCCTACACTCTATACCCTACACTCTATACCCTACACTCTATACCCTACAATCTACACTCTATGCCCTACACTCTACACTCTATACCCTACACTCTACACTCTATACCCTACACTCTACACTCTATACCCTACACTGTATACCCTACACTCTATACCCTGCACTCTATACCCTACACTCTATACCCTACACTCTACACTCTATGCCCTACACTCTACACTCTGTACCTTACACTCAACACTCTATTCCCTACACTCTATACCCTACACTCTATACCCTACACTCTATACCCTACACTCTACACCCTACACTCTATACTCTACACTCTATACCATACACTCTATACCCTACACTCTACACTCTATGCCCTACACTCTACACCCTACACTCTATACCCTACACTCTAATCCCTACACTCTACACTCTCTACCCTACACTCTCTACCCTACACTCTATATTCTACACTCTATACCCTACACTCTACACTCTATGCCCTACACTCTACACTCTATACCCTACACTCTATACCCTAAAATCTATACCCTACACTCTACACCCTACACTCTATACCCTACACTCTCTACCCTACACTCTATGCCCTACACTCTATACCCTACACTCTATGCCCTACACTCTATACCCTACACTCTATACCCTACACTCTGAACCCTACACTCTATACCCTACACTCTACTCCCTACACTCTATACCCTACACTCTATACCCTACACTCTACACTCTATACCCTACACTCTATACCCTACACTCTATACCCTACACTCTATACCCTACACTCTACACTCTATACCCTACACTCTACACTCTATACCCTGCACTCTATACCCTACACTCTATACCCTACACTCTATACCCTACACTCTACACTATGTACCCTACACTCTATACCCTACACTCTACACTCTATACCCTACACTCTACACTCTATACCCTACACTCTATACCCTACACTCTATACCCTACACTCAATACCCTACACTCTATACCCTACACTCTACACTCTATACCCTACACTCTATACCCTACACTCTATACCCTACACTCTACACTCTATACCCTACAATCTATACCCTACACCCTATGCCCTACATTCTATACCCTACACCAGGGGTCCCCAACCTGTAGCTCGGGAGCCACATGTGGCTCGCGGTCCCATTAATTGTGGCTCGCGGCTGTCTGTTAGCTTATGCATTATCTCCAGGTCTAGCAAAGAGGTATGAAGAGCACATCTGAAAATGGTGTATTTTGTGAGCCTCTCTGCACAGAAGAGCAGATCTGGATACACATATACTGGTCTTAGGGGTTTTCAGATAATTTTAGTATGGTACACTGGAGACAAGATGACACCATCTGAGGTTTTTGAAGCTGGATGTGACAGTCTTTCGAGTGCTTTATAGTAGAATACTGAATGGGGGGTACTGGGGGAACCCCTGGTTCTTAATATAATGCTTTGGGGTGATTTTTGTGGAAAAGCTTTGGTTACCATTATGTCCGTAATGGGGGCTTTGGTTGCCACTATTGTGAGGGGGCCGTGAGCTGAATGTGGCTCGTGACCCTCTCTCAATGCTGGATGTGGCTCGTGACCCTCTCTCAGAGTTGAATGTGGCTCTCAAGATCAGAAACGTTGGGGACCTCTGCCCTACACTCTACACCCTACACTCTATACCTTACACTCTATACCCTACTCTCTATACCCTACACTCTAAACTCTATACCCTACACTCTATACCCTACACTCTATCACATACACGCTACACCCTACACTCTATACCCTACAATCTATACCATACACTCTATACCCTACACTCTATACCCTACACTCTATACCATACACTCTATACCCTACACTCTATACCGTACACTCTATACCCTACACTCTATACCCTACACTCTATACCCTACACTCTACACCCTACACTCTATACCTTACACTCTATACCCTACACTCTATACCCTACACTCTAAACTCTATACCCTACACTCTACACTCTATACCCTACACTCTATACCCTACACTCTATACCCTACACTCTATACCCTACACTCTATACCCTACACTCTACACCTTACACTCTATACCCTACACTCTATACCCTACACTCTATACTCTATACCCTACACTCTACACTCTATACCCTACACTCTACACTCTATACCCTACACTCTACACTCTACACTCTATACCCTACACTCTACACTCTATACCCTACACTCTATAACATACACTCTATACCCTACACTCTATACCATACACTCTATACCCTACACTCTATACCCTACACTCTATACTATACACTCTGTACCCTACACTCTATACCGTACACTCTATACCCTACACTCTATACCCTACACTCTATACCCTACACTCTACACCCTACACTCTATACCTTACACTCTATACCCTACACTCTATACCCTACACTCTAAACTCTATACCCTGCACTCTACACTCTATACCCTACACTCTATACCCTACACTCTACACCCTACACTCTATACCCTACACTCTATACCCTACACTCTATACCCTACACTCTACATTCTATACCCTACACTCTACACTCTATACCCTACACTCTATAACATACACTCTATACCCTACACTCTATACCCTACACTCTATACCCTACACTCTACACTCTATACCCTACACTCTATACCATACACTCTACACCATACACTCTATAGCATACACTCTATACCCTACACTCTACATTCTATACCCTACAATCTATACCCTACACTCTACACCCTGCACTCTATACCCTACACACTATACCCTACACTCTACACTCTATACCCTACACTCTATACCCTACACTCTATACCCTACACTCTATACCCTACACTCTATACCCTACACTCTATAGCCTACAATCTATACCCTACACTCTATACCCTACAGTCTATACCCTACACTCTATACCCTACACTCTACACTCTATACTTTACACTCTACACTCTATTCCCTACACTCTATACCTTACACTCTATACCCTACACTCTATACCCTACACTCTATACCCTACACTCTACACCCTACACTCTATACCCTACACTCTATACCATACACTCTATACCCTACACTCTACACTCTATACCCTACACTCTACACCCTACACTCTATACCCTACACTCTAATCACTGCACTCTACACTCTATACCCTACACTTTATACCCTATACTCTACACTCTATACCTTACACTCTACACTCTATTCCCTACACTCTATACCCTACACTCTATACCCTACACTCTATACCCTACACTCTACACCCTACACTCTATACCCTACACTCTATACCATACACTCTATACCCTACACTCTACACTCTATACCCTACACTCTACACACTACACTCTATACCCTACACTCTAATCCCTACACTCTACACTCTATACCCTACACTCTATACCCTACACTCTATACCCTACACTCTACACTCTCTATCCTACACTCTATACCCTACACTCTATAACATACACTCTATACCCTACACTCTACACTCTACACTCTATACCATACACTCAACACTCTATACCCTACACTGTATACCATACACTCTACACCATACACTCTATAGCATACACTCTATACCCTACACTCTACACTCTATACCCTACACTCTATACCCTACACTCTACACCCTGCACTCTATACCCTACACACTATACCCTACACTCTACACTCTATACCCTACACTCTATACCCTACACTCTATACCCTACACTCTATACCCTACACTCTACACTGTATACCCTACACTCTATAGCCTACACGCTACAATCTATACCCTACACTCTATACCCTACACTCTATACCCTACAGTCTATACCCTACACTCTATACCCTACACTCTACACTCTATACCTTACACTCCACACTCTATTCCCTACACTCTATACCCTACACTCTATACCCTACACTCTATACCCTACACTCTATACCCTACACTCTACACCCTACACTCTATACCCTACACTCTATACCATACACTCTATACCCTACACTCTACACTCTATACCCTACACTCTACACCCTACACTCTATACCCTACACTCTAATCCCTACACTCTACACTCTATACCTTACACTCTATACCCTACACTCTACACTCTATACCTTACACTCTACACTCTATTCCCTACACTCTATACCCTACACTCTATACCCTACATTCTATACCCTACACTCTATACCCTACACTCTACACCCTACACTCTATACCCTACACTCTATACCATACACTCTATACCCTACACTCTACACTCTATACCCTACACTCCACACCCTACACTCCATACCCTACACTCTAATCCTTACACTCTACACTCTATACCCTACACTCTATACCCTACACTCTATACCCTACACTCTACACTCTCTACCCTACACTCTATACCTTACACTCTGTACCCTACACTCTATACCCTACACTCTACACTCTATACCCTACACTCTACACTCTATACCCTACACTCTATACCCTACACTCTATACCCTACAATCTACACTCTATGCCCTACACTCTACACTCTATACCCTACACTCTACACTCTATACCCTACACTCTACACTCTACACCCTACACTGTATACCCTACACTCTATACCCTGCACTCTATACCCTACACTCTATACCCTACACTCTACACTCTATGCCCTACACTCTACACTCTGTACCTTACACTCAACACTCTATTCCCTACACTCTATACCCTACACTCTATACCCTACACTCTATACCCTACACTCTACACCCTACACTCTATACTCTACACTCTATACCATACACTCTATACCCTACACTCTACACTCTATGCCCTACACTCTACACCCTACACTCTATACCCTACACTCTAATCCCTACACTCTACACTCTCTACCCTACACTCTCTACCCTACACTCTATATTCTACACTCTATACCCTACACTCTACACTCTATGCCCTACACTCTACACTCTATACCCTACACTCTATACCCTAAAATCTATACCCTACACTCTACACCCTACACTCTATTCCCTACACTCTCTACCCTACACTCTATATTCTACACTCTATACCCTACACTCTACACTCTATGCCCTACACTCTACACTCTATACCCTACACTCTATACCCTAAAATCTATACCCTACACTCTACACCCTACACTCTATACCCTACACTCTATACCCTACGCTCTATGCCCTACACTCTATACCCTACACTCTATACCCTACACTCTATACCCTACACTCTACACTCTATACCCTACACTCTACACTCTATACCCTACACTCTACACTCTATACCCTACACTCTATACCCTTCACTCTATGCCCTACACTCTATACCCTACACTCTATACCCTACACTCTATACCCTACACTCTACACTCTATACCCTACACTCTACACTCTATACCCTACACACTATACCCTACACTCTACACCCTACACTCTAATCCCTACACTCTACACTCTATACACTACACTCTATACCCTACACTCTACACTCTATACCTTACACTCTACACTCTATTTCCTACACTCTATACCCTACACTCTATACCCTACACTCTATACCCTACACTCTACACCCTACACTCTATACTCTACACTCTATACCATACACTCTATACCCTACACTCTACACTCTATGCCCTACACTCTACACCCTACACTCTATACCCTACACTCTAATCCCTACACTCTACACTCTCTACCCTACACTCTCTACCCTACACTCTATATTCTACACTCTATACCCTACACTCTACACTCTATGCCCTACACTCTACACTCTATACCCTACACTCTATACCCTAAAATCTATACCCTACACTCTACACCCTACACTCTATACCCTACACTCTATACCCTACACTCTATGCCCTACACTCTATACCCTACACTCTATACCCTACACTCTATACCCTACACTCTACACTCTATACCCTACACTCTATACCCTACACTCTATACCCTACACTCTACACTCTATACCCTACACTCTATACCCTTCACTCTATGCCCTACACTCTATACCCTACACTCTATACCCTACACTCTATACCCTACACTCTACACTCTATACCCTACACTCTACACTCTATACCCTACACACTATACCCTACACTCTATACCCTACACTCTAATCCCTACACTCTACACTCTATACACTACACTCTATACCCTACACTCTACACTCTATACCTTACACACTATACCCTACACTCTATACCCTACACTCTATACCCTACACTCTACACTCTATACACTACACTCTATACCCTACACTCCACACCCTACACTCTATACCCTACACTCTAATCCCTACACTCTACACTCTCTACCCTACACTCTCTACCCTACACTCTATACCCTACACTCTATACCCTACACTCTACACTCTATGCCCTACACTCTACACTCTATACCCTACACTCTATACTCTACACTCTATACCATACACTCTATACCCTACACTCTACACTCTATGCCCTACACTCTACACCCTACACTCTATACCCTACACTCTAATCCCTACACTCTACACTCTCTACCCTACACTCTCTACCCTACACTCTATATTCTACACTCTATACCCTACACTCTACACTCTATGCCCTACACTCTACACTCTATACCCTACACTCTATACCCTAAAATCTATACCCTACACTCTACACCCTACACTCTATACCCTACACTCTCTACCCTACACTCTATGCCCTACACTCTATACCCTACACTCTATGCCCTACACTCTATACCCTACACTCTATACCCTACACTCTGAACCCTACACTCTATACCCTACACTCTACTCCCTACACTCTATACCCTACACTCTATACCCTACACTCTACACTCTATACCCTACACTCTATACCCTACACTCTATACCCTACACTCTATGCCCTACACTCTACACTCTATACCCTACACTCTACACTCTATACCCTGCACTCTATACCCTACACTCTATAACCTACACTCTATACCCTACACTCTACACTATATACCCTACACTCTATACCCTACACTCTACACTCTATACCCTACACTCTACACTCTATACCCTACACTCTATACCCTACACTCTATACCCTACACTCAATACCCTACACTCTATACCCTACACTCTACACTCTATACCCTACACTCTATACCCTACACTCTATACCCTACACTCTACACTCTATACCCTACAATCTATACCCTACACCCTATGCCCTACACTCTATACCCTACACTCTACACCCTACACTCTATACCTTACACTCTATACCCTACTCTCTATACCCTACACTCTAAACTCTATACCCTACACTCTATACCCTACACTCTATCACATACACGCTACACCCTACACTCTATACCCTACAATCTATACCATACACTCTATACCCTACACTCTATACCCTACACTCTATACCATACACTCTATACCCTACACTCTATACCGTACACTCTATACCCTACACTCTATACCCTACACTCTATACCCTACACTCTACACCCTACACTCTATACCTTACACTCTATACCCTACACTCTATACCCTACACTCTAAACTCTATACCCTACACTCTACACTCTATACCCTACACTCTATACCCTACACTCTATACCCTACACTCTATACCCTACACTCTATACCCTACACTCTACACCTTACACTCTATACCCTACACTCTATACCCTACACTCTATACTCTATACCCTACACTCTACACTCTATACCCTACACTCTACACTCTATACCCTACACTCTACACTCTACACTCTATACCCTACACTCTACACTCTATACCCTACACTCTATAACATACACTCTATACCCTACACTCTATACCATACACTCTATACCCTACACTCTATACCCTACACTCTATACTATACACTCTGTACCCTACACTCTATACCGTACACTCTATACCCTACACTCTATACCCTACACTCTATACCCTACACTCTACACCCTACACTCTATACCTTACACTCTATACCCTACACTCTATACCCTACACTCTAAACTCTATACCCTGCACTCTACACTCTATACCCTACACTCTATACCCTACACTCTACACCCTACACTCTATACCCTACACTCTATACCCTACACTCTATACCCTACACTCTACATTCTATACCCTACACTCTACACTCTATACCCTACACTCTATAACATACACTCTATACCCTACACTCTATACCCTACACTCTATACCCTACACTCTACACTCTATACCCTACACTCTATACCATACACTCTACACCATACACTCTATAGCATACACTCTATACCCTACACTCTACATTCTATACCCTACAATCTATACCCTACACTCTACACCCTGCACTCTATACCCTACACACTATACCCTACACTCTACACTCTATACCCTACACTCTATACCCTACACTCTATACCCTACACTCTATACCCTACACTCTATACCCTACACTCTATAGCCTACAATCTATACCCTACACTCTATACCCTACAGTCTATACCCTACACTCTATACCCTACACTCTACACTCTATACTTTACACTCTACACTCTATTCCCTACACTCTATACCTTACACTCTATACCCTACACTCTATACCCTACACTCTATACCCTACACTCTACACCCTACACTCTATACCCTACACTCTATACCATACACTCTATACCCTACACTCTACACTCTATACCCTACACTCTACACCCTACACTCTAATCACTGCACTCTACACTCTATACCCTACACTTTATACCCTATACTCTACACTCTATACCTTACACTCTACACTCTATTCCCTACACTCTATACCCTACACTCTATACCCTACACTCTATACCCTACACTCTACACCCTACACTCTATACCCTACACTCTATACCATACACTCTATACCCTACACTCTACACTCTATACCCTACACTCTACACACTACACTCTATACCCTACACTCTAATCCCTACACTCTACACTCTATACCCTACACTCTATACCCTACACTCTATACCCTACACTCTACACTCTCTATCCTACACTCTATACCCTACACTCTATAACATACACTCTATACCCTACACTCTACACTCTACACTCTATACCATACACTCAACACTCTATACCCTACACTCTATACCATACACTCTACACCATACACTCTATAGCATACACTCTATACCCTACACTCTACACTCTATACCCTACACTCTATACCCTACACTCTACACCCTGCACTCTATACCCTACACACTATACCCTACACTCTACACTCTATACCCTACACTCTATACCCTACACTCTATACCCTACACTCTATACCCTACACTCTACACTGTATACCCTACACTCTATAGCCTACACGCTACAATCTATACCCTACACTCTATACCCTACACTCTATACCCTACAGTCTATACCCTACACTCTATACCCTACACTCTACACTCTATACCTTACACTCCACACTCTATTCCCTACACTCTATACCCTACACTCTATACCCTACACTCTATACCCTACACTCTATACCCTACACTCTACACCCTACACTCTATACCCTACACTCTATACCATACACTCTATACCCTACACTCTACACTCTATACCCTACACTCTACACCCTACACTCTATACCCTACACTCTAATCCCTACACTCTACACTCTATACCTTACACTCTATACCCTACACTCTACACTCTATACCTTACACTCTACACTCTATTCCCTACACTCTATACCCTACACTCTATACCCTACACTCTATACCCTACACTCTATACCCTACACTCTACACCCTACACTCTATACCCTACACTCTATACCATACACTCTATACCCTACACTCTACACTCTATACCCTACACTCCACACCCTACACTCCATACCCTACACTCTAATCCCTACACTCTACACTCTATACCCTACACTCTATACCCTACACTCTATACCCTACACTCTACACTCTCTACCCTACACTCTATACCTTACACTCTGTACCCTACACTCTATACCCTACACTCTACACTCTATACCCTACACTCTACACTCTATACCCTACACTCTATACCCTACACTCTATACCCTACAATCTACACTCTATGCCCTACACTCTACACTCTATACCCTACACTCTACACTCTATACCCTACACTCTACACTCTATACCCTACACTGTATACCCTACACTCTATACCCTGCACTCTATACCCTACACTCTATACCCTACACTCTACACTCTATGCCCTACACTCTACACTCTGTACCTTACACTCAACACTCTATTCCCTACACTCTATACCCTACACTCTATACCCTACACTCTATACCCTACACTCTACACCCTACACTCTATACTCTACACTCTATACCATACACTCTATACCCTACACTCTACACTCTATGCCCTACACTCTACACCCTACACTCTATACCCTACACTCTAATCCCTACACTCTACACTCTCTACCCTACACTCTCTACCCTACACTCTATATTCTACACTCTATACCCTACACTCTACACTCTATGCCCTACACTCTACACTCTATACCCTACACTCTATACCCTAAAATCTATACCCTACACTCTACACCCTACACTCTATTCCCTACACTCTCTACCCTACACTCTATATTCTACACTCTATACCCTACACTCTACACTCTATGCCCTACACTCTACACTCTATACCCTACACTCTATACCCTAAAATCTATACCCTACACTCTACACCCTACACTCTATACCCTACACTCTATACCCTACACTCTATGCCCTACACTCTATACCCTACACTCTATACCCTACACTCTATACCCTACACTCTACACTCTATACCCTACACTCTACACTCTATACCCTACACTCTACACTCTATACCCTACACTCTATACCCTTCACTCTATGCCCTACACTCTATACCCTACACTCTATACCCTACACTCTATACCCTACGCTCTACACTTTATACCCTACACTCTACACTCTATACCCTACACACTATACCCTACACTCTACACCCTACACTCTAATCCCTACACTCTACACTCTATACACTACACTCTATACCCTACACTCTACACTCTATACCTTACACTCTACACTCTATTTCCTACACTCTATACCCTACACTCTATACCCTACACTCTATACCCTACACTCTACACCCTACACTCTATACTCTACACTCTATACCATACACTCTATACCCTACACTCTACACTCTATGCCCTACACTCTACACCCTACACTCTATACCCTACACTCTAATCCCTACACTCTACACTCTCTACCCTACACTCTCTACCCTACACTCTATATTCTACACTCTATACCCTACACTCTACACTCTATGCCCTACACTCTACACTCTATACCCTACACTCTATACCCTAAAATCTATACCCTACACTCTACACCCTACACTCTATACCCTACACTCTATACCCTACACTCTATGCCCTACACTCTATACCCTACACTCTATACCCTACACTCTATACCCTACACTCTACACTCTATACCCTACACTCTATACCCTACACTCTATACCCTACACTCTACACTCTATACCCTACACTCTATACCCTTCACTCTATGCCCTACACTCTATACCCTACACTCTATACCCTACACTCTATACCCTACACTCTACACTCTATACCCTACACTCTACACTCTATACCCTACACACTATACCCTACACTCTATACCCTACACTCTAATCCCTACACTCTACACTCTATACACTACACTCTATACCCTACACTCTACACTCTATACCTTACACACTATACCCTACACTCTATACCCTACACTCTATACCCTACACTCTTCACTCTATACACTACACTCTATACCCTACACTCCACACCCTACACTCTATACCCTACACTCTAATCCCTACACTCTACACTCTCTACCCTACACTCTCTACCCTACACTCTATACCCTACACTCTATACCCTACACTCTACACTCTATGCCCTACACTCTACACTCTATACCCTACACTCTATACCCTACACTCTATACCCTACACTCTACACTCTATACCCTACACTCTATACCCTACACTCTATGCCCTACACTCTATACCCTACACTCTATACCCTACACTCTATACCCTACACTCTACACTCTATACCCTACACTCTATACCCTACACTCTATACCCTACACTCTACACTCTATACCCTACACTCTATACCCTACACTCTATGCCCTACACTCTATACCCTGCACTCTATACCCTACACTCTATACCCTACACTCTACACTCTATACCCTACACTCTACACTCTATACCCTACACACTATACCCTACACTCTATACCCTACACTCTAATCCCTACACTCTACACTCTATACCCTACACTCTATACCCTACACTCTACACTCTATACCTTACACTCTACACTCTATTCCCTACACTCTATACCCTACACTCTATACCCTACACTCTATACCCTACACTCTATACCCAACACTCTACACCCTACACTCAATACCCTACACTCTATACCATACACTCTATACCCTACACTCTACACTCTATACCCTACACTGTACACTCTATACCCTACACTCTACACTCTATACCCTACACTCTACACCCTACACTCTATACCCTACACTCTAATCCCTACACTCTACACTCTATACCTTACACTCTATACCCTACACTCTACACTCTATACCTTACACTCTACACTCTATTCCCTACACTCTATACCCTACACTCTATACCCTACACTCTATACCCTACACTCTACACCCTACACTATATACCCTACACTCTATACCATACACTCTATACCCTACACTCTACAATCTATACCCTACACTCCACACCCTACACTCTATACCCTACACTCTAATCCCTACACTCTACACTCTATACCCTACACTCTATACCCTACACTCTATACCCTACACTCTACACTCTCTACCCTACACTCTATACCTTACACTCTGTACCCTACACTCTATACCCTACACTCTACACTCTATACCCTACACTCTACACTCTATACCCTACACTCTATACCCTACACTCTATACCCTACACTCTATACCCTACAATCTACACTCTATGCCCTACACTCTACACTCTATACCCTACACTCTACACTCTATACCCTACACTCTACACTCTATACCCTACACTGTATACCCTACACTCTATACCCTGCACTCTATACCCTACACTCTATACCCTACACTCTACACTCTATGCCCTACACTCTACACTCTGTACCTTACACTCAACACTCTATTCCCTACACTCTATACCCTACACTCTATACCCTACACTCTATACCCTACACTCTACACCCTACACTCTATACTCTACACTCTATACCATACACTCTATACCCTACACTCTACACTCTATGCCCTACACTCTACACCCTACACTCTATACCCTACACTCTAATCCCTACACTCTACACTCTCTACCCTACACTCTCTACCCTACACTCTATATTCTACACTCTATACCCTACACTCTACACTCTATGCCCTACACTCTACACTCTATACCCTACACTCTATACCCTAAAATCTATACCCTACACTCTACACCCTACACTCTATACCCTACACTCTATACCCTACACTCTATGCCCTACACTCTATACCCTACACTCTATGCCCTACACTCTATACCCTACACTCTATACCCTACACTCTGAACCCTACACTCTATACCCTACACTCTACTCCCTACACTCTATACCCTACACTCTATACCCTACACTCTACACTCTATACCCTACACTCTATACCCTACACTCTATACCCTACACTCTATACCCTACACTCTACACTCTATACCCTACACTCTACACTCTATACCCTGCACTCTATACCCTACACTCTATACCCTACACTCTATACCCTACACTCTATACCCTACACTCTACACTATATACCCTACACTCTATACCCTACACTCTACACTCTATACCCTACACTCTACACTCTATACCCTACACTCTATACCCTACACTCTATACCCTACACTCAATACCCTACACTCTATACCCTACACTCTACACTCTATACCCTACACTCTATACCCTACACTCTATACCCTACACTCTACACTCTATACCCTACACTCTATACCCTACACCCTATGCCCTACACTCTATACCCTACACTCTACACCCTACACTCTATACCTTACACTCTATACCCTACTCTCTATACCCTACACTCTAAACTCTATACCCTACACTCTATACCCTACACTCTATCACATACACGCTACACCCTACACTCTATACCCTACAATCTATACCATACACTCTATACCCTACACTCTATACCCTACACTCTATACCATACACTCTATACCCTACACTCTATACCGTACACTCTATACCCTACACTCTATACCCTACACTCTATACCCTACACTCTACACCCTACACTCTATACCTTACACTCTATACCCTACACTCTAAACTCTATACCCTACACTCTACACTCTATACCCTACACTCTATACCCTACACTCTATACCCTACACTCTATACCCTACACTCTACACCTTACACTCTATACCCTACACTCTATACCCTACACTCTATACTCTATACCCTACACTCTACACTCTATACCCTACACTCTACACTCTACACTCTATACCCTACACTCTACACTCTATACCCTACACTCTATAACATACACTCTATACCCTACACTCTATACCCTACACTCTATACCCTACACTCTATACTATACACTCTGTACCCTACACTCTATACCGTACACTCTATACCCTACACTCTATACCCTACACTCTATACCCTACACTCTACACCCTACACTCTATACCTTACACTCTATACCCTACACTCTATACCCTACACTCTAAACTCTATACCCTGCACTCTACACTCTATACCCTACACTCTATACCCTACACTCTACACCCTACACTCTATACCCTACACTCTATACCCTACACTCTATACCCTACACTCTACATTCTATACCCTACACTCTACACTCTATACCCTACACTCTATAACATACACTCTATACCCTACACTCTATACCCTACACTCTATACCCTACACTCTACACTCTATACCCTACACTCTATACCATACACTCTACACCATACACTCTATAGCATACACTCTATACCCTACACTCTACATTCTATACCCTACACTCTATACCCTACACTCTACACCCTGCACTCTATACCCTACACACTATACCCTACACTCTACACTCTATACCCTACACTCTATACCCTACACTCTGTACCCTACACTCTATACCCTACACTCTATACCCTACACTCTATACCCTACAGTCTATACCCTACACTCTATACCCTACACTCTACACTCTATACTTTACACTCTACACTCTATTCCCTACACTCTATACCTTACACTCTATACCCTACACTCTATACCCTACACTCTATACCCTACACTCTACACCCTACACTCTATACCCTACACTCTATACCATACACTCTATACCCTACACTCTACACTCTATACCCTACACTCTACACCCTACACTCTATACCCTACACTCTAATCCCTGCACTCTACACTCTATACCCTACACTTTATACCCTATACTCTACACTCTATACCTTACACTCTAAACTCTATTCCCTACACTCTGTACCCTACACTCTATACCCTACACTCTATACCCTACACTCTACACCCTACACTCTATACCCTACACTCTATACCATACACTCTATACCCTACACTCTACACTCTATACCCTACACTCTACACACTACACTCTATACCCTACACTCTAATCCCTACACTCTACACTCTATACCCTACACTCTATACCCTACACTCTATACCCTACACTCTACACTCTCTACCCTACACTCTATACCCTACACTCTATAACATACACTCTATACCCTACACTCTACACTCTATACCATACACTCAACACTCTATACCCTACACTCTATACCATACACTCTACACCATACACTCTATAGCATACACTCTATACCCTACACTCTACACTCTATACCCTACACTCTATACCCTACACTCTACACCCTGCACTCTATACCCTACACACTATACCCTACACTCTACACTCTATACCCTACACTCTATACCCTACACTCTATACCCTACACTCTATACCCTACACTCTACACTGTATACCCTACACTCTATAGCCTACACGCTACAATCTATACCCTACACTCTATACCCTACATTCTATACCCTACAGTCTATACCCTACACTCTATACCCTACACTCTACACTCTATACCTTACACTCCACACTATATTCCCTACACTCTATACCCTACACTCTATACCCTACACTCTATACCCTACACTCTATACCCTACACTCTACACCCTACACTCTATACCCTACACTCTATACCATACACTCTATACCCTACACTCTACACTCTATACCCTACACTCTACACCCTACACTCTATACCCTACACTCTAATCCCTACACTCTACACTCTATACCTTACACTCTATACCCTACACTCTACACTCTATACCTTACACTCTACACTCTATTCCCTACACTCTATACCCTACACTCTATACCCTACACTCTATACCCTACACTCTATACCCTACACTCTACACCCTACACTCTATACCCTACACTCTATACCATACACTCTATACCCTACACTCTACACTCTATACCCTACACTCCACACCCTACACTCCATACCCTACACTCTAATCCCTACACTCTACACTCTATACCCTACACTCTATACCCTACACTCTATACCCTACACTCTACACTCTCTACCCTACACTCTATACCTTACACTCTGTACCCTACACTCTATACCCTACACTCTACACTCTATACCCTACACTCTACACTCTATACCCTACACTCTATACCCTACACTCTATAATCTACACTCTATACCCTACAATCTACACTCTATGCCCTACACTCTACACTCTATACCCTACACTCTACACTCTATACCCTACACTCTACACTCTATACCCTACACTGTATACCCTACACTCTATACCCTGCACTCTATACCCTACACTCTATACCCTACACTCTACACTCTATGCCCTACACTCTACACTCTGTACCTTACACTCAACACTCTATTCCCTACACTCTATACCCTACACTCTATACCCTACACTCTATACCCTACACTCTACACCCTACACTCTATACTCTACACTCTATACCATACACTCTATACCCTACACTCTACACTCTATGCCCTACACTCTACACCCTACACTCTATACCCTACACTCTAATCCCTACACTCTACACTCTCTACCCTACACTCTCTACCCTACACTCTATATTCTACACTCTATACCCTACACTCTACACTTTATGCCCTACACTCTACACTCTATACCCTACACTCTATACCCTAAAATCTATACCCTACACTCTACACCCTACACTCTATACCCTACACTCTCTACCCTACACTCTATATTCTACACTCTATACCCTACACTCTACACTCTATGCCCTACACTCTACACTCTATACCCTACACTCTATACCCTAAAATCTATACCCTACACTCTACACCCTACACTCTTTACCCTACACTCTATACCCTACACTCTATGCCCTACACTCTATACCCTACACTCTATACCCTACACTCTATACCCTACACTCTACACTCTATACCCTACACTCTACACTCTATACCCTACACTCTACACTCTATACCCTACACTCTATACCCTTCACTCTATGCCCTACACTCTATACCCTACACTCTATACCCTACACTCTATACCCTACACTCTACACTCTATACCCTACACTCTACACTCTATACCCTACACACTATACCCTACACTCTATACCCTACACTCTAATCCCTACACTCTACACTCTATACACTACACTCTATACCCTACACTCTACACTCTATACCTTACACTCTACACTCTATTTCCTACACTCTATACCCTACACTCTATACCCTACACTCTATACCCTACACTCTACACCCTACACTCTATACTCTACACTCTATACCATACACTCTATACCCTACACTCTACACTCTATGCCCTACACTCTACACCCTACACTCTATACCCTACACTCTAATCCCTACACTCTACACTCTCTACCCTACACTCTCTACCCTACACTCTATATTCTACACTCTATACCCTACACTCTACACTCTATGCCCTACACTCTACACTCTATACCCTACACTCTATACCCTAAAATCTATACCCTACACTCTACACCCTACACTCTATACCCTACACTCTATACCCTACACTCTATGCCCTACACTCTATACCCTACACTCTATACCCTACACTCTATACCCTACACTCTACACTCTATACCCTACACTCTATACCCTACACTCTATACCCTACACTCTACACTCTATACCCTACACTCTATACCCTTCACTCTATGCCCTACACTCTATACCCTACACTCTATACCCTACACTCTATACCCTACACTCTACACTCTATACCCTACACTCTACACTCTATACCCTACACACTATACCCTACACTCTATACCCTACACTCTAATCCCTACACTCTACACTCTATACTCTACACTCTATACCCTACACTCTACACTCTATACCTTACACACTATACCCTACACTCTATACCCTACACTCTATACCCTACACTCTACACTCTATACACTACACTCTATACCCTACACTCTACACTCTATACCTTACACTCTACACTCTATTCCCTACACTCTATACCCTACACTCTATACCCTACACTCTATACCCTACACTCTACACCCTACACTCTATACTCTACACTCTATACCATACACTCTATAACCTACACTCTACACTCTATGCCCTACACTCTACACCCTACACTCTATACCCTACACTCTAATCCCTACACTCTACACTCTATACCTTACACTCTATACCCTACACTCTACACTCTATACCTTACACTCTACACTCTATTCCCTACACTCTATACCCTACACTCTATACCCTACACTCTATACCCTACACTCTATACCCTACACTCTACACCCTACACTCTATACCCTACACTCTATACCATACACTCTATACCCTACACTCTACACTCTATACCCTACACTCCACACCCTACACTCTATACCCTACACTCTAATCCCTACACTCTACACTCTATACTCTATACCCTACACTCTATACCCTACACTCTACACTCTCTACCCTACACTCTATACCCTACACTCTGTACCCTACACTCGATACCCTACACTCTACACTCTATACCCTACACTCTACACTCTATACCCTACACTCTATACCCTACACTCTATACCCTACACTCTATACCCTACACTCTATACCCTACAATCTACACTCTATGCCGTACACTCTACACTCTATACCCTACACTCTACACTCTATACCCTACACTCTACACTCTATACCCTACACTGTATACCCTACACTCTATACCCTACACTCCATACCCTACACTCTATACCCTACACTCTACACTCTATGCCCTACACTCTACACTCTGTACCTTACACTCAACACTCTATTCCCTACACTCTATACCCTACACTCTATACCCTACACTCTATACCCTACACTCTACACCCTACACTCTATACTCTACACTCTATACCATACACTCTATACCCTACACTCTACACTCTATGCCCTACACTCTACACCCTACACTCTATACCCTACACTCTATACCCTACACTCTACACTCTATGCCCTACACTCTACACTCTATACCCTACACTCTATACCCTACACTCTATACCCTACACTCTACACTCTATACCCTACACTCTATACCCTACACTCTATGCCCTACACTCTATACCCTACACTCTATACCCTACACTCTATACCCTACACTCTATACCCTACACTCTACACTCTATACCCTACACTCTATACCCTACACTCTATACCCTACACTCTACACTCTATACCCTACACTCTATACCCTACACTCTATGCCCTACACTCTATACCCTACACTCTATACCCTACACTCTATACCCTACACTCTACACTCTATACCCTACACTCTACACTCTATACCCTACACACTATACCCTACACTCTATACCCTACACTCTAATCCCTACACTCTACACTCTATACCCTACACTCTATACCCTACACTCTACACTCTATACCTTACACTCTACACTCTATTCCCTACACTCTATACCCTACACTCTATACCCTACACTCTATACCCTACACTCTATACCCAACGCTCTACACCCTACACTCTATACCCTACACTCTATACCATACACTCTATACCCTACACTCTACACTCTATACCCTACACTCTACACTCTATACCCTACACTCTATACCCTACACTCTATACCCTACACTCTATACCCGACACTCTACACTCTATACCCTACACTCTACACTCTATACCCTACACTCTATACCCTACACTCTACACCCTACACTCTATACCCTACACTCTATGCCCTACACTCTATACCCTACACTCTATACCCTACACTCTATACCCTACACTCTACACTCTATACCCTACACTCTATACCCTACACTCTATACCCTACACTCTACACTCTATACCCTACACTCTATACCCTACACTCTATACCCTACACTCTACACTCTATACCCTACACTCTATACCCTACACTCTATACCCTACACTCTATACCCTACACTCTACACTCTATATCCTACACTCTCTACCCTACACTCTACACTCTATACCCTACACTCTATACCCTACACTCTAATCCCTACACTCTACACTTTATACCCTACACTCTATACCCTACACTCTATACCCTACACTCTACACTCTATACCCTACACTCTATATCCTACACTCTACACTCTATACCATACATTCTATACCCTACACTCTATACCATACACTCTATACCCTACACTCTACACCCTACACTCTATACCCTACACTCTATACCCTACACTCTATTCCCTACACTCTATACCCTACACTCTACACCCTACACTCTATACCCTACACTCTATACCATACACTCTATATCCTACACTCTACACTCTATACCCTACACTCTACATCCCACACTCTATACCCTACACTCTAATCCCGACACTCTACACTCTATACCCTACACTCTATAGCCTACACTCTACAATCTATACCCTACACTCTATACCCTACACTCTATACCCTACACTCTACACTCTCTACCCTACACTCTATACCCTACACTCTATAACATACACTCTATACCCTACACTCTATACCCTACACTCTATACCATACACTCTACAATCTATACCCTACACTCTATACCATACACTCTACACCATACACTCTATTGCGTACACTCTATACCCTACACTCTACACTCTATACCCTACACTCTATACCCTACACTCTACACCCTGCACTCTATACCCTACACACTATACCCTACACTCTACACTCTATACCCTACACTCTATACCCTACACTCTATACCCTACACTCTATACCCTACACTCTACACTCTATACCCTACACTCTATAGCCTACACTCTACAATCTATACCCTACACTCTATACCCTACACTCTATACCCTACAGTCTATACCCTACACTCTATACCCTACACTCTACACTCTATACCTTACACTCTACACTCTATTCCCTACACTCTATACCCTACACTCTATACCCTACACTCTATACCCTACACTCTACACCCTACACTCTATACCCTACACTCTATACCATACACTCTATACCCTACACTCTACACTCTATACCCTACACTCTACACCCTACACTCTATACCCTACACTCTAATCCCTTCACTCTACACTCTATACCCTACACTCTATACCCTACACTCTACACTCTATACCTTACACTCTACACTCTATTCCCTACACTCTATACCCTACACTCTATACCCTACACTCTATACCCTACACTCTACACCCTACACTCTATACCATACACTCTATACACTACACTCTACACTCTATACCCTACACTCTACACCCTACACTCTATACCCTACACTCTAATCCCTACACTCTACACTCTATACCCTACACTCTATACCCTACACTCTATACCCTACACTCTACACACTCTACCCTACACTCTATACCCTACACTCTATACCCTACACTCTACACTCTATACCCTACACTCTACACTCTATACCCTACACTCTATACCCTACACTCTATGCCCTACACTCTACACTCTATACCTTACACTCTACACTCTATTCCCTACACTCTATACCCTACACTCTATACCCTACACTCTATACCCTACACTCTATACCCAACACTCTACACCCTACACTCTATACCCTACACTCTACACCATACACTCTATACCCTACACTCTACACTCTATACCCTACACTCTATACCCTACACTCTATACCCTACACTCTATACCCTACACTCTACACGCTATACCCTACACTCTACACTTTATACCCTACACTCTATACCCTACACTCTATACCCTACACTCTATACCATACACTCCATACCCTACACTCTATACCGTACACTCTATACCCTACACTCTATACCCTACAATCTATACCCTACACTCTACACCCTACACTCTATACCTTACACTCTATACCCTACACTCTATACCCTACACTCTAAACTCTATACCCTACACTCTACACTCTATACCCTACACTCTATAACATACACTCTATACCCTACACTCTATACCCTACACTCTATACCCTACACTCTACACTCTATACCCTACACTCTATACCATACACTCTACACCATACACTCTATAGCATACACTCTATACCCTACACTCTACACTCTATACCCTACACTCTATACCCTACACTCTACACCCTGCACTCTATACCCTACACACTATACCCTACACTCTACACTCTATACCCTACACTCTATACCCTACACTCTATACCCTACACTCTATACCCTACACTCTATACCCTACACTCTATAGCCTACAATCTATACCCTACACTCTATACCCTACAGTCTATACCCTACACTCTATACCCTACACTCTACACTCTATACCTTACACTCTACACTCGATTCCCTACACTCTATACCCTACACTCTATACCCTACACTCTATACCCTACACTCTATACCCTACACTCTACACCCTACACTCTATACCCTACACTCTATACCATACACTCTATACCCTACACTCTACACTCTATACCCTACACTCTACACCCTACACTCTATACCCTACACTCTAATCCCTACACTCTACACTCTATACCCTACACTCTATACCCTATACTCTACACTCTATACCTTACACTCTACACTCTATTCCCTACACTCTATACCCTACACTCTATACCCTACACTCTATACCCTACACTCTACACCCTACACTCTATACCCTACACTCTATACCATACACTCTATACCCTACACTCTACACTCTATACCCTACATTCTACACACTACACTCTATACCCTACACTCTAATCCCTACACTCTACACTCTATACCCTACACTCTATACCCTACACTCTATACCCTACACTCTACACTCTCTACCCTACACTCTATACCCTACACTCTATAACATACACTCTATACCCTACACTCTACACCCTACGCTCTATACCATACACTCTACACTGTATACCCTACACTCTATACCATACACTCTACACCATACACTCTATAGCATACACTCTATACCCTACACTCTACACTCTATACCCTACACTCTATACCCTACACTCTACACTCTATACCCTACACTCTACACTCTATACCCTACACACTATACCCTACACTCTATACCCTACACTCTAATCCCTACACTCTACACTCTATACCCTACACTCTATACCCTACACTCTACACTCTATACCTTACACTCTACACTCTATTCCCTACACTCTATACCCTACACTCTATACCCTACACTCTATACCCTACACTCTACACCCTACATTCTATACTCTACACTCTATACCATACACTCTATACCCTACACTCTACACTCTATGCCCTACACTCTACACTCTATACCCTACACTCTATACCCTACACTCTATACCCTACACTCTATACCCTACACTCTACACGCTATACCCTACACTCTACACTTTATACCCTACACTCTATACCCTACACTCTATACCCTACACTCTATACCATACACTCCATACCCTACACTCTATACCGTACACTCTATACCCTACACTCTATACCCTACAATCTATACCCTACACTCTACACCCTACACTCTATACCTTACACTCTATACCCTACACTCTATACCCTACACTCTAAACTCTATACCCTACACTCTACACTCTATACCCTACACTCTATAACATACACTCTATACCCTACACTCTATACCCTACACTCTATACCCTACACTCTACACTCTATACCCTACACTCTATACCATACACTCTACACCATACACTCTATAGCATACACTCTATACCCTACACTCTACACTCTATACCCTACACTCTATACCCTACACTCTACACCCTGCACTCTATACCCTACACACTATACCCTACACTCTACACTCTATACCCTACACTCTATACCCTACACTCTATACCCTACACTCTATACCCTACACTCTATAGCCTACAATCTATACCCTACACTCTATACCCTACAGTCTATACCCTACACTCTATACCCTACACTCTACACTCTATACCTTACACTCTACACTCGATTCCCTACACTCTATACCCTACACTCTATACCCTACACTCTATACCCTACACTCTACACCCTACACTCTATACCCTACACTCTATACCATACACTCTATACCCTACACTCTACACTCTATACCCTACACTCTACACCCTACACTCTATACCCTACACTCTAATCCCTACACTCTACACTCTATACCCTACACTCTATACCCTATACTCTACACTCTATACCTTACACTCTACACTCTATTCCCTACACTCTATACCCTACACTCTATACCCTACACTCTATACCCTACACTCTACACCCTACACTCTATACCCTACACTCTATACCATACACTCTATACCCTACACTCTACACTCTATACCCTACATTCTACACACTACACTCTATACCCTACACTCTAATCCCTACACTCTACACTCTATACCCTACACTCTATACCCTACACTCTATACCCTACACTCTACACTCTCTACCCTACACTCTATACCCTACACTCTATAACATACACTCTATACCCTACACTCTACACCCTACGCTCTATACCATACACTCTACACTGTATACCCTACACTCTATACCATACACTCTACACCATACACTCTATAGCATACACTCTATACCCTACACTCTACACTCTATACCCTACACTCTATACCCTACACTCTACACTCTATACCCTACACTCTACACTCTATACCCTACACACTATACCCTACACTCTATACCCTACACTCTATACCCTACACTCTGAACCCTACACTCTATACCCTACACTCTACTCCCTACACTCTATACCCTACACTCTATACCCTACACTCTACACTCTATACCCTACACTCTATACCCTACACTCTATACCCTACACTCTATACCCTACACTCTACACTCTATACCCTACACTCTACACTCTATACCCTGCACTCTATACCCTACACTCTATACCCTACACTCTATACCCTACACTCTATACCCTACACTCTACACTATATACCCTACACTCTATACCCTACACTCTACACTCTATACCCTACACTCTACACTCTATACCCTACACTCTATACCCTACACTCTATACCCTACACTCAATACCCTACACTCTATACCCTACACTCTACACTCTATACCCTACACTCTATACCCTACACTCTATACCCTACACTCTACACTCTATACCCTACACTCTATACCCTACACCCTATGCCCTACACTCTATACCCTACACTCTACACCCTACACTCTATACCTTACACTCTATACCCTACTCTCTATACCCTACACTCTAAACTCTATACCCTACACTCTATACCCTACACTCTATCACATACACGCTACACCCTACACTCTATACCCTACAATCTATACCATACACTCTATACCCTACACTCTATACCCTACACTCTATACCATACACTCTATACCCTACACTCTATACCGTACACTCTATACCCTACACTCTATACCCTACACTCTATACCCTACACTCTACACCCTACACTCTATACCTTACACTCTATACCCTACACTCTAAACTCTATACCCTACACTCTACACTCTATACCCTACACTCTATACCCTACACTCTATACCCTACACTCTATACCCTACACTCTACACCTTACACTCTATACCCTACACTCTATACCCTACACTCTATACTCTATACCCTACACTCTACACTCTATACCCTACACTCTACACTCTACACTCTATACCCTACACTCTACACTCTATACCCTACACTCTATAACATACACTCTATACCCTACACTCTATACCCTACACTCTATACCCTACACTCTATACTATACACTCTGTACCCTACACTCTATACCGTACACTCTATACCCTACACTCTATACCCTACACTCTATACCCTACACTCTACACCCTACACTCTATACCTTACACTCTATACCCTACACTCTATACCCTACACTCTAAACTCTATACCCTGCACTCTACACTCTATACCCTACACTCTATACCCTACACTCTACACCCTACACTCTATACCCTACACTCTATACCCTACACTCTATACCCTACACTCTACATTCTATACCCTACACTCTACACTCTATACCCTACACTCTATAACATACACTCTATACCCTACACTCTATACCCTACACTCTATACCCTACACTCTACACTCTATACCCTACACTCTATACCATACACTCTACACCATACACTCTATAGCATACACTCTATACCCTACACTCTACATTCTATACCCTACACTCTATACCCTACACTCTACACCCTGCACTCTATACCCTACACACTATACCCTACACTCTACACTCTATACCCTACACTCTATACCCTACACTCTGTACCCTACACTCTATACCCTACACTCTATACCCTACACTCTATAGCCTACAATCTATACCCTACACTCTATACCCTACAGTCTATACCCTACACTCTATACCCTACACTCTACACTCTATACTTTACACTCTACACTCTATTCCCTACACTCTATACCTTACACTCTATACCCTACACTCTATACCCTACACTCTATACCCTACACTCTACACCCTACACTCTATACCCTACACTCTATACCATACACTCTATACCCTACACTCTACACTCTATACCCTACACTCTACACCCTACACTCTATACCCTACACTCTAATCCCTGCACTCTACACTCTATACCCTACACTTTATACCCTATACTCTACACTCTATACCTTACACTCTACACTCTATTCCCTACACTCTGTACCCTACACTCTATACCCTACACTCTATACCCTACACTCTACACCCTACACTCTATACCCTACACTCTATACCATACACTCTATACCCTACACTCTACACTCTATACCCTACACTCTACACACTACACTCTATACCCTACACTCTAATCCCTACACTCTACACTCTATACCCTACACTCTATACCCTACACTCTATACCCTACACTCTACACTCTCTACCCTACACTCTATACCCTACACTCTATAACATACACTCTATACCCTACACTCTACACTCTATACCATACACTCAACACTCTATACCCTACACTCTATACCATACACTCTACACCATACACTCTATAGCATACACTCTATACCCTACACTCTACACTCTATACCCTACACTCTATACCCTACACTCTACACCCTGCACTCTATACCCTACACACTATACCCTACACTCTACACTCTATACCCTACACTCTATACCCTACACTCTATACCCTACACTCTATACCCTACACTCTACACTGTATACCCTACACTCTATAGCCTACACGCTACAATCTATACCCTACACTCTATACCCTACATTCTATACCCTACAGTCTATACCCTACACTCTATACCCTACACTCTACACTCTATACCTTACACTCCACACTCTATTCCCTACACTCTATACCCTACACTCTATACCCTACACTCTATACCCTACACTCTATACCCTACACTCTACACCCTACACTCTATACCCTACACTCTATACCATACACTCTATACCCTACACTCTACACTCTATACCCTACACTCTACACCCTACACTCTATACCCTACACTCTAATCCCTACACTCTACACTCTATACCTTACACTCTATACCCTACACTCTACACTCTATACCTTACACTCTACACTCTATTCCCTACACTCTATACCCTACACTCTATACCCTACACTCTATACCCTACACTCTACACCCTACACTCTATACCCTACACTCTATACCATACACTCTATACCCTACACTCTACACTCTATACCCTACACTCCACACCCTACACTCCATACCCTACACTCTAATCCCTACACTCTACACTCTATACCCTACACTCTATACCCTACACTCTATACCCTACACTCTACACTCTCTACCCTACACTCTATACCTTACACTCTGTACCCTACACTCTATACCCTACACTCTACACTCTATACCCTACACTCTACACTCTATACCCTACACTCTATACCCTACACTCTATAATCTACACTCTATACCCTACAATCTACACTCTATGCCCTACACTCTACACTCTATACCCTACACTCTACACTCTATACCCTACACTCTACACTCTATACCCTACACTGTATACCCTACACTCTATACCCTGCACTCTATACCCTACACTCTATACCCTACACTCTACACTCTATGCCCTACACTCTACACTCTGTACCTTACACTCAACACTCTATTCCCTACACTCTATACCCTACACTCTATACCCTACACTCTATACCCTACACTCTACACCCTACACTCTATACTCTACACTCTATACCATACACTCTATACCCTACACTCTACACTCTATGCCCTACACTCTACACCCTACACTCTATACCCTACACTCTAATCCCTACACTCTACACTCTCTACCCTACACTCTCTACCCTACACTCTATATTCTACACTCTATACCCTACACTCTACACTTTATGCCCTACACTCTACACTCTATACCCTACACTCTATACCCTAAAATCTATACCCTACACTCTACACCCTACACTCTATACCCTACACTCTCTACCCTACACTCTATATTCTACACTCTATACCCTACACTCTACACTCTATGCCCTACACTCTACACTCTATACCCTACACTCTATACCCTAAAATCTATACCCTACACTCTACACCCTACACTCTTTACCCTACACTCTATACCCTACACTCTATGCCCTACACTCTATACCCTACACTCTATACCCTACACTCTATACCCTACACTCTACACTCTATACCCTACACTCTACACTCTATACCCTACACTCTACACTCTATACCCTACACTCTATACCCTTCACTCTATGCCCTACACTCTATACCCTACACTCTATACCCTACACTCTATACCCTACACTCTACACTCTATACCCTACACTCTACACTCTATACCCTACACACTATACCCTACACTCTATACCCTACACTCTAATCCCTACACTCTACACTCTATACACTACACTCTATACCCTACACTCTACACTCTATACCTTACACTCTACACTCTATTTCCTACACTCTATACCCTACACTCTATACCCTACACTCTATACCCTACACTCTACACCCTACACTCTATACTCTACACTCTATACCATACACTCTATACCCTACACTCTACACTCTATGCCCTACACTCTACACCCTACACTCTATACCCTACACTCTAATCCCTACACTCTACACTCTCTACCCTACACTCTCTACCCTACACTCTATATTCTACACTCTATACCCTACACTCTACACTCTATGCCCTACACTCTACACTCTATACCCTACACTCTATACCCTAAAATCTATACCCTACACTCTACACCCTACACTCTATACCCTACACTCTATACCCTACACTCTATGCCCTACACTCTATACCCTACACTCTATACCCTACACTCTATACCCTACACTCTACACTCTATACCCTACACTCTATACCCTACACTCTATACCCTACACTCTACACTCTATACCCTACACTCTATACCCTTCACTCTATGCCCTACACTCTATACCCTACACTCTATACCCTACACTCTATACCCTACACTCTACACTCTATACCCTACACTCTACACTCTATACCCTACACACTATACCCTACACTCTATACCCTACACTCTAATCCCTACACTCTACACTCTATACTCTACACTCTATACCCTACACTCTACACTCTATACCTTACACACTATACCCTACACTCTATACCCTACACTCTATACCCTACACTCTACACTCTATACACTACACTCTATACCCTACACTCTACACTCTATACCTTACACTCTACACTCTATTCCCTACACTCTATACCCTACACTCTATACCCTACACTCTATACCCTACACTCTACACCCTACACTCTATACTCTACACTCTATACCATACACTCTATAACCTACACTCTACACTCTATGCCCTACACTCTACACCCTACACTCTATACCCTACACTCTAATCCCTACACTCTACACTCTATACCTTACACTCTATACCCTACACTCTACACTCTATACCTTACACTCTACACTCTATTCCCTACACTCTATACCCTACACTCTATACCCTACACTCTATACCCTACACTCTATACCCTACACTCTACACCCTACACTCTATACCCTACACTCTATACCATACACTCTATACCCTACACTCTACACTCTATACCCTACACTCCACACCCTACACTCTATACCCTACACTCTAATCCCTACACTCTACACTCTATACCCTACACTCTATACCCTACACTCTATACCCTACACTCTACACTCTCTACCCTACACTCTATACCCTACACTCTGTACCCTACACTCTATACCCTACACTCTACACTCTATACCCTACACTCTACACTCTATACCCTACACTCTATACCCTACACTCTATACCCTACACTCTATACCCTACACTCTATACCCTACAATCTACACTCTATGCCGTACACTCTACACTCTATACCCTACACTCTACACTCTATACCCTACACTCTACACTCTATACCCTACACTGTATACCCTACACTCTATACCCTACACTCCATACCCTACACTCTATACCCTACACTCTACACTCTATGCCCTACACTCTACACTCTGTACCTTACACTCAACACTCTATTCCCTACACTCTATACCCTACACTCTATACCCTACACTCTATACCCTACACTCTACACCCTACACTCTATACTCTACACTCTATACCATACACTCTATACCCTACACTCTACACTCTATGCCCTACACTCTACACCCTACACTCTATACCCTACACTCTATACCCTACACTCTACACTCTATGCCCTACACTCTACACTCTATACCCTACACTCTATACCCTACACTCTATACCCTACACTCTACACTCTATACCCTACACTCTATACCCTACACTCTATGCCCTACACTCTATACCCTACACTCTATACCCTACACTCTATACCCTACACTCTATACCCTACACTCTACACTCTATACCCTACACTCTATACCCTACACTCTATACCCTACACTCTACACTCTATACCCTACACTCTATACCCTACACTCTATGCCCTACACTCTATACCCTACACTCTATACCCTACACTCTATACCCTACACTCTACACTCTATACCCTACACTCTACACTCTATACCCTACACACTATACCCTACACTCTATACCCTACACTCTAATCCCTACACTCTACACTCTATACCCTACACTCTATACCCTACACTCTACACTCTATACCTTACACTCTACACTCTATTCCCTACACTCTATACCCTACACTCTATACCCTACACTCTATACCCTACACTCTATACCCAACGCTCTACACCCTACACTCTATACCCTACACTCTATACCATACACTCTATACCCTACACTCTACACTCTATACCCTACACTCTACACTCTATACCCTACACTCTATACCCTACACTCTATACCCTACACTCTATACCCGACACTCTACACTCTATACCCTACACTCTACACTCTATACCCTACACTCTATACCCTACACTCTACACCCTACACTCTATACCCTACACTCTATGCCCTACACTCTATACCCTACACTCTATACCCTACACTCTATACCCTACACTCTACACTCTATACCCTACACTCTATACCCTACACTCTATACCCTACACTCTACACTCTATACCCTACACTCTATACCCTACACTCTATACCCTACACTCTACACTCTATACCCTACACTCTATACCCTACACTCTATACCCTACACTCTATACCCTACACTCTACACTCTATATCCTACACTCTCTACCCTACACTCTACACTCTATACCCTACACTCTATACCCTACACTCTAATCCCTACACTCTACACTCTATACCCTACACTCTATACCCTACACTCTATACCCTACACTCTACACTCTATACCCTACACTCTATATCCTACACTCTACACTCTATACCATACATTCTATACCCTACACTCTATACCATACACTCTATACCCTACACTCTACACCCTACACTCTATACCCTACACTCTATACCCTACACTCTATTCCCTACACTCTATACCCTACACTCTACACCCTACACTCTATACCCTACACTCTATACCATACACTCTATATCCTACACTCTACACTCTATACCCTACACTCTACATCCCACACTCTATACCCTACACTCTAATCCCGACACTCTACACTCTATACCCTACACTCTATAGCCTACACTCTACAATCTATACCCTACACTCTATACCCTACACTCTATACCCTACACTCTACACTCTCTACCCTACACTCTATACCCTACACTCTATAACATACACTCTATACCCTACACTCTATACCCTACACTCTATACCATACACTCTACAATCTATACCCTACACTCTATACCATACACTCTACACCATACACTCTATTGCGTACACTCTATACCCTACACTCTACACTCTATACCCTACACTCTATACCCTACACTCTACACCCTGCACTCTATACCCTACACACTATACCCTACACTCTACACTCTATACCCTACACTCTATACCCTACACTCTATACCCTACACTCTATACCCTACACTCTACACTCTATACCCTACACTCTATAGCCTACACTCTACAATCTATACCCTACACTCTATACCCTACACTCTATACCCTACAGTCTATACCCTACACTCTATACCCTACACTCTACACTCTATACCTTACACTCTACACTCTATTCCCTACACTCTATACCCTACACTCTATACCCTACACTCTATACCCTACACTCTACACCCTACACTCTATACCCTACACTCTATACCATACACTCTATACCCTACACTCTACACTCTATACCCTACACTCTACACCCTACACTCTATACCCTACACTCTAATCCCTTCACTCTACACTCTATACCCTACACTCTATACCCTACACTCTACACTCTATACCTTACACTCTACACTCTATTCCCTACACTCTATACCCTACACTCTATACCCTACACTCTATACCCTACACTCTACACCCTACACTCTATACCATACACTCTATACACTACACTCTACACTCTATACCCTACACTCTACACCCTACACTCTATACCCTACACTCTAATCCCTACACTCTACACTCTATACCCTACACTCTATACCCTACACTCTATACCCTACACTCTACACACTCTACCCTACACTCTATACCCTACACTCTATACCCTACACTCTACACTCTATACCCTACACTCTACACTCTATACCCTACACTCTATACCCTACACTCTATGCCCTACACTCTACACTCTATACCTTACACTCTACACTCTATTCCCTACACTCTATACCCTACACTCTATACCCTACACTCTATACCCTACACTCTATACCCAACACTCTACACCCTACACTCTATACCCTACACTCTACACCATACACTCTATACCCTACACTCTACACTCTATACCCTACACTCTATACCCTACACTCTATACCCTACACTCTATACCCTACACTCTACACGCTATACCCTACACTCTACACTTTATACCCTACACTCTATACCCTACACTCTATACCCTACACTCTATACCATACACTCCATACCCTACACTCTATACCGTACACTCTATACCCTACACTCTATACCCTACAATCTATACCCTACACTCTACACCCTACACTCTATACCTTACACTCTATACCCTACACTCTATACCCTACACTCTAAACTCTATACCCTACACTCTACACTCTATACCCTACACTCTATAACATACACTCTATACCCTACACTCTATACCCTACACTCTATACCCTACACTCTACACTCTATACCCTACACTCTATACCATACACTCTACACCATACACTCTATAGCATACACTCTATACCCTACACTCTACACTCTATACCCTACACTCTATACCCTACACTCTACACCCTGCACTCTATACCCTACACACTATACCCTACACTCTACACTCTATACCCTACACTCTATACCCTACACTCTATACCCTACACTCTATACCCTACACTCTATACCCTACACTCTATAGCCTACAATCTATACCCTACACTCTATACCCTACAGTCTATACCCTACACTCTATACCCTACACTCTACACTCTATACCTTACACTCTACACTCGATTCCCTACACTCTATACCCTACACTCTATACCCTACACTCTATACCCTACACTCTATACCCTACACTCTACACCCTACACTCTATACCCTACACTCTATACCATACACTCTATACCCTACACTCTACACTCTATACCCTACACTCTACACCCTACACTCTATACCCTACACTCTAATCCCTACACTCTACACTCTATACCCTACACTCTATACCCTATACTCTACACTCTATACCTTACACTCTACACTCTATTCCCTACACTCTATACCCTACACTCTATACCCTACACTCTATACCCTACACTCTACACCCTACACTCTATACCCTACACTCTATACCATACACTCTATACCCTACACTCTACACTCTATACCCTACATTCTACACACTACACTCTATACCCTACACTCTAATCCCTACACTCTACACTCTATACCCTACACTCTATACCCTACACTCTATACCCTACACTCTACACTCTCTACCCTACACTCTATACCCTACACTCTATAACATACACTCTATACCCTACACTCTACACCCTACGCTCTATACCATACACTCTACACTGTATACCCTACACTCTATACCATACACTCTACACCATACACTCTATAGCATACACTCTATACCCTACACTCTACACTCTATACCCTACACTCTATACCCTACACTCTACACTCTATACCCTACACTCTACACTCTATACCCTACACACTATACCCTACACTCTATACCCTACACTCTAATCCCTACACTCTACACTCTATACCCTACACTCTATACCCTACACTCTACACTCTATACCTTACACTCTACACTCTATTCCCTACACTCTATACCCTACACTCTATACCCTACACTCTATACCCTACACTCTACACCCTACACTCTATACTCTACACTCTATACCATACACTCTATACCCTACACTCTACACTCTATGCCCTACACTCTACACTCTATACCCTACACTCTATACCCTACACTCTATACCCTACACTCTATACCCTACACTCTACACGCTATACCCTACACTCTACACTTTATACCCTACACTCTATACCCTACACTCTATTACCCTACACTCTATACCATACACTCCATACCCTACACTCTATACCGTACACTCTATACCCTACACTCTATACCCTACAATCTATACCCTACACTCTACACCCTACACTCTATACCTTACACTCTATACCCTACACTCTATACCCTACACTCTAAACTCTATACCCTACACTCTACACTCTATACCCTACACTCTATAACATACACTCTATACCCTACACTCTATACCCTACACTCTATACCCTACACTCTACACTCTATACCCTACACTCTATACCATACACTCTACACCATACACTCTATAGCATACACTCTATACCCTACACTCTACACTCTATACCCTACACTCTATACCCTACACTCTACACCCTGCACTCTATACCCTACACACTATACCCTACACTCTACACTCTATACCCTACACTCTATACCCTACACTCTATACCCTACACTCTATACCCTACACTCTATACCCTACACTCTATAGCCTACAATCTATACCCTACACTCTATACCCTACAGTCTATACCCTACACTCTATACCCTACACTCTACACTCTATACCTTACACTCTACACTCGATTCCCTACACTCTATACCCTACACTCTATACCCTACACTCTATACCCTACACTCTACACCCTACACTCTATACCCTACACTCTATACCATACACTCTATACCCTACACTCTACACTCTATACCCTACACTCTACACCCTACACTCTATACCCTACACTCTAATCCCTACACTCTACACTCTATACCCTACACTCTATACCCTATACTCTACACTCTATACCTTACACTCTACACTCTATTCCCTACACTCTATACCCTACACTCTATACCCTACACTCTATACCCTACACTCTACACCCTACACTCTATACCCTACACTCTATACCATACACTCTATACCCTACACTCTACACTCTATACCCTACATTCTACACACTACACTCTATACCCTACACTCTAATCCCTACACTCTACACTCTATACCCTACACTCTATACCCTACACTCTATACCCTACACTCTACACTCTCTACCCTACACTCTATACCCTACACTCTATAACATACACTCTATACCCTACACTCTACACCCTACGCTCTATACCATACACTCTACACTGTATACCCTACACTCTATACCATACACTCTACACCATACACTCTATAGCATACACTCTATACCCTACACTCTACACTCTATACCCTACACTCTATACCCTACACTCTACACTCTATACCCTACACTCTACACTCTATACCCTACACTCTATACCCTACACTCTACACTCTATACCCTACACTCTACACTCTATACCCTACACACTATACCCTACACTCTACACTCTATACCTTACACTCTACACTCTATTCCCTACACTCTATACCCTACACTCTATACCCTACACTCTATACCCTACACTCTACACCCTACACTCTATACCCTACACTCTATACCATACACTCTATACCCTACACTCTACACTCTATACCCTACACTCTACACCCTACACTCTATACCCTACACTCTAATCCCTACACTCTACACTCTATACCCTACACTCTATACCCTACACTCTACACTCTATACCTTACACTCTACACTCTATTCCCTACACTCTATACCCTACACTCTATACCCTACACTCTATACCCTACACTCTACACCCTACACTCTATACTCTACACTCTATACCATACACTCTATACCCTACACTCTACACTCTATGCCCTACACTCTACACCCTACACTCTATACCCTACACTCTAATCCCTACACTCTACACTCTATACCTTACACTCTATACCCTACACTCTACACTCTATACCTTACACTCTACACTCTATTCCCTACACTCTATACCCTACACTCTATACCCTACACTCTATACCCTACACTCTATACCCTACACTCTATACCCTATACTCTACACTCTATACCTTACACTCTACACTCTATTCCCTACACTCTATACCCTACACTCTATACCCTACACTCTATACCCTACACTCTATACCCTACACTCTACACTCTATACCCTACACTCCACACCCTACACTCTATACCCTACACTCTAATCCCTACACTCTACACTCTATACCCTACACTCTATACCCTACACTCTATACCCTACACTCTACACTCTCTACCCTACACTCTACACTCTATACCCTACACTCTATACCCTACACTCTATACCCTACAATCTACACTCTATGCCCTACACTCTACACTCTATACCCTACACTCTACACTCTATACCCTACACTCTACACTCTATACCCTACACTGTATACCCTACACTCTATACCCTACACTCTATACCCTACACTCTATACCCTACACTCTACACTCTATGCCCTACACTCTACACTCTGTACCTTACACTCAACACTCTATTCCCTACACTCTATACCCTACACTCTATACCCTACACTCTATACCCTACACTCTACACCCTACACTCTATACTCTACACTCTATACCATACACTCTATACCCTACACTCTACACTCTATGCCCTACACTCTACACCCTACACTCTATACCCTACACTCTAATCCCTACACTCTACACTCTCTACCCTACACTCTCTACCCTACACTCTATACCCTACACTCTATACCCTACACTCTACACTCTATGCCCTACACTCTACACTCTATACCCTACACTCTATACCCTACACTCTATACCCTACACTCTACACTCTATACCCTACACTCTATACCCTACACTCTATGCCCTACACTCTATACCCTACACTCTATACCCTACACTCTATACCCTACACTCTATACCCTACACTCTATACCCTACACCCTACACTCTATACCCTACACTCTATACCCTACACTCTACACTCTATACCCTACACTCTATACCCTACACTCTATGCCCTACACTCTATACCCTACACTCTATACCCTACACTCTATACCCTACACTCTACACTCTATACCCTACACTCTACACTCTATACCCTACACACTATACCCTACACTCTATACCCTACACTCTAATCCCTACACTCTACACTCTATACCCTACACTCTATACCCTACACTCTACACTCTATACCTTACACTCTACACTCTATTCCCTACACTCTATACCCTACACTCTATACCCTACACTCTATACCCAACACTCTACACCCTACACTCAATACCCTACACTCTATACCATACACTCTATACCCTACACTCTACACTCTATACCCTACACTCTACACTCTATACCCTACACTCTATACCCTACACTCTATACCCTACACTCTATACCCGACACTCTACACGCTATACCCTACACTCTACACTCTATACCCTACACTCTATACCCTACACTCTATACCCTACACTCTATACCCTACACTCTACACTCTATACCCTACACTCTATACCCTACACTCTACACCCTACACTCTATACCCTACACTCTATGCCCTACACTCTATACCCTACACTCTATACCCTACACTCTATACCCTACACTGTACACTCTATACCCTACACTCTGTACCATACACTATATACCCTACACTCTACACTCTATACCCTACACTCTATACCCTACACTCTATACCCTACACTCTATACCCTACACTCTACACTCTATACCCTACACTCTGTACCATACACTCTATACCATACACTCTACAATCTATACCCTACACTCTATACCCTTCACTCTATGCCCTACACTCTATACCCTACACTCTATACCCTACACTCTATACCCTACACTCTACACTCTATACCCTACACTCTACACTCTATACCCTACACTCTATACCCTACACTCTACACTCTATACCCTACACTCTACACTCTATACCCTACACACTATACCCTACACTCTACACCCTACACTCTATACCCTACACTCTATGCCCTACACTCTATACCCTACACTCTATACCCTACACTCTATACCCTACACTGTACACTCTATACCCTACACTCTGTACCATACACTATATACCCTACACTCTACACTCTATACCCTACACTCTATACCCTACACTCTATACCCTACACTCTATACCCTACACTCTACACTCTATACCCTACACTCTGTACCATACACTCTATACCATACACTCTACAATCTATACCCTACACTCTATACCATACACTCTACACCATACACTCTATAGCATACACTCTATACCCTACACTCTACACTCTATACCCTACACTCTATACCCTACACTCTACACCCTGCACTCTATACCCTACACACTATACCCTACACTCTACAATCTATACCCTACACTCTATACCCTACACTCTATACCCGACACTCTACACGCTATACCCTACACTCTACACTCTATACACTACACTCTAAACCCTACACTCTATACCCTACACTCTATACCCTACACTCTATACCCTACACTCTATACCCTACACTCTACACCCTACACTCTATACCCTACACTCTATGCCCTACACTCTATACCCTACACTCTATGCCCTACACTCTACACTCTGTACCTTACACTCAACACTCTATTCCCTACACTCTATACCCTACACTCTATACCCTACACTCTATACCCTACACTCTACACCCTACACTCTATACTCTACACTCTATACCATACACTCTATACCCTACACTCTACACTCTATGCCCTACACTCTACACCCTACACTCTATACCCTACACTCTAATCCCTACACTCTACACTCTCTACCCTACACTCTCTACCCTACACTCTATACCCTACACTCTATACCCTACACTCTACACTCTATGCCCTACACTCTACACTCTATACCCTACACTCTATACCCTACACTCTATACCCTACACTCTACACTCTATACCCTACACTCTATACCCTACACTCTATCTCCTACACTCTATACCCTACACTCTATACCCTACACTCTATACCCTACACTCTATACCCTACACTCTACACTCTATACCCTACACTCTATACCCTACACTCTATACCCTACACTCTACACTCTATACCCTACACTCTATACCCTACACTCTATGCCCTACACTCTATACCCTACACTCTATACCCTACACTCTATACCCTACACTCTACACTCTATACCCTACACTCTACACTCTATACCCGACACACTATACCCTACACTCTATACCCTACACTCTAATCCTTACACTCTACACTCTATACCCTACACTCTATACCCTACACTCTACACTCTATACCTTACACTCTACACTCTATTCCCTACACTCTATACCCTACACTCTATACCCTACACTCTATACCCTACACTCTATACCCAACACTCTACACCCTACACTCAATACCCTACACTCTATACCATACACTCTATACCCTACACTCTACACTCTATACCCTACACTCTACACTCTATACCCTACACTCTATACCCTACACTCTATACCCTACACTCTATACCCGACACTCTACACGCTATACCCTACACTCTACACTCTATACCCTACTCTCTAAACCCTACACTCTATACCCTACACTCTATACCCTACACTCTATACCCTACACTCTACACTCTATACCCTACACTCTATACCCTACACTCTACACCCTACACTCTATACCCTACACTCTATGCCCTACACTCTATACCCTACACTCTACACTCTATACCCTACACTCTGTACCATACACTATATACCCTACACTCTACACTCTATACCCTACACTCTATACCCTACACTCTATACCCTACACTCTATACCCTACACTCTACACTCTATACCCTACACTCTGTACCATACACTCTATACCATACACTCTACAATCTATACCCTACACTCTATACCATACACTCTACACCATACACTCTATAGCATACACTCTATACCCTACACTCTACACTCTATACCCTACACTCTATACCCTACACTCTACACCCTGCACTCTATACCCTACACTCTATACCCTACACTCTATACCCTACACTCTATACCCTACACTCTATACCCTACACTCTATACCCTACACTCTACACCCTACACTCTATACCCTACACTCTATGCCCAACACTCTATACCCTACACTCTACACTCTATACCCTACACTCTGTACCATACACTATATACCCTACACTCTACACTCTATACCCTACACTCTATACCCTACACTCTATACCCTACACTCTATACCCTACACTCTACACTCTATACCCTACACTCTGTACCATACACTCTATACCATACACTCTACAATCTATACCCTACACTCTATACCATACACTCTACACCATACACTCTATAGCATACACTCTATACCCTACACTCTACACTCTATACCCTACACTCTATACCCTACACTCTACACCCTGCACTCTATACCCTACACACTATACCCTACACTCTACACTCTATACCCTACACTCTATACCCTACACTCTATACCCTACACTCTATACCCTACACTCTACACTCTATACCCTACACTCTATACCCTACACTCTATAGCCTACAATCTATACCCTACACTCTATACCCTACAGTCTATACCCTACACTCTATACCCTACACTGTACACTCTATACCTTACACTCTACACTCGATTCCCTACACTCTATACCCTACACTCTATACCCTACACTCTATACCCTACACTCTATACCCTACACTCTACACCCTACACTCTATACCCTACACTCTATACCATACACTCTATACCCTACACTCTACACTCTATACCCTACACTCTACACCCTACACTCTATACCCTACACTCTAATCCCTACACTCTACACTCTATACCCTACACTCTATACCCTATACTCTACACTCTATACCTCACACTCTACACTCTATTCCCTACACTCTATACCCTACACTCTATACCCTACACTCTATACCCTACACTCTACACCCTACACTCTATACCCTACACTCTATACCATACACTCTATACTCTACACTCTACACTCTATACCCTACACTCTACACACTACACTCTATACCCTACACTCTAATCCCTACACTCTACACTCTATACCCTACACTCTATACCCTACACTCTATACCCTACACTCTACACTCTCTACCCTACACTCTATACCCTACACTCTATAACATACACTCTATACCCTACACTCTACACCCTACACTCTATACCATACACTCTACACTGTATACCCTACACTCTATACCATACACTCTACACCATACACTCTATAGCATACACTCTATACCCTACACTCTACACTCTATGCCCTACACTCTATACCCTACACTCTACACTCTATACCCTACACTCTACACTCTATACCCTACACACTATACCCTACACTCTATACCCTACACTCTAATCCCTACACTCTACACTCTATACCCTACACTCTATACCCTACACTCTACACTCTATACCTTACACTCTACACTCTATTCCCTACACTCTATACCCTACACTCTATACCCTACACTCTATACCATACACTCTATACCCTACACTCTACACTCTATGCCCTACACTCTACACCCTACACTCTATACCCTACACTCTAATCCCTACACTCTACACTCTATACCTTACACTCTATACCCTACACTCTACACTCTATACCTTACACTCTACACTCTATTCCCTACACTCTATACCCTACACTCTATACCCTACACTCTATACCCTACACTCTATACCCAACGCTCTACACCCTACACTCTATACCCTACACTCTATACCATACACTCTATACCCTACACTCTACACTCTATACCCTACACTCTACACTCTATACCCTACACTCTATACCCTACACTCTATACCCTACACTCTATACCCGACACTCTACACGCTATACCCTACACTCTACACTCTATACCCTACACTCTATACCCTACACTCTATACCCTACACTCTATACCCTACACTCTATACCCTACACTCTACACTCTATACCCTACACTCTATACCCTACACTCTACACCCTACACTCTATACCCTACACTCTATGCCCTACACTCTATACCCTACACTCTATACCCTACACTCTATACCCTACACTCTACACTCTATACCCTACACTCTATACCCTACACTCTATACCCTACACTCTACACTCTATACCCTACACTCTATACCCTACACTCTATACCCTACACTCTATACCCTACACTCTACACTCTATATCCTACACTCTCTACCCTACACTCTACACTCTATACCCTACACTCTATACCCTACACTCTAATCCCTACACTCTACACTCTATACCCTACACTCTATACCCTACACTCTATACCCTACACTCTACACTCTATAACCTACACTCTATATCCTACACTCTACACTCTATACCATACATTCTATACCCTACACTCTATACCATACACTCTATACCCTACACTCTACACCCTACACTCTATACCCTACACTCTATACCCTACACTCTATTCCCTACACTCTACACCCTACACTCTATACCCTACACTCTAATCCCTACACTCTACACTCTATACCCTACACTCTATACCCTACACTCTATACCCTACACTCTACACACTCTACCCTACACTCTATACCCTACACTCTATACCCTACACTCTATACCCTACACTCTACACTCTATACCCTACACTCTACACTCTATACCCTACACTCTATACCCTACACTCTATACCCTACACTCTACACTCTATACCTTACACTCTACACTCTATTCCCTACACTCTATACCCTACACTCTATACCCTACACTCTATACCCTACACTCTATACCCAACACTCTACACCCTACACTCTATACCCTACACTCTATACCATACACTCTATACCCTACACTCTACACTCTATACCCTACACTCTATACCCTACACTCTATACCCTACACTCTATACCCTACACTCTACACGCTATACCCTACACTCTACACTTTATACCCTACACTCTATACCCTACACTCTATACCCTACACTCTATACCATACACTCCATACCCTACACTCTATACCGTACACTCTATACCCTACACTCTATACCCTACAATCTATACCCTACACTCTACACCCTACACTCTATACCTTACACTCTATACCCTACACTCTATACCCTACACTCTAAACTCTATACCCTACACTCTACACTCTATACCCTACACTCTATAACATACACTCTATACCCTACACTCTATACCCTACACTCTATACCCTACACTCTACACTCTATACCCTACACTCTATACCATACACTCTACACCATACACTCTATAGCATACACTCTATACCCTACACTCTACACTCTATACCCTACACTCTATACCCTACACTCTACACCCTGCACTCTATACCCTACACACTATACCCTACACTCTACACTCTATACCCTACACTCTATACCCTACACTCTATACCCTACACTCTATACCCTACACTCTATAGCCTACAATCTATACCCTACACTCTATACCCTACAGTCTATACCCTACACTCTATACCCTACACTCTACACTCTATACCTTACATTCTACACTCGATTCCCTACACTCTATACCCTACACTCTATACCCTACACTCTATACCATACACTCTATACCCTACACTCTACACCCTACACTCTATACCCTACACTCTATACCATACACTCTATACCCTACACTCTACACTCTATACCCTACACTCTACACCCTACACTCTATACCCTACACTCTAATCCCTACACTCTACACTCTATACCCTACACTCTATACCCTATACTCTACACTCTATACCTTACACTCTACACTCTATTCCCTACACTCTATACCCTACACTCTATACCCTACACTCTATACCCTACACTCTACACCCTACACTCTATACCCTACACTCTATACCATACACTCCATACCCTACACTCTACACTCTATACCCTACATTCTACACACTACACTCTATACCCTACACTCTAATCCCTACACTCTACACTCTATACCCTACACTCTATACCCTACACTCTATACCCTACACTCTACACTCTCTACCCTACACTCTATACCCTACACTCTATAACATACACTCTATACCCTACACTCTACACCCTACGCTCTATACCATACACTCTACACTGTATACCCTACACTCTATACCATACACTCTACACCATACACTCTATAGCATACACTCTATACCCTACACTCTATACCCTACACTCTATACCCTACACTCTACACTCTATACCCTACACTCTACACTCTATACCCTACACACTATACCCTACACTCTATACCCTACACTCTAATCCCTACACTCTACACTCTATACCCTACACTCTATACCCTACACTCTACACTCTATACCTTACACTCTACACTCTATTCCCTACACTCTATACCCTACACTCTATACCCTACATTCTATACCCTACACTCTACACCCTACACTCTATACTCTACACTCTATACCATACACTCTATACCCTACACTCTACACTCTATGCCCTACACTCTACACCCTACACTCTATACCCTACACTCTAATCCCTACACTCTACACTCTATACCTTACACTCTATACCCTAAACTCTACACTCTATACCTTACACTCTACACTCTATTCCCTACACTCTATACCCTACACTCTATACCCTACACTCTATACCCTACACTCTATACCCTACACTCTATACCCTATACTCTACACTCTATACCTTACACTCTACACTCTATTCCCTACACTCTATACCCTACACTCTATACCCTACACTCTATACCCTACACTCTATACCCTACACTCTACACTCTATACCCTACACTCCACACCCTACACTCTATACCCTACACTCTAATCCCTACACTCTACACTCTATACCCTACAGTCTATACCCTACACTCTATACCCTACACTCTACACTCTCTACCCTACACTCTACACTCTATACCCTACACTCTATACCCTACACTCTATACCCTACACTCTATACCCTACAATCTACACTCTATGCCCTACACTCTACACTCTATACCCTACACTCTACACTCTATACCCTACACTCTACACTCTATACCCTACACTGTATACCCTACACTCTATACCCTACACTCTATACCCTACACTCTACACTCTATGCCCTACACTCTACACTCTGTACCTTACACTCTACACTCTATTCCCTACACTCTATACCCTACACTCTATACCCTACACTCTATACCCTACACTCTACACCCTACACTCTATACCCTACACTCTATACCATACACTCCATACCCTACACTCTACACTCTATACCCTACATTCTACACACTACACTCTATACCCTACACTCTAATCCCTACACTCTACACTCTATACCCTACACTCTATACCCTACACTCTATACCCTACACTCTACACTCTCTACCCTACACTCTATACCCTACACTCTATAACATACACTCTATACCCTACACTCTACACCCTACGCTCTATACCATACACTCTACACTGTATACCCTACACTCTATACCATACACTCTACACCATACACTCTATAGCATACACTCTATACCCTACACTCTATACCCTACACTCTATACCCTACACTCTACACTCTATACCCTACACTCTACACTCTATACCCTACACACTATACCCTACACTCTATACCCTACACTCTAATCCCTACACTCTACACTCTATACCCTACACTCTATACCCTACACTCTACACTCTATACCTTACACTCTACACTCTATTCCCTACACTCTATACCCTACACTCTATACCCTACACTCTATACCCTACACTCTACACCCTACACTCTATACTCTACACTCTATACCATACACTCTATACCCTACACTCTACACTCTATGCCCTACACTCTACACCCTACACTCTATACCCTACACTCTAATCCCTACACTCTACACTCTATACCTTACACTCTATACCCTAAACTCTACACTCTATACCTTACACTCTACACTCTATTCCCTACACTCTATACCCTACACTCTATACCCTACACTCTATACCCTACACTCTATACCCTACACTCTATACCCTATACTCTACACTCTATACCTTACACTCTACACTCTATTCCCTACACTCTATACCCTACACTCTATACCCTACACTCTATACCCTACACTCTATACCCTACACTCTACACTCTATACCCTACACTCCACACCCTACACTCTATACCCTACACTCTAATCCCTACACTCTACACTCTATACCCTACAGTCTATACCCTACACTCTATACCCTACACTCTACACTCTCTACCCTACACTCTACACTCTATACCCTACACTCTATACCCTACACTCTATACCCTACACTCTATACCCTACAATCTACACTCTATGCCCTACACTCTACACTCTATACCCTACACTCTACACTCTATACCCTACACTCTACACTCTATACCCTACACTGTATACCCTACACTCTATACCCTACACTCTATACCCTACACTCTATACCCTACACTCTACACTCTATGCCCTACACTCTACACTCTGTACCTTACACTCAACACTCTATTCCCTACACTCTATACCCTACACTCTATACCCTACACTCTATACCCTACACTCTACACCCTACACTCTATACTCTACACTCTATACCATACACTCTATACCCTACACTCTACACTCTATGCCCTACACTCTACACCCTACACTCTATACCCTACACTCTAATCCCTACACTCTACACTCTCTACCCTACACTCTCTACCCTACACTCTATACCCTACACTCTATACCCTACACTCTACACTCTATGCCCTACACTCTACACTCTATACCCTACACTCTATACCCTACACTCTATACCCTACACTCTACACTCTATACCCTACACTCTATACCCTACACTCTATGCCCTACACTCTATACCCTACACTCTATACCCTACACTCTATACCCTACACTTTACACCCTATACCCCACACTCTATACCCTACACTCTATACCCTACACTCTACACTCTATACCCTACACTCTATACCCTACACTCTATGCCCTACACTCTATACCCTACACTCTATACCCTACACTCTATACCCTACACTCTACACTCTATACCCTACACTCTACACTCTATACCCTACACACTATACCCTACACTCTATACCCTACACTCTGTACCATACACTCTATACCCTACACTCTACACTCTATACCCTACACTCTACACCCTACACTCTATACCCTACACTCTAATCCCTTCACTCTACACTCTATACCCTACACTCTATACCCTACACTCTACACTCTATACCTTACACTCTACACTCTATTCCCTACACTCTATACCCTACACTCTATACCCTACACTCTATACCCTACACTCTACACCCTACACTCTATACCCTACACTCTATACCATACACTCTATACCCTACACTCTACACTCTATACCCTACACTCTACACCCTACACTCTATACCCTACACTCTAATCCCTACACACTACACTCTATACCCTACACTCTATACCCTACACTCTACACACTCTACCCTACACTCTATACCCTACACTCTATACCCTACACTCTATACCCTACACTCTACACTCTATACCCTACACTCTACACTCTATACCATACACTCTATACCCTACACTCTATACCCTACACTCTAATCCCTACACTCTACACTCTATACCCTACACTCTATACTCTACACTCTACACTCTATACCTTACACTCTACACTCTATTCCCTACACTCTATACCCTACACTCTATACCCTACACTCTATACCCTACACTCTATACCCTACACTCTATACCCAACACTCTACACCCTACATTCTATACCCTACACTCTATACCATACAATCTATACCCTACACTCTACACGCTATACCCTACACTCTACACTTTATACCCTACACTCTATACCCTACACTCTATACCATACACTCCATACCCTACACTCTATACCGTACACTCTATACCCTACACTCTATACCCTACAATCTATACCCTACACTCTATACCCTACACTCTATACCTTACACTCTATACCCTACACTCTATACCCTACACTCTAAACTCTATACCCTACACTCTACACTCTATACCCTACACTCTATAACATACACTCTATACCCTACACTCTATACCCTACACTCTATACCCTACACTCTACACTCGATACCCTACACTCTATACCATACACTCTACACCATACACTCTATAGCATACACTCTATACCCTACACTCTACACTCTATACCCTACACTCTATACCCTACACTCTACAACCTGCACTCTATACCCTACACACTATACCCTACACTCTACACTCTATACCCTACACTCTATACCCTACACTCTATACCCTACACTCTATACCCTACACTCTATGCCCTACACTCTATAGCCTACAATCTATACCCTACACTCTATACCCTACAGTCTATACCCTACACTCTATACCCTACACTCTACACTCTATACCTTACACTCTACACTCGATTCCCTACACTCTATACCCTACACTCTATACCCTACACTCTATACCCTACACTCTATACCCTACACTCTACACCCTACACTCTATACCCTACACTCTATACCATACACTCTATACCCTACACTCTACACTCTATACCCTACACTCTACACCCTACACTCTATACCCTACACTCTAATCCCTACACTCTACACTCTATACCCTACACTCTATACCCTATACTCTACACTCTATACCTTACACTCTACACTCTATTCCCTACACTCTATACCCTACACTCTATACCCTACACTCTATACCCTACACTCTACACCCTACACTCTATACCCTACACTCTATACCATACACTCTATACCCTACACTCTACACTCTATACCCTACATTCTACACACTACACTCTATACCCTACACTCTAATCCCTACACTCTACACTCTATACCCTACACTCTATACCCTACACTCTATACCCTACACTCTACACTCTCTACCCTACACTCTATACCCTACACTCTATAACATACACTCTATACCCTACACTCTACACCCTACACTCTATACCATACACTCTAAAATGTATACCCTACACTCTATACCATACACTCTACACCATACACTCTATAGCATACACTCTATACCCTACACTCTACACTCTATACCCTACACTCTACACCCTACACTCTACACTCTATACCCTACACTCTACACTCTATACCCTACACACTATACCCTACACTCTATACCCTACACTCTAATCCCTACACTCTACACTCTATACCCTACACTCTATACCCTACACTCTACACTCTATACCTTACACTCTACACTCTATTCCCTACACTCTATACCCTACACTCTATACCCTACACTCTATACCCTACACTCTACACCCTACACTCTATACTCTACACTCTATACCATACACTCTATACCCTACACTCTACACTCTATGCCCTACACTCTACACCCTACACTCTATACCCTACACTCTAATCCCTACACTCTACACTCTATACCTTACACTCTATACCCTACACTCTACACTCTATACCTTACACTCTACACTCTATTCCCTACACTCTATACCCTACACTCTATACCCTACACTCTATACCCTACACTCTATACCCTACACTCTATACCCTATACTCTACACTCTATACCTTACACTCTACACTCTATTCCCTACACTCTGTACCCTACACTCTATACCCTACACTCTATACCCTACACTCTAATCCCTACACTCTACACTCTATACCCTACACTCCACACCCTACACTCTATACCCTACACTCTAATCCCTACACTCTACACTCTATACCCTACACTCTATACCCTACACTCTATACCCTACACTCTACACTCTCTACCCTACACTCTACACTCTATACCCTACACTCTATACCCTACACTCTATACCCTACACTCTATACCCTACAATCTACACTCTATGCCCTACACTCTACACTCTATACCCTACACTCTACACTCTATACCCTACACTCTACACTCTATACCCTACACTGTATACCCTACACTCTATACCCTACACTCTATACCCTACACTCTATACCCTACACTCTACACTCTATGCCCTACACTCTACACTCTGTACCTTACACTCAATACTCTATTCCCTACACTCTAAACCCTACACTCTATACCCTACACCTATACCCTACACTCTACACCCTACACTCTATACTCTACACTCTATAGCATACACTCTATACCCTACACTCTACACTCTATGCCCTACACTCTACACCCTACACTCTATACCCTACACTCTAATCCCTACACTCTACACTCTCTACCCTACACTCTCTACCCTACACTCTATACCCTACACTCTATACCCTACACTCTACACTCTATGCCCTACACTCTACACTCTATACGCTACACTCTATACCCTACACTCTATACCCTACACTCTACACTCTATACCCTACACTCTATACCCTACACTCTATGCCCTACACTCTATACCCTACACTCTATACCCTACACTCTATACCCTACACTCTACACTCTATACCCTACACTCTATACCCTACACTCTATACCCTACACTCTACACTCTATACCCTACACTCTATACCCTACACTCTATGCCCTACACTCTATACCCTACACTCTATACCCTACACTCTATACCCTACACTCTACACTCTATACCCTACACTCTACACTCTATACCCTACACACTATACCCTACACTCTATACCCTACACTCTGTACCATACACTCTATACCCTACACTCTACACTCTATACCCTACACTCTACACCCTACACTCTATACCCTACACTCTAATCCCTTCACTCTACGCTCTATACTCTACACTCTATACCCTACACTCTACACTCTATACCTTACACTCTACACTCTATTCCCTACACTCTATACCCTACACTCTATACCCTACACTCTATACCCTACACTCTACACCCTACACTCTATACCCTACACTCTATACCATACACTCTATACCCTACTCTCTACACTCTATACCCTACACTCTACACCCTACACTCTATACCCTACACTCTAATCCCTACACTCTACACTCTATACCCTACACTCTATACCCTACACTCTATACCCTACACTCTACACACTCTACCCTACACTCTATACCCTACACTCTATACCCTACACTCTATACCCTACACTCTACACTCTATACCCTACACTCTACACTCTATACCATACACTCTATACCCTACACTCTATACCCTACACTCTAATCCCTACACTCTACACTCTATACCCTACACTCTATACCCTACACTCTACACTCTATACCTTACACTCTACACTCTATTCCCTACACTCTATACCCTACACTCTATACCCTACACGCTATACCCTACACTCTATACCCTACACTCTATACCCAACACTCTACACCCTACATTCTATACCCTACACTCTATACCATACAATCTATACCCTACACTCTACACTCTATACCCTACACTCTACACTCTATACCCTACACTCTACACTCTATACCCTACACTCTATACCCTACACTCTATACCCTACAATCTATACCATACACTCTATACCCTACACTCTATACCCTACACTCTATACCCTACACTCTATACCATACACTCTATACCCTACACTCTATACCGTACACTCTATACCCTACACTCTATACCCTACACTCTATACCCTACACTCTACACCCTACACTCTATACCTTACACTCTATACCCTACACTCTATACCCTACACTCTAAACTCTATACCCTACACTCTACACTCTATACCCTACACTCTATACCCTACACTCTATACCCTACACTCTATACCCTACACTGTATACCCTACACTCTATACCCTACACTCTATACCCTACACTCTACACTCTATACCCTACACTCTATACCCTACACTCTATACCCTACACTCTATACCATACACTCCATACCCTACACTCTATACCGTACACTCTATACCCAACACTCTACACCCTACATTCTATACCCTACACTCTATACCATACAATCTATACCCTACACTCTACACTCTATACCTTACACTCTACACTCTATTCCCTACACTCTATACCCTACACTCTATACCCTACACTCTATACCCTACACTCTATACCCTACACTCTATACCCAACACTCTACACCCTACATTCTATACCCTACACTCTATACCATACAATCTATACCCTACACTCTACACTCTATACCCTACACTCTACACTCTATACCCTACACTCTACACTCTATACCCTACACTCTATACCCTACACTCTATACCCTACAATCTATACCATACACTCTATACCCTACACTCTATACCCTACACTCTATACCCTACACTCTATACCATACACTCTATACCCTACACTCTATACCGTACACTCTATACCCTACACTCTATACCCTACACTCTATACCCTACACTCTACACCCTACACTCTATACCTTACACTCTATACCCTACACTCTATACCCTACACTCTAAACTCTATACCCTACACTCTACACTCTATACCCTACACTCTATACCCTACACTCTATACCCTACACTCTATACCCTACACTGTATACCCTACACTCTATACCCTACACTCTATACCCTACACTCTACACTCTATACCCTACACTCTATACCCTACACTCTATACCCTACACTCTATACCATACACTCCATACCCTACACTCTATACCGTACACTCTATACCCTACACTCTATACCCTACAATATATACCCTACACTCTACACCCTACACTCTATACCTTACACTCTATACCCTACACTCTATACCCTACACTCTAAATTCTATACCCTACACTCTGCACTCTATACCCTACACTCTATAACATACACTCTATACCCTACACTCTATACCCTACACTCTATACCCTACACTCTACACTCTATACCCTACACTCTATACCATACACTCTACACCATACACTCTATAGCATACACTCTATACCCTACACTCTACATTCTATACCCTACACTCTATACCCTACACTCTTCACCCTGCACTCTATACCCTACACACTATACCCTACACTCTACACTCTATACCCTACACTCTATACCCTACACTCTATACCCTACACTCTATACCCTACACTCTATACCCTACACTCTATAGCCTACAATCTATACCCTACACTCTATACCCTACAGTCTATACCCTACACTCTATACCCTACACTCTACACTCTATACCTTACACTCTACACTCTATTCCCTACACTCTATACCTTACACTCTATACCCTACACTCTATACCCTACACTCTATACCCTACACTCTACACCCTACACTCTATACCCTACACTCTATACCATACACTCTATACCCTACACTCTACACTCTATACCCTACACTCTACACCCTACACTCTATACCCTACACTCTAATCCCTACACTCTACACTCTATACCCTACACTCTATACCCTATACTCTACACTCTATACCTTACACTTTACACTCTATTCCCTACACTCTATACCCTACACTCTATACCCTACACTCTATACCCTACACTCTACACCCTACACTCTATACCCTACACTCTATACCATACACTCTATACCCTACACTCTACACTCTATACCCTACACTCTACACACTACACTCTATACCCTACACTCTAATCCCTACACTCTACACTCTATACCCTACACTCTATACCCTACACTTTATAACATACACTCTATACCCTACACTCTACACTCTACACTGTATACCATACACTCAACACTCTATACCCTACACTCTATACCATACACTCTACACCATACACTCTATAGCATACACTCTATACCCTACACTCTACACCCTACAATCTATACCCTACACTCTATACCATACACTCTATACCCTACACTCTACACTCTATACCCTACACTCTACACCCTACACTCTATACCCTACACTCTAATCCCTACACTCTACACTCTATTCCCTACACTCTATACCCTACACTCTATACCCTACACTCTATACCCTACACTCTATACCCTACACTCTACACCCTACACTCTATACCCTACACTCTATACCATACACTCTATACCCTACACTCTACACTCTATACCCTACACTCCACACCCTACACTCTATACCCTACACTCTAATCCCTACACTCTACACTCTATACCCTACACTCTATACCCTACACTCTATACCCTACACTCTACACTCTCTACCCTACACTCTATACCCTACACTCTGTACCCTACACTCTATACCCTACACTCTACACTCTATACCCTACACTCTACACTCTATACCCTACACTCTATACCCTACACTCTATACCCTACACTCTATACCCTACAATCTACACTCTATGCCCTACACTCTACACTCTATACCCTACACTCTACACTCTATACCCTACACTCTACACTCTATACCCTACACTGTATACCCTACACTCTATACCCTGCACTCTATACCCTACACTCTATACCCTACACTCTACACTCTATGCCCTACACTCTACACTCTGTACCTTACACTCAACACTCTATTCCCTACACTCTATACCCTACACTCTATACCCTACACTCTATACCCTACACTCTACACTCTATACCTTACACTCTACACTCTATTCCCTACACTCTATACCCTACACTCTATACCCTACACTCTATACCCTACACTCTACACCCTACACTCTATACTCTACACTCTATACCATACACTCTATAACCTACACTCTACACTCTATGCCCTACACTCTACACCCTACACTCTATACCCTACACTCTAATCCCTACACTCTACACTCTATACCTTACACTCTATACCCTACACTCTACACTCTATACCTTACACTCTACACTCTATTCCCTACACTCTATACCCTACACTCTATACCCTACACTCTATACCCTACACTCTATACCCTACACTCTACACCCTACACTCTATACCCTACACTCTATACCATACACTCTATACCCTACACACTACACTCTATACCCTACACTCCACACCCTACACTCTGTACCCTACACTCTAATCCCTACACTCTACACCCTACACTCTATACCCTAAACTCTATACCCTACACTCTACACTCTCTACCCTACACTCTATACCCTACACTCTGTAGCCTACCCTCTATACCCTACACTCTACACTCTATACCCTACACTCTACACTCTATACCCTACACTCTATACCCTACACTCTATACCCTACACTCTATACCCTACAATCTACACTCTATGCCCTCCACTCTACACTCTATACCCTACACTCTACACTCTATACCTTACACTCTACACTCTATACCCTACACTGTATACCCTACACTCTATACCCTACACTCTATACCCTAAACTCTATACCCTACACTCTACACTCTATGCCCTACACTCTACACTCTGTACCTTACACTCAACATTCTATTCCCTACACTCTATACCCTACACTCTATACCCTACACTCTACACCCTACACTCTATACTCTACACTCTATACCATACACTCTATACCCTACACTCTACACTCTATGCCCTACACTCTACACCCTACACTCTATACCCTACACTCTAATCCCTACACTCTACACTCTCTACCCTACACTCTCTACCCTACACTCTATACCCTACACTCTATACCCTACACTCTACACTCTATGCCCTACACTCTACACTCTATACCCTACACTCTATACCCTACACTCTACACTCTATACCCTACACTCTATACCCTACACTCTATGCCCTACACTCTATACCCTACACTCTATACCCTACACTCTATACCCTACACTCTATACCCTACACTCTACACTCTATACCCTACACTCTATACCCTACACTCTATACCCTACACTCTACACTCCATACCCTACACTCTATACCCTACACTCTATGCCCTACACTCTATACACTACACTCTATACCCTACACTCTATACCCTACACTCTACACTCTATACCCTACACTCTACACTCTATACCCTGCACACTATACCCTACACTCTATACCCTACACTCTAATCCCTACACTCTACACTCTATACCCTACACTCTATACCCTACACTCTACACTCTATACCTTACACTCTACAATCTATTCCCTACACTCTATACCCTACACTCTATACCCTACACTCTATACCCTACACTCTATACCCAACGCTCTACACCCTACACTCTATACCCTACACTCTATACCATACACTCTATACCCTACACTCTACACTCTATACTCTACACTCTACACTCTATACCCTACACTCTATACCCTACACTCTATACCCTACACTCTATACCCGACACTCTACACGCTATACCCTACACTCTATACCCTACACTCTATACCCTACACTCTATACCCTACACTCTATACCCTACACTCTACACTCTATACCCTACACTCTATACCCTACACTCTATACCCTACACTCTATACCCTACACTCTATGCCCTACACTCTATACCCTACACTCTATACCCTACACTCTATACCCTACACTCTACACTCTATACCCTACACTCTATACCCTACACTCTATACCCTACACTCTACACTCTATACCCTACACTCTATACCCTACACTCTATACCCTACACTCTATACCCTACACTCTACACTCTATATCCTACACTCTCTACCCTACACTCTACACTCTATACCCTACACTCTATACCCTACACTCTAATCCCTACACTCTACACTCTATACCCTACACTCTGTACCCTACACTCTATACCCTACACTCTACACTCTATACCCTACACTCTATACCCTACACTCTATACCCTACACTCTATACCCTACACTCTACACTCTATACCCTACACTCTATAGCCTACACGCTACAATCTATACCCTACACTCTATACCCTACACTCTATACCCTACAGTCTATACCCTACACTCTATACCCTACACTCTACACTCTATACCTTACACTCCACACTCTATTCCCTACACTCTATACCCTACACTCTATACCCTACACTCTATACCCTACACTCTATACCCTACACTCTACACCCTACACTCTATACCCTACACTCTATACCATACACTCTATACCCTACACTCTACACTCTATACCCTACACTCTACACCCTACACTCTATACCCTACACTCTAATCCCTACACTCTACACTCTATACCTTACACTCTACACTCTATTCCCTACACTCTATACCCTACACTCTATACCCTACACTCTATACCCTACACTCTATACCCTACACTCTACACCCTACACTCTATACCCTACACTCTATACCATACACTCTATACCCTACACTCTACACTCTATACCGTACACTCCACACCCTACACTCTATACCCTACACTCTAATCCCTACACTCTACACTCTATACCCTACACTCTATACCCTACACTCTACACTCTCTACCCTACACTCTATACCCTACACTCTGTACCCTACACTCTATACCCTACACTCTACACTCTATACCCTACACTCTACACTCTATACCCTACACTCTATACCCTACACTCTATACCCTACACTCTATACCCTACAATCTACACTCTATGCCCTACACTCTACACTCTATACCCTACACTCTACACTCTATACCCTACACTCTACACTCTATACCCTACACTGTATACCCTACACTCTATACCCTGCACTCTATACCCTACACTCTATACCCTACACTCTACACTCTATGCCCTACACTCTACACTCTGTACCTTACACTCAACACTCTATTCCCTACACTCTATACCCTACACTCTATACCCTACACTCTATACCCTACACTCTACACCCTACACTCTAAACTCTACACTCTATACCATACACTCTATACCCTACACTCTACACTCTATGCACTACACTCTACACCCTACACTCTATACCCTACACTCTAATCCCTACACTCTACACTCTCTACCCTACACTCTCTACCCTACACTCTATACCCTACACTCTATACCCTACACTCTACACTCTATGCCCTACACTCTACACTCTATACCCTACACTCTATACCCTAAAATCTATACCCTACACTCTACACTCTATACCCTACACTCTATACCCTACACTCTATGCCCTACACTCTATACCCTACACTCTATACCCTACACTCTATACCCTACACTCTACACTCTATACCCTACACTCTATACCCTACACTCTATACCCTACACTCTACACTCTATACCCTACACTCTATACCCTACACTCTATGCCCTACACTCTATACCCTACACTCAATACCCTACACTCTACACTCTATACCCTACACTCTATACCCTACACACTATACCCTACACTCTATACCCTACACTCTAATCCCTACACTCTACACTCTATACCCTACACTCTATACCCTACACTCTACACTCTATACCTTACACTCTACACTCTATTCCCTACACTCTATACCCTACACTCTATACCCTACACTCTATACCCTACACTCTACACCCTACACTCTATACTCTACACTCTATACCATACACTCTATAACCTACACTCTACACTCTATGCCCTACACTCTACACCCTACACTCTATACCCTACACTCTAATCCCTACACTCTACACTCTATACCTTACACTCTATACCCTACACTCTACACTCTATACCTTACACTCTACACTCTATTCCCTACACTCTATACCCTACACTCTATACCCTACACTCTATACCCTACACTCTATACCCTACACTCTACACCCTACACTCTATACCCTACACTCTATACCATACACTCTATACCCTACACTCTACACTCTATACCCTACACTCCACACCCTACACTCTATACCCTACACTCTAATCCCTACACTCTACACTCTATACCCTACACTCTATACCCTACACTCTATACCCTACACTCTACACTCTCTACCCTACACTCTATACCCTACACTCTGTACCCTACACTCTATACCCTACACTCTACACTCTATACCCTACACTCTACACTCTATACCCTACACTCTATACCCTACACTCTATACCCTACACTCTATACCCTACAATCTACACTCTATGCCCTCCACTCTACACTCTATACCCTACACTCTACACTCTATACCCTACACTCTACACTCTCTACCCTACACTCTATACCCTACACTCTATAACATACACTCTATACCCTACACTCTACACCCTACGCTCTATACCATACACTATACACTGTATACCCTACACTCTATACCATACACTCTACACCATACACTCTATAGCATACACTCTATACCCTACACTCTATACCCTACACTCTATACCCTACACTCTACACTCTATACCCTACACTCTACACTCTATACCCTACACACTATACCCTACACTCTATACCCTACACTCTAATCCCTACACTCTACACTCTATACCCTACACTCTATACCCTACACTCTACACTCTATACCTTACACTCTACACTCTATTCCCTACACTCTATACCCTACACTCTATACCCTACACTCTATACCCTACACTCTACACCCTACACTCTATACTCTACACTCTATACCATACACTCTATACCCTACACTCTACACTCTATGCCCTACACTCTACACCCTACACTCTATACCCTACACTCTAATCCCTACACTCTACACTCTATACCTTACACTCTATACCCTAAACTCTACACTCTATACCTTACACTCTACACTCTATTCCCTACACTCTATACCCTACACTCTATACCCTACACTCTATACCCTACACTCTATACCCTACACTCTATACCCTATACTCTACACTCTATACCTTACACTCTACACTCTATTCCCTACACTCTATACCCTACACTCTATACCCTACACTCTATACCCTACACTCTATACCCTACACTCTACACTCTATACCCTACACTCCACACCCTACACTCTATACCCTACACTCTAATCCCTACACTCTACACTCTATACCCTACAGTCTATACCCTACACTCTATACCCTACACTCTACACTCTCTACCCTACACTCTACACTCTATACCCTACACTCTATACCCTACACTCTATACCCTATACTCTATACCCTACAATCTACACTCTATGCCCTACACTCTACACTCTATACCCTACACTCTACACTCTATACCCTACACTCTACACTCTATACCCTACACTGTATACCCTACACTCTATACCCTACACTCTATACCCTACACTCTATACCCTACACTCTACACTCTATGCCCTACACTCTACACTCTGTACCTTACACTCAACACTCTATTCCCTACACTCTATACCCTACACTCTATACCCTACACTCTATACCCTACACTCTACACCCTACACTCTATACTCTACACTCTATACCATACACTCTATACCCTACACTCTACACTCTATGCCCTACACTCTACACCCTACACTCTATACCCTACACTCTAATCCCTACACTCTACACTCTCTACCCTACACTCTCTACCCTACACTCTATACCCTACACTCTATACCCTACACTCTACACTCTATGCCCTACACTCTACACTCTATACCCTACACTCTATACCCTACACTCTATACCCTACACTCTACATTCTATACCCTACACTCTATACCCTACACTCTATGCCCTACACTCTATACCCTACACTCTATACCCTACACTCTATACCCTACACTCTACACCCTATACCCCACACTCTATACCCTACACTCTATACCCTACACTCTACACTCTATACCCTACACTCTATACCCTACACTCTATGCCCTACACTCTATACCCTACACTCTATACCCTACACTCTATACCCTACACTCTACACTCTATACCCTACACTCTACACTCTATACCCTACACACTATACCCTACACTCTATACCCTACACTCTGTACCATACACTCTATACCCTACACTCTACACTCTATACCCTACACTCTACACCCTACACTCTATACCCTACACTCTAATCCCTTCACTCTACACTCTATACCCTACACTCTATACCCTACACTCTACACTCTATACCTTACACTCTACACTCTATTCCCTACACTCTATACCCTACACTCTATACCCTACACTCTATACCCTACACTCTACACCCTACACTCTATACCCTACACTCTATACCATACACTCTATACCCTACACTCTACACTCTATACCCTACACTCTACACCCTACACTCTATACCCTACACTCTAATCCCTACACACTACACTCTATACCCTACAATCTATACCCTACACTCTACACGCTATACCCTACACTCTACACTTTATACCCTACACTCTATACCCTACACTCTATACCCTACACTCTATACCATACACTCCATACCCTACACTCTATACCGTACACTCTATACCCTACACTCTATACCCTACAATCTATACCCTACACTCTATACCCTACACTCTATACCTTACACTCTATACCCTACACTCTATACCCTACACTCTAAACTCTATACCCTACACTCTACACTCTATACCCTACACTCTATAACATACACTCTATACCCTACACTCTATACCCTACACTCTATACCCTACACTCTACACTCGATACCCTACACTCTATACCATACACTCTACACCATACACTCTATAGCATACACTCTATACCCTACACTCTATACCCTACACTCTATACCCTACACTCTACAACCTGCACTCTATACCCTACACACTATACCCTACACTCTACACTCTATACCCTACACTCTATACCCTACACTCTATACCCTACACTCTATACCCTACACTCTATGCCCTACACTCTATAGCCTACAATCTATACCCTACACTCTATACCCTACAGTCTATACCCTACACTCTATACCCTACACTCTACACTCTATACCTTACACTCTACACTCGATTCCCTACACTCTATACCCTACACTCTATACCCTACACTCTATACCCTACACTCTATACCCTACACTCTACACCCTACACTCTATACCCTACACTCTATACCATACACTCTATACCCTACACTCTACACTCTATACCCTACACTCTACACCCTACACTCTATACCCTACACTCTAATCCCTACACTCTACACTCTATACCCTACACTCTATACCCTATACTCTACACTCTATACCTTACACTCTACACTCTATTCCCTACACTCTATACCCTACACTCTATACCCTACACTCTATACCCTACACTCTACACCCTACACTCTATACCCTACACTCTATACCATACACTCTATACCCTACACTCTACACTCTATACCCTACATTCTACACACTACACTCTATACCCTACACTCTAATCCCTACACTCTACACTCTATACCCTACACTCTATACCCTACACTCTATACCCTACACTCTACACTCTCTACCCTACACTCTATACCCTACACTCTATAACATACACTCTATACCCTACACTCTACACCCTACACTCTATACCATACACTCTAAAATGTATACCCTACACTCTATACCATACACTCTACACCATACACTCTATAGCATACACTCTATACCCTACACTCTACACTCTATACCCTACACTCTACACCCTACACTTTACACTCTATACCCTACACTCTACACTCTATACCCTACACACTATACCCTACACTCTATACCCTACACTCTAATCCCTACACTCTACACTCTATACCCTACACTCTATACCCTACACTCTACACTCTATACCTTACACTCTACACTCTATTCCCTACACTCTATACCTTACACTCTATACCCTACACTCTATACCCTACACTCTACACCCTACACTCTATACTCTACACTCTATACCATACACTCTATACCCTACACTCTACACTCTATGCCCTACACTCTACACCCTACACTCTATACCCTACACTCTAATCCCTACACTCTACACTCTATACCTTACACTCTATACCCTACACTCTACACTCTATACCTTACACTCTACACTCTATTCCCTACACTCTATACCCTACACTCTATACCCTACACTCTATACCCTACACTCTATACCCTACACTCTATACCCTATACTCTACACTCTATACCTTACACTCTACACTCTCTTCCCTACACTCTGTACCCTACACTCTATACCCTACACTCTATACCCTACACTCTAATCCCTACACTCTACACTCTATACCCTACACTCCACACCCTACACTCTATACCCTACACTCTAATCCCTACACTCTACACTCTATACCCTACACTCTATACCCTACACTCTATACCCTACACTCTACACTCTCTACCCTACACTCTACACTCTATACCCTACACTCTATACCCTACACTCTATACCCTACACTCTATACCCTACAATCTACACTCTATGCCCTACACTCTACACTCTATACCCTACACTCTACACTCTATACCCTACACTCTACACTCTATACCCTACACTGTATACCCTACACTCTATACCCTACACTCTATACCCTACACTCTATACCCTACACTCTACACTCTATGCCCTACACTCTACACTCTGTACCTTACACTCAATACTCTATTCCCTACACTCTAAACCCTACACTCTATACCCTACACCTATACCCTACACTCTACACCCTACACTCTATACTCTACACTCTATAGCATACACTCTATACCCTACACTCTGCACTCTATGCCCTACACTCTACACCCTACACTCTATACCCTACACTCTAATCCCTACACTCTACACTCTCTACCCTACACTCTCTACCCTACACTCTATACCCTACACTCTATACCCTACACTCTACACTCTATGCCCTACACTCTACACTCTATTCGCTACACTCTATACCCTACACTCTATACCCTACACTCTACACTCTATACCCTACACTCTATACCCTACACTCTATGCCCTACACTCTATACCCTACACTCTATACCCTACACTCTATACCCTACACTCTACACTCTATACCCTACACTCTATACCCTACACTCTATACCCTACACTCTACACTCTATACCCTACACTCTATACCCTACACTCTATGCCCTACACTCTATACCCTACACTCTATACCCTACACTCTATACCCTACACTCTACACTCTATACCCTACACTCTACACTCTATACCCTACACACTATACCCTACACTCTATACCCTACACTCTGTACCATACACTCTATACCCTACACTCTACACTCTATACCCTGCACTCTACACCCTACACTCTATACCCTACACTCTAATCCCTTCACTCTACGCTCTATACTCTACACTCTATACCCTACACTCTACACTCTATACCTTACACTCTACACTCTATTCCCTACACTCTATACCCTACACTCTATACCCTACACTCTATACCCTACACTCTACACCCTACACTCTATACCCTACACTCTATACCATACACTCTATACCCTACTCTCTACACTCTATACCCTATCTCTACACCCTACACTCTATACCCTACACTCTAATCCCTACACTCTACACTCTATACCCTACACTCTATACCCTACACTCTATACCCTACACTCTACACACTCTACCCTACACTCTATACCCTACACTCTATACCCTACACTCTATACCCTACACTCTACACTCTATACCCTACACTCTACACTCTATACCATACACTCTATACCCTACACTCTATACCCTACACTCTAATCCCTACACTCTACACTCTATACCCTACACTCTATACCCTACACTCTACACTCTATACCTTACACTCTACACTCTATTCCCTACACTCTATACCCTACACTCTATACCCTACACGCTATACCCTACACTCTATACCCTACACTCTATACCCAACACTCTACACCCTACATTCTATACCCTACACTCTATACCATACAATCTATACCCTACACTCTACACTCTATACCCTACACTCTACACTCTATACCCTACACTCTACACTCTATACCCTACACTCTATACCCTACACTCTATACCCTACAATCTATACCATACACTCTATACCCTACACTCTATACCCTACACTCTATACCCTACACTCTATACCATACACTCTATACCCTACACTCTATACCGTACACTCTATACCCTACACTCTATACCCTACACTCTATACCCTACACTCTACACCCTACACTCTATACCTTACACTCTATACCCTACACTCTATACCCTACACTCTAAACTCTATACCCTACACTCTACACTCTATACCCTACACTCTATACCCTACACTCTATACCCTACACTCTATACCCTACACTGTATACCCTACACTTTATACCCTACACTCTATACCCTACACTCTACACTCTATACCCTACACTCTATACCCTACACTCTATACCCTACACTCTATACCATACACTCCATACCCTACACTCTATACCGTACACTCTATACCCAACACTCTACACCCTACATTCTATACCCTACACTCTATACCATACAATCTATACCCTACACTCTACACTCTATACCTTACACTCTACACTCTATTCCCTACACTCTATACCCTACACTCTATACCCTACACTCTATACCCTACACTCTATACCCTACACTCTATACCCAACACTCTACACCCTACATTCTATACCCTACACTCTATACCATACAATCTATACCCTACACTCTACACTCTATACCCTACACTCTACACTCTATACCCTACACTCTACACTCTATACCCTACACTCTATACCCTACACTCTATACCCTACACTCTATACCATACACTCTATACCCTACACTCTATACCCTACACTCTATACCCTACACTCTATACCATACACTCTATACCCTACACTCTATACCGTACACTCTATACCCTACACTCTATACCCTACACTCTATACCCTACACTCTACACCCTACACTCTATACCTTACACTCTATACCCTACACTCTATACCCTACACTCTAAACTCTATACCCTACACTCTACACTCTATACCCTACACTCTATACCCTACACTCTATACCCTACACTGTATACCCTACACTCTATACCCTACACTCTATACCCTACACTCTACACTCTATACCCTACACTCTATACCCTACACTCTATACCCTACACTCTATACCATACACTCCATACCCTACACTCTATACCGTACACTCTATACCCTACACTCTATACCCTACAATATATACCCTACACTCTACACCCTACACTCTATACCTTACACTCTATACCCTACACTCTATACCCTACACTCTAAACTCTATACCCTACACTCTGCACTCTATACCCTACACTCTATAACATACACTCTATACCCTACACTCTATACCCTACACTCTATACCCTACACTCTACACTCTATACCCTACACTCTATACCATACACTCTACACCATACACTCTATAGCATACACTCTATACCCTACACTCTACATTCTATACCCTACACTCTATACCCTACACTCTTCACCCTGCACTCTATAACCTACACACTATACCCTACACTCTACACTCTATACCCTACACTCTATACCCTACACTCTATACCCTACACTCTATACCCTACACTCTATACCCTACACTCTATAGCCTACAATCTATACCCTACACTCTATACCCTACAGTCTATACCCTACACTCTATACCCTACACTCTACACTCTATACCTTACACTCTACACTCTATTCCCTACACTCTATACCTTACACTCTATACCCTACACTCTATACCCTACACTCTATACCCTACACTCTACACCCTACACTCTATACCCTACACTCTATACCATACACTCTATACCCTACACTCTACACTCTATACCCTACACTCTACACCCTACACTCTATACCCTACACTCTAATCCCTACACTCTACACTCTATACCCTACACTCTATACCCTATACTCTACACTCTATACCTTACACTTTACACTCTATTCCCTACACTCTATACCCTACACTCTATACCCTACACTCTATACCCTACACTCTACACCCTACACTCTATACCCTACACTCTATACCATACACTCTATACCCTACACCCTACACTCTATACCCTACACTCTATACCCTACACTCTATACCCTACACTCTATACCATACACTCCATACCCTACACTCTATACCGTACACTCTATACCCAACACTCTACACCCTACATTCTATACCCTACACTCTATACCATACAATCTATACCCTACACTCTACACTCTATACCTTACACTCTACACTCTATTCCCTACACTCTATACCCTACACTCTATACCCTACACTCTATACCCTACACTCTATACCCTACACTCTATACCCAACACTCTACACCCTACATTCTATACCCTACACTCTATACCATACAATCTATACCCTACACTCTACACTCTATACCCTACACTCTACACTCTATACCCTACACTCTACACTCTATACCCTACACTCTATACCCTACACTCTATACCCTACAATCTATACCATACACTCTATACCCTACACTCTATACCCTACACTCTATACCCTACACTCTATACCATACACTCTATACCCTACACTCTATACCGTACACTCTATACCCTACACTCTATACCCTACACTCTATACCCTACACTCTACACCCTACACTCTATACCTTACACTCTATACCCTACACTCTATACCCTACACTCTAAACTCTATACCCTACACTCTACACTCTATACCCTACACTCTATACCCTACACTCTATACCCTACACTCTATACCCTACACTGTATACCCTACACTCTATACCCTACACTCTATACCCTACACTCTACACTCTATACCCTACACTCTATACCCTACACTCTATACCATACACTCTATAGCATACACTCTATACCCTACACTCTGCACTCTATACCCTACACTCTATAACATACACTCTATACCCTACACTCTATACCCTACACTCTATACCCTACACTCTACACTCTATACCCTACACTCTATACCATACACTCTACACCATACACTCTATAGCATACACTCTATACCCTACACTCTACATTCTATACCCTACACTCTATACCCTACACTCTTCACCCTGCACTCTATACCCTACACACTATACCCTACACTCTACACTCTATACCCTACACTCTATACCCTACACTCTATACCCTACACTCTATACCCTACACTCTATACCCTACACTCTATAGCCTACAATCTATACCCTACACTCTATACCCTACAGTCTATACCCTACACTCTATACCCTACACTCTACACTCTATACCTTACACTCTACACTCTATTCCCTACACTCTATACCTTACACTCTATACCCTACACTCTATACCCTACACTCTATACCCTACACTCTACACCCTACACTCTATACCCTACACTCTATACCATACACTCTATACCCTACACTCTACACTCTATACCCTACACTCTACACCCTACACTCTATACCCTACACTCTAATCCCTACACTCTACACTCTATACCCTACACTCTATACCCTATACTCTACACTCTATACCTTACACTTTACACTCTATTCCCTACACTCTATACCCTACACTCTATACCCTACACTCTATACCCTACACTCTACACCCTACACTCTATACCCTACACTCTATACCATACACTCTATACCCTACACTCTACACTCTATACCCTACACTCTACACACTACACTCTATACCCTACACTCTAATCCCTACACTCTACACTCTATACCCTACACTCTATACCCTACACTTTATAACATACACTCTATACCCTACACTCTACACTCTACACTGTATACCATACACTCAACACTCTATACCCTACACTCTATACCATACACTCTACACCATACACTCTATAGCATACACTCTATACCCTACACTCTACACCCTACACTCTATACCCTACACTCTATACCATACACTCTATACCCTACACTCTACACTCTATACCCTACACTCTACACCCTACACTCTATACCCTACACTCTAATCCCTACACTCTACACTCTATTCCCTACACTCTATACCCTACACTCTATACCCTACACTCTATACCCTACACTCTATACCCTACACTCTACACCCTACACTCTATACCCTACACTCTATACCATACACTCTATACCCTACACTCTACACTCTATACCCTACACTCCACACCCTACACTCTATACCCTACACTCTAATCCCTACACTCTACACTCTATACCCTACACTCTATACCCTACACTCTATACCCTACACTCTACACTCTCTACCCTACACTCTATACCCTACACTCTGTACCCTACACTCTATACCCTACACTCTACACTCTATACCCTACACTCTACACTCTATACCCTACACTCTATACCCTACACTCTATACCCTACACTCTATACCCTACAATCTACACTCTATGCCCTACACTCTACACTCTATACCCTACACTCTACACTCTATACCCTACACTCTACACTCTATACCCTACACTGTATACCCTACACTCTATACCCTGCACTCTATACCCTACACTCTATACCCTACACTCTACACTCTATGCCCTACACTCTACACTCTGTACCTTACACTCAACACTCTATTCCCTACACTCTATACCCTACACTCTATACCCTACACTCTATACCCTACACTCTACACTCTATACCTTACACTCTACACTCTATTCCCTACACTCTATACCCTACACTCTATACCCTACACTCTATACCCTACACTCTACACCCTACACTCTATACTCTACACTCTATACCATACACTCTATAACCTACACTCTACACTCTATGCCCTACACTCTACACCCTACACTCTATACCCTACACTCTAATCCCTACACTCTACACTCTATACCTTACACTCTATACCCTACACTCTACACTCTATACCTTACACTCTACACTCTATTCCCTACACTCTATACCCTACACTCTATACCCTACACTCTATACCCTACACTCTATACCCTACACTCTACACCCTACACTCTATACCCTACACTCTATACCATACACTCTATACCCTACACACTACACTCTATACCCTACACTCCACACCCTACACTCTGTACCCTACACTCTAATCCCTACACTCTACACCCTACACTCTATACCCTAAACTCTATACCCTACACTCTACACTCTCTACCCTACACTCTATACCCTACACTCTGTAGCCTACCCTCTATACCCTACACTCTACACTCTATACCCTACACTCTACACTCTATACCCTACACTCTATACCCTACACTCTATACCCTACACTCTATACCCTACAATCTACACTCTATGCCCTCCACTCTACACTCTATACCCTACACTCTACACTCTATACCTTACACTCTACACTCTATACCCTACACTGTATACCCTACACTCTATACCCTACACTCTATACCCTAAACTCTATACCCTACACTCTACACTCTATGCCCTACACTCTACACTCTGTACCTTACACTCAACATTCTATTCCCTACACTCTATACCCTACACTCTATACCCTACACTCTACACCCTACACTCTATACTCTACACTCTATACCATACACTCTATACCCTACACTCTACACTCTATGCCCTACACTCTACACCCTACACTCTATACCCTACACTCTAATCCCTACACTCTACACTCTCTACCCTACACTCTCTACCCTACACTCTATACCCTACACTCTATACCCTACACTCTACACTCTATGCCCTACACTCTACACTCTATACCCTACACTCTATACCCTACACTCTACACTCTATACCCTACACTCTATACCCTACACTCTATGCCCTACACTCTATACCCTACACTCTATACCCTACACTCTATACCCTACACTCTATACCCTACACTCTACACTCTATACCCTACACTCTATACCCTACACTCTATACCCTACACTCTACACTCCATACCCTACACTCTATACCCTACACTCTATGCCCTACACTCTATACACTACACTCTATACCCTACACTCTATACCCTACACTCTACACTCTATACCCTACACTCTACACTCTATACCCTGCACACTATACCCTACACTCTATACCCTACACTCTAATCCCTACACTCTACACTCTATACCCTACACTCTATACCCTACACTCTACACTCTATACCTTACACTCTACAATCTATTCCCTACACTCTATACCCTACACTCTATACCCTACACTCTGTACCCTACACTCTATACCCAACGCTCTACACCCTACACTCTATACCCTACACTCTATACCATACACTCTATACCCTACACTCTACACTCTATACTCTACACTCTACACTCTATACCCTACACTCTATACCCTACACTCTATACCCTACACTCTATACCCGACACTCTACACGCTATACCCTACACTCTATACCCTACACTCTATACCCTACACTCTATACCCTACACTCTATACCCTACACTCTACACTCTATACCCTACACTCTATACCCTACACTCTATACCCTACACTCTATACCCTACACTCTATGCCCTACACTCTATACCCTACACTCTATACCCTACACTCTATACCCTACACTCTACACTCTATACCCTACACTCTATACCCTACACTCTATACCCTACACTCTACACTCTATACCCTACACTCTATACCCTACACTCTATACCCTACACTCTATACCCTACACTCTACACTCTATATCCTACACTCTCTACCCTACACTCTACACTCTATACCCTACACTCTATACCCTACACTCTAATCCCTACACTCTACACTCTATACCCTACACTCTGTACCCTACACTCTATACCCTACACTCTACACTCTATACCCTACACTCTATACCCTACACTCTATACCCTACACTCTATACCCTACACTCTACACTCTATACCCTACACTCTATAGCCTACACGCTACAATCTATACCCTACACTCTATACCCTACACTCTATACCCTACAGTCTATACCCTACACTCTATACCCTACACTCTACACTCTATACCTTACACTCCACACTCTATTCCCTACACTCTATACCCTACACTCTATACCCTACACTCTATACCCTACACTCTATACCCTACACTCTACACCCTACACTCTATACCCTACACTCTATACCATACACTCTATACCCTACACTCTACACTCTATACCCTACACTCTACACCCTACACTCTATACCCTACACTCTAATCCCTACACTCTACACTCTATACCTTACACTCTACACTCTATTCCCTACACTCTATACCCTACACTCTATACCCTACACTCTATACCCTACACTCTATACCCTACACTCTACACCCTACACTCTATACCCTACACTCTATACCATACACTCTATACCCTACACTCTACACTCTATACCGTACACTCCACACCCTACACTCTATACCCTACACTCTAATCCCTACACTCTACACTCTATACCCTACACTCTATACCCTACACTCTACACTCTCTACCCTACACTCTATACCCTACACTCTGTACCCTACACTCTATACCCTACACTCTACACTCTATACCCTACACTCTACACTCTATACCCTACACTCTATACCCTACACTCTATACCCTACACTCTATACCCTACAATCTACACTCTATGCCCTACACTCTACACTCTATACCCTACACTCTACACTCTATACCCTACACTCTACACTCTATACCCTACACTGTATACCCTACACTCTATACCCTGCACTCTATACCCTACACTCTATACCCTACACTCTACACTCTATGCCCTACACTCTACACTCTGTACCTTACACTCAACACTCTATTCCCTACACTCTATACCCTACACTCTATACCCTACACTCTATACCCTACACTCTACACCCTACACTCTAAACTCTACACTCTATACCATACACTCTATACCCTACACTCTACACTCTATGCACTACACTCTACACCCTACACTCTATACCCTACACTCTAATCCCTACACTCTACACTCTCTACCCTACACTCTCTACCCTACACTCTATACCCTACACTCTATACCCTACACTCTACACTCTATGCCCTACACTCTACACTCTATACCCTACACTCTATACCCTAAAATCTATACCCTACACTCTACACTCTATACCCTACACTCTATACCCTACACTCTATGCCCTACACTCTATACCCTACACTCTATACCCTACACTCTATACCCTACACTCTACACTCTATACCCTACACTCTATACCCTACACTCTATACCCTACACTCTACACTCTATACCCTACACTCTATACCCTACACTCTATGCCCTACACTCTATACCCTACACTCTATACCCTACACTCTATACCCTACACTCTACACTCTATACCCTACACTCTATACCCTACACACTATACCCTACACTCTATACCCTACACTCTAATCCCTACACTCTACACTCTATACCCTACACTCTATACCCTACACTCTACACTCTATACCTTACACTCTACACTCTATTCCCTACACTCTATACCCTACACTCTATACCCTACACTCTATACCCTACACTCTACACCCTACACTCTATACTCTACACTCTATACCATACACTCTATAACCTACACTCTACACTCTATGCCCTACACTCTACACCCTACACTCTATACCCTACACTCTAATCCCTACACTCTACACTCTATACCTTACACTCTATACCCTACACTCTACACTCTATACCTTACACTCTACACTCTATTCCCTACACTCTATACCCTACACTCTATACCCTACACTCTATACCCTACACTCTATACCCTACACTCTACACCCTACACTCTATACCCTACACTCTATACCATACACTCTATACCCTACACTCTACACTCTATACCCTACACTCCACACCCTACACTCTATACCCTACACTCTAATCCCTACACTCTACACTCTATACCCTACACTCTATACCCTACACTCTATACCCTACACTCTACACTCTCTACCCTACACTCTATACCCTACACTCTGTACCCTACACTCTATACCCTACACTCTACACTCTATACCCTACGCTCTACACTCTATACCCTACACTCTATACCCTACACTCTATACCCTACACTCTATACCCTACAATCTACACTCTATGCCCTCCACTCTACACTCTATACCCTACACTCTACACTCTATACCCTACACTCTACACTCTATACCCTACACTGTATACCCTACACTCTATATTCTACACTCTATACCCTACACTCTATACCCTACACTCTACACTCTATGCCCTACACTCTACACTCTGTACCTTACACTCAACACTCTATTCCCTACACTCTATACCCTACACTCTATACCCTACACTCTATACCCTACACTCTACACCCTACACTCTATACTCTACACTCTATACCATACACTCTATACCCTACACTCTACACTCTATGCCCTACACTCTACACCCTACACTCTATACCCTACACTCTAATCCCTACACTCTACACTCTCTACCCTACACTCTCTACCCTACACTCTATACCCTACACTCTATACCCTACACTCTACACTCTATGCCCTACACTCTACACTCTATACCCTACACTCTATACCCTACACTCTATACCCTACACTCTACACTCTATACCCTACACTCTATACCCTACACTCTATGCCCTACACTCTATACCCTACACTCTATACCCTACACTCTATACCCTACACTCTATACCCTACACTATACACTCTATACCCTACACTCTATACCCTACACTCTATACCCTACACTCTACACTCTATACCCTACACTCTATACCCTACACTCTATGCCCTACACTCTATACCCTACATTCTATACCCTACACTCTATACCCTACACTCTACACTCTATACCCTACACTCTACACTCTATACCCTGCACACTATACCCTACACTCTATACCCTACACTCTAATCCCTACACTCTACACTCTATACCCTACACTCTATACCCTACACTCTATACCCTACACTCTATACCCTACACTCTATACCCAACGCTCTACACCCTACACTCTATACCCTACACTCTATACCATACACTCTATACCCTACACTCTACACTCTATACCCTACACTCTACACTCTATACCCTACACTCTATACCCTACACTCTATACCCTACACTCTATACCCGACACTCTACACGCTATACCCTACACTCTACACTCTATACCCTACACTCTATACCCTACACTCTATACCCTACACTCTATACCCTACACTCTACACTCTATACCCTACACTCTACACTCTACACCCTACACTCTATACCCTACACTCTATGCCCTACACTCTATACCCTACACTCTATACCCTACACTCTATACCCTACACTCTACACTCTATACCCTACACTCTATACCCTACACTCTATACCCTACACTCTACACTCTATACCCTACACTCTATACCCTACACTCTATACCCTACACTCTATACCCTACACTCTACACTCTATATCCTACACTCTCTACCCTACACTCTACACTCTATACCCTACACTCTATACCCTACACTCTAATCCCTACACTCTACACTCTATACCCTACACTCTATACCCTACACTCTATACCCTACACTCTACACTCTATACCCTACACTCTATATCCTACACTCTACACTCTATACCATACATTCTATACCCTACACTCTATACCATACACTCTATACCCTACACTCTACACCCTACACTCTATACCCTACACTCTATACCCTACACTCTATTCCCTACACTCTATACCCTACACTCTACACCCTACACTCTATACCCTACACTCTATACCATACACTCTATATCCTACACTCTACACTCTATACCCTACACTCTACATCCCACACTCTATACCCTACACTCTAATCCCGACACTCTACACTCTATACCCTACACTCTATAGCCTACACTCTACAATCTATACCCTACACTCTATACCCTACACTCTATACCCTACACTCTACACTCTCTACCCTACACTCTATACCCTACACTCTATAACATACACTCTATACCCTACACTCTATACCCTACACTCTATACCCTACACTCTACACTCTATACCCTACACTCTTTACCATACACTCTACACCATACACTCTATAGCATACACTCTATACCCTACACTCTACACTCTATACCCTACACTCTATACCCTACACTCTACACCCTGCACTCTATACCCTACACACTATACCCTACACTCTACACTCTATACCCTACACTCTATACCCTACACTCTATACCCCACACTCTATACCCTACACTCTATAGCCTACAATCTATACCCTACACTCTATACCCTACAGTCTATACCCTACACTCTATACCCTACACTCTACACTCTATACCTTACACTCTACACTCGATTCCCTACACTCTATACCCTACACTCTATACCCTACACTCTACACTCTATACCTTACACTCTACACTCTATTCCCTACACTCTATACCCTACACTCTATACCCTACACTCTATACCCTACACTCTATAACCAACACTCTACACCCTACACTCTATACCCTACACTCTATACCATACACTCTATACCCTACACTTTACACTCTATACCCTACACTCTATACCCTACACTCTATACCCTACACTCTATACCCTACACTCTACAAGCTATACCCTACACTCTACACTTTATACCCTACACTCTATACCCTACACTCTATACCCTACACTCTATACCATACACTTTATACCCTACACTCTATACCGTACACTCTATACCCTACACTCTATACCCTACACTCTATACCCTACACTCTAAACTCTATACCCTACACTCTACACTCTATACCCTACACTCTATAACATACACTCTATACCCTACACTCTATACCCTACACTCTATACCCTACACTCTACACTCTATACCCTACACTCTTTACCATACACTCTACACCATACACTCTATAGCATACACTCTATACCCTACACTCTACACTCTATACCCTACACTCTATACCCTACACTCTACACCCTGCACTCTATACCCTACACACTATACCCTACACTCTACACTCTATACCCTACACTCTATACCCTACACTCTATACCCCACACTCTATACCCTACACTCTATAGCCTACAATCTATACCCTACACTCTATACCCTACAGTCTATACCCTACACTCTATACCCTACACTCTACACTCTATACCTTACACTCTACACTCGATTCCCTACACTCTATACCCTACACTCTATACCCTACACTCTATACCCTACACTCTACACCCTACACTCTATACCCTACACTCTATACCATACACTCTATACCCTACACTCTACACTCTATACCCTACACTCTACACCCTACACTCTATACCCTACACTCTAATCCCTACACTCTACACTCTATACCCTACACTCTATACCCTATACTCTACACTCTATACCTTACACTCTACACTCTATTCCCTACACTCTATACCCTACACTCTATACTCTACACTCTATACCCTACACTCTACACCCTACACTCTATACCCTACACTCTATACCATACACTCTATACCCTACACTCTACACTCTATACCCTACATTCTACACACTACACTCTATACCCTACACTCTAATCCCTACACTCTACACTCTATACCCTACACTCTATACCCTACACTCTATACCCTACACTCTACACTCTCTACCCTACACTCTATACCCTACACTCTATAACATACACTCTATACCCTACACTCTACACCCTACACTCTATACCATACACTCTACACTGTATACCCTACACTCTATACCATACACTCTACACCATACACTCTATAGCATACAATCTATACCCTACACTCTACACTCTATACCCTACACTCTATACCCTACACTCCAATCCCTACACTCTACACTCTATACCCTACACTCTATACCCTACACTCTACACTCTATACCTTACACTCTACACTCTATTCCCTACACTCTATACCCTACACTCTATACCCTACACTCTATACCCTACACTCTACACCCTACACTCTATACTCTACACTCTATACCATACACTCTATACCCTACACTCTACACTCTATGCCCTACACTCTACACCCTACACTCTATACCCTACACTCTAATCCCTACACTCTACACTATATACCTTACACTCTATACCCTACACTCTACACTCTATACCTTACACTCTACACTCTATTCCGTACACTCTATACCCTACACTCTATACCCTACACTCTATACCCTACACGCTATACCCTATACTCTACGCTCTATACCTTACACTCTACACTCTATTCCCTACACTCTATACCCTACACTCTATACCCTACACTCTATACCCTACACTCTATACCCTACACTCTACACTCTATACCCTACACTCCACACCCTACACTCTATACCCTACACTCTAATCCCTACACTCTACACTCTATACCCTACACTCTATACTCTACACTCTATACCCTACACTCTACACTCTCTACCCTACACTCTACACTCTATACCCTACACTCTATACCCTACACTCTATACCCTACACGCTATACCCTATAATCTACACTCTATGCCCTACACTCTACACTCTATACCCTACACTCTACACTCTATACCCTACACTCTACACTCTATACCCTACACTCTATACCCTACACTCTATACCCTACACTCTACACTCTATGCCCTACACTCTACACTCTGTACCTTACACTCAACACTCTATTCCCTACACTCTATACCCTACACTCTATACCCTACACTCTATACCCTACACTCTACACCCTACACTCTATACTCTACACTCTATACCATACACTCTATACCCTACACTCTACACTCTATGCCCTACACTCTACACCCTACACTCTATACCCTACACTCTAATCCCTACACTCTACACTCTCTACCCTACACTCTCTACCCTACACTCTATACCCTACACTCTATACCCTACACTCTACACTCTATGCCCTACACTCTACACTCTATACCCTACACTCTATACCCTACACTCTATACCCTACACTCTACACTTTATACCCTACACTCTATACTCTACACTCTATGCCCTACACTCTATACCCTACACTCTATACCCTACACTCTATACCCTACACTCTACACTCTATACCCTACACTCTATACCCTACACTCTATACCCTACACTCTACACTCTATACCCTACACTCTATACCCTACACTCTATGCCCTACACTCTATACCCTACACTCTATACCCTACACTCTATACCCTACACTCTACACTCTATACCCTACACTCTACACTCTATACCCTACACACTATACCCTACACTCTATACCCTACACTCTAATCCCTACACTCTACACTCTATACCCTACACTCTATACCCTACACTCTACACTCTATACCTTACACTCTACACTCTATACCTTACACTCTACACTCTATTCCCTACACTCTATACCCTACACTTTATACCCTACACTCTATACCCAACACTCTACACCCTACATTCTATACCCTACACTCTATACCATACACTCTATACCCTACACTCTACACTCTATACCCTACACTCTATACCCTACACTCTATACCCTACACTCTATACCCGACACTCTACACGCTATACCCTACACTCTACACTCTATACCCTACACTCTATACCCTACACTCTATACCCTACACTCTATACCCTACACTCTACACTCTATACCCTACACTCTATACCCTACACTCTACACCCTACACTCTATACCCTACACTCTATGCCCTACACTCTATACCCTACACTCTATACCCTACACTCTATACCCTACACTCTACACTCTATACCCTACACTCTGTACCATACACTCTATACCCTACACTCTACACTCTATACCCTACACTCTATACCCTACACTCTATACCCTACACTCTATACCCTACACTCTACACTCTATATCCTACACTCTCTACCCTACACTCTACACTCTATACCCTACACTCTATACCCTACACTCTAATCCCTACACTCTACACTCTATACCCTACACTCTATACCCTACACTCTATACCCTACACTCTACACTCTATACCCTACACTCTATATCCTACACTCTACACTCTATACCATACATTCTATACCCTACACTCTATACCATACACTCTATACCCTACACTCTACACCCTACACTCTATACCCTACACTCTATACCCTACACTCTATACCCTACACTCTACACCCTACACTCTATACCCTACACTCTATACCATACACTCTATACCCTACACTCTACACTCTATACCCTACACTCTACATCCTACACTCTATACCCTACACTCTAATCCCGACACTCTACACTCTATACCCTACACTCTATACCCTACACTCTCTACCCTACACTCTATACCATACACTCTATAACATACACTCTATACCCTACACTCTATACCCTACACTCTATACCATACACTCTACAATCTATACCCTACACTCTATACCATACACTCTACACCATACACTCTATACCCTACACTCTATACCCTACACTCTACACCCTGCACTCTATACCCTACACACTATACCCTACACTCTACACTCTATACCCTACACTCTATACCCTACACTCTATACCCTACACTCTATACCCTACACTCTACACTCTATACCCTACACTCTATACCCTACACTCTATAGCCTACAATCTATACCCTACACTCTATACCCTACAGTCTATACCCTACACTCTATACCCTACGCTCTACACTCTATACCTTACACTCTACACTCGATTCCCTACACTCTATACCCTACACTCTATACCCTACACTCTATACCCTACACTCTATACCCTACACTCTACACCCTACACTCTATACCCTACACTCTATACCATACACTCTATACCCTACAGTCTACACTCTATACCCTACACTCTACACCCTACACTCTATACCCTACACTCTAATCCCTACACTCTACACTCTATACCCTACACTCTATACCCTATACTCTACACTCTATACCTCACACTCTACACTCTATTCCCTACACTCTATACCCTACACTCTATACCCTACACTCTATACCCTACACTCTACACCCTACACTCTATACCCTACACTCTATACCCTACACTCTAATCCCTACACTCTACACTCTATACCCTACACTCTATACCCTACACTCTATACCCTACACTCTACACTCTCTACCCTACACTCTATACCCTACACTCTATAACATACACTCTATACCCTACACTCTACACCCTACACTCTATACCATACACTCTACACTGTATACCCTACACTCTATACCATACACTCTACACCATACACTCTATAGCATACACTCTATACCCTACACTCTACACTCTATACCCTACACTCTATACCCTACACTCTACACTCTATACCCTACACTCTACACTCTATACCCTACACACTATACCCTACACTCTATACCCTACACTCTAATCCCTACACTCTACACTCTATACCCTACACTCTATACCCTACACTCTACACTCTATACCTTACACTCAACACTCTATTCCCTACACTCTATACCCTACACTCTATACCCTACACTCTATACCCTACACTCTACACCCTACACTCTATACTCTACACTCTATACCATACACTCTATACCCTACACTCTACACTCTATGCCCTACACTCTACACCCTACACTCTATACCCTACACTCTAATCCCTACACTCTACACTCTATACCTTACAGTCTATACCCTACACTCTACACTCTATACCTTACACTCTACACTCTATTCCCTACACTCTATACCCTACACTCTATACCCTACACTCTATACCCTACACTCTATACCCTACACTCTACACCCTACACTCTATACCCTACACTCTATACCATACACTCTATACCCTACACTCTACACTCTATACCCTACACTCCACACCCTACACTCTATACCCTACACTCTAATCCCTACACTCTACACTCTATACCCTACACTCTATACCCTACACTCTATACCCTACACTCTACACTCTCTACCCTACACTCTATACCCTACACTCTGTACCCTACACTCTATACCCTACACTCTACACTCTATACCCTACACTCTACACTCTATACCCTACACTCTATACCCTACACTCTATACCCTACACTCTATACCCTACAATCTACACTCTATGCCCTACACTCTACACTCTATACCCTACACTCTACACTCTATACCCTACACTCTACACCCTACACTGTATACCCTACACTCTATACCCTACACTCTATACCCTACACTCTATACCCTACACTCTACACTCTATGCCCTACACTCTACACTCTGTACCTTACACTCAACACTCTATTCCCTACACTCTATACCCTACACTCTATACCCTACACTCTATACCCTACACTCTACACCCTACACTCTATACTCTACACTCTATACCATACACTCTATACCCTACACTCTACACTCTATGCCCTACACTCTACACCCTACACTCTATACCCTACACTCTAATCCCTACACTCTACACTCTCTACCCTACACTCTCTACCCTACACTCTATACCCTACACTCTATACCCTACACTCTACACTCTATGCCCCACACTCTACACTCTATACCCTACACTCTATACCCTACACTCTATACCCTACACTCTATACCCTACACTCTATGCCCTACACTCTATACCCTACACTCTATACCCTACACTCTATACCCTACACTCTATACCCTACACTCTACACTCTATACCCTACACTCTATACCCTACACTCTACACTCTATACCCTACACTCTATACCCTACACTCCAATCCCTACACTCTACACTCTATACCCTACACTCTATACCCTACACTCTACACTCTATACCTTACACTCTACACTCTATTCCCTACACTCTATACCCTACACTCTATACCCTACACTCTATACCCTACACTCTACACCCTACACTCTATACTCTACACTCTATACCATACACTCTATACCCTACACTCTACACTCTATGCCCTACACTCTACACCCTACACTCTATACCCTACACTCTAATCCCTACACTCTACACTCTATACCTTACACTCTATACCCTACACTCTACACTCTATACCTTACACTCTACACTCTATTCCCTACACTCTATACCCTACACTCTATACCCTACACTCTATACCCTACACTCTATACCCTATACTCTACGCTCTATACCTTACACTCTACACTCTATTCCCTACACTCTATACCCTACACTCTATACCCTACACTCTATACCCTACACTCTATACCCTACACTCTACACTCTATACCCTACACTCCACACCCTACACTCTATACCCTACACTCTAATCCCTACACTCTACACTCTATACCCTACACTCTATACTCTACACTCTATACCCTACACTCTACACTCTCTACCCTACACCCTACACTCTATACCCTACACTCTATACCCTACACTCTATACCCTACACGCTATACCCTATAATCTACACTCTATGCCCTACACTCTACACTCTATACCCTACACTCTACACTCTATACCCTACACTCTACACTCTATACCCTACACTCTATACCCTACACTCTATACCCTACACTCTACACTCTATGCCCTACACTCTACACTCTGTACCTTACACTCAACACTCTATTCCCTACACTCTATACCCTACACTCTATACCCTACACTCTATACCCTACACTCTACACCCTACACTCTATACTCTACACTCTATACCATACACTCTATACCCTACACTCTACACTCTATGCCCTACACTCTACACCCTACACTCTATACCCTACACTCTAATCCCTACACTCTACACTCTCTACCCTACACTCTCTACCCTACACTCTATACCCTACACTCTATACCCTACACTCTACACTCTATGCCCTACACTCTACACTCTATACCCTACACTCTATACCCTACACTCTATACCCTACACTCTACACTTTATACCCTACACTCTATACTCTACACTCTATGCCCTACACTCTATACCCTACACTCTATACCCTACACTCTATACCCTACACTCTACACTCTATACCCTACACTCTATACCCTACACTCTATACCCTACACTCTACACTCTATACCCTACACTCTATACCCTACACTCTATGCCCTACACTCTATACCCTACACTCTATACCCTACACTCTATACCCTACACTCTACACTCTATACCCTACACTCTACACTCTATACCCTACACACTATACCCTACACTCTATACCCTACACTCTAATCCCTACACTCTACACTCTATACCCTACACTCTATACCCTACACTCTACACTCTATACCTTACACTCTACACTCTATTCCCTACACTCTATACCCTACACTCTATACCCTACACTCTATACCCAACACTCTACACCCTACATTCTATACCCTACACTCTATACCATACACTCTATACCCTACACTCTACACTCTATACCCTACACTCTACACTCTATACCCTACACTCTATACCCTACACTCTATACCCTACACTCTATACCCGACACTCTACACGCTATACCCTACACTCTACACTCTATACCCTACACTCTATACCCTACACTTTATACCCTACACTCTATACCCTACACTCTACACTCTATACCCTACACTCTATACCCTACACTCTACACCCTACACTCTATACCCTACACTCTATGCCCTACACTCTATACCCTACACTCTATACCCTACACTCTATACCCTACACTCTATACCATACACTCTACAATCTATACCCTACACTCTATACCATACACTCTACACCATACACTCTATACCCTACACTCTATACCCTACACTCTACACCCTGCACTCTATACCCTACACACTATACCCTACACTCTACACTCTATACCCTACACTCTATACCCTACACTCTATACCCTACACTCTATACCCTACACTCTACACTCTATACCCTACACTCTATACCCTACACTCTATAGCCTACAATCTATACCCTACACTCTATACCCTACAGTCTATACCCTACACTCTATACCCTACGCTCTACACTCTATACCTTACACTCTACACTCGATTCCCTACACTCTATACCCTACACTCTATACCCTACACTCTATACCCTACACTCTATACCCTACACTCTACACCCTACACTCTATACCCTACACTCTATACCATACACTCTATACCCTACAGTCTACACTCTATACCCTACACTCTACACCCTACACTCTATACCCTACACTCTAATCCCTACACTCTACACTCTATACCCTACACTCTATACCCTATACTCTACACTCTACACTCTATTCCCTACACTCTATACCCTACACTCTATACCCTACACTCTATACCCTACACTCTACACCCTACACTCTATACCCTACACTCTATACCCTACACTCTAATCCCTACACTCTACACTCTATACCCTACACTCTATACCCTACACTCTATACCCTACACTCTACACTCTCTACCCTACACTCTATACCCTACACTCTATAACATACACTCTATACCCTACACTCTACACCCTACACTCTATACCATACACTCTACACTGTATACCCTACACTCTATACCATACACTCTACACCATACACTCTATAGCATACACTCTATACCCTACACTCTACACTCTATACCCTACACTCTATACCCTACACTCTACACTCTATACCCTACACTCTACACTCTATACCCTACACACTATACCCTACACTCTATACCCTACACTCTAATCCCTACACTCTACACTCTATACCCTACACTCTATACCCTACACTCTACACTCTATACCTTACACTCAACACTCTATTCCCTACACTCTATACCCTACACTCTATACCCTACACTCTATACCCTACACTCTACACACTACACTCTATACTCTACACTCTATACCATACACTCTATACCCTACACTCTACACTCTATGCCCTACACTCTACACCCTACACTCTATACCCTACACTCTAATCCCTACACTCTACACTCTATACCTTACAGTCTATACCCTACACTCTACACTCTATACCTTACACTCTACACTCTATTCCCTACACTCTATACCCTACACTCTATACCCTACACTCTATACCCTACACTCTATACCCTACACTCTACACCCTACACTCTATACCCTACACTCTATACCATACACTCTATACCCTACACTCTACACTCTATAACCTACACTCCACACCCTACACTCTATACCCTACACTCTAATCCCTACACTCTACACTCTATACCTTACACTCAACACTCTATTCCCTACACTCTATACCCTACACTCTATACCCTACACTCTATACCCTACACTCTACACACTACACTCTATACTCTACACTCTATACCATACACTCTATACCCTACACTCTACACTCTATGCCCTACACTCTACACCCTACACTCTATACCCTACACTCTAATCCCTACACTCTACACTCTATACCTTACAGTCTATACCCTACACTCTACACTCTATACCTTACACTCTACACTCTATTCCCTACACTCTATACCCTACACTCTATACCCTACACTCTATACCCTACACTCTATACCCTACACTCTACACCCTACACTCTATACCCTACACTCTATACCATACACTCTATACCCTACACTCTACACTCTATAACCTACACTCCATACCCTACACTCTATACCCTACACTCTAATCCCTACACTCTACACTCTATACCCTACACTCTATACCCTACACTCTATACCCTACACTCTACACTCTCTACCCTACACTCTATACCCTACACTCTGTACCCTACACTCTATACCCTACACTCTACACTCTATACCCTACACTCTACACTCTATACCCTACACTCTATACCCTACACTCTATACCCTACACTCTATACCCTACACTCTATACCCTACACTCTACACACTACACTCTATACTCTACACTCTATACCATACACTCTATACCCTACACTCTACACTCTATGCCCTACACTCTACACCCTACACTCTATACCCTACACTCTAATCCCTACACTCTACACTCTATACCTTACAGTCTATACCCTACACTCTACACTCTATACCTTACACTCTACACTCTATTCCCTACACTCTATACCCTACACTCTATACCCTACACTCTATACCCTACACTCTATACCCTACACTCTACACCCTACACTCTATACCCTACACTCTACACCCTACACTCTATACCCTACACTCTATACCATACACTCTATACCCTACAGTCTACACTCTATACCCTACACTCTACACCCTACACTCTATACCCTACACTCTAATCCCTACACTCTACACTCTATACCCTACACTCTATACCCTATACTCTACACTCTACACTCTATTCCCTACACTCTATACCCTACACTCTATACCCTACACTCTATACCCTACACTCTACACCCTACACTCTACACCCTACACTCTATACCCTACACTCTAATCCCTACACTCTACACTCTATACCTTACAGTCTATACCCTACACTCTACACTCTATACCTTACACTCTACACTCTATTCCCTACACTCTATACCCTACACTCTATACCCTACACTCTATACCCTACACTCTATACCCTACACTCTACACCCTACACTCTATACCCTACACTCTATACCATACACTCTATACCCTACACTCTACACTCTATAACCTACACTCCACACCCTACACTCTATACCCTACACTCTAATCCCTACACTCTACACTCTATACCCTACACTCTATACCCTACACTCTATACCCTACACTCTACACTCTCTACCCTACACTCTATACCCTACACTCTGTACCCTACACTCTATACCCTACACTCTACACTCTATACCCTACACTCTACACTCTATACCCTACACTCTATACCCTACACTCTATACCCTACACTCTATACCCTACACTCTATACCCTACACTCTACACCCTACACTCTATACCCTACACTCTATACCATACACTCTATACCCTACACTCTACACTCTATAACCTACACTCCACACCCTACACTCTATACCCTACACTCTAATCCCTACACTCTACACTCTATACCCTACACTCTATACCCTACACTCTATACCCTACACTCTACACTCTCTACCCTACACTCTATACCCTACACTCTGTACCCTACACTCTATACCCTACACTCTATGCCCTACACTCTATACCCTACACTCTATACCCTACACTCTATACCCTACACTCTATACCCTACACTCTACACTCTATACCCTACACTCTATACCCTACACTCTACACTCTATACCCTACACTCTATACCCTACACTCCAATCCCTACACTCTACACTCTATACCCTACACTCTATACCCTACACTCTACACTCTATACCTTACACTCTACACTCTATTCCCTACACTCTATACCCTACACTCTATACCCTACACTCTATACCCTACACTCTACACCCTACACTCTATACTCTACACTCTATACCATACACTCTATACCCTACACTCTACACTCTATGCCCTACACTCTACACCCTACACTCTATACCCTACACTCTAATCCCTACACTCTACACTCTATACCTTACACTCTATACCCTACACTCTACACTCTATACCTTACACTCTACACTCTATTCCCTACACTCTATACCCTACACTCTATACCCTACACTCTATACCCTACACTCTATACCCTATACTCTACGCTCTATACCTTACACTCTACACTCTATTCCCTACACTCTATACCCTACACTCTATACCCTACACTCTATACCCTACACTCTATACCCTACACTCTACACTCTATACCCTACACTCCACACCCTACACTCTATACCCTACACTCTAATCCCTACACTCTACACTCTATACCCTACACTCTATACTCTACACTCTATACCCTACACTCTACACTCTCTACCCTACACCCTACACTCTATACCCTACACTCTATACCCTACACTCTATACCCTACACGCTATACCCTATAATCTACACTCTATGCCCTACACTCTACACTCTATACCCTACACTCTACACTCTATACCCTACACTCTACACTCTATACCCTACACTCTATACCCTACACTCTATACCCTACACTCTACACTCTATGCCCTACACTCTACACTCTGTACCTTACACTCAACACTCTATTCCCTACACTCTATACCCTACACTCTATACCCTACACTCTATACCCTACACTCTACACCCTACACTCTATACTCTACACTCTATACCATACACTCTATACCCTACACTCTACACTCTATGCCCTACACTCTACACCCTACACTCTATACCCTACACTCTAATCCCTACACTCTACACTCTCTACCCTACACTCTCTACCCTACACTCTATACCCTACACTCTATACCCTACACTCTACACTCTATGCCCTACACTCTACACTCTATACCCTACACTCTATACCCTACACTCTATACCCTACACTCTACACTTTATACCCTACACTCTATACTCTACACTCTATGCCCTACACTCTATACCCTACACTCTATACCCTACACTCTATACCCTACACTCTACACTCTATACCCTACACTCTATACCCTACACTCTATACCCTACACTCTACACTCTATACCCTACACTCTATACCCTACACTCTATGCCCTACACTCTATACCCTACACTCTATACCCTACACTCTATACCCTACACTCTACACTCTATACCCTACACTCTACACTCTATACCCTACACACTATACCCTACACTCTATACCCTACACTCTAATCCCTACACTCTACACTCTATACCCTACACTCTATACCCTACACTCTACACTCTATACCTTACACTCTACACTCTATTCCCTACACTCTATACCCTACACTCTATACCCTACACTCTATACCCAACACTCTACACCCTACATTCTATACCCTACACTCTATACCATACACTCTATACCCTACACTCTACACTCTATACCCTACACTCTACACTCTATACCCTACACTCTATACCCTACACTCTATACCCTACACTCTATACCCGACACTCTACACGCTATACCCTACACTCTACACTCTATACCCTACACTCTATACCCTACACTCTATACCCTACACTCTATACCCTACACTCTACACTCTATACCCTACACTCTATACCCTACACTCTACACCCTACACTCTATACCCTACACTCTATGCCCTACACTCTATACCCTACACTCTATACCCTACACTCTATACCCTACACTCTATACCATACACTCTACAATCTATACCCTACACTCTATACCATACACTCTACACCATACACTCTATACCCTACACTCTATACCCTACACTCTACACCCTGCACTCTATACCCTACACACTATACCCTACACTCTACACTCTATACCCTACACTCTATACCCTACACTCTATACCCTACACTCTATACCCTACACTCTACACTCTATACCCTACACTCTATACCCTACACTCTATAGCCTACAATCTATACCCTACACTCTATACCCTACAGTCTATACCCTACACTCTATACCCTACGCTCTACACTCTATACCTTACACTCTACACTCGATTCCCTACACTCTATACCCTACACTCTATACCCTACACTCTATACCCTACACTCTATACCCTACACTCTACACCCTACACTCTATACCCTACACTCTATACCATACACTCTATACCCTACAGTCTACACTCTATACCCTACACTCTACACCCTACACTCTATACCCTACACTCTAATCCCTACACTCTACACTCTATACCCTACACTCTATACCCTATACTCTACACTCTACACTCTATTCCCTACACTCTATACCCTACACTCTATACCCTACACTCTATACCCTACACTCTACACCCTACACTCTATACCCTACACTCTATACCCTACACTCTAATCCCTACACTCTACACTCTATACCCTACACTCTATACCCTACACTCTATACCCTACACTCTACACTCTCTACCCTACACTCTATACCCTACACTCTATAACATACACTCTATACCCTACACTCTACACCCTACACTCTATACCATACACTCTACACTGTATACCCTACACTCTATACCATACACTCTACACCATACACTCTATAGCATACACTCTATACCCTACACTCTACACTCTATACCCTACACTCTATACCCTACACTCTACACTCTATACCCTACACTCTACACTCTATACCCTACACACTATACCCTACACTCTATACCCTACACTCTAATCCCTACACTCTACACTCTATACCCTACACTCTATACCCTACACTCTACACTCTATACCTTACACTCAACACTCTATTCCCTACACTCTATACCCTACACTCTATACCCTACACTCTATACCCTACACTCTACACACTACACTCTATACTCTACACTCTATACCATACACTCTATACCCTACACTCTACACTCTATGCCCTACACTCTACACCCTACACTCTATACCCTACACTCTAATCCCTACACTCTACACTCTATACCTTACAGTCTATACCCTACACTCTACACTCTATACCTTACACTCTACACTCTATTCCCTACACTCTATACCCTACACTCTATACCCTACACTCTATACCCTACACTCTATACCCTACACTCTACACCCTACACTCTATACCCTACACTCTATACCATACACTCTATACCCTACACTCTACACTCTATAACCTACACTCCACACCCTACACTCTATACCCTACACTCTAATCCCTACACTCTACACTCTATACCTTACACTCAACACTCTATTCCCTACACTCTATACCCTACACTCTATACCCTACACTCTATACCCTACACTCTACACACTACACTCTATACTCTACACTCTATACCATACACTCTATACCCTACACTCTACACTCTATGCCCTACACTCTACACCCTACACTCTATACCCTACACTCTAATCCCTACACTCTACACTCTATACCTTACAGTCTATACCCTACACTCTACACTCTATACCTTACACTCTACACTCTATTCCCTACACTCTATACCCTACACTCTATACCCTACACTCTATACCCTACACTCTATACCCTACACTCTACACCCTACACTCTATACCCTACACTCTATACCATACACTCTATACCCTACACTCTACACTCTATAACCTACACTCCACACCCTACACTCTATACCCTACACTCTAATCCCTACACTCTACACTCTATACCCTACACTCTATACCCTACACTCTATACCCTACACTCTACACTCTCTACCCTACACTCTATACCCTACACTCTGTACCCTACACTCTATACCCTACACTCTACACTCTATACCCTACACTCTACACTCTATACCCTACACTCTATACCCTACACTCTATACCCTACACTCTATACCCTACACTCTATACCCTACACTCTACACACTACACTCTATACTCTACACTCTATACCATACACTCTATACCCTACACTCTACACTCTATGCCCTACACTCTACACCCTTCACTCTATACCCTACACTCTAATCCCTACACTCTACACTCTATACCTTACAGTCTATACCCTACACTCTACACTCTATACCTTACACTCTACACTCTATTCCCTACACTCTATACCCTACACTCTATACCCTACACTCTATACCCTACACTCTATACCCTACACTCTACACCCTACACTCTATACCCTACACTCTACACCCTACACTCTATACCCTACACTCTATACCATACACTCTATACCCTACAGTCTACACTCTATACCCTACACTCTACACCCTACACTCTATACCCTACACTCTAATCCCTACACTCTACACTCTATACCCTACACTCTATACCCTATACTCTACACTCTACACTCTATTCCCTACACTCTATACCCTACACTCTATACCCTACACTCTATACCCTACACTCTACACCCTACACTCTACACCCTACACTCTATACCCTACACTCTAATCCCTACACTCTACACTCTATACCTTACAGTCTATACCCTACACTCTACACTCTATACCTTACACTCTACACTCTATTCCCTACACTCTATACCCTACACTCTATACCCTACACTCTATACCCTACACTCTATACCCTACACTCTACACCCTACACTCTATACCCTACACTCTATACCATACACTCTATACCCTACACTCTACACTCTATAACCTACACTCCACACCCTACACTCTATACCCTACACTCTAATCCCTACACTCTACACTCTATACCCTACACTCTATACCCTACACTCTATACCCTACACTCTACACTCTCTACCCTACACTCTATACCCTACACTCTGTACCCTACACTCTATACCCTACACTCTACACTCTATACCCTACACTCTACACTCTATACCCTACACTCTATACCCTACACTCTATACCCTACACTCTATACCCTACACTCTATACCCTACACTCTACACCCTACACTCTATACCCTACACTCTATACCATACACTCTATACCCTACACTCTACACTCCATAACCTACACTCCACACCCTACACTCTATACCCTACACTCTAATCCCTACACTCTACACTCTATACCCTACACTCTATACCCTACACTCTATACCCTACACTCTACACTCTCTACCCTACACTCTATACCCTACACTCTGTACCCTACACTCTATACCCTACACTCTACACTCTATACCCTACACTCTACACTCTATACCCTACACTCTATACCCTACACTCTATACCCTACACTCTATACCCTACAATCTACACTCTATGCCCTACACTCTACACTCTATACCCTACACTCTACACTCTATACCCTACACTCTACACTCTATACCCTACACTCTATACTCTACACTCTATACCATACACTCTATACCCTACACTCTACACTCTATGCCCTACACTCTACACCCTACACTCTATACCCTACACTCTAATCCCTACACTCTACACTCTCTACCCTACACTCTCTACCCTACACTCTATACCCTACACTCTATACCCTACACTCTACACTCTATGCCCTACACTCTACACTCTATACCCTACACTCTATACCCTACACTCTATACCCTACACTCTACACTTTATACCCTACACTCTATACTCTACACTCTATGCCCTACACTCTATACCCTACACTCTATACCCTACACTCTATACCCTACACTCTACACTCTATACCCTACACTCTATACCCTACACTCTATACCCTACACTCTACACTCTATACCCTACACTCTATACCCTACACTCTATGCCCTACACTCTATACCCTACACTCTATACCCTACACTCTATACCCTACACTCTACACTCTATACCCTACACTCTACACTCTATACCCTACACACTATACCCTACACTCTATACCCTACACTCTAATCCCTACACTCTACACTCTATACCCTACACTCTATACCCTACACTCTACACTCTATACCTTACACTCTACACTCTATTCCCTACACTCTATACCCTACACTCTATACCCTACACTCTATACCCAACACTCTACACCCTACATTCTATACCCTACACTCTATACCATACACTCTATACCCTACACTCTACACTCTATACCCTACACTCTACACTCTATACCCTACACTCTATACCCTACACTCTATACCCTACACTCTATACCCGACACTCTACACGCTATACCCTACACTCTACACTCTATACCCTACACTCTATACCCTACACTCTATACCCTACACTCTATACCCTACACTCTACACTCTATACCCTACACTCTATACCCTACACTCTACACCCTACACTCTATACCCTACACTCTATGCCCTACACTCTATACCCTACACTCTATACCCTACACTCTATACCCTACACTCTATACCATACACTCTACAATCTATACCCTACACTCTATACCATACACTCTACACCATACACTCTATACCCTACACTCTATACCCTACACTCTACACCCTGCACTCTATACCCTACACACTATACCCTACACTCTACACTCTATACCCTACACTCTATACCCTACACTCTATACCCTACACTCTATACCCTACACTCTACACTCTATACCCTACACTCTATACCCTACACTCTATAGCCTACAATCTATACCCTACACTCTATACCCTACAGTCTATACCCTACACTCTATACCCTACGCTCTACACTCTATACCTTACACTCTACACTCGATTCCCTACACTCTATACCCTACACTCTATACCCTACACTCTATACCCTACACTCTATACCCTACACTCTACACCCTACACTCTATACCCTACACTCTATACCATACACTCTATACCCTACAGTCTACACTCTATACCCTACACTCTACACCCTACACTCTATACCCTACACTCTAATCCCTACACTCTACACTCTATACCCTACACTCTATACCCTATACTCTACACTCTACACTCTATTCCCTACACTCTATACCCTACACTCTATACCCTACACTCTATACCCTACACTCTACACCCTACACTCTATACCCTACACTCTATACCCTACACTCTAATCCCTACACTCTACACTCTATACCCTACACTCTATACCCTACACTCTATACCCTACACTCTACACTCTCTACCCTACACTCTATACCCTACACTCTATAACATACACTCTATACCCTACACTCTACACCCTACACTCTATACCATACACTCTACACTGTATACCCTACACTCTATACCATACACTCTACACCATACACTCTATAGCATACACTCTATACCCTACACTCTACACTCTATACCCTACACTCTATACCCTACACTCTACACTCTATACCCTACACTCTACACTCTATACCCTACACACTATACCCTACACTCTATACCCTACACTCTAATCCCTACACTCTACACTCTATACCCTACACTCTATACCCTACACTCTACACTCTATACCTTACACTCAACACTCTATTCCCTACACTCTATACCCTACACTCTATACCCTACACTCTATACCCTACACTCTACACACTACACTCTATACTCTACACTCTATACCATACACTCTATACCCTACACTCTACACTCTATGCCCTACACTCTACACCCTACACTCTATACCCTACACTCTAATCCCTACACTCTACACTCTATACCTTACAGTCTATACCCTACACTCTACACTCTATACCTTACACTCTACACTCTATTCCCTACACTCTATACCCTACACTCTATACCCTACACTCTATACCCTACACTCTACACCCTACACTCTATACCCTACACTCTATACCATACACTCTATACCCTACACTCTACACTCTATAACCTACACTCCACACCCTACACTCTATACCCTACACTCTAATCCCTACACTCTACACTCTATACCCTACACTCTATACCCTACACTCTATACCCTACACTCTACACTCTCTACCCTACACTCTATACCCTACACTCTGTACCCTACACTCTATACCCTACACTCTACACTCTATACCCTACACTCTACACTCTATACCCTACACTCTATACCCTACACTCTATACCCTACACTCTATACCCTACAATCTACACTCTATGCCCTACACTCTACACTCTATACCCTACACTCTACACTCTATACCCTACACTCTACACTCTATACCCTACACTGTATACCCTACACTCTATACCCTACACTCTATACCCTACACTCTATACCCTACACTCTACACTCTATGCCCTACACTCTACACTCTGTACCTTACACTCAACACTCTATTCCCTACACTCTATACCCTACACTCTATACCCTACACTCTATACCCTACACTCTACACCCTACACTCTATACTCTACACTCTATACCATACACTCTATACCCTACACTCTACACTCTATGCCCTACACTCTACACCCTACACTCTATACCCTACACTCTAATCCCTACACTCTACACTCTCTACCCTACACTCTCTACCCTACACTCTATACCCTACACTCTATACCCTACACTCTACACTCTATGCCCCACACTCTACACTCTATACCCTACACTCTATACCCTACACTCTATACCCTACACTCTACACTCTATACCCTACACTCTATACCCTACACTCTATGCCCTACACTCTATACCCTACACTCTATACCCTACACTCTATACCCTACACTCTACACTCTATACCCTACACTCTATACCCTACACTCTATACCCTACACTCTACACTCTATACCCTACACTCTATACCCTACACTCTATGCCCTACACTCTATACCCTACACTCTATACCCTACACTCTATACCCTACACTCTACACTCTATACCCTACACTCTACACTCTATACCCTACACACTATACCCTACACTCTATACCCTACACTCTAATCCCTACACTCTACACTCTATACCCTACACTCTATACCCTACACTCTACACTCTATACCTTACACTCTACACTCTATTCCCTACACTCTATACCCTACGCTCTATACCCTACACTCTATACCCTACACTCTATACCCAACACTCTACACCCTACACTCTATACCCTACACTCTATACCATACACTCTATACCCTACACTCTACACCCTACACTCTACACTCTATACCCTACACTCTATACCCTACTCTCTATACCCTACACTCTATACCCGACACTCTACACGCTATACCCTACACTCTACACTCTATACCCTACACTCTATACCCTACACTCTATACCCTACACTCTATACCCTACACTCTATACCCTACACTCTACACTCTATACCCTACACTCTATACCCTACACTCTACACTCTACACCTTATACCCTACACTCTATGCCCTACACTCTATACCCTACACTCTATACCCTACACTCTATACCCTACACTCTACACTCTATACCCTACACTCTATACCCTACACTCTATACCCTACACTCTAATCCCTACACTCTACACTCTATACCCTACACTCTATACCCTACACTCTATACCCTACACTCTACACTCTATACCCTACACTCTATATCCTACACTCTACACTCTATACCATACATTCTATACCCTACACTCTATACCATACACTCTATACCCTACACTCTACACCCTACACTCTATACCCTACACTCTATACCCTACACTCTGTACCCTACACTCTACACCCTACACTCTATACCCTACACTCTATACCATACACTCTATACCCTACACTCTACACTCTATACCCTACACTCTACATCCTACACTCTATACCCTACACTCTAATCCCGACACTCTACACTCTATACCCTACACTCTATACCCTACACTCTATACCCTACACTCTACACTCTCTACCCTACACTCTATACCATACTCTCTATAACATACACTCTATACCCTACACTCTATACCCTACACTCTATACCATACACTCTACAATCTATACCCAACACTCTATACCATACACTCTACACCATACACTCTATAGCATACACTCTATACCCTACACTCTACACTCTATACCCTACACTCTATACCCTACACTCTACACCCTGCACTCTATACCCTACACACTATACCCTACACTCTACACTCTATACCCTACACTCTATACCCTACACTCTACACTCTATACCCTACACTCTATAGCCTACACTCTACAATCTATACCCTACACTCTATACCCTACACTCTATACCCTACAGTCTATACCCTACACTCTATACCCTACACTCTACACTCTATACCTTACCCTCTACACTCTATTCCCTACACTCTATACCCTACACTCTATACCCTACACTCTATACCCTACACTCTATACCCTACACTCTACACCCTACACTCTATACCCTACACTCTATACCATAAACTCTATACCCTACACTCTACACTCTATACCCTACACTCTACACCCTACACTCTATACCCTACACTCTAATCCCTTCACTCTACACTCTATACCCTACACTCTATACCCTACACTCTACACTCTATACCTTACACTCTACACTCTATTCCCTACACTCTATACCCTACACTCTATACCCTACACTCTATACCCTACACTCTACACCCTACACTCTATACCATACACTCTATACCCTACACTCTACACTCTATACCCTACACTCTACACCCTACACTCTATACCCTACACTCTAATCCCTACACTCTACACTCTATACCCTACACTCTATACCCTACACTCTATACCCTACACTCTACACACTCTACCCTACACTCTATACCCTACACTCTATACCCTACACTCTATACCCTACAATCTACACTCTATACCCTACACTCTACACTCTATACCCTACACTCTATACCCTACACTCTATACCCTACACTCTAATCCCTACACTCTACACTCTATACCCTACCCTCTATACCCTACACTCTACACTCTATACCTTACACTCTACACTCTATTCCCTACACTCTATACCCTACACTCTATACCCTACACTCTATACCCAACACTCTACACCCTACACTCTATACCCTACACTCTATACCATACACTCTATACCCTACACTCTACACTCTATACCCTACACTCTACACTCTATACCCTACACTCTATACCCTACGCTCTATACCCTACACTCTACACGCTATACCCTACACTCTACACTTTATACCCTACACTCTATACCCTACACTCTATACCATACACTCTATACCCTACACTCTACACCCTACACTCTATACCCTACACTCTATACCCTACACTCTATACCCTACACTCTACACCCTACACTCTATACCCTACACGCTATACCATACACTCTATACCCTACACTCTACACTCTATACCCTACACTCTACATCCTACACTCTATACCCTACACTCTAATCCCGACACTCTACACTCTATACCCTACACTCTATTATCTACACTCTATACCCTACACTCTACACTCTCTACCCTACACTCTCTACCCTACACTCTATACCCTACACTCTATACCCTACACTCTATACCCTACACTCTATACCCTACACTCTACACTCTATACCCTACACTCTATACCCTACACTCTACACCCTACACTCTATACCCTACACTCTATGCCCTACACTCTATACCCTACACTCTATACCCTACACTCTATACCCTACACTCTACACTCTATACCCTACACTCTATACCCTACACTCTATAACCTACACTCTACACTCTATACCCTACACTCTATACCCTACACTCTATACCTTACACTCTATACCCTACACTCTAAACTCTATACCCTACACTCTATACCCTACACTCTACACTCTATACCCTACACTCTATACCCTACACTCTAATCCCTACACTCTACACTCTATACCCTACACTCTATACCCTACACTCTATACCCTACACTCTACACTATATACCCTACACTCTATATCCTACACTCTACACTCCATACCATACACTCTATACCCTACACTCTATACCATACACTCTATACCCTACACTCTACACCCTACACTCTATACCCTACACTCTATACCCTACACTCTATACCCTACACTCTACACCCTACACTCTATACCCTACACGCTATACCATACACTCTATACCCTACACTCTACACTCTATACCCTACACTCTACATCCTACACTCTATACCCTACACTCTAATCCCGACACTCTACACTCTATACCCTACACTCTATTATCTACACTCTATACCCTACACTCTACACTCTCTACCCTACACTCTATAACCTACACTCTATAACATACACTCTATACCCTACACTCTATACCTTACACTCTATACCATAGACTCTACACTCTATACCCTACACTCTATACCATACACTCTACACCATACACTCTATAGCATACACTCTATACCCTACACGCTACACTCTATACCCTACACTCTGTACCCTACACTCTACACCCTGCACTCTATACCCTACACACTATACCCTACACTCTACACTCTATACCCTACACTCTATACCCTACACTCTATACCCTACACTCTATACCCTACACTCTACACTCTATACCCTACACTCTATAGCCTACACTCTACAATCTATACCCTACACTCTATACCCTACACTCTATACCCTACAGTCTATACCCTACACTCTATAACCTACACTCTACACTCTATACCTTACACTCTACACTCTATTCCCTACACTCTATACCCTACACTCTATACCCTACACTCTATACCCTACACTCTACACCCTACACTCTATACCCTACACTCTATACCATACACTCTATACCCTACACTCTACACTCTATACCCTACACTCTATACCCTACACTCTATACCCTACACTCTACACACTCTACCCTACACTCTATACCCTACAATCTATACCCTACACTCTATACCCTACACTCTACACTCTATACCCTACACTCTACACTCTATACCCTACACTCGATACCCTACACTCTATACCCTACACTCTAATCCCTACACTCTACACTCTATACCCTACACTCTATACCCTACACTACACACTCTATACCTTACACTCTACACTCTATTCCATACACTCTATACCCTACACTCTATACCCTACACTCTATACCCTACACTCTATACCCTACACTCTATACCCAACACTCTACACCCTACACTCTATACCCTACACTCTATACCATACACTCTATACCCTACACTCTACACTCTATACCTTACACTCTACACTCTATTCCCTACACTCTATACCCTACACTCTATACCCTACACTCTATACCCTACACTCTACACCCCACACTCTATACCCTACACTCTATACCATACATTCTATACCCTACACTCTACACTCTATACCCTACACTCTACACCCTACACTCTATACCCTACACTCTAATCCCTACACTCTACACTCTATACCCTACACTCTATACCCTACACTCTATACCCTACACTCTACACTCTCTACCCTACACTCTCTACCCTACACTCTCTACCCTACACTCTATACCCTACACTCTACACTCTATACCCTACACTCTACACTCTATACCCTACACTTTATACCCTACACTCTATACCCTACACTCTACACTCTATGCCCTACACTCTACACTCTATACCCTACACTCTATACCCTACACTCTATACCCTACACTCTACACTCTATACCCTACACTCTATACCCTACACTCTATGCCCTACACTCTATACCCTACACTCTATACCCTACACTCTATACCCTACACTCTACACTCTATACCCTACACTCTATACCCTACACTCTATACCCTACACTCTACACTCTATACCCTACACTCTATACCCTACACTCTATGCCCTACACTCTATACCTACACTCTATACCCTACACTCTATACCCTACACTCTATACCCTACACTCTACACCCTACACTCTACACTCTATACCCTACACTCTATACCCTACACTCTATACCCTACACTCTACACTCTATACCCTACACTCAATACCCTACACTCTATACCCTACACTCTACACTCTATACCCTACACTCTATACCCTACACTCTATGCCCTACACTCTATACCCTACACTCTATACCCTACACTCTATACCCTACACTCTATACCCTACACTCTACACTCTATACCCTACACTCTATACCCTACACTCTATACCCTACACTCTACACTCTATACCCTACACTCTATACCCTACACTCTATGCCCTACACTCTATACCCTACACTCTATACCCTACACTCTATACCCTACACTCTACACTCTATACCCTACACTCTATACCCTACACTCTAATCCCTACACTCTACACTCTATACCCTACACTCTATACCCTACACTCTACACTCTATACCTTACACTCTACACTCTATTCCCTACACTCTATACCCTACACTCTATACCCTACACTCTATACCTTACACTCTACACCCTACACTCTATACCCTACACTCTATACCATATACTCTATACCCTACAGTCTACACTCTATACCCTACACTCTACACCCTACACTCTATACCCTACACTCTAATCCCAACACTCTACACTCTATACCCTACACTCTATACCCTACACTCTATACCTTACACTCTACACTCTATTCCCTACACTCTATACCCTACACTCTATATCATATACTCTATACCCTACACTCTACACTCTATACCATACACTCTATATCCTACACTCTACACTCTATACCCTACACTCTACACCCTACACTCTATACCCTACACTCTAATCCCTACACTCTATACCCTACACTCTACACTCTATACCCTACACTCTATACCATACACTCTATAGCCTACACTCTATACCGTACACTCTATACCCTACACTCTATACCTTACACTCTACACTCTATACCCTACACTCTATACCCTACACTCTATATCCTACACTCTATACCCTACACTCTACACCCTACACTCTATACCCTACACTCTACACCCTACACTCTATACACTACACTCTATACCCTACACTCTATACCCTACACTCTACACTCTCTACCCTACACTCTATACCCTACACTCTATACCCTACACTCTACACTCTATACCCTACACTCTACACTCTATACCCTACACTCTATACCCTACACTCTATACCCTACACTCTATACCCTACACTCTATACCATACACTCTATACCCTACACTCTATACCCTACACTCTACACTCTATACCCTGCACTCTATACCCTACACTCTATGCCCTACACTCTATACCCTACACTCTACACTCTATACCCTACACTCTATACCCTACACTCTATACCCTACACTCTACACTCTATACCCTACACTCTATACCCTACACTCTATGCCCTACACTCTATACCCTACACTCTTTACCCTACACTCTATACCCTACACTCTACACTCTATACCCTACACTCTATACCCTACACTCTATACCCTACACTCTAATCCCTACACTCTACACTCTATACCCTACACTCTATACCCTACACTCTACACTCTATACCTTACACTCTACACTCTATTCCCTACACTCTATACCCTACACTCTATACCCTACACTCTACACTCTAAACCCTACACTCTATACCCTGCACTCTATACCCTACACTCTACACTCTATACCCTACACTCTATACCCTACACTCTATGCCCTACACTCTATACCTACACTCTATACCCTACACTCTATACCCTACACTCTATACCCTACACTCTACACCCTACACTCTACACTCTATACCCAACACTCTATACCCTACACTCTATACCCTACACTCTACACTCTATACCCTACACTCAATACCCTACACTCTATACCCTACACTCTATACCCTACACTCTATGCCCTACACTCTATACCCTACACTCTATACCCTACACTCAATACCCTACACTCTATACCCTACACTCTATACCCTACACTCTATACCCTACACTCTATACCCTACACTCTATACCCTACACTCTACACTCTATACCCTACACTCTATACCCTAAACTCTATACCCTACACTCTACACTCTATACCCTACACTCTATACCCTACAGTCTATGCCCTACACTCTATACCCTACACTATATACCCTACACTCTATAACATACACTCTATACCCTACACTCTATACCCTACACTCTATACCCTACACTCTACAATCTATACCCTACACTTTATACCATACACTCTACACCATACACTCTATGGCATACACTCTATACCCTACACTCTACACTCTATACCCTACACTCTATACCCTACACTTTAATCCCTTCACTCTACACTCTATACCCTACACTCTATACCCTACACTCTACACTCTATACCTTACACTCTACACTCTATTCCCTACACACTATACCCTACACTCTACACTCTATACCCTACACTCTATACCCTACACTCTATACCCTACACTCTACACTCTATACCCTACACTCTATACCCTACACTCTACACTCTATACCCTACACTCTATAGCCTACACTCTACAATCTATACCCTACACTCTATACCCTACACTCTATACCCTACAGTCTATACCCTACACTCTATACCCTACACTCTACACTCTATACCTTACACTCTACACTCTATTCCCTACACTCTATACCCTACACTCTATACCCTACACTCTATACCCTACACTCTATACCCTACACTCTACACCCTACACTCTATACCCTACACTCTATACCATACACTCTATACCCTACACTCTACACTCTATACCCTACACTCTACACTCTATACCCTACACTCTATACCCTACACTCTATACCCTACACTCTATACCCTACACTCTAATCCCTACGCTCTACACTCTATACCCTACACTCTATACCCTACACTCTACACTCTATACCTTACACTCTACACTCTATTCCCTACACTCTATACCCTACACTCTATACCCTACACTCTATACCCTACACTCTATACCCTACACTCTATACCCAACACTCTACACCCTACACTCTATACCCTACACTCTATACCATACACTCTATACCCTACACTCTACACTCTATACCCTACACTCTACACTCTATACCCTACACTCTATACCCTACACTCTATACCCTACACTCTATACCCTAGACTCTACACGCTATACCCTACACTCTACACTCTATACCCTACACTCTATACCCTACACTCTATACCCTACACTCTATACCCTACACTCTATACCCTACACTCTACACTCTATACCCTACACTCTATGCCCTACACTCTACACCCTACACTCTATACCCTACACTCTATGCCCTACACTCTATACCCTACACTCTATACCCTACACTCTATACCCTACACTCTACACTCTATACCCTACACTCTATACCCTACACTCTATAACCTACACTCTACACTCTATACCCTACACTCTATACCCTACACTATATACCCTACACTCTATACCATACACTCTACACTCTATACCCTACAATCTATACCCTACACTCTACACTCTATACCCTACACTCTATACCCTACACTCTAATCCCTATACTCTACACTCTATACCCTACACTCTATACCCTACACGCTGTACCCTACACTCTACACTCTATACCCTACACTCTATATCCTACACTCTACACTCTATACCATACACTCTATACCCTACACTCTATACCATACACTCTATACCCTACACTCTACACCCTACACTCTATACCCTACACTCTATACCCTACACTCTATACCCTACACTCTACACCCTACACTCTATACCCTACACGCTATACCATACACTCTATACCCTACACTCTACACTCTATACCCTACACTCTACATCCTACACTCTATACCCTACACTCTAATCCCGACACTCTACACTCTATACCCTACACTCTATTATCTACACTCTATACCCTACACTCTACACTCTCTACCCTACACTCTATACCCTACACTCTATAACATACACTCTATACCCTACACTCTATACCCTACACTCTATACCATACACTCTACACCATACACTCTATAGCATACACTCTATACCCTACACTCTACACTCTATACCCTACACTCTATACCCTACACTCTACACCCTGCACTCTATACCCTACACACTATACCCTACACTCTACACTCTATACCCTACACTCTATACCCTACACTCTATACCCTACACTCTACACTCTATACCCTACACTCTATACCCTACACTCTATACCCTACACTCTACACTCTATACCCTACACTCTATACCCTACACTCTACACTCTATACCCTACACTCTATACCCTACACTCTATGCCCTACACTCTATACCTACACTCTATACCCTACACTCTATACCCTACACTCTATACCCTACACTCTACACCCTACACTCTACACTCTATACCCTACACTCTATACCCTACACTCTATACCCTACACTCTACACTCTATACCCTACACTCAATACCCTACACTCTATACCCTACACTCTATACCCTACACTCTATGCCCTACACTCTATACCCTACACTCTATACCCTACACTCAATACCCTACACTCTATACCCTACACTCTATACCCTACACTCTATGCCCTACACTCTATACCCTACACTCTACACCCTACACTCTATACCCTACACTCTATACCCTACACTCTATACCCTACACTCTACACTCTATACCCTACACTCTATACCCTACACTCTATACCCTACACTCTACACTCTATACCCTACACTCTATACCCTACACTCTATACCCTACACTCTAATCCCTACACTCTACACTCTATACCCTACACTCTATACCCTACACTCTACACTCTATACCTTACACTCTACACTCTATTCCCTACACTCTATACCCTACACTCTATACCCTACACTCTATACCCTACACTCTATACCCTACACTCTATACCCAACACTCTACACCCTACACTCTATACCCTACACTCTATACCATACACTCTATACCCTACACTCTACACTCTATACCCTACACTCTACACTCTATACCCTACACTCTATACCCTACACTCTATACCCTACACTCTATACCCTAGACTCTACACGCTATACCCTACACTCTACACTCTATACCCTACACTCTATACCCTACACTCTATACCCTACACTCTATACCCTACACTCTATACCCTACACTCTACACTCTATACCCTACACTCTATGCCCTACACTCTACACCCTACACTCTATACCCTACACTCTATGCCCTACACTCTATACCCTACACTCTATACCCTACACTCTATACCCTACACTCTACACTCTATACCCTACACTCTATACCCTACACTCTATAACCTACACTCTACACTCTATACCCTACACTCTATACCCTACACTATATACCCTACACTCTATACCATACACTCTACACTCTATACCCTACAATCTATACCCTACACTCTACACTCTATACCCTACACTCTATACCCTACACTCTAATCCCTATACTCTACACTCTATACCCTACACTCTATACCCTACACGCTGTACCCTACACTCTACACTCTATACCCTACACTCTATATCCTACACTCTACACTCTATACCATACACTCTATACCCTACACTCTATACCATACACTCTATACCCTACACTCTACACCCTACACTCTATACCCTACACTCTATACCCTACACTCTATACCCTACACTCTACACCCTACACTCTATACCCTACACGCTATACCATACACTCTATACCCTACACTCTACACTCTATACCCTACACTCTACATCCTACACTCTATACCCTACACTCTAATCCCGACACTCTACACTCTATACCCTACACTCTATTATCTACACTCTATACCCTACACTCTACACTCTCTACCCTACACTCTATACCCTACACTCTATAACATACACTCTATACCCTACACTCTATACCCTACACTCTATACCATACACTCTACACCATACACTCTATAGCATACACTCTATACCCTACACTCTACACTCTATACCCTACACTCTATACCCTACACTCTACACCCTGCACTCTATACCCTACACACTATACCCTACACTCTACACTCTATACCCTACACTCTATACCCTACACTCTATACCCTACACTCTACACTCTATACCCTACACTCTATACCCTACACTCTATACCCTACACTCTACACTCTATACCCTACACTCTATACCCTACACTCTACACTCTATACCCTACACTCTATACCCTACACTCTATGCCCTACACTCTATACCTACACTCTATACCCTACACTCTATACCCTACACTCTATACCCTACACTCTACACCCTACACTCTACACTCTATACCCTACACTCTATACCCTACACTCTATACCCTACACTCTACACTCTATACCCTACACTCAATACCCTACACTCTATACCCTACACTCTATACCCTACACTCTATGCCCTACACTCTATACCCTACACTCTATACCCTACACTCAATACCCTACACTCTATACCCTACACTCTATACCCTACACTCTATGCCCTACACTCTATACCCTACACTCTACACCCTACACTCTATACCCTACACTCTATACCCTACACTCTATACCCTACACTCTACACTCTATACCCTACACTCTATACCCTACACTCTATACCCTACACTCTACACTCTATACCCTACACTCTATACCCTACAGTCTATGCCCTTCACTCTATACCCTACACTATATACCCTACACTCTATAACATACACTCTATACCCTACACTCTATACCCTACACTCTATACCATACACTCTACAATCTATACCCTACACTTTATACCATACACTCTACACCATACACTCTATAGCATACACTATATACCCTACACTCTACACTCTATACCCTACACTCTATACCCTACACTCTACACCCTGCACTCTATACCCTACACACTATACCCTACACTCTACACTCTATACCCTACACTCTATACCCTACACTCTATACCCTACACTCTACACTCTATACCCTACACTCTATAGCCTACACTCTACAATCTATGCCCTACACTCTATACCCTACACTCTATACCCTACAGTCTATACCCTACACTCTATACCCTCCACTCTACACTCTATACCCTACACTCTATACCCTACACTCTATGCCCTACACTCTATACCTACACTCTATACCCTACACTCTATACCCTACACTCTATACCCTAAACTTTACACCCTACACTCTACACTCTATACCCTACACTCTATACCCTACACTCTATACCCTACACTCTACACTCTATACCCTACACTCAATACCCTACACTCTATACCCTACACTCTATACCCTACACTATATGCCCTACACTCTATACCCTACACTCTATACCCTACACTCAATACCCTACACTCTATACCATACACTCTATACCCTACACTCTATGCCCTACACTCTATACCCTACACTCTATACCCTACACTCTATACCCTACACTCTATACCCTACACTCTACACTCTATACCCTACACTCTATACCCTACACTCTATACCCTACACTCTACACTCTATACCCTACACTCTATACCCTACAGTCTATGCCCTACACTCTATACCCTACACTATATACCCTACACTCTATAACATACACTCTATACCCTACACTCTATACCCTACACTCTATACCATACACTCTACAATCTATACCCTACACTCTACACCATACACTCTATAGCATACACTCTATACCCTACACTCTATACCCTACACTCTACACCCTGCACTCTATACCCTACACACTATACCCTACACTCTACACTCTATACCCTACACTCTATACCCTACACTCTATACCCTACACTCTACACTCTATACCCTACACTCTATAGCCTACACTCTACAATCTATACCCTACACTCTATACCCTACACTCTATACCCTACAGTCTATACCCTACACTCTATACCCTACACTCTACACTCTATACCTTACACTCTACACTCTATTCCCTACACTCTATACCCTACACTCTATACCCTACACTCTATACCCTACACTATATACCCTACACTCTACACCCTACACTCTATACCCTACACTCTATACCATACACTCTATACCCTACACTCTACACTCTATACCCTACACTCTACACCCTACACTCTATACCCTACACTTTAATCCCTTCACTCTACACTCTATACCCTACACTCTATACCCTACACTCTACACTCTATACCTTACACTCTACACTCTATTCCCTACACTCTATACCCTACACTCTATACCCTACACTCTATACCCTACACTCTACACCCTACACTCTATACCCTACACTCTATACCATACACTCTATACCCTACACTCTACACTCTATACCCTACACTCTACACCCTACACTCTATACCCTACACTCTAATCCCTACACTCTACACTCTATACCCTACACTCTATACCCTACACTCTATACCCTACACTCTACACACTCTACCCTACACTCTATACCCTACACTCTATACCCTACACTCTATACCCTACACTCTACACTCTATACCCTACACTCTACACTCTATACCCTACACTCTATACCCTACACTCTATACCCTACACTCTATACCCTACACTCTACACTCTATACCTTACACTCTACACTCTATTCCCTACACTCTATACCCTACACTCTATACCCTACACTCTATACCCTACACTCTATACCCTACACTCTATACCCAACACTCTACACCCTACACTCTATACCCTACACTCTATACCATACACTCTATACCCTACACTCTACACTCTATACCCTACACTCTACACTCTATACCCTACACTCTATACCCTACACTCTATACCCTACACTCTATACCCTACACTCTACACGCTATACCCTACACTCTACACTCTATACCCTACACTCTATACCCTACACTCTATACCCTACACTCTATACCCTACACTCTATACCCTACACTCTACACTCTATACCCTACACTCTATGCCCTACACTCTACACCCTACACTCTATACCCTACACTCTATGCCCTACACTCTATACCCTACACTCTATACCCTACACTCTATACCCTACACTCTACACTCTATACCCTACACTCTATACCCTACACTCTATAACCTACACTCTACACTCTATACCCTACACTCTATACCCTACACTATATACCCTACACTCTATACCATACACTCTACACTCTATACCCTACAATCTATACCCTACACTCTACACTCTATACCCTACACTCTATACCCTACACTCTATACCCTACACTCTATACCATACACTCTATACCCTACACTCTACACTCTATACCCTACACTCTACACTCTATACCCTACACTCTATACCCTACACTCTATACCCTACACTCTATACCCTACACTCTACACGCTTTACCCTACACTCTACACTCTATACCCTACACTCTATACCCTACACTCTATACCCTACACTCTATACCCTACACTCTATACCCTACACTCTACACTCTATACCCTACACTCTATGCCCTACACTCTACACCCTACACTCTATACCCTACACTCTATGCCCTACACTCTATACCCTACACTCTATACCCTACACTCTATACCCTACACTCTGCACTCTATACCCTACACTCTATACCCTACACTCTATAACCTACACTCTACACTCTATACCCTACACTCTATACCCTACACTATATACCCTACACTCTATACCATACACTCTACACTCTATACCCTACAATCTATACCCTACACTCTACACTCTATACCCTACACTCTATACCCTACACTCTAATCCCTACACTCTACACTCTATACCCTACACTCTATACCCTACACTCTGTACCCTACACTCTACACTCTATACCCTACACTCTATATCCTACACTCTACACTCTATACCATACACTCTATACCCTACACTCTATACCATACACTCTATACCCTACACTCTACACCCTACACTCTATACCCTACACTCTATACCCTACACTCTATACCCTACACTCTACACTCTATACCCTACACTCTACATCCTACACTCTATACCCTACACTCTAATCCCGACACTCTACACTCTATACCCTACACTCTCTTCTCTACACTCTATACCCTACACTCTACACTCTCTACCCTACACTCTATACCCTACACTCTATAACATACACTCTATACCCTACACTCTATACCCTACACTCTATACCATACACTCTACACCATACACTCTATAGCATACACTTTATACCCTACACTCTACACTCTATACCCTACACTCTATACCCTACACTCTACACCCTGCACTCTATACCCTACACACTATACCCTACACTCTACACTCTATACCCTACACTCTATACCCTACACTCTATACCCTACACTCTATACCCTACACTCTACACTCTATACCCTACACTCTATAGCCTACACTCTACAATCTATACCCTACACTCTATACCCTACACTCTATACCCTACACTCGATACCCTACACTCTACACTCTATACCTTACACTCTACAATCTATTCCCTACACTCTATACCCTACACTCTATACCCTACACTCTATACCCTACACTCTATACCCTACACTCTACACCCTACACTCTATACCCTACACTCTATACCATACACTCTATACACTACACTCTACACCCTACACTCTATACCCTACACTCTAATCCCTTCACTCTACACTTTATACCCTACACTCTATACCCTACACTCTATACCCTACACTCTATACCCTACACTCTACACCCTACACTCTATACCCTACACTCTGTACCATACACTCTATACCCTACACTCTACACTCTATAACCTACACTCTACACCCTACACTCTATACCCTACACTCTAATCCCTACACTCTACACTCTATACCCTACACTCTATACCCTACACTCTATACCCTACACTCTACACCCTACACTCTATACCCTACACTCTATACCATACACTCTATACCCTACACTCTACACTCTATACCCTACACTCTACACCCTACAATCTATACCCTACACTCTAATCCCTACACTCTACACTCTATACCCTACACTCTATACCCTACACTCTATACCCTACACTCTACACACTCTACCCTACACTCTATACCCTACACTCTATACCCTACACTCTATACCCTACACTCTACACTCTATACCCTACACTCTACACTCTATACCCTACACTCTATACCCTACACTCTATACCCTACACTCTAATCCCTACACTCTACACTCTATACCCTACACTCTATAACCTACACTATACACTCTATACCTTACACTCTACACTCTATTCCCTACACTCTATACCCTACACTCTATACCCTACACTCTATACCCTACACTCTATACCGTACACTCTATACCCAACACTCTACACCCTACACTCTATACCCTACACTCTATACCATACACTCTATACCCTACACTCTATACCTTACACTCTACACTCTATTCCCTACACTCTATACCCTACACTCTATACCCTACACTCTATACCCTACACTCTACACCCCACACTCTATACCCTACTCTCTATACCATACACTCTATACCCTACACTCTACACTCTATACCCTACAATCTACACCCTACACTCTATACCCTACACTCTAATCCCTACACTCTACACTCTATACCCTACACTCTATACCCTACACTCTATACCCTACACTCTACACTCTCTACCCTACACTCTATACCCTACACTCTATACCCTACACTCTACACTCTATACCCTACACTTTATACCCTACACTCTATACCCTACACTCTACACTCTATGCCCTACACTCTACACTCTATACCCTACACTCTATACCCTACACTCTATACCCTACACTCTATACTCTATACCCTACACTCTATACCCTACACTCTATGCCCTACACTCTATACCCTACACTCTATACCCTACACTCTATACCCTACACTCTACACTCTATACCCTACACTCTATACCCTACACTCTATACCCTACACTCTACACTCTATACCCTACACTCTATACCCTACACTCTATACCCTACACTCTACACTCTATACCCTACACTCTATACCCTACACTCTATGCCCTACACTCTATACCTACACTCTATACCCTACACTCTATACCCTACACTCTATACCCTACACTCTACACCCTACACTCTACACTCTATACCCTACACTCTATACCCTACACTCTATACCCTACACTCTACACTCTATACCCTACACTCAATACCCTACACTCTATACCCTACACTCTATACCCTACACTCTATGCCTTACACTCTATACCCTGCACTCTATACCCTACACTCAATACCCTACACTCTATACCCTACACTCTATACCCTACACTCTATACCCTACACTCTATACCCTACACTCTATACCCTACACTCTATACCCTACACTCTACACTCTATACCCTACACTCTATACCCTACACTCTATACCCTACACTCTATACCCTACACTCTATACCCTACAGTCTATGCCCTACACTCTATACCCTACACTATATACCCTACACTCTATACCCTACACTCTACACTCTATACCCTACACTCTATACCCTCACTCTATACCCTACACTCTAATCCCTACACTCTACACTCTATACCCTACACTCTATACCCTACACTCTACACTCTATACCTTACACTCTACACTCTATTCCCTACACTCTATACCCTACACTCTATACCCTACACTCTACACCCTACACTCTATACCCTACACTCTATACCATATACTCTATACCCTACACTCTACACTCTATACCCTACACTCTACACCCTACACTCTATACCCTACACTCTAATCCCAACACTCTACACTCTATACCCTACACTCTATACCCTACACTCTATACCCTACACTCTATACTCTATACCCTACACTCTATACCCTACACTCTATGCCCTACACTCTATACCCTACACTCTATACCCTACACTCTATACCCTACACTCTACACTCTATACCCTACACTCTATACCCTACACTCTATACCCTACACTCTACACTCTATACCCTACACTCTATACCCTACACTCTATACCCTACACTCTACACTCTATACCCTACACTCTATACCCTACACTCTATACCTACACTCTATACCCTACACTCTATACCCTACACTCTATACCCTACACTCTACACCCTACACTCTACACTCTATACCCTACACTCTATACCCTACACTCTACACTCTATACCCTACACTCAATACCCTACACTCTATACCCTACACTCTATACCCTACACTCTATGCCTTACACTCTATACCCTGCACTCTATACCCTACACTCAATACCCTACACTCTATACCCTACACTCTATACCCTACACTCTATACCCTACACTCTATACCCTACACTCTATACCCTACACTCTATACCCTACACTCTACACTCTATACCCTACACTCTATACCCTACACTCTATACCCTACACTCTATACCCTACACTCTATACCCTACAGTCTATGCCCTACACTCTATACCCTACACTATATACCCTACACTCTATACCCTACACTCTACACTCTATACCCTACACTCTATACCCTCACTCTATACCCTACACTCTAATCCCTACACTCTACACTCTATACCCTACACTCTATACCCTACACTCTACACTCTATACCTTACACTCTACACTCTATTCCCTACACTCTATACCCTACACTCTATACCCTACACTCTACACCCTACACTCTATACCCTACACTCTATACCATATACTCTATACCCTACACTCTACACTCTATACCCTACACTCTACACCCTACACTCTATACCCTACACTCTAATCCCAACACTCTACACTCTATACCCTACACTCTATACCCTACACTCTATACCCTACACTCTATACTCTATACCCTACACTCTATACCCTACACTCTATGCCCTACACTCTATACCCTACACTCTATACCCTACACTCTATACCCTACACTCTACACTCTATACCATACACTCTATACCCTACACTCTATACCCTACACTCTACACTCTATACCCTACACTCTATACCCTACACTCTATACCCTACACTCTACACTCTATACCCTACACTCTATACCCTACACTCTATGCCCTACACTCTATACCTACACTCTATACCCTACACTCTATACCCTACACTCTACACCCTACAATCTACACTCTATACCCTACACTCTATACCCTACACTCTATACCCTACACTCTACACTCTATACCCTACACTCAATACCCTACACTCTATACCCTACACTCTATACCCTACACTCTATGCCTTACACTCTATACCCTGCACTCTATACCCTACACTCAATACCCTACACTCTATGCCCTACACTCTATACCCTACACTCTATACCCTACACTCTATACCCTACACTCTATACCCTACACTCTATACCCTACACTCTACACTCTATACCCTACACTCTATACCCTACACTCTATACCCTACACTCTATACCCTACACTCTATACCCTACAGTCTATGCCCTACACTCTATACCCTACACTATATACCCTACACTCTATACCCTACACTCTACACTCTATACCCTACACTCTATACCCTCACTCTATACCCTACACTCTAATCCCTACACTCTACACTCTATACCCTACACTCTATACCCTACACTCTACACTCTATACCTTACACTCTACACTCTATTCCCTACACTCTATACCCTACACTCTATACCCTACACTCTACACCCTACACTCTATACCCTACACTCTATACCATATACTCTATACCCTACACTCTACACTCTATACCCTACACTCTACACCCTACACTCAATACCCTACACTCTAATCCCAACACTCTACACTCTATACCCTACACTCTATACCCTACACTCTATACCTTACACTCTACACTCTATTCCCTACACTCTATACCATATACTCTATACCCTACACTCTACACTCTATACCCTACACTCTACACCCTACACTCTATACCCTACACTCTAATCCCAACACTCTACACTCTATACCCTACACTCTACACCCTACAATCTACACTCTATACCCTACACTCTATACCCTACACTCTATACCCTACACTCTACACTCTATACCCTACACTCAATACCCTACACTCTATACCCTACACTCTATACCCTACACTCTATGCCTTACACTCTATACCCTGCACTCTATACCCTACACTCAATACCCTACACTCTATGCCCTACACTCTATACCCTACACTCTATACCCTACACTCTATACCCTACACTCTATACCCTACACTCTATACCCTACACTCTACACTCTATACCCTACACTCTATACCCTACACTCTATACCCTACACTCTATACCCTACACTCTATACCCTACAGTCTATGCCCTACACTCTATACCCTACACTATATACCCTACACTCTATACCCTACACTCTACACTCTATACCCTACACTCTATACCCTCACTCTATACCCTACACTCTAATCCCTACACTCTACACTCTATACCCTACACTCTATACCCTACACTCTACACTCTATACCTTACACTCTACACTCTATTCCCTACACTCTATACCCTACACTCTATACCCTACACTCTACACCCTACACTCTATACCCTACACTCTATACCATATACTCTATACCCTACACTCTACACTCTATACCCTACACTCTACACCCTACACTCTATACCCTACACTCTAATCCCAACACTCTACACTCTATACCCTACACTCTATACCCTACACTCTATACCTTACACTCTACACTCTATTCCCTACACTCTATACCCTACACTCTATACCCTACACTCTATACCATACACTCTATACCCTACACTCTACACTCTATACCCTACACTCTACACCCTACACTCTATACCCTACACTCTAATCCCTACACTCTATACCCTACACTCTACACTCTATACCCTACACTCTATACCATACACTCTATACCCTACACTCTATACCGTACACTCTATACCCTACACTCTATACCTTACACTCTACACTCTATTCCCTACACTCTATACCCTACACTCTATACCCTACACTCTACACCCTACACTCTATACCCTACACTCTATACCCTACACTCTATACCCTACACTCTACACTCTCTACCCTACACTCTATACCCTACACTCTATACCCTACACTCTACACTCTATACCCTACACTCTACACTCTATACCCTACACTCTATACCCTACACTCTATACCCTACACTCTATACCATACACTCTATACCCTACACTCTATACCCTACACTCTATACCCTACACTCTATACCCTACACTCTACTCCCTACACTCTATACCCTACACTCTATACCCTACACTCTAAATTCTATACCCTACACTCTATACCCTACACTCTATAACCTACACTCTACACTCTATACCCTACACTCTACACTCTATACCCTGCACTCTATACCCTACACTCTATTCCCTACACTCTATACCCTACACTCTATACCCTACACTCTACACTATATACCCTACACTCTATACCCTACACTCTATACCCTACACTCTATACCCTACACTCTATACCCTACACTCTTTGCCCGACACTCTATACTCTACACTCTATACCCTACACTCTATACCCTACACTCTATACCATACACTCTATACCCTACACTCTACACTCTATACCCTACACTCTATACCCTACACTCTATGCCCAACACTCTATACCCTACACTCTACACCCTACACTCTATACCCTACACTCTATACCATACACTCTATACCCTACACTCTACACTCTATACCCTACACTCTACACCCTACACTCTATACCCTACACTCTAATCCCTACACTCTACACTCTATACCCTACACTCTATACCCTACACTCTATACCCTACACTCTACACTCTCTACCCTACACTCTATACCCTACACTCTATACCCTACACTCTATACCCTACACTCTACACTCTATACCCTACACTCTACACTCTATACCCTACACTCTATACCCTACACTCTATACCCTACACTCAATACCTTACACTCTGTACCCTACACTCTACACTCTATACCCTACACTCTATACCCTACACTCTATACCCTACACTCTACACTCTATACCCAACACTCTATACCCTACACCCTATGCCCTACACTCTATACCCTACACTCTACACCCTACACTCTATACCTTACACTCTATACCCTACTCTCTATACCCTACACTCTAAACTCTATACCCTACACTCTATACCCTACACTCTATAACATACACTCTATACCCTACACTCTACACCCTACAATCTATACCATACACTCTATACCCTACACTCTATACCTACACTCTATACCCTACACTCTATACCATACACTCTATACCCTACACTCTACACCCTACACTCTATACCTTACACTCTATACCCTACACTCTATACCTTACACTCTAAACTCTATACCCTACACTCTACACTCTATACCCTACACTCTATACCCTACACTCTATACCCTACACTCTATACCCTACACTCTATACCCTACACTCTACACCCTACACTCTATACCTTACACTCTATACCCTACACTCTATACCCTACACTCTAAACTCTATACCCTACACTCTACACTCCATACTCTACACTCTACACTCTATACCCTACACTCTACACTCTATACCCTACACTCTACACTCTACACTCTATACCCTACACTCTATAACATACACTCTATACCCTACACTCTATACCCTACACTCTATACCATACACTCTATACCCTACAATCTATACCCTACACTCTATTCCATACACTCTATACCCTACACTCTATACCGTACACTCTATACCCTACACTCTATACCCTACACTCTATACCCTACACTCTACACCCTACACTCTATACCTTACACTCTATACCCTACACTCTATACCCTACACTCTAAACTCTATACCCTACACTCTACACTCTATACCCTACACTCTATACCCTACACTCTATACCCTACACTCTATACCCTACACTCTACACTCTATACCCTACACTCTATACGATACACTCCATACCCTACACTCTATACCGTACACTCTATACCCTACACTCTATACCCTACACTCTATACCCTACACTCTACACCCTACACTCTATACCTTACACTCTATAACCTACACTCTATACCCTACACTCTAAACTCTATACCCTACACTCTACACTCTATACCCTACACTCTATAACATACACTCTATACCCTACACTCTATACCCTACACTCTATACCATACACTCTACACTCTATACCCTACACTCTATACCATACACTCTACACCATACACTCTATAGCATACACTCTATACCCTACACTCTACACTCTATACCCTACACTCTATACCCTACACTCTACACCCTGCACTCTATACCCTACACACTATACCCTACACTCTACAATATATACCCTACACTCTATACCCTACACTCTGTACCCTACACTCTACACTCTATACCCTACACTCTATAGCCTACACTCTACAATCTATACCCTACACTCTATACCCTACAGTCTATACCCTACACTCTATACCCTACACTCTACACTCTATACCTTAAACTCTACACTCTATTCCCTACACTCTGTACCCTACACTCTATACCATACACTCTATACCCTACACTCTATACCCTACACTCTACACCCTACACTCTATACCCTACACTCTATACCATATACTCTATACCCTACACTCTACACTCTATACCCTACACTCTACACCCTACACTCTATACCCTACACTCTAATCCTAACACTCTACACTCTATACCCTACACTCTATACCCTACAGTCTACACTCTATACCTTACACTCTACACTCTATTCCCTACACTCTATACCCTACACTCTATACCCTACACTCTACACTCTATACCCTACACTCTACACCCTACACTCTATACCCTACACTCTAACCCCTACACTCTACACTCTATACCCTACACTCTATACCCTACACTCTATACCCTACACTCTACACTCTCTACCCTACACTCTATACCCTACACTCTATACCCTACACTCTATACCCTACACTCTATACCCTACACTCTATACCATACACTATACCCTACACTCTATACCCTACACTCTATCCTACACACTATACCCTACACTCTACACTCTATACCCTACACTCTATACCCTACACTCTATACCCTACACTCTACACTCTATACCCTACACTCTATACCCTACACTCTATACCCTACACTCTATACCCTACACTCTATACCATACACTCTATACCCTACACTCTATACCCTACACTCTATCCTACACACTATACCCTACACTCTACACTCTATACCCTACACTCTATACCCTACACTCTATACCCTACACTCTACACTCTATACCCTACACTCTATAGCCTACACTCTACAATCTATACCCTACACTCTATACCCTACACTCTATACCCTACAGTCTATACCCTACACTCTATACCCTACACTCTACACTCTATACCCTACACTCTATACCGTACACTCTATACCCTACACTCTATACCCTACACTCTATACCCTACACTCTACACCCTACACTGTATACCCTACACTCTATACCATATACTCTATACCCTACACTCTACACTCTATACCCTACACTCTACACCCTACACTCTATACCCTACACTCTAATCCCAACACTCTACACTCTATACCTTACACTCTATACCCTACACTCTACACTCTATACATTACACTCTACACTCTATTCCCTACACTCTATACCCTACACTCTATACCCTACACTCTATACCCTACACTCTATACCTACACTCTACACCCTACACTCTATACCCTACACTCTATACCATACACTCTATACCCTACACTCTACACCCTATACCCTACACTCTACACCCTACACTCTATACCCTACACTCTAATCCCTACACTCTATACCCTACACTCTACACTCTATACCCTACACTCTATACCATACACTCTATACCCTACACTCTATACCGTACACTCTATACCCTACACTCTATACCTTACACTCTACACTCTATTCCCTACACTCTATACCCTACACTCTATACCCTACACTCTATACCCTACACTCTATACCCTACACTCTATACCCTACACTCTATACCCTACAGTCTATGCCCTACACTCTATACCCTACACTATATACCCTACACTCTATACCCTACACTCTACACTCTATACCCTACACTCTATACCCTCACTCTATACCCTACACTCTAATCCCTACACTCTACACTCTATACCCTACACTCTATACCCTACACTCTACACTCTATACCTTACACTCTACACTCTATTCCCTACACTCTATACCCTACACTCTATACCCTACACTCTACACCCTACACTCTATACCCTACACTCTATACCATATACTCTATACCCTACACTCTACACTCTATACCCTACACTCTACACCCTACACTCTATACCCTACACTCTAATCCCAACACTCTACACTCTATACCCTACACTCTATACCCTACACTCTATACCTTACACTCTACACTCTATTCCCTACACTCTATACCCTACACTCTATACCCTACACTCTATATCATACACTCTATACCCTACACTCTACACTCTATACCCTACACTCTACACCCTACACTCTATACCCTACACTCTAATCCCTACACTCTATACCCTACACTCTACACTCTATACCCTACACTCTATACCATACACTCTATACCCTACACTCTATACCGTACACTCTATACCCTACACTCTATACCTTACACTCTACACTCTATTCCCTACACTCTATACCCTACACTCTATACCCTACACTCTACACCCTACACTCTATACCCTACACTCTATACCCTACACTCTATACCCTACACTCTACACTCTCTACCCTACACTCTATACCCTACACTCTATACCCTACACTCTACACTCTATACCCTACACTCTACACTCTATACCCTACACTCTATACCCTACACTCTATACCCTACACTCTATACCATACACTCTATACCCTACACTCTATACCCTACACTCTATACCCTACACTCTATACCCTACACTCTACTCCCTACACTCTATACCCTACACTCTATACCCTACACTCTAAATTCTATACCCTACACTCTATACCCTACACTCTATAACCTACACTCTACACTCTATACCCTACACTCTACACTCTATACCCTGCACTCTATACCCTACACTCTATTCCCTACACTCTATACCCTACACTCTATACCCTACACTCTACACTATATACCCTACACTCTATACCCTACACTCTATACCCTACACTCTATACCCTACACTCTATACCCTACACTCTTTGCCCGACACTCTATACTCTACACTCTATACCCTACACTCTATACCCTACACTCTATACCATACACTCTATACCCTACACTCTACACTCTATACCCTACACTCTATACCCTACACTCTATGCCCAACACTCTATACCCTACACTCTACACCCTACACTCTATACCCTACACTCTATACCATACACTCTATACCCTACACTCTACACTCTATACCCTACACTCTACACCCTACACTCTATACCCTACACTCTAATCCCTACACTCTACACTCTATACCCTACACTCTATACCCTACACTCTATACCCTACACTCTACACTCTCTACCCTACACTCTATACCCTACACTCTATACCCTACACTCTATACCCTACACTCTACACTCTATACCCTACACTCTACACTCTATACCCTACACTCTATACCCTACACTCTATACCCTACACTCAATACCTTACACTCTGTACCCTACACTCTACACTCTATACCCTACACTCTATACCCTACACTCTATACCCTACACTCTACACTCTATACCCAACACTCTATACCCTACACCCTATGCCCTACACTCTATACCCTACACTCTACACTCTATACCTTACACTCTATACCCTACTCTCTATACCCTACACTCTAAACTCTATACCCTACACTCTATACCCTACACTCTATAACATACACTCTATACCCTACACTCTACACCCTACAATCTATACCATACACTCTATACCCTACACTCTATACCTACACTCTATACCCTACACTCTATACCATACACTTTATACCCTACACTCTATACCGTACACTCTATACCCTACACTCTATACCCTACACTCTATACCCTACACTCTACACCCTACACTCTATACCTTACACTCTATACCCTACACTCTATACCTTACACTCTAAACTCTATACCCTACACTCTACACTCTATACCCTACACTCTATACCCTACACTCTATACCCTACACTCTATACCCTACACTCTATACCCTACACTCTACACCCTACACTCTATACCTTACACTCTATACCCTACACTCTATACCCTACACTCTAAACTCTATACCCTACACTCTACACTCCATACTCTACACTCTACACTCTATACCCTACACTCTACACTCTATACCCTACACTCTACACTCTACACTCTATACCCTACACTCTATAACATACACTCTATACCCTACACTCTATACCCTACACTCTATACCATACACTCTATACCCTACACTCTATACCCTACACTCTATTCCATACACTCTATACCCTACACTCTATACCGTACACTCTATACCCTACACTCTATACCCTACACTCTATACCCTACACTCTACACCCTACACTCTATACCTTACACTCTATACCCTACACTCTATACCCTACACTCTAAACTCTATACCCTACACTCTACACTCTATACCCTACACTCTATACCCTACACTCTATACCCTACACTCTATACCCTACACTCTACACTCTATACCCTACACTCTATACGATACACTCCATACCCTACACTCTATACCGTACACTCTATACCCTACACTCTATACCCTACACTCTATACCCTACACTCTACACCCTACACTCTATACCTTACACTCTATAACCTACACTCTATACCCTACACTCTAAACTCTATACCCTACACTCTACACTCTATACCCTACACTCTATAACATACACTCTATACCCTACACTCTATACCCTACACTCTATACCATACACTCTACACTCTATACCCTACACTCTATACCATACACTCTACACCATACACTCTATAGCATACACTCTATACCCTACACTCTACACTCTATACCCTACACTCTATACCCTACACTCTACACCCTGCACTCTATACCCTACACACTATACCCTACACTCTACACTATATACCCTACACTCTATACCCTACACTCTGTACCCTACACTCTACACTCTATACCCTAAACTCTATAGCCTACACTCTACAATCTATACCCTACACTCTATACCCTACAGTCTATACCCTACACTCTATACCCTACACTCTACACTCTATACCTTAAACTCTACACTCTATTCCCTACACTCTGTACCCTACACTCTATACCATACACTCTATACCCTACACTCTATACCCTACACTCTACACCCTACACTCTATACCCTACACTCTATACCATATACTCTATACCCTACACTCTACACTCTATACCCTACACTCTACACCCTACACTCTATACCCTACACTCTAATCCTAACACTCTACACTCTATACCCTACACTCTATACCCTACAGTCTACACTCTATACCTTACACTCTACACTCTATTCCCTACACTCTATACCCTACACTCTATACCCTACACTCTACACTCTATACCCTACACTCTACACCCTACACTCTATACCCTACACTCTAACCCCTACACTCTACACTCTATACCCTACACTCTATACCCTACACTCTATACCCTACACTCTACACTCTCTACCCTACACTCTATACCCTACACTCTATACCCTACACTCTATACCCTACACTCTATACCCTACACTCTATACCATACACTATACCCTACACTCTATACCCTACACTCTATCCTACACACTATACCCTACACTCTACACTCTATACCCTACACTCTATACCCTACACTCTATACCCTACACTCTACACTCTATACCCTACACTCTATACCCTACACTCTATACCCTACACTCTATACCCTACACTCTATACCATACACTCTATACCCTACACTCTATACCCTACACTCTATCCTACACACTATACCCTACACTCTACACTCTATACCCTACACTCTATACCCTACACTCTATACCCTACACTCTACACTCTATACCCTACACTCTATAGCCTACACTCTACAATCTATACCCTACACTCTATACCCTACACTCTATACCCTACAGTCTATACCCTACACTCTATACCCTACACTCTACACTCTATACCCTACACTCTATACCGTACACTCTATACCCTACACTCTATACCCTACACTCTATACCCTACACTCTACACCCTACACTGTATACCCTACACTCTATACCATATACTCTATACCCTACACTCTACACTCTATACCCTACACTCTACACCCTACACTCTATACCCTACACTCTAATCCCAACACTCTACACTCTATACCTTACACTCTATACCCTACACTCTACACTCTATACATTACACTCTACACTCTATTCCCTACACTCTATACCCTACACTCTATACCCTACACTCTATACCCTACACTCTATACCTACACTCTACACCCTACACTCTATACCCTACACTCTATACCATACACTCTATACCCTACACTCTACACTCTATACCCTACACTCTACACCCTACACTCTATACCCTACACTCTAATCCCTACACTCTATACCCTACACTCTACACTCTATACCCTACACTCTATACCATACACTCTATACCCTACACTCTATACCGTACACTCTATACCCTACACTCTATACCTTACACTCTACACTCTATTCCCTAAACTCTATACCCTACACTCTATACCCTACACTCTATACTCTACACTCTATACCCTACACTCTACACCCTACACTCTATACCCTACACTCTATACCCTACACTCTATACCCTACACTCTACACTCTATACCCTACACTCTATACCCTACACTCTATACCCTACACTCTACACTCTATACCCTACACTCTATACCCTACACTCTATACCCTACACTCTATACCCTACACTCTATACCATACACTCTATACCCTACACTCTATACCCTACACTCTGAACCCTACACTCTATACCCTACACTCTACTCCCTACACTCTATACCCTACACTCTATACCCTACACTCTATACCCTACACTCTACACCCTACACTCTATACCTTACACTCTATACCCTACACTCTATACCCTACACTCTAATCTCTATACCCTACACTCTACACTCTATACCCTACACTCTATACCCTACACTCTATTCCCTACACTCTATACCCTACACTCTATACCCTACACTCTACAACCTACACTCTATACCTTACACTCTATACCCTACACTCTATACCCTACACTCTAAACTCTATACCCTACACTCTACACTCTATACTCTATACCCTACACTCTAAACTCTATACCCTACACTCTACACTCTACACTCTATACCCTACACTCTACACTCTACACTCTATACCCTACACTCTATAACATACACTCTATACCCTACACTCTATACCCTACACTCTATACCATACACTCTATACCCTACACTCTATACCCTACACTCTATACCATACACTCTATACCCTACACTCTATACCGTACACTCTATACCCTACACTCTATACCCTACACTCTATACCCTACACTCTACACCCTACACTCTATACCTTACACTCTATACCCTACACTCTATACCCTACACTCTAAACTCTACACTCTATACCCTACACTCTATACCCTACACTCTATACCCTACACTCTATACCCTACACTCTATACCCTACACTCTACACCCTACACTCTATACCATACACTCCATACCCTACACTCTATACCGTACACTCTATACCCTACACTCTATACCCTACACTCTATACCCTACACTCTACACCCTACACTCTATACCTTACACTCTATACCCTACACTCTATACCCTACACTCTAAACTCTATACCCTACACTCTACACTCTATACCCTACACTCTATAACATACACTCTATACCCTACACTCTATACCCTACACTCTATACCATACACTCTACACTCTATACCCTACACTCTATACCATACACTCTACACCATACACTCAATAGCATACACTCTATACCCTACACTCTACACTCTATATCTTACACTCTATACCCTACACTCTACACCCTGCACTCTATACCCTACACACTATACCCTACACTCTACACTCTATACCCTACACTCTATACCCTACACTCTATACCCTACACTCTATACCCTACACTCTACACTCTATACCCTACACTCCATAGCCTACAATCTACAATCTATACCCTACACTCTATACCCTACAGTCTATACCCTACACTCTATACCCTACACTCTACACTCTATACCTTACACTCTACACTCTATACCCTACACTCTATACCCTACACTCTATACCCTACACTATATACCCTACACTCTACACCCTACACTCTATACCCTACACTCTATACCATACACTCTATACTCTACACTCTACACTCTATACCCTACACTCTACACCTTACACTCTATACCCTACACTCTAATCCCTACACTCTACACTCTATACCCTACACTCTATACCCTACACTCTACACTCTATACCTTACACTCTACACTCTATTCCCTACAGTCTATACCCTACACTCTATACCCTACACTCTATACCCTACACTCTACACTCTATACCTTACACTCTACACTCTATTCCCTACACTCTATACCCTACACTCTATACCCTACACCTTATACCCTACACTCTATACCCTACACTCTACACCCTACACTCTATACCCTACACTCTATACCATACACTCTATACCCTACACTCTACACTCTATACCCTACACTCTACATCCTACACTCTATACCCTACACTCTAATTCCGACACTCTATACCCTACACTCTATACCCTACACTCTATACCCTACACTCTACACTCTCTACCCTACACTCTATACCCTACACTCTATAACATACACTCTATACCCTACACTCTATACCCTACACTCTATACCATACACTCTACACTCTATACCCTACACACTGTACCATACACTCTACACCATACACTCTATAGCATACACTCTATACCCTACACTCTACACTCTATACCCTACACTCTATACCCTACACTCTACACCCTGCACTCTATACCCTACACACTATACCCTACACTTTACACTCTATACCCTACACTCTATACCCTACACTCTATACCCTACACTCTATACCCTACACTCTACACTCTATACCCTACACTCTATAGCCTACACTCTACAATCTATACCCTACACTCTATACCCTACACTCAATACCCTACAGTCTATACCCTACACTCTATACCCTACACTCTACACTCTATACCTTACACTCTACACTCTATTCCCTACACTCTATACCCTACACTCTATACCATACACTCTATACCCTACACTCTACACCCTACACTCTATACCCTACACTCTATACCATACACTCTATACCCTACACTCTACACTCTATACCCTACACTCTACACCCAACACTCTATACCCTACACTCTAATCCCTTCACTCTACACTCTATACCCTACACTCTATACCCTACACTCTATACCTTACACTCTACACTCTATTCCCTACACTCTATACCCTACACTCTATACCCTACACTCTACACCCTACACTCTATACCCTACACTCTATACCATACACTCTATACCCTACACTCTACACTCTATACCCTACACTCTACACCCTACACTCTATACCCTACACTCTAATCCCTACACTCTACACTCTATACCCTACACTCTATACCCTACACTCTACACCCTACACTCTATACCTTACACTCTATACCCTACACTCTATACCCTACACTCTAAACTCTACACTCTATACCCTACACTCTATACCCTACACTCTATACCCTACACTCTATACCCTACACTCTATACCCTACACTCTATACCCTACACTCTACACCCTACACTCTATACCATACACTCCATACCCTACACTCTATACCGTACACTCTATACCCTACACTCTATACCCTACACTCTATACCCTACACTCTACACCCTACACTCTATACCTTACACTCTATACCCTACACTCTATACCCTACACTCTAAACTCTATACCCTACACTCTACACTCTATACCCTACACTCTATAACATACACTCTATACCCTACACTCTATACCCTACACTCTATACCATACACTCTACACTCTATACCCTACACTCTATACCATACACTCTACACCATACACTCAATAGCATACACTCTATACCCTACACTCTACAATCTATATCTTACACTCTATACCCTACACTCTACACCCTGCACTCTATACCCTACACACTATACCCTACACTCTACACTCTATACCCTACACTCTATACCCTACACTCTATACCCTACACTCTATACCCTACACTCTACACTCTATACCCTACACTCCATAGCCTACAATCTACAATCTATACCCTACACTCTATACCCTACAGTCTATACCCTACACTCTATACCCTACACTCTACACTCTATACCTTACACTCTACACTCTATACCCTACACTCTATACCCTACACTCTATACCCTACACTCTATACCCTACACTCTACACCCTACACTCTATACCCTACACTCTATACCATACACTCTATACTCTACACTCTACACTCTATACCCTACACTCTACACCTTACACTCTATACCCTACACTCTAATCCCTACACTCTACACTCTATACCCTACACTCTATACCCTACACTCTACACTCTATACCTTACACTCTACACTCTATTCCCTACAGTCTATACCCTACACTCTATACCCTACACTCTATACCCTACACTCTACACTCTATACCTTACACTCTACACTCTATTCCCTACACTCTATACCCTACACTCTATACCCTACACCTTATACCCTACACTCTATACCCTACACTCTACACCCTACACTCTATACCCTACACTCTATACCATACACTCTATACCCTACACTCTACACTCTATACCCTACACTCTACATCCTACACTCTATACCCTACACTCTAATTCCGACACTCTACACTCTATACCCTACACTCTATACCCTACACTCTATACCCTACACTCTACACTCTCTACCCTACACTCTATACCCTACACTCTATAACATACACTCTATACCCTACACTCTATACCCTACACTCTATACCATACACTCTACACTCTATACCCTACACACTGTACCATACACTCTACACCATACACTCTATAGCATACACTCTATACCCTACACTCTACACTCTATACCCTACACTCTATACCCTACACTCTACACCCTGCACTCTATACCCTACACACTATACCCTACACTTTACACTCTCTACCCTACACTCTATACCCTACACTCTATACCCTACACTCTATACCCTACACTCTACACTCTATACCCTACACTCTATAGCCTACACTCTACAATCTATACCCTACACTCTATACCCTACACTCAATACCCTACAGTCTATACCCTACACTCTATACCCTACACTCTACACTCTATACCTTACACTCTACACTCTATCCCCTACACTCTATACCCTACACTCTATACCCTACACTCTATACCCTACACTCTACACCCTACACTCTATACCCTACACTCTATACCATACACTCTATACCCTACACTCTACACTCTATACCCTACACTCTACACCCAACACTCTATACCCTACACTCTAATCCCTTCACTCTACACTCTATACCCTACACTCTATACCGTACACTCTATACCTTACACTCTACACTCTATTCCCTACACTCTATACCCTACACTCTATACCCTACACTCTACACCCTACACTCTATACCCTACACTCTATACCATACACTCTATACCCTACACTCTACACTCTATACCCTACACTCTACACCCTACACTCTATACCCTACACTCTAATCCCTACACTCTACACTCTATACCCTACACTCTATACCCTACACTCTACACTCTATACCTTACACTCTACACTCTATTCCCTACACTCTATACCCTACACTCTATACCCTACACTCTATACCCTACACTCTATACCCTACACTCTACACCCTACACTCTATACCCTACACTCTATACCATACACTCTATACCCTACACTCTACACTCTATACCCTACACTCTACAACCTACACTCTATACCCTACACTCTAATCCCTACACTCTACACTCTATACCCTACACTCTACACTCTATACCCTACACTCTATACCCTACACTCTATACCCTACACTCTACACTCTATGCCCTACACTCTACACTCTATACCCTACACTCTACACTCTATACCCTACACTCTACACTCTATACCCTACACTCTATACCCTACACTCTATACCCTACACTCTATACCCTACACTCTACACTCTATGCCCTACACTCTACACTCTATACCTTACACTCTACACCCTATCACCTACACTCTATACCCTACACTCTATACCCTACACTCTACACCCCACACTCTACACCCCAAACTCTATACCCTACACTCTATACCATACACTCTATACCCTACACTCTACACTCTATACCCTACACTCTACACCCTACACTCTATACACTACACTCTAATCCCTACACTCAACACTCTATACCCTACACTCTATACCCTACACTCTATACCCTACACTCTACACTCTCTACCCTACACTCTCTACCCTACACTCTATACCCTACACTCTACACTCTATTCCCTACACTCTACACTCTATACCCCACACTCTATACCCTACACTCTATACCCTACACTCTACACTCTATGCCCTACACTCTACACTCTATACCCTACACTCTACACCCTACACTCTATACCCTACACTCTATACCATACACTCTATACCCTACACTCTACACTCTATACCCTACACTCTACAACCTACACTCTATACCCTACACTCTAATCCCTACACTCTACACTCTATAACCTACACTATACACTCTATACCCTACACTCTATACCCTACACTCTATACCCTACACTCTACACTCTATGCCCTACACTCTACACTCTATACCCTACACTCTACACTCTATACCCTACACTCTACACTCTATACCCTACACTCTATACCCTACACTCTATACCCTACACTCTATACCCTACACTCTACACTCTATGCCCTACACTCTACACTCTATACCTTACACTCTACACCCTATCACCTACACTCTATACCCTACACTCTATACCCTACACTCTACACCCCACACTCTACACCCCAAACTCTATACCCTACACTCTATACCATACACTCTATACCCTACACTCTACACTCTATACCCTACACTCTACACCCTACACTCTATACACTACACTCTAATCCCTACACTCAACACTCTATACCCTACACTCTATACCCTACACTCTATACCCTACACTCTACACTCTCTACCCTACACTCTCTACCCTACACTCTATACCCTACACTCTACACTCTATTCCCTACACTCTACACTCTATACCCCACACTCTATACCCTACACTCTATACCCTACACTCTACACTCTATGCCCTACACTCTACACTCTATACCCTACACTCTATACCCTACACTCTATACCCTACACTCTACACTCTATACCCTACACTCTATACCCTACACTCTATGCCCTACACTCTATACCCTACACTCTATACCCTACACTCTATACCCTACACTCTACACTCTATACCCTACACTCTATACCCTACACTCTATACCCTACACTCTATACCCTACACTCTATACCCTACACTCTACACCCTACACTCTATACCCTACACTCTATACCATACACTCTATACCCTACACTCTACACTCTATACCCTACACTCTACAACCTACACTCTATACCCTACACTCTAATCCCTACACTCTACACTCTATACCCTACACTCTATACCCTACACTCTATACCCTACACTCTACACTCTATAACCTACACTCTACACTCTATACCCTACACTCTATACCCTACACTCTACACTCTATGCCCTACACTCTACACTCTATACCCTACACTCTACACTCTATACCCTACACTCTACACTCTATACCCTACACTCTATACCCTACACTCTATACCCTACACTCTATACCCTACACTCTACACTCTATGCCCTACACTCTACACTCTATACCTTACACTCTACACCCTATCACCTACACTCTATACCCTACACTCTATACCCTACACTCTACACCCCACACTCTACACCCCAAACTCTATACCCTACACTCTATACCATACACTCTATACCCTACACTCTACACTCTATACCCTACACTCTACACCCTACACTCTATACACTACACTCTAATCCCTACACTCAACACTCTATACCCTACACTCTATACCCTACACTCTACACTCTCTACCCTACACTCTCTACCCTACACTCTATACCCTACACTCTATACCCTACACTCTACACTCTATTCCCTACACTCTACACTCTATACCCCACACTCTATACCCTACACTCTATACCCTACACTCTACACTCTATGCCCTACACTCTACACTCTATACCCTACACTCTATACCCTACACTCTATACCCTACACTCTACACTCTATACCCTACACTCTATACCCTACACTCTATGCCCTACACTCTATACCCTACACTCTATACCCTACACTCTATACCCTACACTCTACACTCTATACCCTACACTCTATACCCTACACTCTATACCCTACACTCTACACTCTATACCCTACACTCTATACCCTACACTCTATACCCTACACTCTACACTCTATACCCTACACTCTATACCCTACACTCTATACCCTACACTCTATACCCTACACTCTATACCCTACACTCTATACCCTACACTCTACACTCTATACCCTACACTCTATACCCTACACTCTATACCCTACACTCTATACCCTACACTCTACACTCTATACCCTACGCTCTATACCCTACACTCTATGCCCTACACTCTATACCCTACACTCTATACCCTACACTCTACACTCTATTCCCTACACTCTATACCCTACACTCTATACCCTACACTCTATACCATACACTCTATACCCTACACTCTACACTCTATACCCTACACTCTACATCCCACACTCTATACCCTACACTCTAATCCCGACACTCTACACTCTATACCCTACACTCTATACCCTACACTCTACACTCTATACCCTACACTCTATACCCTACACTCTATACCCTACACTCTACACTCTATACCCTACACTCTATACCCTACACTCTATACCCTACACTCTATACCCTACACTCTATACCCTACACTCTACACTCTATACCCTACACTCTATACCCTACACTCTATACCCTACACTCTACACTCTTTACCCTACGCTCTATACCCTACACTCTATGCCCTACACTCTATACCCTACACTCTATACCCTACACTCTACACTCTCTACCCTACACTCTATACCCTACATTCTATAACATGCACTCTATACCCTACACTCTATACCCTACACTCTATATCATACACTCTACACTCTATACCCTACACTCTATACCATACACTCTACACCATACACTCTATAGCATACACTCTATACCCTACACTCTACATTCTATACCCTACACTCTATACCCTACACTCTATACCCTACACTCTATACCCTACACTCAATACCCTACACTCTACACTCTATACCCTACACTCTATAGCCTACACTCTACAATCTATACCCTACACTCTATACCCTACACTCTATACCCTACAGTCTATACCCTACACTCTATACCCTACACTCTACACTCTATACCTTACACTCTACACTCTATTCCCTACACTCTATACCCTACACTCTATACCCTACACTCTATACCCTACACTCTATACCCTACACTCTACACCCTACACTCTATACCCTACACTCTATACAATACAATCTATACCCTACACTCTACACTCTATACCCTACACTCTACACCCTACACTCTATACCCTACACTCTAATCCCTACACTCTATACCCTACACTCTATACCCTACACTCTACACTCTATACCTTACACTCTACACTCTATTCCCTACACTCTATACCCTACAATCTATACCCTACACTCTATACACTACACTCTATACCCTACACTCTACACCCTAAACTCTATACCCTACACTCTATACCATACACTCTATACCCTACACTCTACACTCTATACCATACACTCTACACCCTACACTCTATACCCTACACTCTAATCCCTACACTCTACACTCTGTACCCTACACTCTATACCCTACACTCTATACCCTACACTCTACACTCTCTACCCTACACTCTATACCCTGCATTCTATACCCTACACTCTATACCCTACACTCTACACTCTATACCCTACACTCTACACTCTATACCCTACACTCTATACCCTACACTCTATACCCTACACTCTATACCCTACACTCTACACTCTATGCCCTACACTCTACACTCTATACCCTACACTCTACACTCTATACCCTACACTCTACACTCTATACCCTACACTCTATACCCTACATTCTATACCCTACACTCTACACTCTATGCCATACACTCTACACTCTATACCTTACACTCTACACTCTATTCCCTACACTCTATACCCTACACTCTATACCCTACACTCTATACCCTACACTCTACACCCCACACTCTATACCCTACACTCTATACCATACAATCTATACCCTACACTCTACACTCTATACCCTACACTCTACACCCTACACTCTATACACTACACTCTAATCCCTACACTCTACACTCTATACCCTACACTCTATACCCTACACTCTATACCCTACACTCTACACTCTCTACCCTACACTCTATACCCTACACTCTACACTCTACACTCTATACCCTACACTCTATACCCTACACTCTATACCCTACACTCTACACTCTATGCCCTACACTCTACACTCTATACCCTACACTCTATACCCTACACTCTATACCCTACACTCTATACCCTACACTCTATACCCTACACTCTATGCCCTACACTCTATACCCTACACTCTATACCCTACACTCTATACCCTACACGCTACACTCTATACCCTACACTCTATACCCTACACTCTATACCCTACACTCTACACTCTATACCCTACACTCTATACCCTACACTCTATACCCTACACTCTACACTCTATACCCTACACTCTATACCCTACACTCTATGCCCTACACTCTATACCATACACTCTATACCCTACACTCTATACCCTACACTCTATACCCTACACTCTATACCCTACACTCTACACTCTATACCCTATACTCTATACCCTACACTCTATACCCTACACTCTACACTCTATACCCTACACTCTATGCCCTACGCTCTATACCCTACACTCTACACTCTATACCCTACACTCTATACCCTACACTCTATGCCCTACACTCTATACCCTACACTCTATACCCTACACTCTATACCCTACACTCTATACCCTACACTCTACACTCTATACCCTACACTCTATACCCTACACTCTACACTCTATACCCTACTCTCTATACCCTACACTCTATGCCCTACACTCTATACCCTACACTCTATACCCTACACTCTATACCCTACACTCTACACTCTATACCCTACACTCTATACCCTACACTCTACACTCTATTCCCTACACTCTATACCCTACACTCTATACCCTACACTCTATACCCTACACTCTACACCCTACACTCTACACCCTACACTCTATACCATACACTCTATACCCTACACTCTACACTCTATGCCCTACACTCTACACCCTACACTCTATACCCTACACTCTAATCCCTACACTCTACACTCTATACCCTACACTCTATACCCTACACTCTATACCCTACACTCTACACTCTATACCCTACACTCTACACTCTATACCCTACACTCTATACCCTACACTCTATACCCTACACTCTATACCCTACACTCTATACCCTACACTCTACACTCTATGCCCTACACTCTACACTCCATACCCTACACTCTACACTCTATACCCTACACTCTACACTCTATACCCTACACTCTATACCCTACACTCTATACCCTACACTCTATACCCTACACTCTACACTCTATGCCCTACACTCTACACTCTATACCTTACACTCAACACTCTATTCCCTACACTCTATACCCTACACTCTATACCCTACACTCTATACCCTACATTCTATACCCTACACTCTACACCCTACACTCTATACCCTACACTCTATACCATACACTCTATACCCTACACTCTACACTCTATGCCCTACACTCTACACCCTACACTCTATACCCTACATTCTAATCCCTACACTCTACACTCTATACCCTACACTCTATACCCTACACTCTATACCCTGCACTCTACACTCTCTACCCTACACTCTCTACCCTACACTCTATACCCTACACTCTATACCCTACACTCTACACTCTATACCCTACACTCTACACTCTATACCCTACACTCTATACCCTACACTCTATACCCTACACTCAACACTCTATACCCTACACTCTATACCCTACACTCTATACCCTACACTCTATACCCTACACTCTATACCCTACACTCTACACTCTATACCCTACACTCTATACCCTACACTCTACACTCTATACCCTACACTCTATACCCTACACTCTATACCCTACACTCTACACTCTATACCCTACACTCTATACCCTACACTCTATGCCCTACACTCTATACCCTACACTCTATACCCTACACTCTATACCCTACACTCTACACTCTATACCCTACACTCTATACCCTACACTCTATGCCCTACACTCTATACCCTACACTCTATACCCTACACTCTATACCCTACACTCTACACTCTATACCCTACACTCTATACCCTACACTCTATACCCTACACTCTACACTCTATACCCTACACTCTATACCCTACACTCTATGCTCTACACTCTATACCCTACACTCTATACCCTACACTCTATACCCTACACTCTACACTCTATACCCTACACTCTATACCCTACACTCTATACCCTACACTCTAATCCCTACACTCTATACCCTACACTCTATACCCTACACTCTACACTCTATACCCTACACTCTATACCCTACACTCTATGCCCTACACTCTATACCCTACACTCTATACCCTACACTCTATACCCTACACTCTACACTCTATACCCTACACTCTATACCCTACACTCTATACCCTACACTCTACACTCTATACCCTACACTCTATACCCTACACTCTATGCTCTACACTCTATACCCTACACTCTATACCCTACACTCTATACCCTACACTCTACACTCTATACCCTACACTCTATACCCTACACTCTATACCCTACACTCTAATCCCTACACTCTACACTCTATACCCTACACTCTACACTCTATTCCCTACACTCTACACTCTATACCCTACACTCTATACCCTACACTCTATACCCTACACTCTATACCCTACACTCTACACTCTATACCCTACACTCTATACCCTACACTCTATACCCTACACTCTACACTCTATACCCTACGCTCTATACCCTACACTCTATGCCCTACACTCTATACCCTACACTCTATACCCTACACTCTATACCCTACACTCTACACTCTATTCCCTACACTCTATACCCTACACTCTATACCCTACACTCTATACCATACACTCTATACCCTACACTCTACACTCTATACCCTACACTCTACATCCCACACTCTATACCCTACACTCTAATCCCGACACTCTACACTCTATACCCTACACTCTATACCCTACACTCTATACCCTACACTCTACACTCTCTACCCTACACTCTATACCCTACATTCTATAACATGCACTCTATACCCTACACTCTATACCCTACACTCTATATCATACACTCTACACTCTATACCCTACACTCTATACCATACACTCTACACCATACACTCTATAGCATACACTCTATACCCTACACTCTACATTCTATACCCTACACTCTATACCCTACACTCTATACCCTACACTCTATACCCTACACTCTATACCCTACACTCTACACTCTATTCCCTACACTCTATACCCTACACTCTATACCCTACACTCTATACCATACACTCTATACCCTACACTCTACACTCTATACCCTACACTCTACATCCCACACTCTATACCCTACACTCTAATCCCGACACTCTACACTCTATACCCTACACTCTATACCCTACACTCTATACCCTACACTCTACACTCTCTACCCTACACTCTATACCCTACATTCTATAACATGCACTCTATACCCTACACTCTATACCCTACACTCTATATCATACACTCTACACTCTATACCCTACACTCTATACCATACACTCTACACCATACACTCTATAGCATACACTCTATACCCTACACTCTACATTCTATACCCTACACTCTATACCCTACACTCTATACCCTACACTCTATACCCTACACTCAATACCCTACACTCTACACTCTATACCCTACACTCTATAGCCTACACTCTACAATCTATACCCTACACTCTATACCCTACACTCTATACCCTACAGTCTATACCCTACACTCTATACCCTACACTCTACACTCTATACCCTACACTCTATAGCCTACACTCTACAATCTATACCCTACACTCTATACCCTACACTCTACACCCTACACTCTATACCCTACACTCTATACAATACAATCTATACCCTACACTCTACACTCTATACCCTACACTCTACACCCTACACTCTATACCCTACACTCTAATCCCTACACTCTATACCCTACACTCTATACCCTACACTCTACACTCTATACCTTACACTCTACACTCTATTCCCTACACTCTATACCCTACAATCTATACCCTACACTCTATACACTACACTCTATACCCTACACTCTACACCCTAAACTCTATACCCTACACTCTATACCATACACTCTATACCCTACACTCTACACTCTATACCATACACTCTACACCCTACACTCTATACCCTACACTCTAATCCCTACACTCTACACTCTGTACCCTACACTCTATACCCTACACTCTATACCCTACACTCTACACTCTCTACCCTACACTCTATACCCTGCATTCTATACCCTACACTCTATACCCTACAATCTACACTCTATACCCTACACTCTACACTCTATACCCTACACTCTATACCCTACACTCTATACCCTACACTCTATACCCTACACTCTACACTCTATGCCCTACACTCTACACTCTATACCGTACACTCTACACTCTATACCCTACACTCTACACTCTATACCCTACACTCTATACCCTACATTCTATACCCTACACTCTACACTCTATGCCATACACTCTACACTCTATACCTTACACTCTACACTCTATTCCCTACACTCTATACCCTACACTCTATACCCTACACTCTATACCCTACACTCTACACCCCACACTCTATACCCTACACTCTATACCATACAATCTATACCCTACACTCTACACCCTACACTCTACACCCTACACTCTATACACTACACTCTAATCCCTACACTCTACACTCTATACCCTACAATCTATACCCTACACTCTATAACCTACACTCTACACTCTCTACCCTACACTCTATACCCTACACTCTATACCCTACACTCTATGCCCTACACTCTATACCCTACACTCTATACCCTACACTCTATACCCTACACTCTACACTCTATACCCTACACTCTATACCCTACACTCTACACTCTATTCCCTACACTCTATACCCTACACTCTATACCCTACACTCTATACCCTACACTCTACACCCTACACTCTACACCCTACACTCTATACCATACACTCTATACCCTACACTCTACACTCTATGCCCTACACTCTACACCCTACACTCTATACCCTACACTCTAATCCCTACACTCTACACTCTATACCCTACACTCTATACCCTACACTCTATACCCTACACTCTACACTCTATACCCTACACTCTACACTCTATACCCTACACTCTATACCCTACACTCTATACCCTACACTCTATACCCTACACTCTATACCCTACACTCTACACTCTATGCCCTACACTCTACACTCTATACCCTACACTCTACACTCTATACCCTACTCTCTACACTCTATACCCTACACTCTATACCCTACACTCTATACCCTACACTCTATACCCTACACTCTACACTCTATGCCCTACACTCTACACTCTATACCTTACACTCAACACTCTATTCCCTACACTCTATACCCTACACTCTATACCCTACACTCTATACCCTACATTCTATACCCTACACTCTACACCCTACACTCTATACCCTACACTCTATACCATACACTCTATACCCTACACTCTACACTCTATGCCCTACACTCTACACCCTACACTCTATACCCTACATTCTAATCCCTACACTCTACACTCTATACCCTACACTCTATACCCTACACTCTATACCCTACACTCTACACTCTCTACCCTACACTCTCTACCCTACACTCTATACCCTACACTCTATACCCTACACTCTACACTCTATACCCTACACTCTACACTCTATACCCTACACTCTATACCCTACACTCTATACCCTACACTCAACACTCTATACCCTACACTCTATACCCTACACTCTATACCCTACACTCTATACCCTACACTCTATACCCTACACTCTACACTCTATACCCTACACTCTATACCCTACACTCTACACTCTATACCCTACACTCTATACCCTACACTCTATACCCTACACTCTACACTCTATACCCTACACTCTATACCCTACACTCTATGCCCTACACTCTATACCCTACACTCTATACCCTACACTCTATACCCTACACTCTACACTCTATACCCTACACTCTATACCCTACACTCTATACCCTACACTCTACACTCTATACCCTACACTCTATACCCTACACTCTATGCTCTACACTCTATACCCTACACTCTATACCCTACACTCTATACCCTACACTCTACACTCTATACCCTACACTCTATACCCTACACTCTATACCCTACACTCTAATCCCTACACTCTATACCCTACACTCTATACCCTACACTCTACACTCTATACCCTACACTCTATACCCTACACTCTATGCCCTACACTCTATACCCTACACTCTATACCCTACACTCTATACCCTACACTCTACACTCTATACCCTACACTCTATACCCTACACTCTATACCCTACACTCTACACTCTATACCCTACACTCTACACCCTACACTCTATACACTACACTCTAATCCCTACACTCAACACTCTATACCCTACACTCTATACCCTACACTCTACAGTCTCTACCCTACACTCTCTACCCTACACTCTATACCCTACACTCTATACCCTACACTCTACACTCTATTCCCTACACTCTACACTCTATACCCCACACTCTATACCCTACACTCTATACCCTACACTCTACACTCTATGCCCTACACTCTACACTCTATACCCTACACTCTATACCCTACACTCTATACCCTACACTCTACACTCTATACCCTACACTCTATACCCTACACTCTATGCCCTACACTCTATACCCTACACTCTATACCCTACACTCTATACCCTACACTCTACACTCTATACCCTACACTCTATACCCTACACTCTATACCCTACACTCTACACTCTATACCCTACACTCTATACCCTACACTCTATACCCTACACTCTACACTCTATACCCTACACTCTATACCCTACACTCTATACCCTACACTCTATACCCTACACTCTATACCCTACACTCTACACTCTATACCCTACACTCTATACCCTACACTCTATACCCTACACTCTATACCCTACACTCTACACTCTATACCCTACGCTCTATACCCTACACTCTATGCCCTACACTCTATACCCTACACTCTATACCCTACACTCTACACTCTATTCCCTACACTCTATACCCTACACTCTATACCCTACACTCTATACCATACACTCTATACCCTACACTCTACACTCTATACCCTACACTCTACATCCCACACTCTATACCCTACACTCTAATCCCGACACTCTACACTCTATACCCTACACTCTATACCCTACACTCTACACTCTATACCCTACACTCTATACCCTACACTCTATACCCTACACTCTACACTCTATACCCTACACTCTATACCCTACACTCTATACCCTACACTCTATACCCTACACTCTATACCCTACACTCTACACTCTATACCCTACACTCTATACCCTACACTCTATACCCTACACTCTACACTCTTTACCCTACGCTCTATACCCTACACTCTATGCCCTACACTCTATACCCTACACTCTATACCCTACACTCTACACTCTCTACCCTACACTCTATACCCTACATTCTATAACATGCACTCTATACCCTACACTCTATACCCTACACTCTATATCATACACTCTACACTCTATACCCTACACTCTATACCATACACTCTACACCATACACTCTATAGCATACACTCTATACCCTACACTCTACATTCTATACCCTACACTCTATACCCTACACTCAATACCCTACACTCTACACTCTATACCCTACACTCTATAGCCTACACTCTACAATCTATACCCTACACTCTATACCCTACACTCTATACCCTACAGTCTATACCCTACACTCTATACCCTACACTCTACACTCTATACCTTACACTCTACACTCTATTCCCTACACTCTATACCCTACACTCTATACCCTACACTCTATACCCTACACTCTATACCCTACACTCTACACCCTACACTCTATACCCTACACTCTATACAATACAATCTATACCCTACACTCTACACTCTATACCCTACACTCTACACCCTACACTCTATACCCTACACTCTAATCCCTACACTCTATACCCTACACTCTATACCCTACACTCTACACTCTATACCTTACACTCTACACTCTATTCCCTACACTCTATACCCTACAATCTATACCCTACACTCTATACACTACACTCTATACCCTACACTCTACACCCTAAACTCTATACCCTACACTCTATACCATACACTCTATACCCTACACTCTACACTCTATACCATACACTCTACACCCTACACTCTATACCCTACACTCTAATCCCTACACTCTACACTCTGTACCCTACACTATATACCCTACACTCTATACCCTACACTCTACACTCTCTACCCTACACTCTATACCCTGCATTCTATACCCTACACTCTATACCCTACACTCTACACTCTATACCCTACACTCTACACTCTATACCCTACACTCTATACCCTACACTCTATACCCTACACTCTATACCCTACACTCTACACTCTATGCCCTACACTCTACACTCTATACCCTACACTCTACACTCTATACCCTACACTCTACACTCTATACCCTACACTCTATACCCTACATTCTATACCCTACACTCTACACTCTATGCCATACACTCTACACTCTATACCTTACACTCTACACTCTATTCCCTACACTCTATACCCTACACTCTATACCCTACACTCTATACCCTACACTCTACACCCCACACTCTATACCCTACACTCTATACCATACAATCTATACCCTACACTCTACACTCTATACCCTACACTCTACACCCTACACTCTATACACTACACTCTAATCCCTACACTCTACACTCTATACCCTACACTCTATACCCTACACTCTATACCCTACACTCTACACTCTCTACCCTACACTCTATACCCTACACTCTATACCCTACACTCTACACTCTACACTCTATACCCTACACTCTATACCCTACACTCTATACCCTACACTCTACACTCTATGCCCTACACTCTACACTCTATACCCTACACTCTATACCCTACACTCTATACCCTACACTCTATACCCTACACTCTATACCCTACACTCTATGCCCTACACTCTATACCCTACACTCTATACCCTACACTCTATACCCTACACGCTACACTCTATACCCTACACTCTATACCCTACACTCTATACCCTACACTCTACACTCTATACCCTACACTCTATACCCTACACTCTATACCCTACACTCTACACTCTATACCCTACACTCTATACCCTACACTCTATGCCCTACACTCTATACCATACACTCTATACCCTACACTCTATACCCTACACTCTATACCCTACACTCTATACCCTACACTCTACACTCTATACCCTATACTCTATACCCTACACTCTATACCCTACACTCTACACTCTATACCCTACACTCTATGCCCTACGCTCTATACCCTACACTCTACACTCTATACCCTACACTCTATACCCTACACTCTATGCCCTACACTCTATACCCTACACTCTATACCCTACACTCTATACCCTACACTCTATACCCTACACTCTACACTCTATACCCTACACTCTATACCCTACACTCTACACTCTATACCCTACTCTCTATACCCTACACTCTATGCCCTACACTCTATACCCTACACTCTATACCCTACACTCTATACCCTACACTCTACACTCTATACCCTACACTCTATACCCTACACTCTACACTCTATTCCCTACACTCTATACCCTACACTCTATACCCTACACTCTATACCCTACACTCTACACCCTACACTCTACACCCTACACTCTATACCATACACTCTATACCCTACACTCTACACTCTATGCCCTACACTCTACACCCTACACTCTATACCCTACACTCTAATCCCTACACTCTACACTCTATACCCTACACTCTATACCCTACACTCTATACCCTACACTCTACACTCTATACCCTACACTCTACACTCTATACCCTACACTCTATACCCTACACTCTATACCCTACACTCTATACCCTACACTCTATACCCTACACTCTACACTCTATGCCCTACACTCTACACTCTATACCCTACACTCTACACTCTATACCCTACACTCTACACTCTATACCCTACACTCTATACCCTACACTCTATACCCTACACTCTATACCCTACACTCTACACTCTATGCCCTACACTCTACACTCTATACCTTACACTCAACACTCTATTCCCTACACTCTATACCCTACACTCTATACCCTACACTCTATACCCTACATTCTATACCCTACACTCTACACCCTACACTCTATACCCTACACTCTATACCATACACTCTATACCCTACACTCTACACTCTATGCCCTACACTCTACACCCTACACTCTATACCCTACATTCTAATCTCTACACTCTACACTCTATACCCTACACTCTATACCCTACACTCTATACCCTGCACTCTACACTCTCTACCCTACACTCTCTACCCTACACTCTATACCCTACACTCTATACCCTACACTCTACACTCTATACCCTACACTCTACACTCTATACCCTACACTCTATACCCTACACTCTATACCCTACACTCAACACTCTATACCCTACACTCTATACCCTACACTCTATACCCTACACTCTATACCCTACACTCTATACCCTACACTCTATACCCTACACTCTATACCCTACACTCTACACTCTATACCCTACACTCTATACCCTACACTCTATACCCTACACTCTACACTCTATACCCTACACTCTATACCCTACACTCTATGCCCTACACTCTATACCCTACACTCTATACCCTACACTCTATACCCTACACTCTACACTCTATACCCTACACTCTATACCCTACACTCTATACCCTACACTCTACACTCTATACCCTACACTCTATACCCTACACTCTATGCTCTACACTCTATACCCTACACTCTATACCCTACACTCTATACCCTACACTCTACACTCTATACCCTACACTCTATACCCTACACTCTATACCCTACACTCTAATCCCTACACTCTATACCCTACACTCTATACCCTACACTCTACACTCTATACCCTACACTCTATACCCTACACTCTATGCCCTACACTCTATACCCTACACTCTATACCCTACACTCTATACCCTACACTCTACACTCTATACCCTACACTCTATACCCTACACTCTATACCCTACACTCTACACTCTATACCCTACACTCTATACCCTACACTCTATGCTCTACACTCTATACCCTACACTCTATACCCTACACTCTATACCCTACACTCTACACTCTATACCCTACACTCTATACCCTACACTCTATACCCTACACTCTAATCCCTACACTCTACACTCTATACCCTACACTCTACACTCTATTCCCTACACTCTACACTCTATACCCTACACTCTATACCCTACACTCTATACCCTACACTCTATACCCTACACTCTACACTCTATACCCTACACTCTATACCCTACACTCTATACCCTACACTCTACACTCTATACCCTACGCTCTATACCCTACACTCTATGCCCTACACTCTATACCCTACACTCTATACCCTACACTCTATACCCTACACTCTACACTCTATTCCCTACACTCTATACCCTACACTCTATACCCTACACTCTATACCATACACTCTATACCCTACACTCTACACTCTATACCCTACACTCTACATCCCACACTCTATACCCTACACTCTAATCCCGACACTCTACACTCTATACCCTACACTCTATACCCTACACTCTATACCCTACACTCTACACTCTCTACCCTACACTCTATACCCTACATTCTATAACATGCACTCTATACCCTACACTCTATACCCTACACTCTATATCATACACTCTACACTCTATACCCTACACTCTATACCATACACTCTACACCATACACTCTATAGCATACACTCTATACCCTACACTCTACATTCTATACCCTACACTCTATACCCTACACTCTATACCCTACACTCTATACCCTACACTCTATACCCTACACTCTACACTCTATTCCCTACACTCTATACCCTACACTCTATACCCTACACTCTATACCATACACTCTATACCCTACACTCTACACTCTATACCCTACACTCTACATCCCACACTCTATACCCTACACTCTAATCCCGACACTCTACACTCTATACCCTACACTCTATACCCTACACTCTATACCCTACACTCTACACTCTCTACCCTACACTCTATACCCTACATTCTATAACATGCACTCTATACCCTACACTCTATACCCTACACTCTATATCATACACTCTACACTCTATACCCTACACTCTATACCATACACTCTACACCATACACTCTATAGCATACACTCTATACCCTACACTCTACATTCTATACCCTACACTCTATACCCTACACTCTATACCCTACACTCTATACCCTACACTCAATACCCTACACTCTACACTCTATACCCTACACTCTATAGCCTACACTCTACAATCTATACCCTACACTCTATACCCTACACTCTATACCCTACAGTCTATACCCTACACTCTATACCCTACACTCTACACTCTATACCCTACACTCTATAGCCTACACTCTACAATCTATACCCTACACTCTATACCCTACACTCTACACCCTACACTCTATACCCTACACTCTATACAATACAATCTATACCCTACACTCTACACTCTATACCCTACACTCTACACCCTACACTCTATACCCTACACTCTAATCCCTACACTCTATACCCTACACTCTATACCCTACACTCTACACTCTATACCTTACACTCTACACTCTATTCCCTACACTCTATACCCTACAATCTATACCCTACACTCTATACACTACACTCTATACCCTACACTCTACACCCTAAACTCTATACCCTACACTCTATACCATACACTCTATACCCTACACTCTACACTCTATACCATACACTCTACACCCTACACTCTATACCCTACACTCTAATCCCTACACTCTACACTCTGTACCCTACACTCTATACCCTACACTCTATACCCTACACTCTACACTCTCTACCCTACACTCTATACCCTGCATTCTATACCCTACACTCTATACCCTACAATCTACACTCTATACCCTACACTCTACACTCTATACCCTACACTCTATACCCTACACTCTATACCCTACACTCTATACCCTACACTCTACACTCTATGCCCTACACTCTACACTCTATACCCTACACTCTACACTCTATACCCTACACTCTACACTCTATACCCTACACTCTATACCCTACATTCTATACCCTACACTCTACACTCTATGCCATACACTCTACACTCTATACCTTACACTCTACACTCTATTCCCTACACTCTATACCCTACACTCTATACCCTACACTCTATACCCTACACTCTACACCCCACACTCTATACCCTACACTCTATACCATACAATCTATACCCTACACTCTACACCCTACACTCTACACCCTACACTCTATACACTACACTCTAATCCCTACACTCTACACTCTATACCCTACAATCCATACCCTACACTCTATAACCTACACTCTACACTCTCTACCCTACACTCTATACCCTACACTCTATACCCTACACTCTATGCCCTACACTCTATACCCTACACTCTATACCCTACACTCTATACCCTACACTCTACACTCTATACCCTACACTCTATACCCTACACTCTACACTCTATTCCCTACACTCTATACCCTACACTCTATACCCTACACTCTATACCCTACACTCTACACCCTACACTCTACACCCTACACTCTATACCATACACTCTATACCCTACACTCTACACTCTATGCCCTACACTCTACACCCTACACTCTATACCCTACACTCTAATCCCTACACTCTACACTCTATACCCTACACTCTATACCCTACACTCTATACCCTACACTCTACACTCTATACCCTACACTCTACACTCTATACCCTACACTCTATACCCTACACTCTATACCCTACACTCTATACCCTACACTCTATACCCTACACTCTACACTCTATGCCCTACACTCTACACTCTATACCCTACACTCTACACTCTATACCCTACTCTCTACACTCTATACCCTACACTCTATACCCTACACTCTATACCCTACACTCTATACCCTACACTCTACACTCTATGCCCTACACTCTACACTCTATACCTTACACTCAACACTCTATTCCCTACACTCTATACCCTACACTCTATACCCTACACTCTATACCCTACATTCTATACCCTACACTCTACACCCTACACTCTATACCCTACACTCTATACCATACACTCTATACCCTACACTCTACACTCTATGCCCTACACTCTACACCCTACACTCTATACCCTACATTCTAATCCCTACACTCTACACTCTATACCCTACACTCTATACCCTACACTCTATACCCTACACTCTACACTCTCTACCCTACACTCTCTACCCTACACTCTATACCCTACACTCTATACCCTACACTCTACACTCTATACCCTACACTCTACACTCTATACCCTACACTCTATACCCTACACTCTATACCCTACACTCAACACTCTATACCCTACACTCTATACCCTACACTCTATACCCTACACTCTATACCCTACACTCTATACCCTACACTCTACACTCTATACCCTACACTCTATACCCTACACTCTACACTCTATACCCTACACTCTATACCCTACACTCTATACCCTACACTCTACACTCTATACCCTACACTCTATACCCTACACTCTATGCCCTACACTCTATACCCTACACTCTATACCCTACACTCTATACCCTACACTCTACACTCTATACCCTACACTCTATACCCTACACTCTATACCCTACACTCTACACTCTATACCCTACACTCTATACCCTACACTCTATGCTCTACACTCTATACCCTACACTCTATACCCTACACTCTATACCCTACACTCTACACTCTATACCCTACACTCTATACCCTACACTCTATACCCTACACTCTAATCCCTACACTCTATACCCTACACTCTATACCCTACACTCTACACTCTATACCCTACACTCTATACCCTACACTCTATGCCCTACACTCTATACCCTACACTCTATACCCTACACTCTATACCCTACACTCTACACTCTATACCCTACACTCTATACCCTACACTCTATACCCTACACTCTACACTCTATACCCTACACTCTATACCCTACACTCTATGCTCTACACTCTATACCCTACACTCTATACCCTACACTCTATACCCTACACTCTACACTCTATACCCTACACTCTATACCCTACACTCTATACCCTACACTCTAATCCCTACACTCTACACTCTATACCCTACACTCTACACTCTATACCCTACACTCTATAGCCTACACTCTACAATCTATACCCTACACTCTATACCCTACACTCTACACCCTACACTCTATACCCTACACTCTATACAATACAATCTATACCCTACACTCTACACTCTATACCCTACACTCTACACCCTACACTCTATACCCTACACTCTAATCCCTACACTCTATACCCTACACTCTATACCCTACACTCTACACTCTATACCTTACACTCTACACTCTATTCCCTACACTCTATACCCTACAATCTATACCCTACACTCTATACACTACACTCTATACCCTACACTCTACACCCTAAACTCTATACCCTACACTCTATACCATACACTCTATACCCTACACTCTACACTCTATACCATACACTCTACACCCTACACTCTATACCCTACACTCTAATCCCTACACTCTACACTCTGTACCCTACACTCTATACCCTACACTCTATACCCTACACTCTACACTCTCTACCCTACACTCTATACCCTGCATTCTATACCCTACACTCTATACCCTACAATCTACACTCTATACCCTACACTCTACACTCTATACCCTACACTCTATACCCTACACTCTATACCCTACACTCTACACTCTATGCCCTACACTCTACACTCTATACCCTACACTCTACACTCTATACCCTACACTCTACACTCTATACCCTACACTCTATACCCTACATTCTATACCCTACACTCTACACTCTATGCCATACACTCTACACTCTATACCTTACACTCTACACTCTATTCCCTACACTCTATACCCTACACTCTATACCCTACACTCTATACCCTACACTCTACACCCCACACTCTATACCCTACACTCTATACCATACAATCTATACCCTACACTCTACACTCTATACCCTACACTCTACACCCTACACTCTATACACTACACTCTAATCCCTACACTCTACACTCTATACCCTACAATCTATACCCTACACTCTATACCCTACACTCTACACTCTCTACCCTACACTCTATACCCTACACTCTATACCCTACACTCTATGCCCTACACTCTATACCCTACACTCTATACCCTACACTCTATACCCTACACTCTACACTCTATACCCTACACTCTATACCCTACACTCTACACTCTATTCCCTACACTCTATACCCTACACTCTATACCCTACACTCTATACCCTACACTCTACACCCTACACTCTACACCCTACACTCTATACCATACACTCTATACCCTACACTCTACACTCTATGCCCTACACTCTACACCCTACACTCTATACCCTACACTCTAATCCCTACACTCTACACTCTATACCCTACACTCTATACCCTACACTCTATACCCTACACTCTACACTCTATACCCTACACTCTACACTCTATACCCTACACTCTATACCCTACACTCTATACCCTACACTCTATACCCTACACTCTATACCCTACACTCTACACTCTATGCCCTACACTCTACACTCTATACCCTACACTCTACACTCTATACCCTACTCTCTACACTCTATACCCTACACTCTATACCCTACACTCTATACCCTACACTCTACACTCTATACCCTACACTCTATACCCTACACTCTATACCCTACACTCTATACCCTACACTCTACACTCTATGCCCTACACTCTACACTCTATACCCTACACTCTACACTCTATACCCTACACTCTACACTCTATACCCTACACTCTATACCCTACATTCTATACCCTACACTCTACACTCTATGCCATACACTCTACACTCTATACCTTACACTCTACACTCTATTCCCTACACTCTATACCCTACACTCTATACCCTACACTCTATACCCTACACTCTAAACCCCACACTCTATACCCTACACTCTATACCATACAATCTATACCCTACACTCTACACTCTATACCCTACACTCTACACCCTACACTCTATACACTACACTCTAATCCCTACACTCTACACTCTATACCCTACAATCTATACCCTACACTCTATACCCTACACTCTACACTCTCTACCCTACACTCTATACCCTACACTCTATACCCTACACTCTATGCCCTACACTCTATACCCTACACTCTATACCCTACACTCTATACCCTACACTCTACACTCTATACCCTACACTCTATACCCTACACTCTACACTCTATTCCCTACACTCTATACCCTACACTCTATACCCTACACTCTATACCCTACACTCTACACCCTACACTCTACACCCTACACTCTATACCATACACTCTATACCCTACACTCTACACTCTATGCCCTACACTCTACACCCTACACTCTATACCCTACACTCTAATCCCTACACTCTACACTCTATACCCTACACTCTATACCCTACACTCTATACCCTACACTCTACACTCTATACCCTACACTCTACACTCTATACCCTACACTCTATACCCTACACTCTATACCCTACACTCTATACCCTACACTCTATACCCTACACTCTACACTCTATGCCCTACACTCTACACTCTATACCCTACACTCTACACTCTATACCCTACTCTCTACACTCTATACCCTACACTCTATACCCTACACTCTATACCCTACACTCTATACCCTACACTCTACACTCTATGCCCTACACTCTACACTCTATACCTTACACTCAACACTCTATTCCCTACACTCTATACCCTACACTCTATACCCTACACTCTATACCCTACATTCTATACCCTACACTCTACACCCTACACTCTATACCCTACACTCTATACCATACACTCTATACCCTACACTCTACACTCTATGCCCTACACTCTACACCCTACACTCTATACCCTACATTCTAATCCCTACACTCTACACTCTATACCCTACACTCTATACCCTACACTCTATACCCTACACTCTACACTCTCTACCCTACACTCTCTACCCTACACTCTATACCCTACACTCTATACCCTACACTCTACACTCTATACCCTACACTCTACACTCTATACCCTACACTCTATACCCTACACTCTATACCCTACACTCAACACTCTATACCCTACACTCTATACCCTACACTCTATACCCTACACTCTATACCCTACACTCTACACTCTATACCCTACACTCTATACCCTACACTCTACACTCTATACCCTACACTCTATACCCTACACTCTATACCCTACACTCTACACTCTATACCCTACACTCTATACCCTACACTCTATGCCCTACACTCTATACCCTACACTCTATACCCTACACTCTATACCCTACACTTTACACTCTATACCCTACACTCTATACCCTACACTCTATACCCTACACTCTACACTCTATACCCTACACTCTATACCCTACACTCTATGCTCTACACTCTATACCCTACACTCTATACCCTACACTCTATACCCTACACTCTACACTCTATACCCTACACTCTATACCCTACACTCTATACCCTACACTCTAATCCCTACACTCTATACCCTACACTCTATACCCTACACTCTACACTCTATACCCTACACTCTATACCCTACACTCTATGCCCTACACTCTATACCCTACACTCTATACCCTACACTCTATACCCTACACTCTACACTCTATACCCTACACTCTATACCCTACACTCTATACCCTACACTCTACACTCTATACCCTACACTCTATACCCTACACTCTATGCTCTACACTCTATACCCTACACTCTATACCCTACACTCTATACCCTACACTCTACACTCTATACCCTACACTCTATACCCTACACTCTATACCCTACACTCTAATCCCTACACTCTACACTCTATGCCCTACACTCTGCACTCTATTCCCTACAATCTACACTCTATACCCTACACTCTATACCCTACACTCTATACCCTACACTCTATACCCTACACTCTATACCCTACACTCTACACTCTATACCCTACACTCTATACCCTACACTCTATACCCTACACTCTACACTCTATACCCTACGCTCTATACCCTACACTCTAATCCCGACACTCTACACTCTATACCCTACACTCTATACCCTACACTCTATACCCTACACTCTACACTCTCTACCCTACACTCTATACCCTACATTCTATAACATGCACTCTATACCCTACACTCTATACCCTACACTCTATATCATACACTCTACACTCTATACCCTACACTCTATACCATACACTCTACACCATACACTCTATAGCATACACTCTATACCCTACACTCTACATTCTATACCCTACACTCTATACCCTACACTCTATACCCTACACTCTATACCCTACACTCTATACCATACACTCTACACCATACACTCTATAGCATACACTCTATACCCTACACTCTACATTCTATACCCTACACTCTATACCCTACACTCTATACCCTACACTCTATACCCTACAATCTATACCCTACACTCTACACTCTCTACCCTACACTCTATACCCTACATTCTATAACATGCACTCTATACCCTACACTCTATACCCTACACTCTATATCATACACTCTACACTCTATACCCTACACTCTATACCATACACTCTACACCATACACTCTATAGCATACACTCTATACCCTACACTCTACATTCTATACCCTACACTCTATACCCTACACTCTATACCCTACACTCTATACCCTACACTCAATACCCTACACTCTACACTCTATACCCTACACTCTATACCCTACACTCTATACCATACACTCTATACCCTACACTCTACACTCTATACCATACACTCTACACCCTACACTCTATACCCTACACTCTAATCCCTACACTCTACACTCTGTACCCTACACTCTATACCCTACACTCTATACCCTACACTCTACACTCTCTACCCTACACTCTATACCCTGCATTCTATACCCTACACTCTATACCCTACACTCTACACTCTATACCCTACACTCTACACTCTATACCCTACACTCTATACCCTACACTCTATACCCTACACTCTATACCCTACACTCTACACTCTATGCCCTACACTCTACACTCTATACCCTACACTCTACACTCTATACCCTACACTCTACACTCTATACCCTACACTCTATACCCTACATTCTATACCCTACACTCTACACTCTATGCCATACACTCTACACTCTATACCTTACACTCTACACTCTATTCCCTACACTCTATACCCTACACTCTATACCCTACACTCTATACCCTACACTCTACACCCCACACTCTACACCCTACACTCTATACCATACAATCTATACCCTACACTCTACACTCTATACCCTACACTCTACACCCTACACTCTATACACTACACTCTAATCCCTACACTCTACACTCTATACCCTACACTCTATACCCTACACTCTATACCCTACACTCTCTACCCTACACTCTATACCCTACACTCTATACCCTACACTCTACACTCTATACCCTACACTCTATACCCTACACTCTATACCCTACACTCTACACTCTATGCCCTACACTCTACACTCTATACCCTACACTCTATACCCTACACTCTATACCCTACACTCTATACCCTACACTCTATGCCCTACACTCTATACCCTACACTCTATACCCTACACTCTATACCCTACACGCTACACTCTATACCCTACACTCTATACCCTACACTCTATACCCTACACTCTACACTCTATACCCTACACTCTATACCCTACACTCTATACCCTACACTCTACACTCTATACCCTACACTCTATACCCTACACTCTATGCCCTACACTCTATACCATACACTCTATACCCTACACTCTATACCCTACACTCTATACCCTACACTCTATACCCTACACTCTACACTCTATACCCTATACTCTATACCCTACACTCTATACCCTACACTCTACACTCTATACCCTACACTCTATGCCCTACGCTCTATACCCTACACTCTACACTCTATACCCTACACTCTATACCCTACACTCTATGCCCTACACTCTATACCCTACACTCTATACCCTACACTCTATACCCTACACTCTACACTCTATACCCTACACTCTATACCCTACACTCTATACCCTACACTCTACACTCTATACCCTACTCTCTATACCCTACACTCTATGCCCTACACTCTATACCCTACACTCTATACCCTACACTCTATACCCTACACTCTACACTCTATACCCTACACTCTATACCCTACACTCTATACCCTACACTCTACACTCTATACCCTACACTCTATACCCTACACTCTACACTCTATTCCCTACACTCTATACCCTACACTCTATACCCTACACTCTATACCCTACACTCTACACCCTACACTCTACACCCTACACTCTATACCATACACTCTATACCCTACACTCTACACTCTATGCCCTACACTCTACACCCTACACTCTATACCCTACACTCTAATCCCTACACTCTACACTCTATACCCTACACTCTATACCCTACACTCTATACCCTACACTCTACACTCTATACCCTACACTCTACACTCTATACCCTACACTCTATACCCTACACTCTATACCCTACACTCTATACCCTACACTCTACACTCTATGCCCTACACTCTACACTCTATACCCTACACTCTACACTCTATACCCTACACTCTATACCCTACACTCTATACCCTACACTCTATACCCTACACTCTACACTCTATGCCCTACACTCTACACTCTATACCTTACACTCAACACTCTATTCCCTACACTCTATACCCTACACTCTATACCCTACACTCTATACCCTACATTCTATACCCTACACTTTACACCCTACACTCTATACCCTACACTCTATACCATACACTCTATACCCTACACTCTACACTCTATGCCCTACACTCTACACCCTACACTCTATACCCTACATTCTAATCCCTACACTCTACACTCTATACCCTACACTCTATACCCTACACTCTATACCCTACACTCTACACTCTCTACCCTACACTCGCTACCCTACACTCTATACCCTACACTCTATACCCTACACTCTACACTCTATACCCTACACTCTACACTCTATACCCTACACTCTATACCCTACACTCTATACCCTACACTCAACACTCTATACCCTACACTCTATACCCTAAACTCTATACCCTACACTCTATACCCTACACTCTATACCCTACACTCTACACTCTATACCCTACACTCTATACCCTACACTCTACACTCTATACCCTACACTCTATACCCTACACTCTATACCCTACACTCTACACTCTATACCCTACACTCTATACCCTACACTCTATGCCCTACACTCTATACCCTACACTCTATACCCTACACTCTATACCCTACACTCTACACTCTATACCCTACACTCTATACCCTACACTCTATACCCTACACTCTACACTCTATACCCTACACTCTATACCCTACACTCTATGCTCTACACTCTATACCCTACACTCTATACCCTACACTCTATACCCTACACTCTACACTCTATACCCTACACTCTATACCCTACACTCTATACCCTACACTCTAATCCCTACACTCTATACCCTACACTCTATACCCTACACTCTACACTCTATACCCTACACTCTATACCCTACACTCTATGCCCTACACTCTATACCCTACACTCTATACCCTACACTCTATACCCTACACTCTACACTCTATACCCTACACTCTATACCCTACACTCTATACCCTACACTCTACACTCTATACCCTACACTCTATACCCTACACTCTATGCTCTACACTCTATACCCTACACTCTATACCATACACTCTATACCCTACACTCTACACTCTATGCCCTACACTCTACACCCTACACTCTATACCCTACATTCTAATCCCTACACTCTACACTCTATACCCTACACTCTATACCCTACACTCTATACCCTACACTCTACACTCTCTACCCTACACTCTCTACCCTACACTCTATACCCTACACTCTATACCCTACACTCTACACTCTATACCCTACACTCTACACTCTATACCCTACACTCTATACCCTACACTCTATACCCTACACTCAACACTCTATACCCTACACTCTATACCCTACACTCTATACCCTACACTCTATACCCTACACTCTATACCCTACACTCTACACTCTATACCCTACACTCTATACCCTACACTCTACACTCTATACCCTACACTCTATACCCTACACTCTATACCCTACACTCTACACTCTATACCCTACACTCTATACCCTACACTCTATACCCTACACTCTACACTCTATACCCTACACTCTACACTCTATACCCTACACTCTATACCCTACACTCTATACCCTACACTCAACACTCTATACCCTACACTCTATACCCTACACTCTATACCCTACACTCTATACCCTACACTCTATACCCTACACTCTACACTCTATACCCTACACTCTATACCCTACACTCTACACTCTATACCCTACACTCTATACCCTACACTCTATACCCTACACTCTACACTCTATACCCTACACTCTATACCCTACACTCTATGCCCTACACTCTATACCCTACACTCTATACCCTACACTCTATACCCTACACTCTACACTCTATACCCTACACTCTATACCCTACACTCTATACCCTACACTCTACACTCTATACCCTACACTCTATACCCTACACTCTATGCTCTACACTCTATACCCTACACTCTATACCCTACACTCTATACCCTACACTCTACACTCTATACCCTACACTCTATACCCTACACTCTATACCCTACACTCTAATCCCTACACTCTATACCCTACACTCTATACCCTACACTCTACACTCTATACCCTACACTCTATACCCTACACTCTATGCCCTACACTCTATACCCTACACTCTATACCCTACACTCTATACCCTACACTCTACACTCTATACCCTACACTCTATACCCTACACTCTATACCCTACACTCTACACTCTATACCCTACACTCTATACCCTACACTCTATGCTCTACACTCTATACCCTACACTCTATACCCTACACTCTATACCCTACACTCTACACTCTATACCCTACACTCTATACCCTACACTCTATACCCTACACTCTAATCCCTACACTCTACACTCTATACCCTACACTCTACACTCTATTCCCTACACTCTACACTCTATACCCTACACTCTATACCCTACACTCTATACCCTACACTCTATACCCTACACTCTATACCCTACACTCTATACCCTACACTCTACACTCTATACCCTACACTCTATACCCTACACTCTATACCCTACACTCTACACTCTATACCCTACGCTCTATACCCTACACTCTATGCCCTACACTCTATACCCTACACTCTATACCCTACACTCTACACTCTATTCCCTACACTCTATACCCTACACTCTATACCCTACACTCTATACCATACACTCTATACCCTACACTCTACACTCTATACCCTACACTCTACATCCCACACTCTATACCCTACACTCTAATCCCGACACTCTACACTCTATACCCTACACTCTATACCCTACAATCTATACCCTACACTCTACACTCTCTACCCTACACTCTATACCCTACATTCTATAACATGCACTCTATACCCTACACTCTATACCCTACACTCTATATCATACACTCTACACTCTATACCCTACACTCTATACCATACACTCTACACCATACACTCTATAGCATACACTCTATACCCTACACTCTACATTCTATACCCTACACTCTATACCCTACACTCTATACCCTACACTCTATACCCTACACTCAATACCCTACACTCTACACTCTATACCCTACACTCTATAGCCTACACTCTACAATCTATACCCTACACTCTATACCCTACACTCTATACCCTACAGTCTATACCCTACACTCTATACCCTACACTCTACACTCTATACCTTACACTCTACACTCTATTCCCTACACTCTATACCCTACACTCTATACCCTACACTCTATACCCTACATTCTATACCCTACACTCTACACCCTACACTCTATACCCTACACTCTATACAATACAATCTATACCCTACACTCTACACTCTATACCCTACACTCTACACCCTACACTCTATACCCTACACTCTAATCCCTACACTCTATACCCTACACTCTATACCCTACACTCTACACTCTATACCTTACACTCTACACTCTATTCCCTACACTCTATACCCTACAATCTATACCCTACACTCTATACACTACACTCTATACCCTACACTCTACACCCTAAACTCTATACCCTACACTCTATACCATACACTCTATACCCTACACTCTACACTCTATACCATACACTCTACACCCTACACTCTATACCCTACACTCTAATCCCTACACTCTACACTCTGTACCCTACACTCTATAACCTACACTCTATACCCTACACTCTACACTCTCTACCCTACACTCTATACCCTGCATTCTATACCCTACACTCTATACCCTACACTCTACACTCTATACCCTACACTCTACACTCTATACCCTACACTCTATACCCTACACTCTATACCCTACACTCTATACCCTACACTCTACACTCTATGCCCTACACTCTACACTCTATACCCTACACTCTACACTCTATACCCTACACTCTACACTCTATACCCTACACTCTATACCCTACATTCTATAACCTACACTCTACACTCTATGCCATACACTCTACACTCTATACCTTACACTCTACACTCTATTCCCTACACTCTATACCCTACACTCTATACCCTACACTCTATACCCTACACTCTACACCCCACACTCTATACCCTACACTCTATACCATACAATCTATACCCTACACTCTACACTCTATACCCTACACTCTACACCCTACACTCTATACACTACACTCTAATCCCTACACTCTACACTCTATACCCTACACTCTATACCCTACACTCTATACCCTACACTCTACACTCTCTACCCTACACTCTATACCCTACACTCTATACCCTACACTCTACACTCTACACTCTATACCCTACACTCTATACCCTACACTCTATACCCTACACTCTACACTCTATGCCCTACACTCTACACTCTATACCCTACACTCTATACCCTACACTCTATACCCTACACTCTATACCCTACACTCTATACCCTACACTCTATGCCCTACACTCTATACCCTACACTCTACACTCTATACCCTACACTCTATACCCTACACTCTATGCCCTACACTCTATACCCTACACTCTATACCCTACACTCTATACCCTACACTCTACACTCTATACCCTACACTCTATACCCTACACTCTATACCCTACACTCTACACTCTATACCCTACACTCTATACCCTACACTCTATGCTCTACACTCTATACCCTACACTCTATACCATACACTCTATACCCTACACTCTACACTCTATGCCCTACACTCTACACCCTACACTCTATACCCTACATTCTAATCCCTACACTCTACACTCTATACCCTACACTCTATACCCTACACTCTATACCCTACACTCTACACTCTCTACCCTACACTCTCTACCCTACACTCTATACCCTACACTCTATACCCTACACTCTACACTCTATACCCTACACTCTACACTCTATACCCTACACTCTATACCCTACACTCTATACCCTACACTCAACACTCTATACCCTACACTCTATACCCTACACTCTATACCCTACACTCTATACCCTACACTCTATACCCTACACTCTACACTCTATACCCTACACTCTATACCCTACACTCTACACTCTATACCCTACACTCTATACCCTACACTCTATACCCTACACTCTACACTCTATACCCTACACTCTATACCCTACACTCTATACCCTACACTCTACACTCTATACCCTACACTCTACACTCTATACCCTACACTCTATACCCTACACTCTATACCCTACACTCAACACTCTATACCCTACACTCTATACCCTACACTCTATACCCTACACTCTATACCCTACACTCTATACCCTACACTCTACACTCTATACCCTACACTCTATACCCTACACTCTACACTCTATACCCTACACTCTATACCCTACACTCTATACCCTACACTCTACACTCTATACCCTACACTCTATACCCTACACTCTATGCCCTACACTCTATACCCTACACTCTATACCCTACACTCTATACCCTACACTCTACACTCTATACCCTACACTCTATACCCTACACTCTATACCCTACACTCTACACTCTATACCCTACACTCTATACCCTACACTCTATGCTCTACACTCTATACCCTACACTCTATACCCTACACTCTATACCCTACACTCTACACTCTATACCCTACACTCTATACCCTACACTCTATACCCTACACTCTAATCCCTACACTCTATACCCTACACTCTATACCCTACACTCTACACTCTATACCCTACACTCTATACCCTACACTCTATGCCCTACACTCTATACCCTACACTCTATACCCTACACTCTATACCCTACACTCTACACTCTATACCCTACACTCTATACCCTACACTCTATACCCTACACTCTACACTCTATACCCTACACTCTATACCCTACACTCTATGCTCTACACTCTATACCCTACACTCTATACCCTACACTCTATACCCTACACTCTACACTCTATACCCTACACTCTATACCCTACACTCTATACCCTACACTCTAATCCCTACACTCTACACTCTATACCCTACACTCTACACTCTATTCCCTACACTCTACACTCTATACCCTACACTCTATACCCTACACTCTATACCCTACACTCTATACCCTACACTCTATACCCTACACTCTATACCCTACACTCTACACTCTATACCCTACACTCTATACCCTACACTCTATACCCTACACTCTACACTCTATACCCTACGCTCTATACCCTACACTCTATGCCCTACACTCTATACCCTACACTCTATACCCTACACTCTACACTCTATTCCCTACACTCTATACCCTACACTCTATACCCTACACTCTATACCATACACTCTATACCCTACACTCTACACTCTATACCCTACACTCTACATCCCACACTCTATACCCTACACTCTAATCCCGACACTCTACACTCTATACCCTACACTCTATACCCTACAATCTATACCCTACACTCTACACTCTCTACCCTACACTCTATACCCTACATTCTATAACATGCACTCTATACCCTACACTCTATACCCTACACTCTATATCATACACTCTACACTCTATACCCTACACTCTATACCATACACTCTACACCATACACTCTATAGCATACACTCTATACCCTACACTCTACATTCTATACCCTACACTCTATACCCTACACTCTATACCCTACACTCTATACCCTACACTCAATACCCTACACTCTACACTCTATACCCTACACTCTATAGCCTACACTCTACAATCTATACCCTACACTCTATACCCTACACTCTATACCCTACAGTCTATACCCTACACTCTATACCCTACACTCTACACTCTATACCTTACACTCTACACTCTATTCCCTACACTCTATACCCTACACTCTATACCCTACACTCTATACCCTACATTCTATACCCTACACTCTACACCCTACACTCTATACCCTACACTCTATACAATACAATCTATACCCTACACTCTACACTCTATACCCTACACTCTACACCCTACACTCTATACCCTACACTCTAATCCCTACACTCTATACCCTACACTCTATACCCTACACTCTACACTCTATACCTTACACTCTACACTCTATTCCCTACACTCTATACCCTACAATCTATACCCTACACTCTATACACTACACTCTATACCCTACACTCTACACCCTAAACTCTATACCCTACACTCTATACCATACACTCTATACCCTACACTCTACACTCTATACCATACACTCTACACCCTACACTCTATACCCTACACTCTAATCCCTACACTCTACACTCTGTACCCTACACTCTATAACCTACACTCTATACCCTACACTCTACACTCTCTACCCTACACTCTATACCCTGCATTCTATACCCTACACTCTATACCCTACACTCTACACTCTATACCCTACACTCTACACTCTATACCCTACACTCTATACCCTACACTCTATACCCTACACTCTATACCCTACACTCTACACTCTATGCCCTACACTCTACACTCTATACCCTACACTCTACACTCTATACCCTACACTCTACACTCTATACCCTACACTCTATACCCTACATTCTATAACCTACACTCTACACTCTATGCCATACACTCTACACTCTATACCTTACACTCTACACTCTATTCCCTACACTCTATACCCTACACTCTATACCCTACACTCTATACCCTACACTCTACACCCCACACTCTATACCCTACACTCTATACCATACAATCTATACCCTACACTCTACACTCTATACCCTACACTCTACACCCTACACTCTATACACTACACTCTAATCCCTACACTCTACACTCTATACCCTACACTCTATACCCTACACTCTATACCCTACACTCTACACTCTCTACCCTATACTCTATACCCTACACTCTATACCCTACACTCTACACTCTACACTCTATACCCTACACTCTATACCCTACACTCTATACCCTACACTCTACACTCTATGCCCTACACTCTACACTCTATACCCTACACTCTATACCCTACACTCTATACCCTACACTCTATACCCTACACTCTATACCCTACACTCTATGCCCTACACTCTATACCCTACACTCTATACCCTACACTCTATACCCTACACGCTACACTCTATACCCTACACTCTATTCCCTACACTCTATACCCTACACTCTACACTCTATACCCTACACTCTATACCCTACACTCTATACCCTACACTCTACACTCTATACCCTACACTCTATACCCTACACTCTATGCCCTACACTCTATACCATACACTCTATACCCTACACTCTATACCCTACACTCTATACCCTACACTCTATACCCTACACTCTACACTCTATACCCTATACTCTATACCCTACACTCTATACCCTACACTCTACACTCTATACCCTACACTCTATGCCCTACGCTCTATACCCTACACTCTACACTCTATACCCTACACTCTATACCCTACACTCTATGCCCTACACTCTATACCCTACACTCTATACCCTACACTCTATACCCTACACTCTATACCCTACACTCTACACTCTATACCCTACACTCTATACCCTACACTCTATACCCTACACTCTACACTCTATACCCTACTCTCTATACCCTACACTCTATGCCCTACACTCTATACCCTACACTCTATACCCTACACTCTATACCCTACACTCTACACTCTATACCCTACACTCTATACCCTACACTCTACACTCTATTCCCTACACTCTATACCCTACACTCTATACCCTACACTCTATACCCTACACTCTACACCCTACACTCTACACCCTACACTCTATACCATACACTCTATACCCTACACTCTACACTCTATGCCCTACACTCTACACCCTACACTCTATACCCTACACTCTAATCCCTACACTCTACACTCTATACCCTACACTCTATACCCTACACTCTATACCCTACACTCTACACTCTATACCCTACACTCTACACTCTATACCCTACACTCTATACCCTACACTCTATACCCTACACTCTATACCCTACACTCTACACTCTATGCCCTACACTCTACACTCTATACCCTACACTCTACACTCTATACCCTACACTCTACACTCTATACCCTACACTCTATACCCTACACTCTATACCCTACACTCTACACTCTATACCCTACTCTCTATACCCTACACTCTATGCCCTACACTCTATACCCTACACTCTATACCCTACACTCTATACCCTACACTCTACACTCTATACCCTACACTCTATACCCTACACTCTACACTCTATTCCCTACACTCTATACCCTACACTCTATACCCTACACTCTATACCCTACACTCTACACCCTACACTCTACACCCTACACTCTATACCATACACTCTATACCCTACACTCTACACTCTATGCCCTACACTCTACACCCTACACTCTATACCCTACACTCTAATCCCTACACTCTACACTCTATACCCTACACTCTATACCCTACACTCTATACCCTACACTCTACACTCTATACCCTACACTCTACACTCTATACCCTACACTCTATACCCTACACTCTATACCCTACACTCTATACCCTACACTCTACACTCTATGCCCTACACTCTACACTCTATACCCTACACTCTACACTCTATACCCTACACTCTACACTCTATACCCTACACTCTATACCCTACACTCTATACCCTACACTCTATACCCTACACTCTACACTCTATGCCCTACACTCTACACTCTATACCTTACACTCAACACTCTATTCCCTACACTCTATACCCTACACTCTATACCCTACACTCTATACCCTACATTCTATACCCTACACTCTACACCCTACACTCTATACCCTACACTCTATACCATACACTCTATACCCTACACTCTACACTCTATGCCCTACACTCTACACCCTACACTCTATACCCTACATTCTAATCCCTACACTCTACACTCTATACCCTACACTCTATACCCTACACTCTATACCCTACACTCTACACTCTCTACCCTACACTCTCCACCCTACACTCTATACCCTACACTCTATACCCTACACTCAACACTCTATACCCTACACTCTATACCCTACACTCTATACCCTACACTCTATACCCTACACTCTATACCCTACACTCTACACTCTATACCCTACACTCTATACCCTACACTCTACACTCTATACCCTACACTCTATACCCTACACTCTATACCCTACACTCTACACTCTATACCCTACACTCTATACCCTACACTCTATGCCCTACACTCTATACCCTACACTCTATACCCTACACTCTATACCCTACACTCTACACTCTATACACTACACTCTATACCCTACACTCTATACCCTACACTCTACACTCTATACCCTACACTCTATACCCTACACTCTATGCTCTACACTCTATACCCTACACTCTATACCCTACACTCTATACCCTACACTCTACACTCTATACCCTACACTCTATACCCTACACTCTATACCCTACACTCTAATCCCTACACTCTATACCCTACACTCTATACCCTACACTCTACACTCTATACCCTACACTCTATACCCTACACTCTATGCCCTACACTCTATACCCTACACTCTATACCCTACACTCTATACCCTACACTCTACACTCTATACCCTACACTCTATACCCTACACTCTATACCCTACACTCTACACTCTATACCCTACACTCTATACCCTACACTCTATGCTCTACACTCTATACCCTACACTCTATACCCTACACTCTATACCCTACACTCTACACTCTATACCCTACACTCTATACCCTACACTCTATACCCTACACTCTAATCCCTACACTCTACACTCTATACCCTACACTCTACACTCTATTCCCTACACTCTATACCCTACACTCTATACACTACACTCGATACCCTACACTCTATACCCAACACTCTACACCCTACACTCTATACCCTACACTCTATACCATACACTCTATACCCTACACTCTACACTCTATACCCTACACTGTACACTCTATACCCTACAATCTATACCCTACACTCTATACCATACACTCTATACCCTACACTCTACACTCTATACCCTACACTCTACACTCTATACCCTACACTCTATTCCCTACACTCTATACCCTACACTCTATACCCTACACTCTATACCCTACACTCTACACCCTACACTCTATACCCTACACTCTATGCCCTACACTCTATGCCCTACACTCTATACCCTACACTCTATACCCTACACTCTACACTCTATACTCTATACCCTACACTCTACACCCTACACTCTATACCCTACACTCTATACAATACACTCTATACCCTACACTCTACACTCTATACCCTACACTCTACACCCTACACTCTATACCCTACACTCTAATCCCTACACTCTACACTCCATACCCTACACTCTATACCCTACACTCTACACTCTATACCTTATACTCTACACTCTATTCCCTACACTCTACACCCTAGACTCTATACCCTACACTCTACACCCCACACTCTATACCCTACACTCTATACCATACACTCTATACCCTACACTCTACACTCTATACCCTACACTCTACACCCTACACTCTATACACTACACTCTAATCCCTACACTCTACACTATATACCCTACACTCTATACCCTACACTCTATACCCTACACTCTACACTCTCTACCCTACACTCTCTACCCTACACTCTATACCCTACACTCTATACCCTACACTCTACACTCTATACCCTACACTCTACACTCTATACCCTACACTCTATACCCTACACTCTTTACCCTACACTCTATACCCTACACTCTATACCCTACACTCTACACTCTATACCCTACACTCTATACCCTACACTCTACACTCTATACCCTACACTCTATACCCTACACTCTAATCCCTACACTCTACACTCTATACCCTACACTCTATACCCTACACTCTATACCCTACACTCTACACTCTATACCCTACACTCTATATCCTACACTCTACACTCTATACCATACACTCTATACCCTACACTCTATACCCTACACTCTATACCCTACACTCTACACCCTACACTCTATACCCTACACTCTATACCCTACACTTTATACCCTACACTCTACACCATACACTCTATACCCTACACTCTATACCATACACTCTATACCCTACACTCTACACTCTATACCCTACACTCTACATCCTACACTCTATACCCTACACTCTAATCCCGACACTCTACACTCTATACCCTACACTCTATACCCTACACTCTATACCCTACACTCTACACTCTCTACCCTACACTCTATACCCTACACTCTATAACATACACTCTACACTCTATACCCTACACTCTATACCATACACTCTACACCATACACTCTATAGCATACACTCTATACCCTACACTCTACACTCTATACCCTACACTCTATACCCTACACTCTACACCCTGCACTCTATACCCTACACACTATACCCTACACTCTACACTCTATACCCTACACTCTATACCCTACACTCTACACTCTATACCTTACACTCTACACTCTATTACCTACACTCTATACCCTACACTCCATACAATACACTCTATACACTACACTCTATACCCTACACTCTACACCCTACACTCTATACCCTACACTCTATACCATACACTCTATACCCTACACTCTACACTCTATACCCTACACTCTACACCCTACACTCTATACCCTACACTCTAATCCCTACACTCTACACTCTATACCCTACACTCTATACCCTACACTCTATACCCTACACTCTACACTCTCTACCCTACACTCTATACCCTGCACTCTATACCCTACACTCTATACCCTACACTCTACACTCTATACCCTACACTCTACACCCTACACTCTATACACTACACTCTAATCCCTACACTCTACACTATATACCCTACACTCTATACCCCACACTCTACACTCTATACCCTACACTCTATACCCTACACTCTAATCCCTACACTCTACACTCTATACCCTACACTCTATACCCTACACTCTATACCCTACACTCTACACTCTATACCCTACACTCTATATCCTACACTCTACACTCTATACCATACACTCTATACCCTACACTCTATACCCTACACTCTACACTCTATACCCTACACTCTATATCCTACACTCTACACTCTATACCATACACTCTATACCCTACACTCTATACCCTACACTCTACACTCTCTACCCTACACTCTCTACCCTACACTCTATACCCTACACTCTATACCCTACACTCTACACTCTATACCCTACACTCTACACTCTATACCCTACACTCTATACCCTACACTCTATGCCCTACACTCTATACCCTACACTCTACACTCTATACCCTACACTTTATACCCCACACTCTACACTCTATACCCTACACTCTATACCCTACACTCTAATCCCTACACTCTACACTCTATACCCTACACTCTATACCCTACACTCTATACCCTACACTCTACACTCTATACCCTACACTCTATATCCTACACTCTACACTCTATACCATACACTCTATACCCTACACTCTATACCCTACACTCTATACCCTACACTCTACACCATACACTCTATACCCTACACTCTATACCCTACACTCTATACCCTACACTCTACACCCTACACTCTATACCCTACACTCTATACCATACACTCTATACCCTACACTCTACACTCTATACCCTACACTCTACATCCTACACTCTGTACCCTACACTCTAATCCCGACACTCTACACTCTATACCCTACACTCTATACCCTACATTCTATACCCTACACTCTACACTCTCTACCCTACACTCTATACCCTACACTCTATAACATACACTCTACACTCTATACCCTACACTCTATACCATACACTCTACACCATACACTCTATAGCATACACTCTATACCCTACACTCTACACTCTATACCCTACACTCTATACCCTACACTCTACACCCTGCACTCTATACCCTACACACTATACCCTACACTCTACACTCTATACCCTACACTATATACCCTACACTCTATACCCTACACTCTACACTCTATACCCTACACTCTATAGCCTACACTCTACAATCTATACCCTACACTCTATACCCTACACTCTATACCCTACAGTCTATACCCTACACTCTATACCCTACACTCTACACTCTATACCTTACACTCTACACTCTATTCCCTACACTCTATACCCTACACTCTATACCCTACACTCTATACCCTACACTCTACACTCTATACCCTACACTCTATAGCCTACACTCTACAATCTATACCCTACACTCTATACCCTACACTCTATACCCTACAGTCTATACCCTACACTCTATACCCTACACTCTACACTCTATACCTTACACTCTACACTCTATTCCCTACACTCTATACCATACACTCTATACCCTACACTCTATACCCTACACTCTACACCCTACACTCTATACCCTACACTCTATACAATACACTCTATACCCTACACTCTACACTCTATACCCTACACTCTACACCCTACACTCTATACCCTACACTCTAATCCCTACACTCTACACTCTATACCCTACACTCTATACCCTACACTCTACACTCTATACCTTACACTCTACACTCTATTCCCTACACTCTATACCCTACACTCTATACCCTACACTCTATACCCTACACTCTATACCCTACACTCTACACCCTACACTCTATACCCTACACTCTATACCATACACTCTATACCCTACACTCTACACATATACCCTACACTCTACACCCTACACTCTATACCCTACACTCTAATCCCTACACTCTACACTCTATACCCTACACTCTATACCCTACCCTCTATACCCTACACTCTACACTCTCTACCCTACACTCTATACCCTGCACTCTATACCCTACACTCTATACCCTACACTCTACACTCTATAACCTACACTCTACACTCTATACCCTACACTCTATACCCTACACTCTATACCCTACACTCTATACCCTACACTCTACACTCTATGCCCTACACTCTACACTCTATACCCTACACTCTACACTCTATACCCTACACTCTACACTCTATACCCTACACTCTATAACCTACACTCTATACCCTACACTCTATACCCTACACTCTACACTCTATGCCCTACACTCTACACTCTATACCTTACACTCTACACCCTATCACCTACACTCTATACCCTACACTCTATACCCTACACTCTATACCCTACGCTCTACACCCCACACTCTACACCCCACACTCTATACCCTACACTCTATACCATACACTCTATACCCTACACTCTACACTCTATACCCTACACTCTACACCCTACACTCTATACACTACACTCTAATCCCTACACTCAACACTCTATACCCTACACTCTATACCCTACACTCTATACCCTACACTCTACACTCTCTACCCTACACACTCTACCCTACACTCTATACCCTACACTCTATACCCTACACTCTACACTATTCCCTACACTCTACACTCTATACCCCACACTCTATACCCTACACTCTATACCCTACACTCTACACTCTATGCCCTACACTCTACACTCTATGCCCTACACTCTATACCCTACACTCTATACCCTACACTCTACACTCTATACCCTACACTCTATACCCTACACTCTATGCCCTACACTCTATACCCTACACTCTATACCCTACACTCTATACCCTACACTCTACACTCTATACCCTACACTCTATACCCTACACTCTATACCCTACACTCTACACTCTATACCCTACACTCTATACCCTACACTCTATACCCTACACTCTACACTCTATACCCTACACTCTATACCCTACACTCTATACCCTACACTCTATACCCTACACTCTATACCCTACACTCTACACTCTATACCCTACACTCTATACCCTACACTCTATACCCTACACTCTACACTCTATACCCTACGCTCTATACCCTACACTCTATGCCCTACACTCTATACCCTACACTCTATACCCTACACTCTATACCCTACACTCTACACTCTATTCCCTACACTCTATACCCTACACTCTATACCCTACACTCTATACCATACACTCTATACCCTACACTCTACACTCTATACCCTACACTCTACATCCCACACTCTATACCCTACACTCTAATCCCGACACTCTACACTCTATACCCTACACTCTATACCCTACACTCTATACCCTACACTCTACACTCTCTACCCTACACTCTATACCCTACATTCTATAACATGCACTCTATACCCTACACTCTATACCCTACACTCTATACCATACACTCTACACTCTATACCCTACACTCTATACCATACACTCTACACCATACACTCTATAGCATACACTCTATACCCTACACTCTACATTCTATACCCTACACTCTATACCCTACACTCTATACCCTACACTCTATACCCTACACTCAATACCCTACACTCTACACTCTATACCCTACACTCTATAGCCTACACTCTACAATCTATACCCTACACTCTATACCCTACACTCTATACCCTACAGTCTATACCCTACACTCTATACCCTACACTCTACACTCTATACCTTACACTCTACACTCTATTCCCTACACTCTATACCCTACACTCTATACCCTACACTCTATACCCTACACTCTATACCCTACACTCTACACTCTACACTCTATACCCTACACTCTATACAATACAATCTATACCCTACACTCTACACTCTATACCCTACACTCTACACCCTACACTCTATACCCTACACTCTAATCCCTACACTCTATACCCTACACTCTATACCCTACACTCTACACTCTATACCTTACACTCTACACTCTATTCCCTACACTCTATACCCTACAATCTATACCCTACACTCTATACACTACACTCTATACCCTACACTCTACACCCTAAACTCTATACCCTACACTCTATACCATACACTCTATACCCTACACTCTACACTCTATACCATACACTCTACACCCTACACTCTATACCCTACACTCTAATCCCTACACTCTACACTCTGTACCCTACACTCTATACCCTACACTCTATACCCTACACTCTACACTCTCTACCCTACACTCTATACCCTGCATTCTATACCCTACACTCTATACCCTACACTCTACACTCTATACCCTACACTCTACACTCTATACCCTACACTCTATACCCTACACTCTATACCCTACACTCTATACCCTACACTCTACACTCTATGCCCTACACTCTACACTCTATACCCTACACTCTACACTCTATACCCTACACTCTACACTCTATACCCTACACTCTATACCCTACATTCTATACCCTACACTCTACACTCTATGCCATACACTCTACACTCTATACCTTACACTCTACACTCTATTCCCTACACTCTATACCCTACACTCTATACCCTACACTCTATACCCTACACTCTACACCCCACACTCTATACCCTACACTCTATACCATACAATCTATACCCTACACTCTACACTCTATACCCTACACTCTACACCCTACACTCTATACACTACACTCTAATCCCTACACTCTACACTCTATACCCTACACTCTATACCCTACACTCTATACCCTACACTCTACACTCTCTACCCTACACTCTATACCCTACACTCTATACCCTACACTCTACACTCTACACTCTATACCCTACACTCTATACCCTACACTCTATACCCTACACTCTACACTCTATGCCCTACACTCTACACTCTATACCCTACACTCTATACCCTACACTCTATACCCTACACTCTATACCCTACACTCTATACCCTACACTCTATGCCCTACACTCTATACCCTACACTCTATACCCTACACTCTATACCCTACACGCTACACTCTATACCCTACACTCTATACCCTACACTCTATACCCTACACTCTACACTCTATACCCTACACTCTATACCCTACACTCTATACCCTACACTCTACACTCTATACCCTACACTCTATACCCTACACTCTATGCCCTACACTCTATACCATACACTCTATACCCTACTCTCTATACCCTACACTCTATACCCTACACTCTATACCCTACACTCTACACTCTATACCCTATACTCTATACCCTACACTCTATACCCTACACTCTACACTCTATACCCTACACTCTATGCCCTACGCTCTATACCCTACACTCTACACCCTACACTCTATACCCTACACTCTATGCCCTACACTCTATACCCTACACTCTATACCCTACACTCTATACCCTACACTCTATACCCTACACTCTACACTCTATACCCTACACTCTATACCCTACACTCTATACCCTACACTCTACACTCTATACCCTACTCTCTATACCCTACACTCTATGCCCTACACTCTATACCCTACACTCTATACCCTACACTCTATACCCTACACTCTATACCCTACACTCTATACCCTACACTCTACACTCTATTCCCTACACTCTATACCCTACACTCTATACCCTACACTCTATACCCTACACTCTATACCCTACACTCTACACCCTACACTCTATACCCTACACTCTATACCATACACTCTATACCCTACACTCTACACTCTATGCCCTACACTCTACACTCTATACCTTACACTCAACACTCTATTCCCTACACTCTATACCCTACACTCTATACCCTACACTCTATACCCTACATTCTATACCCTACACTCTACACCCTACACTCTATACCCTACACTCTATACCATACACTCTATACCCTACACTCTATACCCTACACTCCACACTCTATGCCCTACACTCTACACTCTATACCCTACACTCTACACCCTACACTCTATACCCTACACCCTACACTCTACACTCTATACCCTACACTCTATACCCTACACTCTATACCCTACACTCCACACTCTACACCCTACACTCCATACCCTACACTCTATACCATACACTCTATTCCCTACACTCTATACCCTACACTCTATACCCTACACTCTATACCCTACATTCTATACCCTACACTCTACACCCTACACTCTATACCCTACACTCTATACCATACACTCTATACCCTACACTCTACACACTACACTCTATACCCCACACTCTAATCCCTACACTCTACACTCTATACCCTACACTCTATACCCTACACTCTATACCCTACACCCTACACTCTACACTCTATACCCTACACTCTATACCCTACACTCTATACCCTACACTCCACACTCTATGCCCTACACTCTACACTCTATACCCTACACTCTACACTCTATACCCTACACTCTACACTCTATACCCTACACTCTATACCCTACACTCTATACCCTACACTCTATACCCTACACTCTACACTCTATGCCCTACACTCTACACTCTATACCTTACACTCAACACTCTATTCCCTACACTCTATACCCTACACTCTATACCCTACACTCTATACCCTACATTCTATACCCTACACTCTACACCCTACACTCTATACCCTACACTCTATACCATACACTCTATACCCTACACTCTACACTCTATGCCCTACACTCTACACCCTACACTCTATACCCTACACTCTAATCCCTACACTCTACACTCTATACCCTACACTCTATACCCTACACTCTATACCATACACTCTACACTCTCTACCCTACACTCTCTACCCTACACTCTATACCCTACACTCTATACCCTACACTCTACACTCTATACCTTATACTCTACACTCTATTCCCTACACTCTACACCCTAGACTCTATACCCTACACTCTACACCCCACACTCTATACCCTACACTCTATACCATACACTCTATACCCTACACTCTACACTCTATACCCTACACTCTACACCCTACACTCTATACACTACACTCTAATCCCTACACTCTACACTATATACCCTACACTCTATACCCTACACTCTATACCCTACACTCTACACTCTCTACCCTACACTCTCTACCCTACACTCTATACCCTACACTCTATACCCTACACTCTACACTCTATACCCTACACTCTACACTCTATACCCTACACTCTATACCCTACACTCTTTACCCTACACTCTATACCCTACACTCTATACCCTACACTCTACACTCTATACCCTACACTCTATACCCTACACTCTACACTCTATACCCTACACTCTATACCCTACACTCTAATCCCTACACTCTACACTCTATACCCTACACTCTATACCCTACACTCTATACCCTACACTCTACACTCTATACCCTACACTCTATATCCTACACTCTACACTCTATACCATACACTCTATACCCTACACTCTATACCCTACACTCTATACCCTACACTCTACACCCTACACTCTATACCCTACACTCTATACCCTACACTTTATACCCTACACTCTACACCATACACTCTATACCCTACACTCTATACCATACACTCTATACCCTACACTCTACACTCTATACCCTACACTCTACATCCTACACTCTATACCCTACACTCTAATCCCGACACTCTACACTCTATACCCTACACTCTATACCCTACACTCTATACCCTACACTCTACACTCTCTACCCTACACTCTATACCCTACACTCTATAACATACACTCTACACTCTATACCCTACACTCTATACCATACACTCTACACCATACACTCTATAGCATACACTCTATACCCTACACTCTACACTCTATACCCTACACTCTATACCCTACACTCTACACCCTGCACTCTATACCCTACACACTATACCCTACACTCTACACTCTATACCCTACACTCTATACCCTACACTCTACACTCTATACCTTACACTCTACACTCTATTACCTACACTCTATACCCTACACTCCATACAATACACTCTATACACTACACTCTATACCCTACACTCTACACCCTACACTCTATACCCTACACTCTATACCATACACTCTATACCCTACACTCTACACTCTATACCCTACACTCTACACCCTACACTCTATACCCTACACTCTAATCCCTACACTCTACACTCTATACCCTACACTCTATACCCTACACTCTATACCCTACACTCTACACTCTCTACCCTACACTCTATACCCTGCACTCTATACCCTACACTCTATACCCTACACTCTACACTCTATACCCTACACTCTACACCCTACACTCTATACACTACACTCTAATCCCTACACTCTACACTATATACCCTACACTCTATACCCCACACTCTACACTCTATACCCTACACTCTATACCCTACACTCTAATCCCTACACTCTACACTCTATACCCTACACTCTATACCCTACACTCTATACCCTACACTCTACACTCTATACCCTACACTCTATATCCTACACTCTACACTCTATACCATACACTCTATACCCTACACTCTATACCCTACACTCTACACTCTATACCCTACACTCTATATCCTACACTCTACACTCTATACCATACACTCTATACCCTACACTCTATACCCTACACTCTACACTCTCTACCCTACACTCTCTACCCTACACTCTATACCCTACACTCTATACCCTACACTCTACACTCTATACCCTACACTCTACACTCTATACCCTACACTCTATACCCTACACTCTATGCCCTACACTCTATACCCTACACTCTACACTCTATACCCTACACTTTATACCCCACACTCTACACTCTATACCCTACACTCTATACCCTACACTCTAATCCCTACACTCTACACTCTATACCCTACACTCTATACCCTACACTCTATACCCTACACTCTACACTCTATACCCTACACTCTATATCCTACACTCTACACTCTATACCATACACTCTATACCCTACACTCTATACCCTACACTCTATACCCTACACTCTACACCATACACTCTAAACCCTACACTCTATACCCTACACTCTATACCCTACACTCTACACCCTACACTCTATACCCTACACTCTATACCATACACTCTATACCCTACACTCTACACTCTATACCCTACACTCTACATCCTACACTCTGTACCCTACACTCTAATCCCGACACTCTACACTCTATACCCTACACTCTATACCCTACATTCTATACCCTACACTCTACACTCTCTACCCTACACTCTATACCCTACACTCTATAACATACACTCTACACTCTATACCCTACACTCTATACCATACACTCTACACCATACACTCTATAGCATACACTCTATACCCTACACTCTACACTCTATACCCTACACTCTATACCCTACACTCTACACCCTGCACTCTATACCCTACACACTATACCCTACACTCTACACTCTATACCCTACACTATATACCCTACACTCTATACCCTACACTCTACACTCTATACCCTACACTCTATAGCCTACACTCTACAATCTATACCCTACACTCTATACCCTACACTCTATACCCTACAGTCTATACCCTACACTCTATACCCTACACTCTACACTCTATACCTTACACTCTACACTCTATTCCCTACACTCTATACCCTACACTCTATACCCTACACTCTATACCCTACACTCTACACTCTATACCCTACACTCTATAGCCTACACTCTACAATCTATACCCTACACTCTATACCCTACACTCTATACCCTACAGTCTATACCCTACACTCTATACCCTACACTCTACACTCTATACCTTACACTCTACACTCTATTCCCTACACTCTATACCATACACTCTATACCCTACACTCTATACCCTACACTCTACACCCTACACTCTATACCCTACACTCTATACAATACACTCTATACCCTACACTCTACACTCTATACCCTACACTCTACACCCTACACTCTATACCCTACACTCTAATCCCTACACTCTACACTCTATACCCTACACTCTATACCCTACACTCTACACTCTATACCTTACACTCTACACTCTATTCCCTACACTCTATACCCTACACTCTATACCCTACACTCTATACCCTACACTCTATACCCTACACTCTACACCCTACACTCTATACCCTACACTCTATACCATACACTCTATACCCTACACTCTACACATATACCCTACACTCTACACCCTACACTCTATACCCTACACTCTAATCCCTACACTCTACACTCTATACCCTACACTCTATACCCTACCCTCTATACCCTACACTCTACACTCTCTACCCTACACTCTATACCCTGCACTCTATACCCTACACTCTATACCCTACACTCTACACTCTATAACCTACACTCTACACTCTATACCCTACACTCTATACCCTACACTCTATACCCTACACTCTATACCCTACACTCTACACTCTATGCCCTACACTCTACACTCTATACCCTACACTCTACACTCTATACCCTACACTCTACACTCTATACCCTACACTCTATAACCTACACTCTATACCCTACACTCTATACCCTACACTCTACACTCTATGCCCTACACTCTACACTCTATACCTTACACTCTACACCCTATCACCTACACTCTATACCCTACACTCTATACCCTACACTCTATACCCTACGCTCTACACCCCACACTCTACACCCCACACTCTATACCCTACACTCTATACCATACACTCTATACCCTACACTCTACACTCTATACCCTACACTCTACACCCTACACTCTATACACTACACTCTAATCCCTACACTCAACACTCTATACCCTACACTCTATACCCTACACTCTATACCCTACACTCTACACTCTCTACCCTACACACTCTACCCTACACTCTATACCCTACACTCTATACCCTACACTCTACACTATTCCCTACACTCTACACTCTATACCCCACACTCTATACCCTACACTCTATACCCTACACTCTACACTCTATGCCCTACACTCTACACTCTATGCCCTACACTCTATACCCTACACTCTATACCCTACACTCTACACTCTATACCCTACACTCTATACCCTACACTCTATGCCCTACACTCTATACCCTACACTCTATACCCTACACTCTATACCCTACACTCTACACTCTATACCCTACACTCTATACCCTACACTCTATACCCTACACTCTACACTCTATACCCTACACTCTATACCCTACACTCTATACCCTACACTCTACACTCTATACCCTACACTCTATACCCTACACTCTATACCCTACACTCTATACCCTACACTCTATACCCTACACTCTACACTCTATACCCTACACTCTATACCCTACACTCTATACCCTACACTCTACACTCTATACCCTACGCTCTATACCCTACACTCTATGCCCTACACTCTATACCCTACACTCTATACCCTACACTCTATACCCTACACTCTACACTCTATTCCCTACACTCTATACCCTACACTCTATACCCTACACTCTATACCATACACTCTATACCCTACACTCTACACTCTATACCCTACACTCTACATCCCACACTCTATACCCTACACTCTAATCCCGACACTCTACACTCTATACCCTACACTCTATACCCTACACTCTATACCCTACACTCTACACTCTCTACCCTACACTCTATACCCTACATTCTATAACATGCACTCTATACCCTACACTCTATACCCTACACTCTATACCATACACTCTACACTCTATACCCTACACTCTATACCATACACTCTACACCATACACTCTATAGCATACACTCTATACCCTACACTCTACATTCTATACCCTACACTCTATACCCTACACTCTATACCCTACACTCTATACCCTACACTCAATACCCTACACTCTACACTCTATACCCTACACTCTATAGCCTACACTCTACAATCTATACCCTACACTCTATACCCTACACTCTATACCCTACAGTCTATACCCTACACTCTATACCCTACACTCTACACTCTATACCTTACACTCTACACTCTATTCCCTACACTCTATACCCTACACTCTATACCCTACACTCTATACCCTACACTCTATACCCTACACTCTACACTCTACACTCTATACCCTACACTCTATACAATACAATCTATACCCTACACTCTACACTCTATACCCTACACTCTACACCCTACACTCTATACCCTACACTCTAATCCCTACACTCTATACCCTACACTCTATACCCTACACTCTACACTCTATACCTTACACTCTACACTCTATTCCCTACACTCTATACCCTACAATCTATACCCTACACTCTATACACTACACTCTATACCCTACACTCTACACCCTAAACTCTATACCCTACACTCTATACCATACACTCTATACCCTACACTCTACACTCTATACCATACACTCTACACCCTACACTCTATACCCTACACTCTAATCCCTACACTCTACACTCTGTACCCTACACTCTATACCCTACACTCTATACCCTACACTCTACACTCTCTACCCTACACTCTATACCCTGCATTCTATACCCTACACTCTATACCCTACACTCTACACTCTATACCCTACACTCTACACTCTATACCCTACACTCTATACCCTACACTCTATACCCTACACTCTATACCCTACACTCTACACTCTATGCCCTACACTCTACACTCTATACCCTACACTCTACACTCTATACCCTACACTCTACACTCTATACCCTACACTCTATACCCTACATTCTATACCCTACACTCTACACTCTATGCCATACACTCTACACTCTATACCTTACACTCTACACTCTATTCCCTACACTCTATACCCTACACTCTATACCCTACACTCTATACCCTACACTCTACACCCCACACTCTATACCCTACACTCTATACCATACAATCTATACCCTACACTCTACACTCTATACCCTACACTCTACACCCTACACTCTATACACTACACTCTAATCCCTACACTCTACACTCTATACCCTACACTCTATACCCTACACTCTATACCCTACACTCTACACTCTCTACCCTACACTCTATACCCTACACTCTATACCCTACACTCTACACTCTACACTCTATACCCTACACTCTATACCCTACACTCTATACCCTACACTCTACACTCTATGCCCTACACTCTACACTCTATACCCTACACTCTATACCCTACACTCTATACCCTACACTCTATACCCTACACTCTATACCCTACACTCTATGCCCTACACTCTATACCCTACACTCTATACCCTACACTCTATACCCTACACGCTACACTCTATACCCTACACTCTATACCCTACACTCTATACCCTACACTCTACACTCTATACCCTACACTCTATACCCTACACTCTATACCCTACACTCTACACTCTATACCCTACACTCTATACCCTACACTCTATGCCCTACACTCTATACCATACACTCTATACCCTACTCTCTATACCCTACACTCTATACCCTACACTCTATACCCTACACTCTACACTCTATACCCTATACTCTATACCCTACACTCTATACCCTACACTCTACACTCTATACCCTACACTCTATGCCCTACGCTCTATACCCTACACTCTACACCCTACACTCTATACCCTACACTCTATGCCCTACACTCTATACCCTACACTCTATACCCTACACTCTATACCCTACACTCTATACCCTACACTCTACACTCTATACCCTACACTCTATACCCTACACTCTATACCCTACACTCTACACTCTATACCCTACTCTCTATACCCTACACTCTATGCCCTACACTCTATACCCTACACTCTATACCCTACACTCTATACCCTACACTCTATACCCTACACTCTATACCCTACACTCTACACTCTATTCCCTACACTCTATACCCTACACTCTATACCCTACACTCTATACCCTACACTCTATACCCTACACTCTACACCCTACAATCTATACCCTACACTCTATACCATACACTCTATACCCTACACTCTACACTCTATGCCCTACACTCTACACTCTATACCTTACACTCAACACTCTATTCCCTACACTCTATACCCTACACTCTATACCCTACACTCTATACCCTACATTCTATACCCTACACTCTACACCCTACACTCTATACCCTACACTCTATACCATACACTCTATACCCTACACTCTATACCCTACACTCCACACTCTATGCCCTACACTCTACACTCTATACCCTACACTCTACACCCTACACTCTATACCCTACACCCTACACTCTACACTCTATACCCTACACTCTATACCCTACACTCTATACCCTACACTCCACACTCTACACCCTACACTCCATACCCTACACTCTATACCATACACTCTATTCCCTACACTCTATACCCTACACTCTATACCCTACACTCTATACCCTACATTCTATACCCTACACTCTACACCCTACACTCTATACCCTACACTCTATACCATACACTCTATACCCTACACTCTACACACTACACTCTATACCCCACACTCTAATCCCTACACTCTACACTCTATACCCTACACTCTATACCCTACACTCTATACCCTACACCCTACACTCTACACTCTATACCCTACACTCTATACCCTACACTCTATACCCTACACTCCACACTCTATGCCCTACACTCTACACTCTATACCCTACACTCTACACTCTATACCCTACACTCTACACTCTATACCCTACACTCTATACCCTACACTCTATACCCTACACTCTATACCCTACACTCTACACTCTATGCCCTACACTCTACACTCTATACCTTACACTCAACACTCTATTCCCTACACTCTATACCCTACACTCTATACCCTACACTCTATACCCTACATTCTATACCCTACACTCTACACCCTACACTCTATACCCTACACTCTATACCATACACTCTATACCCTACACTCTACACTCTATGCCCTACACTCTACACCCTACACTCTATACCCTACACTCTAATCCCTACACTCTACACTCTATACCCTACACTCTATACCCTACACTCTATACCATACACTCTACACTCTCTACCCTACACTCTCTACCCTACACTCTATACCCTACACTCTATACCCTACACTCTACACTCTATACCCTACACTCTACACTCTATACCCTACACTCTATACCCTACACTCTATACCCTACACTCAACACTCTATACCCTACACTCTATACCCTACACTCTATACCCTACACTCTATACCCTACACTCTACACTCTATACCCTACACTCTATACCCTACACTCTACACTCTATACCCTACACTGTATACCCTACACTCTATACCCTACACTCTACACTCTATACCCTACACTCTATACCCTACACTCTATGCCCTACACTCTATACCCTACATTCTATACCCTACACTCTACACTCTCTACCCTACACTCTCTACCCTACACTCTATACCCTACACTCTATACCCTACACTCTACACTCTATACCCTACACTCTACACTCTATACCCTACACTCTATACCCTACACTCTATACACTACACTCTATACCCTACACTCTACACTCTATACCCTACACTCTATACCCTACACTCTACACTCTATACCCTACACTCTATACCCTACACTCTAATCCCTACACTTTACACTCTATACCCTACACTCTATACCCTACACTCTATACCCTACACTCTACACTCTATACCCTACACTCTATATCCTACACTCTACACTCTATACCATACACTCTATACCCTACACTCTATACCCTACACTCTATACCCTACACTCTACACCCTACACTCTATACCCTACACTCTATACCCTACACTCTATACCCTACACTCTACACCCTACACTCTATACCCTACACTTTATACCATACACTCTATACCCTACACTCTACACTCTATACCCTACACTCTACATCCTACACTCTGTACCCTACACTCTAATCCCGACACTCTACACTCTATACCCTACACTCTATACCCTACACTCTATACCCTACACTCTACACTCTCTACCCTACACTCTATACCCTACACTCTATAACATACACTCTACACTCTATACCCTACACTCTATACCATACACTCTACACCATACACTCTATAGCATACACTCTATACCCTACACTCTACACTCTATACCCTACACTCTTTACCCTACACTCTACACCCTGCACTCTATACCCTACACACTATACCCTACACTCTACACTCTATACCCTACACTATATACCCTACACTCTATACCCTACACTCTACACTCTATACCCTACACTCTATAGCCTACACTCTACAATCTATACCCTACACTCTATACCCTACACTCTATACCCTACAGTCTATACCCTACACTCTACACTCTATACCTTACACTCTACACTCTATTCCCTACACTCTATACCCTACACTCTATACCCTACACTCTATACCCTACACTCTACACTCTATACCCTACACTCTATAGCCTACACTCTACAATCTATACCCTACACTCTATACCCTACACTCTATACCCTACAGTCTATACCCTACACTCTATACCCTACACTCTACACTCTATACCTTACACTCTACACTCTATTCCCTACACTCTATACCATACACTCTATACCCTACACTCTATACCCTACACTCTACACCCTACACTCTATACCCTACACTCTATACAATACACTCTATACCCTACACTCTACACTCTATACCCTACACTCTACACCCTACACTCTATACCCTACACTCTATACCCTACACTCTATACCCTACACCCTACACTCTACACTCTATACCCTACACTCTATACCCTACACTCTATACCCTACACTCTATACCCTACACTCTATACCCTACACTCTACACTCTATGCCCTACACTCTACACTCTATACCCTACACTCTACACTCTATACCCTACACTCTACGCTCTATACCCTACACTCTATACCCTACACTCTATACCCTACACTCTATACCCTACACTCTACACTCTATGCCCTACACTCTACACTCTATACCTTACACTCAACACTCTATTCCCTACACTCTATACCCTACACTCTATACCCTACACTCTATACCCTACATTCTATACCCTACACTCTACACCCTACACTCTATACCCTACACTCTATACCATACACTCTATACCCTACACTCTACACTCTATGCCCTACACTCTACACCCTACACTCTATACCCTACACTCTAATCCCTACACTCTACACTCTATACCCTACACTCTATACCCTACACTCTATACCCTACACTCTACACTCTCTACCCTACACTCTCTACCCTACACTCTATACTATACACTCTATACCCTACACTCTACACTCTATACCCTACACTCTACACTCTATACCCTACACTCTATACCCTACACTCTATACTCTACACTCAACACTCTATACCCTACACTCTATACCCTACACTCTATACCCTACACTCTATACCCTACACTCTACACTCTATACCCTACACTCTATACCCTACACTCTACACTCTATACCCTACACTCTATACCCTACACTCTATACCCTACACTCTACACTCTATACCCTACACTCTATACCCAACACTCTATGCCCTACACTCTATACCCTACACTCTATACCCTACACTCTACACTCTCTACCCTACACTCTCTACCCTACACTCTATACCCTACACTCTATACCCTACACTCTATACCCTACACTCTACACTCTATACCCTACACTCTATACCCTACACTCTATACCCTACACTCTATACCCTACACTCTACACTCTATACCCTACACTCTATACCCTACACTCTACACTCTATACCCTACACTCTATACCCTACACTCTAATCCCTACACTTTACACTCTATACCCTACACTCTATACCCTACACTCTATACCCTACACTCTACACTCTATACCCTACACTCTATATCCTACACTCTACACTCTATACCATACACTCTATACCCTACACTCTATACCCTACACTCTATACCCTACACTCTACACCCTACACTCTATACCCTACACTCTATACCCTACACTCTATACCCTACACTCTACACCCTACACTCTATACCCTACACTTTATACCATACACTCTATACCCTACACTCTACACTCTATACCCTACACTCTACATCCTACACTCTGTACCCTACACTCTAATCCCGACACTCTACACTCTATACCCTACACTCTATACCCTACACTCTACACTCTCTACCCTACACTCTATACCCTACACTCTATAACATACACTCTACACTCTATACCCTACACTCTATACCATACACTCTACACCATACACTCTATAGCATACACTCTATACCCTACACTCTACACTCTATACCCTACACTCTATACCCTACACTCTACACCCTGCACTCTATACCCTACACACTATACCCTACACTCTACACTCTATACCCTACACTATATACCCTACACTCTATACCCTACACTCTACACTCTATACCCTACACTCTATAGCCTACACTCTACAATCTATACCCTACACTCTATACCCTACACTCTATACCCTACAGTCTATACCCTACACTCTATACCCTACACTCTACACTCTATACCTTACACTCTACAATCTATTCCCTACACTCTATACCCTACACTCTATACCCTACACTCTATACCCTACACTCTACACTCTATACCCTACACTCTATAGCCTACACTCTACAATCTATACCCTACACTCTATACCCTACACTCTATACCCTACAGTCTATACCCTACACTCTATACCCTACACTCTACACTCTATACCTTACACTCTACACTCTATTCCCTACACTCTATACCATACACTCTATACCCTACACTCTATACCCTACACTCTACACCCTACACTCTATACCCTACACTCTATACAATACACTCTATACCCTACACTCTACACTCTATACCCTACACTCTACACCCTACACTCTATACCCTACACTCTAATCCCTACACTCTACACTCTATACCCTACACTCTATACCCTACACTCTACACTCTATACCTTACACTCTACACTCTATTCCCTACACTCTATACCCTACACTCTATACCCTACACTCTATACCCTACACTCTATACCCTACACTCTACACCCTACACTCTATACCCTACACTCTATACCATACACTCTATACCCTACACTCTACACCCTACACTCTACACCCTACACTCTATACCCTACACTCTAATCCCTACACTCTATACTCTATACCCTACACTCTATACCCTACACTCTATACCCTACACTCTACACTCTCTACCCTACACTCTATACCCTGCACTCTATACCCTACACTCTATACCCTACACTCTACACTCTATAACCTACACTCTACACTCTATACCCTACACTCTATACCCTACACTCTATACCCTACACTCTATACCCTACACTCTACACTCTATGCCCTACACTCTACACTCTATACCCTACACTCTACACTCTATACCCTACACTCTACACTCTATACCCTACACTCTATACCCTACACTCTATACCCTACACTCTATACCCTACACTCTACACTCTATGCCCTACACTCTACAGTCTATACCTTACACTCTACACCCTATCACCTACACTCTATACCCTACACTCTATACCCTACACTCTATACCCTACACTCTACACCCCACACTCTACACCCCACACTCTATACCCTACACTCTATACCATACACTCTATACCCTACACTCTACACTCTATACCCTACACTCTACACCCTACACTCTATACACTACACTCTAATCCCTACACTCAACACTCTATACCCTACACTCTATACCCTACACTCTATACCCTACACTCTACACTCTCTACCCTACACTCTCTACCCTACACTCTATACCCTACACTCTATACCCTACACTCTACACTCTATTCCCTACACTCTACACTCTATACCCCACACTCTATACCCTACACTCTATACCCTACACTCTACACTCTATGCCCTACACTCTACACTCTATACCCTACACTCTATACCCTACACTCTATACCCTACACTCTACACTCTATACCCTACACTCTATACCCTACACTCTATGCCCTACACTCTATACCCTACACTCTATACCCTACACTCTATACCCTACACTCTACACTCTATACCCTACACTCTATACCCTACACTCTATACCCTACACTCTACACTCTATACCCTACACTCTATACCCTACACTCTATACCCTACACTCTACACTCTATACCCTACACTCTATACCCTACACTCTATACCCTACACTCTATACCCTACACTCTATACCCTACACTCTACACTCTATACCCTACGCTCTATACCCTACACTCTATGCCCTACACTCTATACCCTACACTCTATACCCTACACTCTATACCCTACACTCTACACTCTATTCCCTACACTCTATACCCTACACTCTATACCCTACACTCTATACCATACACTCTATACCCTACACTCTACACTCTATACCCTACACTCTACATCCCACACTCTATACCCTACACTCTAATCCCGACACTCTACACTCTATACCCTACACTCTATACCCTACACTCTATACCCTACACTCTACACTCTCTACCCTACACTCTATACCCTACATTCTATAACATGCACTCTATACCCTACACTCTATACCCTACACTCTATACCATACACTCTACACTCTATACCCTACACTCTATACCATACACTCTACACCATACACTCTATAGCATACACTCTATACCCTACACTCTACATTCTATACCCTACACTCTATACCCTACACTCTATACCCTACACTCTATACCCTACACTCAATACCCTACACTTTACACTCTATACCCTACACTCTATAGCCTACACTCTACAATCTATACCCTACACTCTATACCCTACACTCTATACCCTACAGTCTATACCCTACACTCTATACCCTACACTCTACACTCTATACCTTACACTCTACACTCTATTCCCTACACTCTATACCCTACACTCTATACCCTACACTCTATACCCTACACTCTATACCCTACACTCTACACCCTACACTCTATACCCTACACTCTATACAATACAATCTATACCCTACACTCTACACTCTATACCCTACACTCTACACCCTACACTCTATACCCTACACTCTAATCCCTACACTCTATACCCTACACTCTATACCCTACACTCTACACTCTATACCTTACACTCTACACTCTATACCCTACACTCTATACCCTACACTCTATACTCTACACTCAACACTCTATACCCTACACTCTATACCCTACACTCTATACCCTACACTCTATACCCTACACTCTATACCCGACACTCTACACTCTATACCCTACACTCTATACCCTACACTCTACACTCTATACCCTACACTCTATACCCTACACTCTATACCCTACACTCTACACTCTATACCTTACACTCTACACTCTATTCCCTACACTCTATACCCTACACTCTATACCCTACACTCTATACCCTACACTCTATACCCTACACTCTAATCCCTACACTTTACACTCTATACCCTACACTCTATACCCTACACTCTATACCCTACACTCTATATCCTACACTCTACACTCTATACCATACACTCTATACCCTACACTCTATACCCTACACTCTATACCCTACACTCTACACCCTACACTCTATACCCTACACTCTATACCCTACACTCTATACCCTACACTCTACACCCTACACTCTATACCCTACACTTTATACCATACACTCTATACCCTACACTCTACACTCTATACCCTACACTCTACATCCTACACTCTGTACCCTACACTCTAATCCCGACACTCTACACTCTATACCCTACACTCTATACCCTACACTCTATACCCTACACTCTACACTCTCTACCCTACACTCTATACCCTACACTCTATAACATACACTCTACACTCTATACCCTACACTCTATACCATACACTCTACACCATACACTCTATAGCATACACTCTATACCCTACACTCTACACTCTATACCCTACACTCTATACCCTACACTCTACACCCTGCACTCTATACCCTACACACTATACCCTACACTCTACACTCTATACCCTACACTATATACCCTACACTCTATACCCTACACTCTACACTCTATACCCTACACTCTATAGCCTACACTCTACAATCTATACCCTACACTCTATACCCTACACTCTATACCCTACAGTCTATACCCTACACTCTATACCCTACACTCTACACTCTATACCTTACACTCTACACTCTATTCCCTTCACTCTATACCCTACACTCTATACCCTACACTCTATACCCTACACTCTACACTCTATACCCTACACTCTATAGCCTACACTCTAAAATCTATACCCTACACTCTATACCCTACACTCTATACCCTACAGTCTATACCCTACACTCTATACCCTACACTCTACACTCTATACCTTACACTCTACACTCTATTCCCTACACTCTATACCATACACTCTATACCCTACACTCTATACCCTACACTCTACACCCTACACTCTATACCCTACACTCTATACAATACACTCTATACCCTACACTCTACACTCTATACCCTACACTCTACACCCTACACTCTATACCCTACACTCTAATCCCTACACTCTACACTCTATACCCTACACTCTATACCCTACACTCTACACTCTATACCTTACACTCTACACTCTATTCCCTACACTCTATACCCTACACTCTATACCCTACACTCTATACCCTACACTCTATACCCTACACTCTACACCCTACACTCTATACCCTACACTCTATACCATACACTCTATACCCTACACTCTACACTCTATACCCTACACTCTACACCCTACACTCTATACCCTACACTCTAATTTCTACACTCTACACTCTATACCCTACACTCTATACCCTACACTCTATACCCTACACTCTACACTCTCTACCCTACACTCTATACCCTGCACTCTATACCCTACACTCTATACCCTACACTCTACACTCTATAACCTACACTCTACACTCTATACCCTACACTCTATACCCTACACTCTATACCCTACACTCTATACCCTACACTCTACACTCTATGCCCTACACTCTACACCCTACACTCTACACTCTATACCCTACACTCTACACTCTATACCCTACACTCTATACTCTACACTCTATACCCTACACTCTATACCCTACACTCTACACTCTATGCCCTACACTCTACACTCTATACCTTACACTCTACACCCTATCACCTACACTCTATACCCTACACTCTATACCCTACACTCTACACCCCACACTCTACACCCCACACTCTATACCCTACACTCTATACCACACACTCTATACCCTACACTCTACACTCTATACCCTACACTCTACACCCTACACTCTATACACTACACTCTAATCCCTACACTCAACACTCTATACCCTACACTCTATACCCTACACTCTATACCCTACACTCTACACTCTCTACCCTACACTCTCTACCCTACACTCTATACCCTACACTCTATACCCTACACTCTACACTCTATTCCCTACACTCTACACTCTATACCCCACACTCTATACCCTACACTCTATACCCTACACTCTACACTCTATGCCCTACACTCTACACTCTATACCCTACACTCTATACCCTACACTCTATACCCTACACTCTACACTCTATACCCTACACTCTATACCCTACACTCTATGCCCTACACTCTATACCCTACACTCTATACCCTACACTCTATACCCTACACTCTACACTCTATACCCTACACTCTATACCCTACACTCTATACCCTACACTCTACACTCTATACCCTACACTCTATACCCTACACTCTATACCCTACACTCTACACTCTATACCCTACACTCTATACCCTACACTCTATACCCTACACTCTATACCCTACACTCTATACCCTACACTCTACACTCTATACCCTACACTCTATACCCTACACTCTATACCCTACACTCTACACTCTATACCCTACGCTCTATACCCTACACTCTATGCCCTACACTCTATACCCTACACTCTATACCCTACACTCTATACCCTACACTCTACACTCTATTCCCTACACTCTATACCCTACACTCTATACCCTACACTCTATACCATACACTCTATACCCTACACTCTACACTCTATACCCTACACTCTACATCCCACACTCTATACCCTACACTCTAATCCCGACACTCTACACTCTATACCCTACACTCTATACCCTACACTCTATACCCTACACTCTACACTCTCTACCCTACACTCTATACCCTACATTCTATAACATGCACTCTATACCCTACACTCTATACCCTACACTCTATACCATACACTCTACACTCTATACCCTACACTCTATACCATACACTCTACACCATACACTCTATAGCATACACTCTATACCCTACACTCTACATTCTATACCCTACACTCTATACCCTACACTCTATACCCTACACTCTATACCCTACACTCAATACCCTACACTCTACACTCTATACCCTACACTCTATAGCCTACACTCTACAATCTATACCCTACACTCTATACCCTACACTCTATACCCTACAGTCTGTACCCTACACTCTATACCCTACACTCTACACTCTATACCTTACACTCTACACTCTATTCCCTACACTCTATACCCTACACTCTATACCCTACACTCTATACCCTACACTCTACACCCTACACTCTATACCCTACACTCTATACAATACAATCTATACCCTACACTCTACACTCTATACCCTACACTCTACACCCTACACTCTATACCCTACACTCTAATCCCTACACTCTATACCCTACACTCTATACCCTACACTCTACACTCTATACCTTACACTCTACACTCTATTCCCTACACTCTATACCCTACAATCTATACCCTACACTCTATACACTACACTCTATACCCTACACTCTACACCCTAAACTCTATACCCTACACTCTATACCATACACTCTATACCCTACACTCTACACTCTATACCATACACTCCACACCCTACACTCTATACCCTACACTCTAATCCCTACACTCTACACTCTGTACCCTACACTCTATACCCTACACTCCATACCCTACACTCTACACTCTCTACCCTACACTCTATACCCTGCATTCTATACCCTAGACTCTATACCCTACACTCTACACTCTATACCCTACACTCTACACTCTATACCCTACACTCTATACCCTACACTCTATACCCTACACTCTATACCCTACACTCTACACTCTATACCCTACACTCTACACTCTATACCCTACACTCTATACCCTACATTCTATACCCTACACTTTACACTCTATGCCATACACTCTACACTCTATACCTTACACTCTACACTCTATTCCCTACACTCTATACCCTACACTCTATAACCTACACTCTATACCCTACACTCTACACCCCACACTCTATACCCTACACTCTATACCATACAATCTATACCCTACACTCTACACTCTATACCCTACACTCTACACCCTACACTCTATACACTACACTCTAATCCCTACACTCTACACTCTATACCCTACACTCTATACCCTACACTCTATACCCTACACTCTACACTCTCTACCCTACACTCTATACCCTACACTCTATACCCTACACTCTACGCTCTACACTCTATACCCTACACTCTATACCCTACACTCTATACCCTACACTCTACACTCTATGCCCTACACTCTACACTCTATACCCTACACTCTATACCCTACACTCTATACCCTACACTCTATACCCTACACTCTATACCCTACACTCTATGCCCTACACTCTATACCCTACACTCTATACCCTACACTCTATACCCTACACGCTACACTCTATACCCTACACTCTATACCCTACACTCTATACCCTACACTCTACACTCTATACCCTACACTCTATACCCTACACTCTATACCCTACACTCTACACTCTATACCCTACACTCTATACCCTACACTCTATGCCCTACACTCTATACCATACACTCTATACCCTACACTCTATACCCTACACTCTATACCCTACACTCTATACCCTACACTCTACACTCTATACCCTATACTCTATACCCTACACTCTATACCCTACACTCTACACTCTATACCCTACACTCTATGCCCTACGCTCTATACCCTACACTCTACACTCTATACCCTACACTCTATACCCTACACTCTATGCCCTACACTCTATACCCTACACTCTATACCCTACACTCTATACCCTACACTCTATACCCTACACTCTACACTCTATACCCTACACTCTATACCCTACACTCTATACCCTACACTCTACACTCTATACCCTACTCTCTATACCCTACACTCTATGCCCTACACTCTATACCCTACACTCTATACCCTACACTCTATACCCTACACTCTACACTCTATACCCTACACTCTATACCCTACATAGTAACATAGTAACATAGTAACATAGTTAGTAAGGCCGAAAAAAGACATTTGTCCATCCAGTTCAGCCTATATTCCATCATAATAAATACCCAGATCTACGTCCTTCTACAGAACCTAATAATTGTATGATACAATATTGTTCTGCTCCAGGAAGACATCCAGGCCTCTCTTGAACCCCTCGACTGAGTTCGCCATCACCACCTCCTCAGGCAAGCAATTCCAGATTCTCACTGCCCTAACAGTAAAGAATCCTCTTCTATGTTGGTGGAAAAACCTTCTCTCCTCCAGACGCAAAGAATGCCCCCTTGTGCCCGTCACCTTCCTTGGTATAAACAGATCCTCAGCGAGATATTTGTATTGTCCCCTTATATACTTATACATGGTTATTAGATCGCCCCTCAGTCGTCTTTTTTCTAGACTAAATAATCCTAATTTCGCTAATCTATCTGGGTATTGTAGTTCTCCCATCCCCTTTATTAATTTTGTTGCCCTCCTTTGTACTCTCTCTAGTTCCATTATATCCTTCCTGAGCACCGGTGCCCAAAACTGGACACAGTACTCCATGTGCGGTCTAACTAGGGATTTGTACAGAGGCAGTATAATGCTCTCATCATGTGTATCCAGACCTCTTTTAATGCACCCCATGATCCTGTTTGCCTTGGCAGCTGCTGCCTGGCACTGGCTGCTCCAGGTAAGTTTATCATTAACTAGGATCCCCAAGTCCTTCTCCCTGTCAGATTTACCCAGTGGTTTCCCGTTCAGTGTGTAATGGTGATATTGATTCCCTCTTCCCATGTGTATAACCTTACATTTATCATTGTTAAACCTCATCTGCCACCTTTCAGCCCAAGTTTCCAACTTATCCAGATCCATCTGTAGCAGAATACTATCTTCTCTTGTATTAACTGCTTTACATAGTTTTGTATCATCTGCAAATATCGATATTTTACTGTGTAAACCTTCTACCAGATCATTAATGAATATGTTGAAGAGAACAGGTCCCAATACTGACCCCTGCGGTACCCCACTGGTCACAGCGACCCAGTTAGAGACTATACCATTTATAACCACCCTCTGCTTTCTATCACTAAGCCAGTTACTAACCCATTTACACACATTTTCCCCCAGACCAAGCATTCTCATTTTGTGTACCAACCTCTTGTGCGGCACGGTATCAAACGCTTTGGAAAAATCGAGATATACCACGTCCAATGACTCACCGTGGTCCAGTCTATAGCTTACCTCTTCATAAAAACTGATTAGATTGGTTTGACAGGAGCGATTTCTCATAAACCCATGCTGATATGGAGTTAAACAGTTATTCTCATTGAGATAATCCAGAATAACATCCCTCAGAAACCCTTCAAATATTTTACCAACAATAGAGGTTAGACTTACTGGCCTATAATTTCCAGGTTCACTTTTAGAGCCCTTTTTGAATATTGGCACCACATTTGCTATGCGCCAGTCCTGCGGAACAGACCCTGTCGCTATAGAGTCACTAAAAATAAGAAATAATGGTTTATCTATTACATTACTTAGTTCTCTTAGTACTCGTGGGTGTATGCCATCCGGACCCGGAGATTTATCTATTTTAATCTTATTTAGCCGGTTTCGCACCTCTTCTTGGGTTAGATTGGTGACCCTTAATATAGGGTTTTCATTGTTTCTTGGGATTTCACCTAGCATTTCATTTTCCACCGTGAATACCGTGGAGAAGAAGGTGTTTAATATGTTAGCTTTTTCCTCGTCATCTACAACCATTCTTTCCTCACTATTTTTTAAGGGGCCTACATTTTCAGTTTTTATTCTTTTACTATTGATATAGTTGAAGAACAGTTTGGGATTAGTTTTACTCTCCTTAGCAATGTGCTTCTCTGTTTCCTTTTTGGCAGCTTTAATTAGTTTTTTAGATAAAGTATTTTTCTCCCTATAGTTTTTTAGAGCTTCAGCGGTGCCATCCTGCTTTAGTAGTGCAAATGCTTTCTTTTTACTGTTAATTGCCTGTCTTACTTCTTTGTTTAGCCACATTGGGTTTTTCCTATTTCTAGTCCTTTTATTCCCACAAGGTATAAACCGCTTACACTGCCTATTTAGGATGTTCTTAAACATTTCCCATTTATTATCTGTATTCTCATTTCTGAGGATATTGTCCCAGTCTACCAGATTAAGGGCATCTCTAAGCTGTTCAAACTTTGCCTTCCTAAAGTTCAATGTTTTTGTGACTCCCTGACAAGTCCCCCTAGTGAAAGACAGGTGAAACTGCACAATATTGTGGTCGCTATTTCCTAAATGCCCAACCACCTGCAGATTTGTTATTCTGTCAGGTCTATTAGATAGTATTAGGTCTAAAAGTGCTGCTCCTCTGGTTGGATTCTGCACCAATTGTGAAAGATAATTTTTCTTGGTTATTAGCAGAAACCTGTTGCCTTTATGGGTTTCACAGGTTTCTGTTTCCCAGTTAATATCCGGGTAGTTAAAGTCCCCCATAACCAGGACCTCATTATGGGTTGCAGCTTCATCTATCTGCTTTAGAAGTAGACTTTCCATGCTTTCTGTTATATTTGGGGGTTTGTAACAGACCCCAATGAGAATTTTGTTACCATTTTTCCCTCCATGAATTTCGACCCATATGGACTCGACATCGTCATTTCCTTCGCTAATATCCTCCCTTAAAGTGGACTTTAGACAAGACTTTACATAGAGACAAACCCCTCCTCCTCTCCGATTTTTACGATCCTTTCTAAACAGACTGTAACCCTGTAAGTTAACTGCCCAGTCATAGCTTTCATCTAACCATGTCTCGGTTATTCCCACTATGTCAAAGTTACCTGTAGATATTTCTGCTTCTAGTTCTTCCATCTTGTTTGTCAGGCTTCTGGCGTTTGCGAGCATGCAGTTTAGAGGATTTTGTTTTGTTCCAATGTCCTCACTGTGGATTGTTTTAGAAATGTTCTTACCTCCCTTCTGAGTATGTTTTCCTGGGTCGTCTTTGTTCGAGTCTAATGTTTTTCTTCCCGTCCCCTCTTCTTCTAGTTTAACGCCCTCCTGATGAGTGTAGCGAGTCTTCTGGCGAATGTGTGTTTCCCAGGTTTGTTGAGGTGTAGTCCGTCTCTGGCGAGGAGTCCATCATACCAGTAATTCACACCGTGGTCCAGGAATCCAAATCCTTGTTGTCTGCACCATCGTCTTAGCCAGTTGTTTGCATCAAGGATCCTGTTCCATCTCCTGGTGCCATGCCCGTCTACTGGAAGGATAGAAGAAAAAACTACCTGTGCATCCAGTTCCTTTACTTTCTTCCCCAACTCTTCAAAGTCCTTGCAGATTGTCGGTAGGTCCTTCCTTGCCGTGTCATTGGTGCCAACATGTATCAGAAGAAATGGGTGGACGTCCTTGGAGCTGAAGAGCTTTGGTATCCTATCGGTCACATCCTTGATCATCGCACCTGGAAGGCAGCATACTTCTCTTGCAGTTATGTCCGGTCTGCAGATGGCTGCTTCGGTGCCTCTCAGTAGTGAGTCTCCCACCACCACCACTCTTCGTTGCTTCTTGGCTGTACTTTTTGCTGTCACTTGTTGCTGTGTGCCCTTTTCTTTTTTGCTTGCTGGTATTGCTTCATTCTTAGGTACACTCTACACTCTATGCCCTACACTCTATACCCTACACTCTATACCCTACACTCTATACCCTACACTCTATACCCTACACTCTACACCCTACACTCTATACCCTACACTCTATACCATACACTCTATACCCTACACTCTACACCCTACACTCTATACCCTACACTCTAATCCCTACACTCTACACTCTATACCCTACACTCTATACCCTACACTCTATACCCTACACTCTACACTCTATACCCTACACTCTACACTCTATACCCTACACTCTATACCCTACACTCTATACCCTACACTCTATACCCTACACTCTACACTCTATGCCCTACACTCTACACTCTATACCCTACACTCTACACTCTATACCCTACACTCTACACTCTATACCCTACACTCTATACCCTACACTCTATACCCTACACTCTATACCCTACACTCTACACTCTATGCCCTACACTCTACACTCTATACCTTACACTCAACACTCTATTCCCTACACTCTATACCCTACACTCTATACCCTACACTCTATACCCTACATTCTATACCCTACACTCTACACCCTACACTCTATACCCTACACTCTATACCATACATTCTATACCCTACACTCTACACTCTATGCCCTACACTCTACACCCTACACTCTATACCCTACACTCTAATCCCTACACTCTACACTCTATACCCTACACTCTATACCCTACACTCTATACCCTACACTCTACACTCTCTACCCTACACTCTCTACCCTACACTCTATACCCTACACTCTATACCCTACACTCTACACTCTATACCCTACACTCTACACTCTATACCCTACACTCTATACACTACACTCTATACCCTACACTCAACACTCTATACCCTACACTCTATACCGTACACTCTATACCCTACACTCTATACCCTACACTCTATACCCTACACTCTACACTCTATACCCTACACTCTATACCCTACACTCTACACTCTATACCCTACACTCTATACCCTACACTCTATACCCTACACTCTACACTCTATACCCTACACTCTATACCCTACACTCTATGCCCTACACTCTATACCCTACACTCTATACCCTACACTCTATACCCTACACTCTACACTCTATACCCTACACTCTATACCCTACACTCTATACCCTACACTCTACACTCTATACCCTACACTCTATACCCTACACTCTATGCTCTACACTCTATACCCTACACTCTATACCCTACACTCTATACCCTACACTCTACACTCTATACCCTACACTCTATACCCTACACTTTATACCCTACACTCTAATCCCTACACTCTATACCCTACACTCTATACCCTACACTCTACACTCTATACCCTACACTCTATGCCCTACACTCTATACCCTACACTCTATACCCTACACTCTATACCCTACACTCTACACTCTATACCCTACACTCTATACCCTACACTCTATACCCTACACTCTACACTCTATACCCTACACTCTATACCCTACACTCTATACCCTACACTCTACACTCTATACCCTACACTCTATACCCTACACTCTATACCCTACACTTTAATCCCTACACTCTACACTCTATACCCTACACTCTACACTCTATTCCCTACACTCTATACCCTACACTCTATACACTACACTCGATACCCTACACTCTATACCCAACACTCTACACCCTACACTCTATACCCTACACTCTATACCCTACACTCTACACTCTATACCCTACACTCTATACCCTACACTCTACACTCTATACCCTACACTCTATACCCTACACTCTATACCCTACACTCTACACTCTATACCCTACACTCTATACCCTACACTCTATGCCCTACACTCTATACCCTACACTCTATACCCTACACTCTATACCCTACACTCTACACTCTATACCCTACACTCTATACCCTACACTCTATACCCTACACTCTACACTCTATACCCTACACTCTATACCCTACACTCTATGCTCTACACTCTATACCCTACACTCTATACCCTACACTCTATACCCTACACTCTACACTCTATACCCTACACTCTATACCCTACACTTTATACCCTACACTCTAATCCCTACACTCTATACCCTACACTCTATACCCTACACTCTACACTCTATACCCTACACTCTATACCCTACACTCTATGCCCTACACTCTATACCCTACACTCTATACCCTACACTCTATACCCTACACTCTACACTCTATACCCTACACTCTATACCCTACACTCTATACCCTACACTCTACACTCTATACCCTACACTCTATGCCCTACACTCTATACCCTACACTCTATACCCTACACTCTATACCCTACACTCTATACCCTACACTCTAATCCCTACACTCTACACTCTATACCCTACACTCTACACTCTATTCCCTACACTCTATACCCTACACTCTATACACTACACTCGATACCCTACACTCTATACCCAACACTCTACACCCTACACTCTATACCCTACACTCTATACCATACACTCTATACCCTACACTCTACACTCTATACCCTACACTGTACACTCTATACCCTACAATCTATACCCTACACTCTATACCATACACTCTATACCCTACACTCTACACTCTATACCCTACACTCTATACCCTACTCTCTATACCCTACACTCTATACCCTACACTCTATACCCTACACTCTACACCCTACACTCTATACCCTACACTCTATGCCCTACACTCTATGCCCTACACTCTATACCCTACACTCTATACCCTACACTCTACACTCTATACTCTATACCCTACACTCTACACCCTACACTCTATACCCTACACTCTATACAATACACTCTATACCCTACACTCTACACTCTATACCCTACACTCTACACCCTACACTCTATACCCTACACTCTAATCCCTACACTCTACACTCTATACCCTACACTCTACACTCTATACCTTATACTCTACACTCTATTCCCTACACTCTATACCCTACACTCTATACCCTACACTCTATACCCTACACTCTATACCCTACACTCTACACCCTACACTCTATACCCTACACTCTATACCATACACTCTATACCCTACACTCTACACTCTATACCCTACACTCTACACCCTACACTCTATACCCTACACTCTAATCCCTACACTCTACACTCTATACCCTACATTCTATACCCTACACTCTATACCCTACACTCTACACTCTATACCCTACACTCTATACCCTACACTCTACACTCTATACCCTACACTCTATACCCTACACTCTATGCCCTACACTCTATACCCTACACTCTATACCCTACACTCTATACCCTACACTCTACACTCTATACCCTACACTCTATACCCTACACTCTATACCCTACACTCTACACTCTATACCCTACACTCTATGCCCTACACTCTATACCCTACACTCTATACCCTACACTCTATACCCTACACTCTATACCCTACACTCTAATCCCTACACTCTACACTCTATACCCTACACTCTACACTCTATTCCCTACACTCTATACCCTACACTCTATACACTACACTCGATACCCTACACTCTATACCCAACACTCTACACCCTACACTCTATACCCTACACTCTATACCATACACTCTATACCCTACACTCTACACTCTATACCCTACACTGTACACTCTATACCCTACAATCTATAGCCTACACTCTATACCATACACTCTATACCCTACACTCTACACTCTATACCCTACACTCTATACCCTACTCTCTATACCCTACACTCTATACCCTACACTCTATACCCTACACTCTACACCCTACACTCTATACCCTACACTCTATGCCCTACACTCTATGCCCTACACTCTATACCCTACACTCTATACCCTACACTCTACACTCTATACTCTATACCCTACACTCTACACCCTACACTCTATACCCTACACTCTATACAATACACTCTATACCCTACACTCTACACTCTATACCCTACACTCTACACCCTACACTCTATACCCTACACTCTAATCCCTACACTCTACACTCTATACCCTACACTCTACACTCTATACCTTATACTCTACACTCTATTCCCTACACTCTATACCCTACACTCTATACCCTACACTCTATACCCTACACTCTATACCCTACACTCTACACCCTACACTCTATACCCTACACTCTATACCATACACTCTATACCCTACACTCTACACTCTATACCCTACACTCTACACCCTACACTCTATACCCTACACTCTAATCCCTACACTCTACACTCTATACCCTACACTCTATACCCTACACTCTATACCCTACACTCTACACTCTCTACCCTACACTCTATACCCTGCACTCTATACCCTACACTCTATACCCTACACTCTACACTCTATACCCTACACTCTACACTCTATACCCTACACTCTATACCCTACACTCTATACCCTACACTCTATACCCTACACTCTACACTCTATGCCCTACACTCTACACTCTATACCCTACACTCTACACTCTATACCCTACACTCTACACTCTATACCCTACACTCTATACCCTACACTCTATACCCTACACTCTATACCCTACACTCTACACTCTATGCCCTACACTCTACACTCTATACCTTACACTCTACACTCTATTCCCTACACTCTATACCCTACACTCTATACCCTACACTCTATACCCTACACTCTACACTCTATACCCTACACTCTACACCCTACACTCTATACACTACACTCTAATCCCTACACTCAACACTCTATACCCTACACTCTATACCCTACACTCTATACCCTACACTCTACACTCTCTACCCTACACTCTCTACCCTACACTCTATACCCTACACTCTATACCCTACACTCTACACTCTATTCCCTACACTCTACACTCTATACCCTACACTCTATACCCTACACTCTATACCCTACACTCTACACTCTATACCCTACACTCTATACCCTACACTCTATGCCCTACACTCTATACCCTACACTCTATACCCTACACTCTATACCCTACACTCTATACCCTACACTCTACACTCTATACCCTACACTCTATACCCTACACTCTATACCCTACACTCTACACTCTATACCCTACACTCTATACCCTACACTCTATGCCCTACACTCTATACCCTACACTCTATACCCTACACTCTATACCCTACACTCTACACTCTATACCCTACACTCTATACCCTACACTCTATACCCTACACTCTACACTCTATTCCCTACACTCTATACCCTACACTCTATACCCTACACTCTATACCATACACTCTATACCCTACACTCTACACTCTATACCCTACACTCTACATCCTACACTCTATACCCTACACTCTAATCCCGACACTCTACACTCTATACCCTACACTCTATACCCTACACTCTATACCCTACACTCTACACTCTCTACCCTACACTCTATACCCTACATTCTATAACATACACTCTATACCCTACACTCTATACCCTACACTCTATACCATACACTCTACACTCTATACCCTACACTCTATACCATACACTCTACACCATACACTCTATAGCATACACTCTATACCCTACACTCTACACTCTATACCCTACACTCTATACCCTACACTCTACACCCTGCACTCTATACCCTACACACTATACCCTACACTCTACACTCTATACCCTACACTCTATACCCTACATTCTATACCCTACACTCTACACTCTATACCCTACACTCTATAGCCTACACTCTACAATCTATACCCTACACTCTATACCCTACACTCTATACCCTACAGTCTATACCCTACACTCTATACCCTACACTCTACACTCTATACCTTACACTCTACACTCTATTCCCTACACTCTATACCCTACACTCTATACCCTACACTCTATACCCTACACTCTATACCCTGCACTCTACACCCTACACTCTATACCCTACACTCTATACAATACACTCTATACCCTACACTCTACACTCTATACCCTACACTCTACACCCTACACTCTATACCCTACACTCTAATCCCTACACTCTACACTCTATACCCTACACTCTATACCCTACACTCTACACTCTATACCTTAGACTCTACACTATATTCCCTACACTCTATACCCTACACTCTATACCCTACACTCTATACACTACACTCTATACCCTACACTCTACACCCTACACTCTATACCCTACACTCTATACCATACACTCTATACCCTACACTCTACACTCTATACCCTACACTCTATACCCTACACTCTATACCCTACACTCTACACTCTATACCCTACACTCTATACCCTACACTCTATACCCTACACTCTACACTCTATACCCTACACTCTATACCCTACACTCTATGCCCTACACTCTATACCCTACACTCTATACCCTACACTCTATACCCTACACTCTACACTCCATACCCTACACTCTATACCCTACACTCTATACCCTACACTCTACACTCTATTCCCTACACTCTATACCCTACACTCTATACCCTACACTCTATACCATACACTCTATACCCTACACTCTACACTCTATACCCTAAACTCTACATCCTACACTCTATACCCTACACTCTAATCCCGACACTCTACACTCTATACCCTACACTCTATACCCTACACTCTATACCCTACACTCTACACTCTCTACCCTACACTCTATACCCTACATTCTATAACATACACTCTATACCCTACACTCTATACCCTACACTCTATACCATACACACTACACTCTATACCCTATACTCTATACCATACACTCTACACCATACACTCTATAGCATACACTCTATACCCTACACTCTACACTCTATACCCTACACTCTATACCCTACACTCTACACCCTGCACTCTATACCCTACACACTATACCCTACACTCTACACTCTATACCCTACACTCTATACCCTACACTCTATACCCTACACTCTACACTCTATACCCTACACTCTATAGCCTACACTCTACAATCTATACCCTACACTCTATACCCTACACTCTATACCCTACAGTCTATACCCTACACTCTATACCCTGCACTCTACACCCTACACTCTATACCCTACACTCTATATAATACACTCTATACCCTACACTCTACACTCTATACCCTACACTCTACACCCTACACTCTATACCCTACACTCTAATCCTTACACTCTACACTCTATACCCTACACTCTATACCCTACACTCTACACTCTATACCTTACACTCTACACTATATTCCCTACACTCTATACCCTACACTCTATACCCTACACTCTATACACTACACTCTATACCCTACACTCTACACCCTACACTCTATACCCTACACTCTATACCATACACTCTATACCCTACACTCTACACTCTATACCCTACACTCTACACCCTACACTCTATACCCTACACTCTAATCCCTACACTCTACACTCTATACCCTATACTCTATACCCTACACTCTATACCCTACACTCTACACTCTCTACCCTACACTCTATACCCTGCACTCTATACCCTACACTCTATACCCTACACTCTACACTCTATACCCTACACTCTACACTCTATACCCTACACTCTATACCCTACACTCTATACCCTACACTCTATACCCTACACTCTACACTCTATGCCCTACACTCTACACTCTATACCCTACACTCTACACTCTATACCCTACACTCTACACTCTATACCCTACACTCTATACCCTACACTCTATACCATACACTCTACACTCTATGCCCTACACTCTACACTCTATACCTTACACTCTACACTCTATTCCCTACACTCTATACCCTACACTCTATACCCTACACTCTATACCCTACACTCTACACCCCACACTCTATACCCTACACTCTATACCCTACACTCTATACCCTACACTCTACACTCTATACCCTACACTCTACACCCTACACTCTATACACTACACTCTAATCCCTACACTCTACACTCTATACCCTACACTCTATACCCTACACTCTATACCCTACACTCTACACTCTCTACCCTACACTCTCTACCCTACACTCTATACCCTACACTCTATACCCTACACTCTACACTCTATACCCTACACTCTACACTCTATACCCTACACTCTATACCCTACACTCTATACCCTACACTCTACACTCTATGCCCTACACTCTACACTATATACCCTACACTCTATACCCTACACTCTATACCCTACACTCTATACACTACACTCTATACCCTACACTCTATGCCCTACACTCTATACCCTACACTCTATACCCTAAACTCTATACCGTACACGCTACACTCTATACCCTACACTCTATACCCTACACTCTATACCCTACACTCTACACTCTATACCCTACATTCTATACCCTACACTCTATACCCTACACTCTACACTCTATACCCTACACTCTATACCCTACACTCTATGCCCTACACTCTATACCATACACTCTATACCCTACACTCTATACCCTACACTCTATACCCTACACTTTGTACCCTACACTCTACACTCTATACCCTACACTCTATGCCCTACACTCTATACCCTACACTCTACAATCTATACCCTACACTCTATACCCTACACTCTATACCCTACACTCTATACCCTACACTCTATGCCCTACACTCTATACCCTACACTCTATACCCTACACTCTATACCCTACACTCTATACCCTACACTCTACACTCTATACCCTACACTCTATACCCTACACTCTATACCATACACTCTACACTCTATACCCTACACTCTATACCATACACTCTACACCATACACTCTATAGCATACACTCTATACCCTACACTCTACACTCTATACCCTACACTCTATACCCTACACTCTACACCCTGCACTCTATACCCTACACACTATACCCTACACTCTACACTCTATTCCCTACACTCTATACCCTACACTCTATACCATACACTCTACACTCTATACCCTACACTCTATAGCCTACACTCTACAATCTATACCCTACACTCTATACCCTACACTCTATACCCTACAGTCTATACCCTACACTCTATACCCTACACTCTACACTCTATACCTTACACTCTACACTCTATTCCCTACACTCTATACCCTACACTCTATACCCTACACTCTATACCCTACACTCTATACCCTACACTCTACACCCTACACTCTATACCCTACACTCTATACAATACACTCTATACCCTACACTCTACACTCTATACCCTACACTCTACACCCTACACTCTATACCCTACACTCTAATCCCTACACTCTACACTCTATACCCTACACTCTATACCCTACACTCTACACTCTATACCTTACACTCTACACTCTATTCCCTACACTCTATACCCTACACTCTATACCCTACACTCTATACCCTACACTCTATACCCTACACTCTACACCCTACACTCTATACCCTACACTCTATACCATACACTCTATACCCTACACTCTACACTCTATACCCTACACTCTACACCCTACACTCTATACCCTACACTCTAATCCCTACACTCTACACTCTATGCCCTACACTCTATACCCTACACTCTATACCCTACACTCTACACTCTCTACCCTACACTCTATACCCTGCACTCTATACCCTACACTCTATACCCTACACTCTACACTCTATACCCTACACTCTACACTCTATACCCTACACTCTATACCCTACACTCTATACCCTCTACTCTATACCCTACACTCTACACTCTATGCCCTACACTCTACACTCTATACCCTACACTCTACACTCTATACCCTACACTCTACACTCTATACCCTACACTCTATACCCTACACTCTATACCCAACACTCTACACTCTATGCCTTACACTCTACACTCTATACCTTACACTCTACACTCTATTCCCTACACTCTATACCCTACACTCTATTCCCTACACTCTATACCCTACACTCTACACCCCACACTCTATACCCTACACTCTATACCATACACTCTATACCCTACACTCTACACTCTATACCCTACACTCTACACCCTACACTCTATACACTACACTCTAATCCCTACACTCTACACTCTATACCCTACACTCTATACCCTACACTTTATACCCTACACTCTACACTCTCTACCCTACACTCTCTACCCTACACTCTATATCCTACACTCTATACCCTACACTCTACACTCTATACCCTACACTCTACACTCTATACCCTACACTCTATACCCTACACTCTATACCCTACACTCTACACTCTATGCCCTACACGCTACACTCTATACCCTACACTCTATACCCTACACTCTATACCCTACACTCTATACCCTACACTCTATACCCTACACTCTACACTCTACACTCTATACCCTACACTCTATAACCTACACCCTATACCCTACACTCTATGCCCTACACTCTATACCATACACTCTATACCCTACACTGTATACCCTACACTCTATACCCTACACTCTATACCCTACACTCTACACTCTATACCCTACACTCTATACTCTACACTCTATACCCTACACTCTACACTCTATACCCTACACTCTATGCCCTACACTCTATACCCTACACTCTACACTCTATACCCTACACTCTATACCCTACACTCTATGCCCTACACTCTATACCCTACACTCTATACCCTACACTCTATACCCTACACTGTATACCCTACACTCTACACTCTATACCCTACACTCTATACCCTACACTCTACACCCTACACTCTACACTCTATACCCTACTCTCTATACCCTACACTCTATGCCCTACACTCTATACCCTACACTCTATACCCTACACTCTACACTCTATACCCTACACTCTATACCCTACACTCTATACCCTACACTCTACACTCTATTCCCTACACTCTATACCCTACATTCTATACCCTACACTCTATACCCTACACTCTATACCCTACACTCTACACCCTACACTCTATACCCTACACTCTATACCATACACTCTATACCCTACACTCTACACTCTATGCCCTACACTCTACACCCTACACTCTATACCCTACACTCTAATCCCTACACTCTACACTCTATACCCTACACTCTATACCCTACACTCTATACCCTACACTCTACACTCTATGCCCTACACTCTACACTCTATACCCTACACTCTATACCCTACACTCTACACTCTATACCCTACATTCTGCACTCTATACCCTACACTATATACCCTACACTCTATACCCTACACTCTATACCCTACACTCTATACCCTACACTCTACACCCTACACTCTATACCCTACACTCTATACCATACACTCTATACCCTACACTCTACACTCTATGCCCTACACTCTACACCCTACACTCTATACCCTACACTCTAATCCCTACACTCTACACTCTATACCCTACACTCTATACCCTACACTCTATACCCTACACTCTACACTCTCTACCCTACACTCTCTACCCTACACTCTATACCCTACACTTTATACCCTACACTCTACACTCTATACCCTACACTCTACACTCTATACCCTACACTCTATACCCTACACTCTATACCCTACACTCTACACTCTATACCCTACACTCTATACCCTACACTCTATGCCCTACACTCTATACCCTACACTCTATACCCTACACTCTATACCCTACACTCTACACTCTATACCCTACACTCTATACCCTACACTCTGTGCCCTACACTCTATACCCTACACTCTATACCCTACACTCTATACCCTACACTCTACACTCTTTACCCTACACTCTATACCCTACACTCTATACCCTACACTCTAATCCCTACACTCTACACTCTATACCCTACACTCTACACTCTATTCCCTACACTCTATACCCTACACTCTATACCCTACACTCGATACCCTACACTCTATACCCAACACTCTACACCCTACACTCTATACCCTACACTCTATACCATACACTCTATACCCTACACTCTACACTCTATACCCTACACTGTACACTCTATACCCTACACTCTATACCCTACACTCTATACCCTACACTCTATACCCTACACTCTACACTTTATACCCTACACTCTACACTCTATACCCTACACTCTATACCCTACACTCTATACCCTACACTCTATACCCTACACTCTACACTCTATACCCTACACTCTATACCCTACACTCTACACCCTACACTCTATACCCTACACTCTATACCCTACACTCTATACCCTACACTCTATACCCTACACTCTACACCCTACACTCTATACCCTACACTCTATACCATACACTCTATACCCTACACTCTACACTCTATGCCCTACACTCTACACCCTACACTCTATACCCTACACTCTAATCCCTACACTCTACACTCTATACCCTACACTCTATACCCTACACTCTATACCCTACACTCTACACTCTATGCCCTACACTCTACACTCTATACCCTACACTCTACACTCTATACCCTACACTCTACACTCTATACCCTACACTCTATACCCTACACTCTATACCCTACACTCTATACCCTACACTCTATACCCTACACTCTATACCCTACACTCTACACCCTACACTCTATACCCTACACTCTATACCATACACTCTATACCCTACACTCTATGCCCTACACTCTACACCCTACACTCTATACCCTACCCTCTAATCCCTACACTCTACACTCTATACCCTACACTCTATACCCTACACTCTATACCCTACACTCTACACTCTCTACCCTACACTCTCTACCCTACACTCTATACCCTACACTCTATACCCTACACTCTACACTCTATACCCTACACTCTACACTCTATACCCTACACTCTATACCCTACACTCTATACCCTACACTCTACACTCTATACCCTACACTCTATACCCTACACTCTATGCCCTACACTCTATACCCTACACTCTATACCCTACACTCTATACCCTACACTCTACACTCTATACCCTACACTCTATACCCTACACTCTACACTCTATACCCTACACTCTATACCCTACACTCTATACCCTACACTCTACACTCTATACCCTACACTCTATACCCTACACTCTATGCCCTACACTCTATACCCTACACTCTATACCCTACACTCTATACCCTACACTCTATACCCTACACTCTACACTCTATACCCTACACTCTATACCCTACACTCTATACCCTACACTCTACACTCTATACCCTACACTCTATACCCTACACTCTATGCCCTACACTCTATACCCTACACTCTATACCCTACACTCTATACCCTACACTCTACACTCTTTACCCTACACTCTATACCCTACACTCTATACCCTACACTCTAATCCCTACACTCTACACTCTATACCCTACACTTTACACTCTATTCCCTACACTCTATACCCTACACTCTATACCCTACACTCGATACCCTACACTCTATACCCAACACTCTACACCCTACACTCTATACCCTACACTCTATACCATACACTCTATACCCTACACTCTACACTCTATACCCTACACTGTACACTCTATACCCTACACTCTATACCCTACACTCTATACCCTACACTCTATACCCTACACTCTACACTTTATACCCTACACTCTACACTCTATACCCTACACTCTATACCCTACACTCTATACCCTACACTCTATACCCTACACTCTACACTCTATACCCTACACTCTATACCCTACACTCTACACCCTACACTCTATACCCTACACTCTATGCCCTACACTCTATACCCTACACTCTATACCCTACACTCTATACCCTACACTCTACACTCTAAACTCTACTCTCTATACCCTACACTCTATACCCTACACTCTACACTCTATACCCTACACTCTATACCCTACACTCTATACCCTACACTCTACACTCTATACCCTACACTCTATACCCTACACTCTATGCCCTACACTCTATACCCTACACTCTATACCCTACACTCTACACCCTACACTCTATACCCTACACTCTACACTCTATACCCTACACTCTATACCCTACACTCTATACCCTACACTCTACACTCTATACCCTACACTCTATGCCCTACACTCTATACCCTACACTCTACACTCTATACCCTACACTCTATACCCTACACTCTATGCCCTACACTCTATACCCTACACTCTATACCCTACACTCTATACCCTACACTCTATACCCTACACTCTACACTCTATACCCTACACTCTATACCCTACACTCTATACCCTACACTCTATACCCTACACTCTACACTCTATACCCTACACTCTATACCCTACACTTTATGCCCTACACTCTATACCCTACACTCTATACCCTACACACTATACCCTACACTCTATACCATACACTCTATACCCTACACTCTACACTCTATGCCCTACACTCTACACCCTACACTCTATACCCTACACTCTACACTCTATGCCTACACTCTACACTCTATACCCTACACTCTATACCCTACACTCTATACCCTACACTCTATACCCTACACTCTATACCCTACACTCTACACCCTACACTCTACACCCTACACTCTATACCATACACTCTATACCCTACACTCTACACTCTATGCCCTACACTCTACACCCTACACTCTATACCCTACACTCTAATCCCTACACTCTACACTCTATACCCTACACTCTATACCCTACACTCTATACCCTACACTCTACACTCTCTACCCTACACTCTATACCCTACACTCTATACCCTACACTCTATACCCTACACTCTACACTCTATACTCTACACTCTACACTCTATACCCTACACTCTATACCCTACACTCTATACCCTACACTCTACACTCTATACCCTACACTCTATACCCTACACTCTATGCCCTACACTCTATACCCTACACTCTATACCCTACACTCTATACCCTACACTCTACACTCTATACCCTACACTCTATACCCTACACTCTACACTCTATACCCTACACTCTATACCCTACACTCTATACCCTACACTCTACACTCTATACCCTACACTCTATACCCTACACTCTATGCCCTACACTCTATAACCTACACCCTACACTCTATACCCTACACTCTATACCCTACACTCTACACTCTATACCCTACACTCTATACCCTACACTCTATACCCTACACTCTACACTCTATACCCTACACTCTATACCCTACACTCTATGCCCTACACTCTATACCCTACACTCTATACCCTACACTCTATACCCTACACTCTACACTCTATACCCTACACTCTAATCCCTACACTCTACACTCTATACCCTACACTCTACACTCTATTCCCTACACTCTATACCCTACACTCTATACCCTACACTCGATACCCTACACTCTATACCCAACACTGTACACCCTACACTCTATACCCTACACTCTATACCATACACTCTATACCCTACACTCTACACTCTATACCCTACACTGTACACTCTATACCCTACACTCTATACCCTACACTCTATACCCTACACTCTACACTCTATTCCCTACACTCTATACCCTACACTCTATACCCTACACTTGATACCCTACACTCTATACCCAACACTCTACACCCTACACTCTTTACCCTACACTCTATACCATACACTCTATACCCTACACTCTACACTCTATACCCTACACTGTACACTCTATACCCTACACTCTATACCCTACACTCTATACCCTACACTCTATACCCTACACTCTACACTTTATACCCTACACTCTACACTCTATACCCTACACTCTATACCCTACACTCTATACCCTACACTCTATACCCTACACTCTATACCCTACACTCTACACTCTATACCCTACACTCTATACCCTACACTCTACACCCTACACTCTATTCCCTACACTCTATGCCCTACACTCTATACCCTACACTCTATACCCTACACTCTATACCCTACACTCTACACTCTATACTCTACACTATATACCCTACACTCTATACCCTACACTCTACACTCTATACCCTACACTCTATACCCTACACTCTATACCCTACACTCTACACTCTATACCCTACACTCTATACCCTACACTCTATGCCCTACACTCTATACCCTACACTCTATACCCTACACTCTATACCCTACACTCTATACCCTACACTCTACACTCTATACCCTACACTCTATACCCTACACTCTATACCCTACACTCTACACTCTATACCCTACACTCTATGCCCTACACTCTATACCCTACACTCTACACTCTATACCCTACACTCTATACCCTACACTCTATGCCCTACACTCTATACCCTACACTCTATACCCTACACTCTATACCCTACACTCTATACCCTACACTCTACACTCTATACCCTACACTCTATACCCTACACTCTATACCCTACACTCTATACCCTACACTCTACACTCTATACCCTACACTCTATACCCTACACTCTATGCCCTACACTCTATACCCTACACTCTATACCCTACACTCTATACCCTACACTCTACACTCTATACCCTACACTCTATACCCTACACTCTATACCCTACACTCTACACTCTATTCCCTACACTCTATACCCTACACTCTATACCCTACACTCTATACCCTACACTCTATACCCTACACTGTACACCCTACACTCTATACCCTACACTCTATACCATACACTCTATACCCTACACTCTACACTCTATGCCCTACACTCTACACCCTACACTCTATACCCTACACTCTAATCCCTACACTCTACTCTCTATACCCTACACTCTATACTCTACACTCTATACCCTACACTCTACACTCTATACCCTACACTCTATACCCTACACTCTATACCCTACACTCTATACCCTACACTCTACACTCTATGCCCTACATTCTACACTCTATACCCTACACTCTCCACTCTATACTCTACACTCTATACCCTACACTCTATACCCTACACTCTATACCCTACACTCTACACTCTATGCCCTACACTCTACATCCTACACTCTATACCCTACACTCTAATCCCTACACTCTACACTCTATACCCTACACTCTATACCCTACACTCTAAACTCTCTACCCTACACTGAACACTCTATACCCTACACTCTATACCCTACACTCTACACCCTACACTCTATACCCTACACTCTATACCATACACTCTATACCCTACACTCTACACTCTATACCCTACACTGTACACTCTATACCCTACACTCTATACCCTACACTCTATACCCTACACTCTATACCCTACACTCTACACTTTATACCCTACACTCTACACTCTATACCCTACACTCTATACCCTACACTCTATACCCTACACTCTATACCCTACACTCTACACTCTATACCCTACACTCTATACCCTACACTCTACACCCTACACTCTATACCCTACACTCTATGCCCTACACTCTATACCCTACACTCTATACCCTACACTCTATACCCTACACTCTACACTCTATACTCTACACTCTATACCCTACACTCTATACCCTACACTCTACACTCTATACCCTACACTCTATACCCTACACTCTATACCCTACACTCTACACTCTATACCCTACACTCTATACCCTACACTCTATGCCCTACACTCTATACCCTACACTCTATACCCTACACTCTACACTCTATACTCTACACTCTATACCCTACACTCTATACCCTACACTCTACACTCTATACCCTACACTCTATACCCTACACTCTATACCCTACACTCTACACTTTATACCCTACACTCTATACCCTACACTCTATGCCCTACACTCTATACCCTACACTCTATACCCTACACTCTATACCCTACACTCTACACTCTATACTCTACACTCTATACCCTACACTCTATACCCTACACTCTACACTCTATACCCTACACTCTATACCCTACACTCTATACCCTACACTCTACACTCTATACCCTACACTCTATGCCCTACACTCTATACCCTACACTCTACACTCTATACCCTACACTCTATACCCTACACTCTATACCCTACACTCTATACCCTACACTCTATACCCTACACTCTACACTCTATACCCTACACTCTATACCCTACACTCTATACCCTACACTCTATACCCTACACTCTACACTCTATACCCTACACTCTATACCCTACACTCTATGCCCTACACTCTATACCCTACACAGTATACCCTACACTCTATACCCTACACTCTACACTCTATACCCTACACTCTATACCCTACACTCTATACCCTACACTCTACACTCTATTCCCTACACTCTATACCCTACACTCTATACCCTACACTCTATACCCTACACTCTACACCCTACACTCTATACCCTACACTCTATACCATACACTCTATACCCTACACTCTACACTCTATGCCCTACACTCTACACCCTACACTCTATACCCTACACTCTAATCCCTACACTCTACACTCTATACCCTACACTCTATACCCTACACTCTATACCCTACACTCTACACTCTATACCCTACACTCTATACCCTACACTCTATACCCTACACTCTACACTCTATGCCCTACACTCTACACTCTATACCCTATACTCTACACTCTATACTCTACACTCTATACCCTACACTCTATACCCTACACTCTATACCCTACACTCTATACCCTACACTCTACACTCTATGCCCTACACTCTACACCCTACACTCTATACCCTACACTCTAATCCCTACACTCTACACTCTATACCCTACACTCTATACCCTACACTCTACACTCTATACCCTACACTCTACACTCCATACCCTACACTCTATACCCTACACTCTACACTCTATACCCTACACTCTATACCCTACACTCTATGCCCTACACTCTATACCCTACACTCTATACCCTACACTCTATACCCTACACTCTACACTCTATACCCTACACTCTATACCCTACACTCTACACTCTATACCCTACACTCTATACCCTACACTCTATACCCTACACTCTACACTCTATACCCTACACTCTATACCCTACACTCTATGCCCTACACTCTATACCCTACACTCTATACCCTACACTCTATACCCTTCACTCTATACCCTACACTCTACACTCTATACCCTACACTCTATACCCTACACTATATACCCTACACTCTACACTCTATACCCTACACTCTATACCCTACACTCTACACTCTATACCCTACACTCTATACCCTACACTCTATACCCTACACTCTACACTCTATACCCTACACTCTATACCCTACACTCTATGCCCTACACTCTATACCCTACACTCTATACCCTACACTCTATACCCTACACTCTATACCCTACACTCTACACTCTATACCCTACACTCTATACCCTACACTCTATACCCTACACTCTACACTCTATACCCTACACTCTATGCCCTACACTCTATACCCTACACTCTACACTCTATACCCTACACTCTATACCCTACACTCTATGCCCTACACTCTATACCCTACACTCTATACCCTACACTCTATACCCTACACTCTATACCCTACACTCTACACTCTATACCCTACACTCTATACCCTACACTCTATACCCTACACTCTACACTCTATACCCTACACTCTATGCCCTACACTCTATACCCTACACTCTACACTCTATACCCTACACTCTATACCCTACACTCTATGCCCTACACTCTATACCCTACACTCTATACCCTACACTCTATACCCTACACTCTATACCCTACACTCTACACTCTATACCCTACACTCTATACCCTACACTCTATACCCTACACTCTATACCCTACACTCTACACTCTATACCCTACACTCTATACCCTACACTCTATGCCCTACACTCTATACCCTACACTCTATACCCTACACTCTATACCCTACACTCTACACTCTATACCCTACACTCTATACCCTACACTCTATACCCTACACTCTACACTCTATTCCCTACACTCTATACCCTACACTCTATACCCTATACTCTGTACCCTACACTCTATACCGTACACTCTACACCCTACACTCTATACCCTACACTCTATACCATACACTCTATACCCTACACCCTACACTCTATACCCTACACTCTAATCCCTACACTCTACACTCTATACCCTACACTCTATACCCTACACTCTATACCCTACACTCTACACTCTATACCCTACACTCTACACTCTAGACCCTACACTCTATACCCTACACTCTATACCCTACACTCTATACCCTACACTCTACACTCTATGCCCTACACTCTACACGCTATACCCTATACTCTACACTCTATAATCTACACTCTATACCCTACACTCTATACCCTACACTCTATACCCTACACTCTATACCCTAGACTCGATACCCTACACTCTACACTCTATGCCCTACACTCTACACTCTATACCTTACACTCAACACTCTATTCCCTACACTCTATACCCTACACTCTATACCCTACACTCTACACCCTACACTCTATACCCTACACTCTATACCCTACAGTCTACACTCTATGCCCTACACTCTACACCCTACACTCTATACCCTACACTCTAATCCCTACACTCTACACTCTATACCCTACACTCTATACCCTACACTCTACACTCTCTACCCTACACTCTCTACCCTACACTCTATACCCTACACTCTACACTCTATACCCTACACTCTACACTCTATACCCTACACTCTATACCCTACACTCTACACTCTATACCCTACACTCTATACCCTACACTCTATGCCCTACACTCTATACCCTACACTCTATACCCTACACTCTATACCCTACACTCTACACTCTATACCCTACACTCTATACCCTACACTCTACACTCTGTACCCTACACTCTATACCCTACACTCTATACCCTACACTCTACACTCTATACCCTACACTCTATACCCTACACTCTATGCCCTACACTCTATACCCTACACTCTATACCCTACACTCTATACCCTACACTCTATACCCTACACTCTACACTCTACACCCTACACTCTATACCCTACACTCTATACCCTACACTCTACACTCTATACCCTACACTTTATACCCTACACTCTATGCCCTACACTCTATACCCTACACTCTATACCCTACACTCTATACCCTACACTCTACACTCTATACCCTACACTCTATACCCTACACTCTATACCCTACACTCTAATCCCTACACTCTACACTCTATACCCTACACTCTACACTCTATTCCCTACACTCTATACCCTACACTCTATACCCTACACTCTATACCCTACACTCTATACCCAACACTCTACACCCTACACTCTATACCCTACACTCTATACCATACACTCTATACCCTACACTCTACACTCTATACCCTACACTCTATACCCTACACTCTACACTCTATACCCTACACTCTATACCCTACACTCTATGCCCTACACTCTATACCCTGCACTCTATACCCTACACTCTATACCCTACACTCTACACTCTATACCCTACACTCTATACCCTACACTCTACACTCTGTACCCTACACTCTATACCCTACACTCTATACCCTACACTCTACACTCTATACCCTACACTCTATACCCTACACTCTATGCCCTACACTCTATACCCTACACTCTATACCCTACACTCTACACTCTATACCCTACACTCTATACCCTACACTCTACACTCTATACCCTACACTCTATACCCTACACTCTATGCCCTACACTCTATACCCTACACTCTATACCCTACACTCTATACCCTACACTCTACACTCTATACCCTACACTCTATACCCTACACTCTATACCCTACACTCTAATCCCTACACTCTACACTCTATACCCTACACTCTACACTCTATTCCCTACACTCTATACCCTACACTCTATACCCTACACTCTATACCCTACACTCTATAGCCAACACTCTACACCCTACACTCTATACCCTACACTCTATACCATACACTCTATACCCTACACTCTACACTCTATACCCTACACTCTACACTCTATACCCTACACTCTATACCCTACACTCTATACCTTACACTCTATACCCTACACTCTACACTCTATACTCTACACTCTACACTCTATACCCTCCACTCTATACCCTACACTCTATACCCTACACTCTATACCCTACACTCTATACCCTACACTCTACACTCTATACCCTACACGCTATACCCTACACTCTACACCCTACACTCTATAACCTACACTCTATGCCCTACACTCTATACCCTACACTCTATAACCTACACTCTATACCCTACACTCTACACTCTATACCCTACACTCTATACCCTACACTCTATACCCTACACTCTACACTCTATACCCTACACTCTATACCCTACACTCTATACCCTACACTCTATACCCTACACTCTATACCCTACACTCTACACTCTATACCCTACACTCTATACCCTACACTCTACACTCTATACCCTACACTCTATACCCTACACTCTAATCCCTACACTCTACACTCTATACCCTACACTCTATACCCTACACTCTATACCCTACACTCTACACTCTATACCCTACACTCTATATCCTACACTCTACACTCTATACCATACACTCTATACCCTACACTCTATACCCTACACTCTATACCCTACACTCTACACCCTACACTCTATACCTTACACTCTATACCCTACACTCTATACCCTACACTATATACCCTACACTCTACACCCTACACTCTATACCCTACACTATATACCATACACTCTATACCCTACACTCTACACTCTATACCCTACACTCTACATCCTACACTCTATACCCTACACTCTAATCCCGACACTCTACACTCTATACCCTACACTCTATACCCTACACTCTATACCATACACTCAACACTCTCTACCCTACACTCTATACCCTACACTCTATAACATACACTCTATACCCTACACTCTATACCATACACTCTACACTCTACACCCTACACTCTATACCATACACTCTACACCATACACTGTATAGCATACACTCTATACCCTACACTCTACACTCTATACCCTACACTCTATACCCTACACTCTACACCCTGCACTCTATACCCTGCACACTATACCCTACACTCTACACTCTATACCCTACACTCTATACCCTACACTCTATACCCTACAATCTACACTCTATACCCTACACTCTATAGCCTACACTCTACAATCTATACCCTACACTCTATACCCTACACTCTATACCCTACACTCTATACCCTACAGTCTATACCCTACACTCTATACCCTACACTCTACACTCTATACCTTACACTTTACACTCTATTCCCTACACTCTATACCCTACACTCTATACCCTACACTCTATACCCTACACTCTATACCCTACACTCTACACCCTACACTCTATACCCTACACTCTATACCATACACTCTATACCCTACACTCTACACCCTATACCCTACACTCTACACCCTACACTCTATACCCTACACTCTAATCCCTACACTCTACACTCTATACCCTACACTCTATACCCTACACTCTACACTCTATACCTTACACTCTACACTCTATTACCCACACTCTATACCCTACACTCTATACCCTACACTCTATACCCTACACTCTATACCCTACACTCTACACCCTACATTCTATACCCTACACTCTATACCATACACTCTATACCCTACACTCTACACTCTATACCCTACACTCTACACCCTACACTCTATACCCTACACTCTAATCCCTACACTCTACACTCTATACCCTACACTCTATACCCTACACTCTATACCCTACACTCTACACTCTCTACCCTACACTCTATACCCTGCACTCTATACCCTACACTCTATACCCTACACTCTATACCCTACACTCTATACCCTACACTCTATACCATACACTCTACACTCTATACCCTACACTCTATACCATACACTCTACACCATACACTCTATAGCATACACTCTATACCGTACACTCTACACTCTATACCCTACACTCTATACCCTACACTCTACACCCTGCACTCTATACCCTACACACTATACCCTACACTCTACACTCTATACCCTACACTCTATACCCTACACTCTATACCCTACACTCTATACCCTACAATCTACACTCTATACCCTACACTCTATAGCCTACACTCTACAATCTATACCCTACACTCTATACCCTACACTCTATACCCTACAGTCTATACCCTACACTCTATACCCTACACTCTACACTCTATACCTTACACTTTACACTCTATTCCCTACACTCTATACCCTACACTCTATACCCTACACTCTATACCCTACACTCTATACCCTACACTCTACACCCTACACTCTATACCCTACACTCTATACCATACACTCTATACCCTACACTCTACACTCTATACCCTACATGGAAACAGGAACACATGGGCTACTTGCACAGTGAACAAGTCTGTATGATCATGTTCACACACCACCAAGAAACCTGAAGACACAAAATAGAATAGTAAAACCAAAAACACTCAGTTTGAAAAAATGTTGCAGTAATCCGCAAGTGCTAGTAAAAGATGTAAAAAACAGGGTATTTGGTTGATACGTTTTTTGCAAAAAATGTATACTAAGCTGCTCTACCAATCTTCACGGTATACCCTTATCAGAGCAGTCCTAACTAATGTATGCAATCCCTATCTGATGTATTTAAAAACCTGATCATCTGTATATAACCTGTGTGAACAGGGTTCAGAGAGGAAAAATCCATGTGTGCATACAGGGTAGAACAGCTTTTGTGCAGATAGCCCAAGAGGAGTGGTGGAACTCCCCAGTCTTGTAGACACAAGAGAACAATTATGGAAACAGGAACACATGGGCTACTTGCACAGTGAACAAGTCTGTATGATCATGTTCACACACCACCAAGAAACCTGAAGACACAAAAGAGAATAGTAAAACCAAAAACACTCAGTTTGAAAAAATGTTGCAGTAATCCGCAAGTGCTAGTAAAAGATGTAAAAAACAGGGTATTTGGTTGATACGTTTTTTGCAAAAAATGTATACTAAGCTGCTCTACCAATCTTCACGGTATACCCTTATCAGAGCAGTCCTAACTAATGTATGCAATCCCTATCTGATGTATTTAAAAACCTGATCATCTGTATATAACCTGTGTGAACAGGGTTCAGAGAGGAAAAATCCATGTGTGCATACAGGGTAGAACAGCTTTTGTGCAGATAGCCCAAGAGGAGTGGTGGAACTCCCCAGTCTTGTAGACACAAGAGAACAATTATGGAAACAGGAACACATGGGCTACTTGCACAGTGAACAAGTCTGTATGATCATGTTCACACACCACCAAGAAACCTGAAGACACAAAAGAGAATAGTAAAACCAAAAACACTCAGTTTGAAAAAATGTTGCAGTAATCCGCAAGTGCTAGTAAAAGATGTAAAAAACAGGGTATTTGGTTGATACGTTTTTTGCAAAAAATGTATACTAAGCTGCTCTACCAATCTTCACGGTATACCCTTATCAGAGCAGTCCTAACTAATGTATGCAATCCCTATCTGATGTATTTAAAAACCTGATCATCTGTATATAACCTGTGTGAACAGGGTTCAGAGAGGAAAAATCCATGTGTGCATACAGGGTAGAACAGCTTTTGTGCAGATAGCCCAAGAGGAGTGGTGGAACTCCCCAGTCTTGTAGACACAAGAGAACAATTATGGAAACAGGAACACATGGGCTACTTGCACAGTGAACAAGTCTGTATGATCATGTTCACACACCACCAAGAAACCTGAAGACACAAAAGAGAATAGTAAAACCAAAAACACTCAGTTTGAAAAAATGTTGCAGTAATCCGCAAGTGCTAGTAAAAGATGTAAAAAACAGGGTATTTGGTTGATACGTTTTTTGCAAAAAATGTATACTAAGCTGCTCTACCAATCTTCACGGTATACCCTTATCAGAGCAGTCCTAACTAATGTATGCAATCCCTATCTGATGTATTTAAAAACCTGATCATCTGTATATAACCTGTGTGAACAGGGTTCAGAGAGGAAAAATCCATGTGTGCATACAGGGTAGAACAGCTTTTGTGCAGATAGCCCAAGAGGAGTGGTGGAACTCCCCAGTCTTGTAGACACAAGAGAACAATTATGGAAACAGGAACACATGGGCTACTTGCACAGTGAACAAGTCTGTATGATCATGTTCACACACCACCAAGAAACCTGAAGACACAAAAGAGAATAGTAAAACCAAAAACACTCAGTTTGAAAAAATGTTGCAGTAATCCGCAAGTGCTAGTAAAAGATGTAAAAAACAGGGTATTTGGTTGATACGTTTTTTGCAAAAAATGTATACTAAGCTGCTCTACCAATCTTCACGGTATACCCTTATCAGAGCAGTCCTAACTAATGTATGCAATCCCTATCTGATGTATTTAAAAACCTGATCATCTGTATATACCCTACACTCTATACCCTACACTCTATACCCTACACTCTATACCCTACACTCTACACTCTATACCCTACACTCTACACTCTATACCCTACACTCTACACTCTATACCCTACACTCTACACCCTACACTCTATACACTACACTCTAATCCCTACACTCTACACTCTATACCCTACACTCTATACCCTACACTCTATACCCTACACTCTACACTCTCTACCCTACACTCTCTACCCTACACTCTATACCCTACACTCTATACCCTACACTCTACACTCTATACCCTACACTCTACACTCTATACCCTACACTCTATACCCTACACTCTATACCCTACACTCTACACTCTATGCCCTACACTCTACACTCTATACCCTACACTCTACACCCTACACTCTATACCCTACACTCTACACTCTATACCCTACACTCTATACCCTACACTCTATGCCCTACACTCTATACCCTACACTCTATACCCTACACTCTATACCCTACACTCTACACTCTATACCCTACACTCTATACCCTACACTCTATACCCTACAATCTACACTATATACCCTACACTCTATACCCTACACTCTATACCCTACACTCTACACTCTATACCCTACACTCTATACCCTACACTCTATGCCCTACACTCAAGATTCAAGATTCAAGATTCAAAGAAGCTTTATTGGCAGGACCAAATACACATCAGTTTTGCCAAAGCAAGTGTATAGAGGCAATAGGGATAGGGACTGAGGGGATGTTGGGTAGGAGCTGTGGGGGGAGGTGGATGGGGCAGATCCAGGTTGGGCGCTATAGTCCATGGCATAGGGGAGGTGGATGGGGCAGATCCAGGTTGGGGGCTATAGTCCATGGCATAGGGGAGGTGGATGGGGCAGGTTCATGTTGGGGGCTATAGTCCATGGCATAGGGGAGGTGGATGGGGCAGATCCATTGTGGGGGCTATAGTCCATGGCATAGGGGAGGTGGATGGGGCAGATCCAGGTTGGGGGCTATAGTCCATGGCATAGGGGAGGTGGATGGGGCAGGTTCAGGTTGGGGGCTATAGTCCATGGCATAGGGGAGGTGGATGGGGCAGGTCCATTGTGGGGGCTATAGTCCATGGCATAGGGGAGGTGGATGGGGCAGATCCAGGTTGGGGGCTATAGTCCATGGCATCATAGTTCTCTTTCTCGCAGTCTATGGCATTCGCTCACATACCGCGCTGCTATCTCCACCGCTCTCTCTTCTTCTCCCAGCAAGATATATGTTTTCTCTTCCTCCTTCATGGTGATGAAGTCTGGGAAGAGATGTGAGAGTCTCCTGAAGTGAGTGTCCCTCACTGCTGAGTATTTGGAGCAGTGTAGCAGGAAGTGGGTTTCGTCCTCTATGGCCTCCTGGTCACAGTGTTGGCACAGTCTTTCCTCCCTGGGCTTGTAGCTCTGCCTGTGTCGGCCACATTCGATGGCCAGACTGTGGGCGCTGAGTCTATATCGGCTCAGGATCTGGCGGTCTCTGGGGTCCGGGAGTTTCTCCAGATATGGGGCCAGTCTGTAGTCTCTCTGTAGGCTCCGGTACATGGTCAGTTTCTGTGAGCTGATGATATCATTCTTCCAGTCACTGACATACCTCTCCTGGCCTTCATCTGCCATCTTCCTAATTCCGGCTTTTGTCAGGTTGTTGTGATTGGTGTTCTGCTCCGGTTGGGTTTGGCTGGGCTGTTCCGGGGGTTCTGGTTTTTCTGTTTCACCTTCATGTATCAGGGCTTTATGGTGATGGGAGCTTGGATTGCTCCTATGCAGGTGAGCCCGGAATGACAGCGCCCTCTTTAGAACTGTCAGGTGTAGAGGGAATCTGCCCAGCTCGGCCCGACAAGCACTGTTGGAGGTGCTCCGATGGACCTGGAGAAGGTGCTTGCAGAATTCCAGGTGGAATATTTCTGTTGGACTGGAGTCCCACTTGGACCAGTCTGGGTAGGTGTGAGGACCCCAGACTTCGCTGCCATACAGGAGGATTGGGGCGATGATGGAGTCGAAGATTTTTAGCCAGACCCTCACTGGTGGCTTCAGATGGTAGAGTGTCCTTCGGATGGCATAGAAGGTTTTGCAGGCCTTGTCTTTCAGGGTCTCTATGGCTTGTTTGAAGTTCCCTGACCGGTGAATCTCTAGGCCCAGGTAGGTATATTTGTCCGTTCCTGTGAGGTCGCAGTTGTTGAGGATAAATGATGGGTGTTGGTCTGATCTTCTCTTTCTCCTCTGGAACACCATGGTGTTGGTTTTCTTTAGGTTGACCGGTAGGGCCCAGGTGGAGCTGAATTTCTCTAGGATTTTCAGGTTGTCCTGGAGGCCTTTCTCGGTTGGTGACAGCAGCAGCAGGTCATCTGCATACAGCAGGAATTTCACCTGAGCGTCGTGGAGGGTGAGTCCTGGTGCTGAGGAGGATTCCAGGGCGGTAGCCAGCTCGTTGATGTAGATGTTGAAGAGCGTTGGGCTTAGGCTGCAGCCTTGTCTTACTCCGCGGCTCTGCTGGAAAAAAGCCGTTCTTTTGCCGCTCACACTCACGCTGCAGCTGCTCTCGGTGTAGGAGCTTTTGATGACATCGTAGGTCTTTCCTCCTATTCCACTCTCCAGCAGTTTCAGGAATAAGCCCGGGTGCCACACTGAATCAAAGGCCTTTTTAAAGTCCACAAAGCAGGCGTATATCTTCCCATTCTTTGTATTGTAGATGTGTCTCTGAATGAGGCTGTGCAGAGTATAGATGTGGTCAGTGGTGCGGTGGTTCGGCATGAACCCTGCTTGGCTCTTGTTGAGGACGTTGTGCTCGGTGAGGAAGGTGAGGATCCTCTTGTTCAGGATACTGTTGAACAGTTTTCCCAGGTTGCTGCTGACGCATATGCCTCTGTAGTTGGCTGGGTCATACCTGTCCCCACTCTTGTGGATGGGTGTGATGAGGCCTTGGTTCCAGATACGAGGGAAGTAGCCGGCACTCAGTACAATATTGAAGAGTTTAACCATTGCAGCCTGTATTTCTCTACACTCTGTATTTCTCTACACATTTCTCTACACTCTATACCCTACACTCTATACCCTACACTCTATACCCTACACTCTATACCCTACACTCTATACCCTATACTCTACACTCTATACCCTACAGTCTATACCCTACACTCTATACCCTACACTCTGCACTCTATACCCTACACTCTATACCCTACACTCTATGCCCTACACTCTACACTCTATATCCTACACTCTATACCCTACACTCTATGCCCTACACTCTATACCCTACACTCTATACCCTACACTCTATACCCTACACTCTACACTCTATACCCTACACTCTATACCCTACACTCTATACCCTACACTCTATACCCTACACTCTACACTATATACCCTACACTCTACACCCTACACTCTATACCCTACACTCTAATCCCTACACTCTACACTCTATACCCTACACTCTATACCCTACACTCTATACCCTACACTCTACACTCTCTACCCTACACTCTCTACCCTACACTCTATACCCTACACTCTATACCCTACACTCTACACTCTATACCCTACACTCTACACTCTATACCCTACACTCTATACCCTACACTCTATACCCTACACTCTACACTCTATGCCCTACACTCTACACTCTATACCCTACACTCTATACCCTACACTCTATACCCTACACTCTACACTCTATACCCTACACTCTATACCCTACACTCTATGCCCTACACTCTATACCCTACACTCTATACCCTACACTCTATACCCTACACTCTACACTCTATACCCTACACTCTATACCCTACACTCTATACCCTACACTCTACACTATATACCCTACACTCTATACCCTACACTCTATACCCTACACTCTACACTCTATACCCTACACTCTATACCCTACACTCTATGCCCTACACTCTATACCCTACACTCTATACCCTACACTCTATACCCTACACTCTATACCCTATACTCTACACTCTATACCCTACAGTCTATACCCTACACTCTATACCCTACACTCTGCACTCTATACCCTACACTCTATACCCTACACTCTATACCCTACACTCTACACTCTATATCCTACACTCTATACCCTACACTCTATGCCCTACACTCTATACCCTACACTCTATACCCTACACTCTATACCCTACACTCTACACTCTATACCCTACACTCTATACCCTACACTCTATACCCTACACTCTATACCCTACACTCTATACCCTACACTCTACACTCTATACCCTACACTCTACACTATATACCCTACACTCTACACCCTACACTCTATACCCTACACTCTAATCCCTACACTCTACACTCTATACCCTACACTCTATACCCTACACTCTACACTCTATACCTTACACTCTGCACTCTATTCCCTACACTCTATACCCTACACTCTATACCCTACACTCTATACCCTACACTCTATACCATACACTCTATACCCTACACTCTACACTCTATACCCTACACTCTACACCCTACACTCTATACCCTACACTCTAATCCCTACACTCTAAACTCTATACCCTACACTCTATACCCTACACTCTATACCCTACACTCTACACTCTCTACCCTACACTCTATACCCTGCACTCTATACCCTACACTCTATACCCTACACTCTACACTCTATACCCTACACTCTACACTCTATACCCTACACTCTATACCCTACACTCTATACCCTACACTCTATACCCTACACTCTACACTCTATGCCCTACACTCTACACTCTATACCCTACACTCTACACTCTATACCCTACACTCTACACTCTATACCCTACACTCTATACCCTACACTCTATACCCTACACTCTACACTCTATGCCCTACACTCTACACTCTATACCTTACACTCTACACTCTATTCCCTACACTCTATACCCTACACTCTATACCCTACACTCTATACCCTACACTCTACACTCTATGCCCTACACTCTACACTCTATACCTTACACTCTACACTCTATTCCCTACACTCTATACCCTACACTCTATACCCTACACTCTACACCCCACACTCTATACCCTACACTCTATACCATACACTCTATACCCTACACTCTACACTCTATACCCTACACTCTACACCCTACACTCTATACACTACACTCTAATCCCTACACTCTACACTCTATACCCTACACTCTATACCCTACACTCTATACCCTACACTCTACACTCTCTACCCTACACTCTCTACCCTACACTCTATACCCTACACTCTATACCCTACACTCTACACTCTATACCCTACACTCTATACCCTACACTCTATACCCTACACTCTACACTCTATGCCCTACACTCTACACTCTATACCCTACACTCTATACCCTACACTCTATACCCTATACTCTACACTCTATACCCTACACTCTATACCCTACACTCTATGCCCTACACTCTATACCCTACACTCTATACCCTACACTCTATACTCTATACCCTACACTCTATACCCTACACTCTATACCCTACACTCTACACTATATACCCTACACTCTATACCCTACACTCTATACCCTACACTCTACACTCTATACCCTACACTCTATACCCTACACTCTATGCCCTACACTCTATACCCTACACTCTATACCCTACACTCTATACCCTACACTCTATACCCTATACTCTACACTCTATACCCTACAGTCTATACCCTACACTCTATACCCTACACTCTGCACTCTATACCCTACACTCTATACCCTACACTCTACACTCTATATCCTACACTCTATACCCTACACTCTATGCCCTACACTCTATACCCTACACTCTATACCCTACACTCTATACCCTACACTCTACACTCTATACCCTACACTCTATACCCTACACTCTATACCCTACACTCTACACTCTATTCCCTACACTCTATACCCTACACTCTATACCCTACACTCTATACCCTACACTCTACACCCTACACTCTATACCCTACACTCTATACCATACACTCTATACCCTACACTCTACACTCTATGCCCTACACTCTACACCCTACACGCTATACCCTACACTCTAATCCCTACACTCTACACTCTATACCCTACACTCTATACCCTACACTCTATACCCTACACTCTACACTCTCTACCCTACACTCTCTACCCTACACTCTATACCCTACACTCTATACCCTAAACTCTACACTCTATACCCTACACTCTACACTCTATACCCTACACTCTATACCCTACACTCTATACCCTACACTCTACACTATATACCCTACACTCTATACCCTACACTCTATGCCCTACACTCTATACCCTACACTATATACCCTACACTCTATACCCTACACTCTACACTCTATACCCTACACTCTATACCCTACACTCTATACCCTACACTCTACACTCTATACCCTACACTCTATACCCTACACTCTATACCCTACACTCTATACCCTACACTCTGCACTCTATACCCTACACTCTATACCCTACACTCTACACTCTATACCCTACACTCTATACCCTACACTCTATAATCTACACTCTATACCCTACACTCTTTACCCTACACTCTATACCCTACACTCTACACTCTATACCCTACACTCTATACCCTACACTCTATACCCTACACTCTACACTCTATACCCTACACTCTATACCCTACACTCTATGCCCTACACTCTATACCCTACACTCTATACCCTACACTCTATACCCTACACTCTACACTCTATACCCTACACTCTATACCCTACACTCTATACCCTACACTCTAATCCCTACACTCTACACCATACACTCTATAGCATACACTCTATACCCTACACTCTACACTCTATACCCTACACTCTATACCCTACACTCTACACCCTGCACTCTATACCCTACACACTATACCCTACACTCTACACTCTATACCCTACACTCTATACCCTACACTCTATACCCTACACTCTATACCCTACAATCTACACTCTATACCCTACACTCTATAGCCTACACTCTACAATCTATACCCTACACTCTATACCCTACACTCTATACCCTACAGTCTATACCCTACACTCTATACCCTACACTCTACACTTTATACCTTACACTCTACACTCTATTCCCTACACTCTATACCCTACACTCTATACCCTACACTCTATACCCTACACTCTACACCCTACACTCTATACCCTACACTCTATACCATACACTCTATACCCTACACTCTACACTCTATACCCTACACTCTACACCCTACACTCTATACACTACACTATAATCCCTACACTCTACACTCTATACCCTACACTCTATACCCTACACTCTATACCCTACACTCTACACTCTCTACCCTACACTCTCTACCCTACACTCTATACCCTACACTCTATACCCTACACTCTACACTCTATACCCTACACTCTACACTCTATACCCTACACTCTATGCCCTACACTCTATACCCTACACTCTACACTCGATGCCCTACACTCTACACTCTATACCCTACACTCTATACCCTACACTCTATACCCTACACTCTACACTCTATACCCTACACTCTATACCCTACACTCTATGCCCTACACTCTATACCCTACACTCTATACCCTACACTCTATCCCCTACACTCTACACTCTATACCCTACACTCTATACCCTACACTCTATACCCTACACTCTACACTCTATACCCTACACTCTATACCCTACACTCCATACCCTACACTCTACACTCTATACCCTACACTCTATACCCTACACTCTATGCCCTACACTCTATACCCTACACTCTATACCCTACACTCTATACCCTACACTCTATACCCTACACTCTATACCCTACACTCTACACTCTATACCCTACACTCTATACCCTACACTCTATACCCTACACTCTGCACTCTATACCCTACACTCTATACCCTACACTCTATACCCTACACTCTACACTCTATACCCTACACTTTATACCCTACACTCTATGCCCTACACTCTATACCCTACACTCTATACCCTACACTCTATACCCTACACTCTACACTCTATACCCTACACTCTATACCCTACACTCTATACCCTACACTCTACACTCTATACCCTACACTCTATGCCCTACACTCTATACCCTACACTCTATACCCTACACTCTACACTCTATACCCTACACTCTATACCCTACACTCTATGCCCTACACTCTACACTCTATTCCCTACACTCTATACCCTACACTCTATACCCTACACTCTATACCCTACACTCTATACCCTACACTCTACACCCTACACTCTATACCCTACACTCTATACCATACACTCTATACCCTACACTCTACACTCTATGCCCTACACTCTACACCCTACACTCTATACCCTACACTCTAATCCCTACACTCTACACTCTATACCCTACACTCTATACCCTACACTCTATACCCTACACTCTACACTCTCTACCCTACACTCTCTACCCTACACTCTATACCCTACACTCTATACCCTACACTCTACACTCTATACCCTACACTCTACACTCTATACCCTACACTCTATACCCTACACTCTATACCCTACACTCTACACTCTATACCCTACACTCTATACCCTACACTCTATGCCCAACACTCTATACCCTACACTCTATACCCTACACTCTATACCCTACACTCTACACTCTATACCCTACACTCTATACCCTACACTCTATACCCTACACTCTACACTCTATACCCTACACTCTATACCCTACACTCTATACCCTACACTCTATACCCTACACTCTACACTCTATACCCTACACTCTATACCCTACACTCTATACCCTACAATCTACACTATATACCCTACACTCTATACCCTACACTCTATACCCTACACTCTACACTCTATACCCTACACTCTATACCCTACACTCTATGCCCTACACTCAAGATTCAAGATTCAAGATTCAAAGAAGCTTTATTGGCAGGACCAAATACACATCAGTTTTGCCAAAGCAAGTGTATAGAGGCAATAGGGATAGGGACTGAGGGGATGTTGGGTAGGAGCTGTGGGGGGAGGTGGATGGGGCAGATCCAGGTTGGGGGCTATAGTCCATGGCATAGGGGAGGTGGATGGGGCAGATCCAGGTTGGGGGCTATAGTCCATGGCATAGGGGAGGTGGATGGGGCAGGTTCATGTTGGGGGCTATAGTCCATGGCATAGGGGAGGTGGATGGGGCAGATCCATTGTGGGGGCTATAGTCCATGGCATAGGGGAGGTGGATGGGGCAGATCCAGGTTGGGGGCTATAGTCCATGGCATAGGGGAGGTGGATGGGGCAGGTTCAGGTTGGGGGCTATAGTCCATGGCATAGGGGAGGTGGATGGGGCAGGTCCATTGTGGGGGCTATAGTCCATGGCATAGGGGAGGTGGATGGGGCAGATCCAGGTTGGGGGCTATAGTCCATGGCATCATAGTTCTCTTTCTCGCAGTCTATGGCATTCGCTCACATACCGCGCTGCTATCTCCACCGCTCTCTCTTCTTCTCCCAGCAAGATATATGTTTTCTCTTCCTCCTTCATGGTGATGAAGTCTGGGAAGAGATGTGAGAGTCTCCTGAAGTGAGTGTCCCTCACTGCTGAGTATTTGGAGCAGTGTAGCAGGAAGTGGGTTTCGTCCTCTATGGCCTCCTGGTCACAGTGTTGGCACAGTCTTTCCTCCCTGGGCTTGTAGCTCTGCCTGTGTCGGCCACATTCGATGGCCAGACTGTGGGCGCTGAGTCTATATCGGCTCAGGATCTGGCGGTCTCTGGGGTCCGGGAGTTTCTCCAGATATGGGGCCAGTCTGTAGTCTCTCTGTAGGCTCCGGTACATGGTCAGTTTCTGTGAGCTGATGATATCATTCTTCCAGTCACTGACATACCTCTCCTGGCCTTCATCTGCCATCTTCCTAATTCCGGCTTTTGTCAGGTTGTTGTGATTGGTGTTCTGCTCCGGTTGGGTTTGGCTGGGCTGTTCCGGGGGTTCTGGTTTTTCTGTTTCACCTTCATGTATCAGGGCTTTATGGTGATGGGAGCTTGGATTGCTCCTATGCAGGTGAGCCCGGAATGACAGCGCCCTCTTTAGAACTGTCAGGTGTAGAGGGAATCTGCCCAGCTCGGCCCGACAAGCACTGTTGGAGGTGCTCCGATGGACCTGGAGAAGGTGCTTGCAGAATTCCAGGTGGAATATTTCTGTTGGACTGGAGTCCCACTTGGACCAGTCTGGGTAGGTGTGAGGACCCCAGACTTCGCTGCCATACAGGAGGATTGGGGCGATGATGGAGTCGAAGATTTTTAGCCAGACCCTCACTGGTGGCTTCAGATGGTAGAGTGTCCTTCGGATGGCATAGAAGGTTTTGCAGGCCTTGTCTTTCAGGGTCTCTATGGCTTGTTTGAAGTTCCCTGACCGGTGAATCTCTAGGCCCAGGTAGGTATATTTGTCCGTTCCTGTGAGGTCGCAGTTGTTGAGGATAAATGATGGGTGTTGGTCTGATCTTCTCTTTCTCCTCTGGAACACCATGGTGTTGGTTTTCTTTAGGTTGACCGGTAGGGCCCAGGTGGAGCTGAATTTCTCTAGGATTTTCAGGTTGTCCTGGAGGCCTTTCTCGGTTGGTGACAGCAGCAGCAGGTCATCTGCATACAGCAGGAATTTCACCTGAGCGTCGTGGAGGGTGAGTCCTGGTGCTGAGGAGGATTCCAGGGCGGTAGCCAGCTCGTTGATGTAGATGTTGAAGAGCGTTGGGCTTAGGCTGCAGCCTTGTCTTACTCCGCGGCTCTGCTGGAAAAAAGCCGTTCTTTTGCCGCTCACACTCACGCTGCAGCTGCTCTCGGTGTAGGAGCTTTTGATGACATCGTAGGTCTTTCCTCCTATTCCACTCTCCAGCAGTTTCAGGAATAAGCCCGGGTGCCACACTGAATCAAAGGCCTTTTTAAAGTCCACAAAGCAGGCGTATATCTTCCCATTCTTTGTATTGTAGATGTGTCTCTGAATGAGGCTGTGCAGAGTATAGATGTGGTCAGTGGTGCGGTGGTTCGGCATGAACCCTGCTTGGCTCTTGTTGAGGACGTTGTGCTCGGTGAGGAAGGTGAGGATCCTCTTGTTCAGGATACTGTTGAACAGTTTTCCCAGGTTGCTGCTGACGCATATGCCTCTGTAGTTGGCTGGGTCATACCTGTCCCCACTCTTGTGGATGGGTGTGATGAGGCCTTGGTTCCAGGTACGAGGGAAGTAGCCGGCACTCAGTACAATATTGAAGAGTTTAACCATTGCAGCCTGTATTTCTCTACACTCTGTATTTCTCTACACATTTCTCTACACTCTATACCCTACACTCTATACCCTACACTCTATACCCTACACTCTATACCCTATACTCTACACTCTATACCCTACAGTCTATACCCTACACTCTATACCCTACACTCTGCACTCTATACCCTACACTCTATACCCTACACTCTATGCCCTACACTCTACACTCTATATCCTACACTCTATACCCTACACTCTATGCCCTACACTCTATACCCTACACTCTATACCCTACACTCTATACCCTACACTCTACACTCTATACCCTACACTCTATACCCTACACTCTATACCCTACACTCTATACCCTACACTCTACACTATATACCCTACACTCTACACCCTACACTCTATACCCTACACTCTAATCCCTACACTCTACACTCTATACCCTACACTCTATACCCTACACTCTATACCCTACACTCTACACTCTCTACCCTACACTCTCTACCCTACACTCTATACCCTACACTCTATACCCTACACTCTACACTCTATACCCTACACTCTACACTCTATACCCTACACTCTATACCCTACACTCTATACCCTACACTCTACACTCTATGCCCTACACTCTACACTCTATACCCTACACTCTATACCCTACACTCTATACCCTACACTCTACACTCTATACCCTACACTCTATACCCTACACTCTATGCCCTACACTCTATACCCTACACTCTATACCCTACACTCTATACCCTACACTCTACACTCTATACCCTACACTCTATACCCTACACTCTATACCCTACACTCTACACTATATACCCTACACTCTATACCCTACACTCTATACCCTACACTCTACACTCTATACCCTACACTCTATACCCTACACTCTATGCCCTACACTCTATACCCTACACTCTATACCCTACACTCTATACCCTACACTCTATACCCTATACTCTACACTCTATACCCTACAGTCTATACCCTACACTCTATACCCTACACTCTGCACTCTATACCCTACACTCTATACCCTACACTCTATACCCTACACTCTACACTCTATATCCTACACTCTATACCCTACACTCTATGCCCTACACTCTATACCCTACACTCTATACCCTACACTCTATACCCTACACTCTACACTCTATACCCTACACTCTATACCCTACACTCTATACCCTACACTCTATACCCTACACTCTATACCCTACACTCTACACTCTATACCCTACACTCTACACTATATACCCTACACTCTACACCCTACACTCTATACCCTACACTCTAATCCCTACACTCTACACTCTATACCCTACACTCTATACCCTACACTCTACACTCTATACCTTACACTCTGCACTCTATTCCCTACACTCTATACCCTACACTCTATACCCTACACTCTATACCCTACACTCTATACCATACACTCTATACCCTACACTCTACACTCTATACCCTACACTCTACACCCTACACTCTATACCCTACACTCTAATCCCTACACTCTAAACTCTATACCCTACACTCTATACCCTACACTCTATACCCTACACTCTACACTCTCTACCCTACACTCTATACCCTGCACTCTATACCCTACACTCTATACCCTACACTCTACACTCTATACCCTACACTCTACACTCTATACCCTACACTCTATACCCTACACTCTATACCCTACACTCTATACCCTACACTCTACACTCTATGCCCTACACTCTACACTCTATACCCTACACTCTACACTCTATACCCTACACTCTACACTCTATACCCTACACTCTATACCCTACACTCTATACCCTACACTCTACACTCTATGCCCTACACTCTACACTCTATACCTTACACTCTACACTCTATTCCCTACACTCTATACCCTACACTCTATACCCTACACTCTATACCCTACACTCTACACTCTATGCCCTACACTCTACACTCTATACCTTACACTCTACACTCTATTCCCTACACTCTATACCCTACACTCTATACCCTACACTCTACACCCCACACTCTATACCCTACACTCTATACCATACACTCTATACCCTACACTCTACACTCTATACCCTACACTCTACACCCTACACTCTATACACTACACTCTAATCCCTACACTCTACACTCTATACCCTACACTCTATACCCTACACTCTATACCCTACACTCTACACTCTCTACCCTACACTCTCTACCCTACACTCTATACCCTACACTCTATACCCTACACTCTACACTCTATACCCTACACTCTATACCCTACACTCTATACCCTACACTCTACACTCTATGCCCTACACTCTACACTCTATACCCTACACTCTATACCCTACACTCTATACCCTATACTCTACACTCTATACCCTACACTCTATACCCTACACTCTATGCCCTACACTCTATACCCTACACTCTATACCCTACACTCTATACTCTATACCCTACACTCTATACCCTACACTCTATACCCTACACTCTACACTATATACCCTACACTCTATACCCTACACTCTATACCCTACACTCTACACTCTATACCCTACACTCTATACCCTACACTCTATGCCCTACACTCTATACCCTACACTCTATACCCTACACTCTATACCCTACACTCTATACCCTACACTCTATACCCTATACTCTACACTCTATACCCTACAGTCTATACCCTACACTCTATACCCTACACTCTGCACTCTATACCCTACACTCTATACCCTACACTCTATACCCTACACTCTACACTCTATATCCTACACTCTATACCCTACACTCTATGCCCTACACTCTATACCCTACACTCTATACCCTACACTCTATACCCTACACTCTACACTCTATACCCTACACTCTATACCCTACACTCTATACCCTACACTCTACACTCTATTCCCTACACTCTATACCCTACACTCTATACCCTACACTCTATACCCTACACTCTACACCCTACACTCTATACCCTACACTCTATACCATATACTCTATACCCTACACTCTACACTCTATGCCCTACACTCTACACCCTACACGCTATACCCTACACTCTAATCCCTACACTCTACACTCTATACCCTACACTCTATACCCTACACTCTATACCCTACACTCTACACTCTCTACCCTACACTCTCTACCCTACACTCTATACACTACACTCTATACCCTAAACTCTACACTCTATACCCTACACTCTACACTCTATACCCTACACTCTATACCCTACACTCTATACCCTACACTCTACACTATATACCCTACACTCTATACCCTACACTCTATGCCCTACACTCTATACCCTACACTATATACCCTACACTCTATACCCTACACTCTACACTCTATACCCTACACTCTATACCCTACACTCTATACCCTACACTCTACACTCTATACCCTACACTCTATACCCTACACTCTATACCCTACACTCTATACCCTACACTCTGCACTCTATACCCTACACTCTATACCCTACACTCTACACTCTATACCCTACACTCTATACCCTACACTCTATAATCTACACTCTATACCCTACACTCTTTACCCTACACTCTATACCCTACACTCTACACTCTATACCCTACACTCTATACCCTACACTCTATACCCTACACTCTACACTCTATACCCTACACTCTATACCCTACACTCTATGCCCTACACTCTATACCCTACACTCTATACCCTACACTCTATACCCTACACTCTACACTCTATACCCTACACTCTATACCCTACACTCTATACCCTACACTCTAATCCCTACACTCTACACCATACACTCTATAGCATACACTCTATACCCTACACTCTACACTCTATACCCTACACTCTATACCCTACACTCTACACCCTGCACTCTATACCCTACACACTATACCCTACACTCTACACTCTATACCCTACACTCTATACCCTACACTCTATACCCTACACTCTATACCCTACAATCTACACTCTATACCCTACACTCTATAGCCTACACTCTACAATCTATACCCTACACTCTATACCCTACACTCTATACCCTACAGTCTATACCCTACACTCTATACCCTACACTCTACACTTTATACCTTACACTCTACACTCTATTCCCTACACTCTATACCCTACACTCTATACCCTACACTCTATACCCTACACTCTACACCCTACACTCTATACCCTACACTCTATACCATACACTCTATACCCTACACTCTACACCCTACACTCTACACCCTACACTCTATACCCTACACTCTACACTCTATACCCTACACTCTATACCCTACACTCTACAATCTATACCTTACACTCTACACTCTATTCCCTACACTCTATACCCTACACTCTATACCCTACACTCTATACCCTACACTCTATACCCTACACTCTACACCCTACACTCTATACCCTACACTCTATACCATACACTCTATACCCTACACTCTACACTCTATACCCTACACTTTACACCCTACACTCTATACCCTACACTCTAATCCCTACACTCTACACTCTATACCCTACACTCTATACCCTACACTCTATACCCTACACTCTAAACTCTCTACCCTACACTCTATACCCTGCACACTATACCCTACACTCTATACCCTACACTCTACACTCTATACCCTACACTCTACACTCTATACCCTACACTCTATACCCTACACTCTATACCCTACACTCTATACCCTACACTCTACACTCTATGCCCTACACTCTACACTCTATACCCTACACTCTACACTCTATACCCTACACTCTACACTCTATACCCTACACTCTATACCCTACACTCTATACCCTACACTCTACACTCTATGCCCTACACTCTACACTCTATACCTTACACTCTACACTCTATTCCCTACACTCTATACCCTACACTCTATACCCTACATTCTACACCCCACACTCTATACCCTACACTCTATACCATACACTCTATACCCTACACTCTACACTCTATACCCTACACTCTACACCCTACACTCTATACACTACACTATAATCCCTACACTCTACACTCTATACCCTACACTCTATACCCTACACTCTATACCCTACACTCTATACCATACACTCTATACCCTACACTCTACACTCTATACCCTACACTTTACACCCTACACTCTATACCCTACACTCTAATCCCTACACTCTACACTCTATACCCTACACTCTATACCCTACACTCTATACCCTACACTCTAAACTCTCTACCCTACACTCTATACCCTGCACACTATACCCTACACTCTATACCCTACACTCTACACTCTATACCCTACACTCTACACTCTATACCCTACACTCTATACCCTACACTCTATACCCTACACTCTATACCCTACACTCTACACTCTATGCCCTACACTCTACACTCTATACCCTACACTCTACACTCTATACCCTACACTCTACACTCTATACCCTACACTCTATACCCTACACTCTATACCCTACACTCTACACTCTATGCCCTACACTCTACACTCTATACCTTACACTCTACACTCTATTCCCTACACTCTATACCCTACACTCTATACCCTACATTCTACACCCCACACTCTATACCCTACACTCTATACCATACACTCTATACCCTACACTCTACACTCTATACCCTACACTCTACACCCTACACTCTATACACTACACTATAATCCCTACACTCTACACTCTATACCCTACACTCTATACCCTACACTCTATACCCTACACTCTACACTCTCTACCCTACACTCTCTACCCTACACTCTATACCCTACACTCTATACCCTACACTCTACACTCTATACCCTACACTCTACACTCTATACCCTACACTCTATGCCCTACACTCTATACCCTACACTCTACACTCGATGCCCTACACTCTACACTCTATACCCTACACTCTATACCCTACACTCTATACCCTACACTCTACACTCTATACCCTACACTCTATACCCTACACTCTATGCCCTACACTCTATACCCTACACTCTATACCCTACACTCTATCCCCTACACTCTACACTCTATACCCTACACTCTATACCCTACACTCTATACCCTACACTCTACACTCTATACCCTACACTCTATACCCTACACTCCATACCCTACACTCTACACTCTATACCCTACACTCTATACCCTACACTCTATGCCCTACACTCTATACCCTACACTCTATACCCTACACTCTATACCCTACACTCTATACCCTACACTCTATACCCTACACTCTACACTCTATACCCTACACTCTATACCCTACACTCTAAACCCTACACTCTGCACTCTATACCCTACACTCTATACCCTACACTCTATACCCTACACTCTAAACTCTCTACCCTACACTCTATACCCTGCACACTATACCCTACACTCTATACCCTACACTCTACACTCTATACCCTACACTCTACACTCTATACCCTACACTCTATACCCTACACTCTATACCCTACACTCTATACCCTACACTCTACACTCTATGCCCTACACTCTACACTCTATACCCTACACTCTACACTCTTTACCCTACACTCTACACTCTATACCCTACACTCTATACCCTACACTCTATACCCTACACTCTACACTCTTTGCCCTACACTCTACACTCTATACCTTACACTCTACACTCTATTCCCTACACTCTATACCCTACACTCTATACCCTACATTCTACACCCCACACTCTATACCCTACACTCTATACCATACACTCTATACCCTACACTCTACACTCTATACCCTACACTCTACACCCTACACTCTATACACTACACTATAATCCCTACACTCTACACTCTATACCCTACACTCTATACCCTACACTCTATACCCTACACTCTACACTCTCTACCCTACACTCTCTACCCTACACTCTATACCCTACACTCTATACCCTACACTCTACACTCTATACCCTACACTCTACACTCTATACCCTACACTCTATGCCCTACACTCTATACCCTACACTCTACACTCGATGCCCTACACTCTACACTCTATACCCTACACTCTATACCCTACACTCTATACCCTACACTCTACACTCTATACCCTACACTCTATACCCTACACTCTATGCCCTACACTCTATACCCTACACTCTATACCCTACACTCTATCCCCTACACTCTACACTCTATACCCTACACTCTATACCCTACACTCTATACCCTACACTCTACACTCTATACCCTACACTCTATACCCTACACTCCATACCCTACACTCTACACTCTATACCCTACACTCTATACCCTACACTCTATGCCCTACACTCTATACCCTACACTCTATACCCTACACTCTATACCCTACACTCTATACCCTACACTCTATACCCTACACTCTACACTCTATACCCTACACTCTATACCCTACACTCTATACCCTACACTCTGCACTCTATACCCTACACTCTATACCCTACACTCTATACCCTACACTCTACACTCTATACCCTACACTTTATACCCTACACTCTATGCCCTACACTCTATACCCTACACTCTATACCCTACACTCTATACCCTACACTCTACACTCTATACCCTACACTCTATACCCTACACTCTATACCCTACACTCTACACTCTATACCCTACACTCTATGCCCTACACTCTATACCCTACACTCTATACCCTACACTCTACACTCTATACCCTACACTCTATACCCTACACTCTATGCCCTACACTCTACACTCTATTCCCTACACTCTATACCCTACACTCTATACCCTACACTCTATACCCTACACTCTATACCCTACACTCTACACCCTACACTCTATACCCTACACTCTATACCATACACTCTATACCCTACACTCTACACTCTATGCCCTACACTCTACACCCTACACTCTATACCCTACACTCTAATCCCTACACTCTACACTCTATACCCTACACTCTATACCCTACACTCTATACCCTACACTCTACACTCTCTACCCTACACTCTCTACCCTACACTCTATACCCTACACTCTATACCCTACACTCTACACTCTATACCCTACACTCTACACTCTATACCCTACACTCTATACCCTACACTCTATACCCTACACTCTACACTCTATACCCTACACTCTATACCCTACACTCTATGCCCAACACTCTATACCCTACACTCTATACCCTACACTCTATACCCTACACTCTACACTCTATACCCTACACTCTATACCCTACACTCTATACCCTACACTCTACACTCTATACCCTACACTCTATACCCTACACTCTATACCCTACACTCTATACCCTACACTCTACACTCTATACCCTACACTCTATACCCTACACTCTACACTCTATACCCTACACTCTATACCCTACACTCTATGCCCTACACTCTATACCCTACACACTATACCCTACACTCTATACCCTACACTCTATACCCTACACTCTATACCCTACACTCTACACTCTATACCCTACACTCTATACCCTACACTCTATACCCTACACTCTGCACTCTATACCCTACACTCTATACCCTACACTCTATACCCTACACTCTACACTCTATATCCTACACTCTATACCCTACACTCTATGCCCTACACTCTATACCCTACACTCTATACCCTACACTCTATACCCTACACTCTACACTCTATACCCTACACTCTATACCCTACACTCTATACCCTACACTCTACACTCTATTCCCTACACTCTATACCCTACACTCTATACCCTACACTCTATACCCTACACTCTACACCCTACACTCTATACCCTACACTCTATACCATACACTCTATACCCTACACTCTATGCCCTACACTCTACACCCTACACGCTATACCCTACACTCTAATCCCTACACTCTACACTCTATACCCTACACTCTATACCCTACACTCTATACCCTACACTCTACACTCTCTACCCTACACTCTATACCCTACACTCTATACCCTACACTCTATACCCTACACTCTACACTCTATACCCTACACTCTACACACTATACCCTACACTCTATACCCTACACTCTATGCCCTACACTCTACACTCTATACCCTACACTCTATACCCTACACTCTATGCCCTACACTCTATACCCTACACTATATACCCTACACTCTATACCCTACACTCTACACTCTATACCCTACACTCTATACCCTACACTCTATACCCTACACTCTACACTCTATACCCTACACTCTATACCCTACACTCTATACCCTACACTCTATACCCTACACTCTGCACTCTATACCCTACACTCTATACCCTACACTCTACACTCTATACCCTACACTCTATACCCTACACTCTATAATCTACACTCTATACCCTACACTCTATACCCTACACTCTATACCCTACACTCTACACTCTATACCCTACACTCTATACCCTACACTCTATACCCTACACTCTACACTCTATACCCTACACTCTATACCCTACACTCTATGCCCTACACTCTATACCCTACACTCTATACCCTACACTCTACACTATATACCCTACACTCTACACCCTACACTCTATACCCTACACTCTAATCCCTACACTCTACACTCTATACCCTACACTCTATACCCTACACTCTATACCCTACACTCTACACTCTCTACCCTACACTCTCTACCCTACACTCTATACCCTACACTCTATACCCTACACTCTACACTCTATACCCTACACTCTACACTCTATACCCTACACTCTATACCCTACACTCTATACCCTACACTCTACACTCTATGCCCTACACTCTACACTCTATACCCTACACTCTATACCCTACACTCTATACCCTACACTCTACACTCTATACCCTACACTCTATACCCTACACTCTATGCCCTACACTCTATACCCTACACTCTATACCCTACACTCTATACCCTACACTCTACACTCTATACCCTACACTCTATACCCTACACTCTATACCCTACACTCTACACTATATACCCTACACTCTATACCCTACACTCTATACCCTACACTCTACACTCTATACCCTACACTCTATACCCTACACTCTATGCCCTACACTCTATACCCTACACTCTATACCCTACACTCTATACCCTACACTCTATACCCTATACTCTACACTCTATACCCTACAGTCTATACCCTACACTCTATACCCTACACTCTGCACTCTATACCCTACACTCTATACCCTACACTCTATACCCTACACTCTACACTCTATATCCTACACTCTATACCCTACACTCTATGCCCTACACTCTATACCCTACACTCTATACCCTACACTCTATACCCTACACTCTACACTCTATACCCTACACTCTATACCCTACACTCTATACCCTACACTCTACACTCTATTCCCTACACTCTATACCCTACACTCTATACCCTACACTCTATACCCTACACTCTACACCCTACACTCTATACCCTACACTCTATACCATACACTCTATACCCTACACTCTACACTCTATGCCCTACACTCTACACCCTACACGCTATATCCTACACTCTAATCCCTACACTCTACACTCTATACCCTACACTCTATACCCTACACTCTATACCCTACACTCTACACTCTCTACCCTACACTCTCTACCCTACACTCTATACCCTACACTCTATACCCTACACTCTACACTCTATACCCTACACTCTACACTCTATACCCTACACTCTATACCCTACACTCTATACCCTACACTCTACACTATATACCCTACACTCTATACCCTACACTCTATACCATACACTCTATACCCTACACTCTACACTCTATACCCTACACTCTACACCCTACACTCTATACCCTACACTCTATTCCCTACACTCTATACCCTACACTCTATACCCTACACTCTATACCCTACACTCTACACCCTACACTCTATACCCTACACTCTATACCATACACTCTATACCCTACACTCTACACTCTATACCCTACACTCTACACCCTACACTCTATACCCTACACTCTAATCCCTACACTCTAAACTCTATACCCTACACTCTATACCCTACACTCTATACCCTACACTCTACACTCTCTACCCTACACTCTATACCCTGCACTCTATACCCTACACTCTATACCCTACACTCTACACTCTATACCCTACACTCTACACTCTATACCCTACACTCTATACCCTACACTCTATACCCTACACTCTATACCCTACACTCTACACTCTATGCCCTACACTCTACACTCTATACCCTACACTCTACACTCTATACCCTACACTTTACACTCTATACCCTACACTCTATACCCTACACTCTATACCCTACACTCTACACTCTATGCCCTACACTCTACACTCTATACCTTACACTCTACACTCTATTCCCTACACTCTATACCCTACACTCTATACCCTACACTCTACACCCCACACTCTATACCCTACACTCTATACCATACACTCTATACCCTACACTCTACACTCTATACCCTACACTCTACACCCTACACTCTATACACTACACTCTAATCCCTACACTCTACACTCTATACCCTACACTCTATACCCTACACTCTATACCCTACACTCTACACTCTCTACCCTACACTCTCTACCCTACACTCTATACCCTACACTCTATACCCTACACTCTACACTCTATACCCTACACTCTACACTCTATACCCTACACTCTATACCCTACACTCTATACCCTACACTCTACACTCTATGCCCTACACTCTACACTCTATACCCTACACTCTATACCCTACACTCTATACCCTATACTCTACACTCTATACCCTACACTCTATACCCTACACTCTATACCCTACACTCTACACTATATACCCTACACTCTATACCCTACACTCTATACCCTACACTCTATACCCTACACTCTACACTCTATACCCTACACTCTATACCCTACACTCTATGCCCTACACTCTATACCCTACACTCTATACCCTACACTCTATACCCTACACTCTATACCCTACACTCTATACCCTATACTCTACACTCTATACCCTACAGTCTATACCCTACACTCTATACCCTACACTCTGCACTCTATACCCTACACTCTATACCCTACACTCTATACCCTACACTCTACACTCTATATCCTACACTCTATACCCTACACTCTATGCCCTACACTCTATACCCTACACTCTATACCCTACACTCTATACCCTACACTCTACACTCTATACCCTACACTCTATACCCTACACTCTATACCCTACACTCTACACTCTATTCCCTACACTCTATACCCTACACTCTATACCCTACACTCTATACCCTACACTCTACACCCTACACTCTATACCCTACACTCTATACCATACACTCTATACCCTACACTCTACACTCTATGCCCTACACTCTACACCCTACACGCTATATCCTACACTCTAATCCCTACACTCTACACTCTATACCCTACACTCTATACCCTACACTCTATACCCTACACTCTACACTCTCTACCCTACACTCTCTACCCTACACTCTATACCCTACACTCTATACCCTACACTCTACACTCTATACCCTACACTCTACACTCTATACCCTACACTCTATACCCTACACTCTATACCCTACACTCTACACTATATACCCTACACTCTATACCCTACACTCTATGCCCTACACTCTATACCCTACACTATATACCCTACACTCTATACCCTACACTCTACACTCTATACCCTACACTCTATACCCTACACTCTATACCCTACACTCTACACTCTATACCCTACACTTCATACCCTACACTCTATACCCTACACTCTATACCCTACACTCTGCACTCTATACCCTACACTCTATACCCTACACTCTACACTCTATACCCTACACTCTATACCCTACACTCTATAATCTACACTCTATACCCTACACTCTATACCCTACACTCTATACCCTACACTCTACACTCTATACCCTACACTCTATACCCTACACTCTATACCCTACACTCTACACTCTATACCCTACACTCTATACCCTACACTCTATGCCCTACACTCTATACCCTACACTCTATACCCTACACTCTATACCCTACACTCTACACTCTATACCCTACACTCTATACCCTACACTCTATACCCTACACTCTAATCCCTACACTCTACACCATACACTCTATAGCATACACTCTATACCCTACACTCTACACTCTATACCCTACACTCTATACCCTACACTCTACACCCTGCACTCTATACCCTACACACTATACCCTACACTCTACACTCTATACCCTACACTCTATACCCTACACTCTACAATCTATACCCTACACTCTATACCCTACACTCTATACCCTACAGTCTATACCCTACACTCTATACCCTACACTCTACACTTTATACCTTACACTCTACACTCTACACTCTATACCCTACACTCTATACCCTACACTCTATACCCTACACTCTAATCCCTACACTCTACACCATACACTCTATAGCATACACTCTATACCCTACACTCTACACTCTATACCCTACACTCTATACCCTACACTCTACACCCTGCACTCTATACCCTACACACTATACCCTACACTCTACACTCTATACCCTACACTCTATACCCTACACTCTATACCCTACACTCTATACCCTACAATCTACACTCTATACCCTACACTCTATAGCCTACACTCTACAATCTATACCCTACACTCTATACCCTACACTCTACACCCTACACTCTATACCCTACACTCTATACCATACACTCTATACCCTACACTCTACACCCTACACTCTACACCCTACACTCTATACCCTACACTCTACACTCTATACCCTACACTCTATACCCTACACTCTACAATCTATACCTTACACTCTACACTCTATTCCCTACACTCTATACCCTACACTCTATACCCTACACTCTATACCCTACACTCTATACCCTACACTCTACACCCTACACTCTATACCCTACACTCTATACCATACACTCTATACCCTACACTCTACACTCTATACCCTACACTTTACACCCTACACTCTATACCCTACACTCTAATCCCTACACTCTACACTCTATACCCTACACTCTATACCCTACACTCTATACCCTACACTCTACACTCTCTACCCTACACTCTATACCCTGCACACTATACCCTACACTCTATACCCTACACTCTACACTCTATACCCTACACTCTACACTCTATACCCTACACTCTATACCCTACACTCTATACCCTACACTCTATACCCTACACTCTACACTCTATGCCCTACACTCTACACTCTATACCCTACACTCTACACTCTATACCCTACACTCTACACTCTATACCCTACACTCTATACCCTACACTCTATACCCTACACTCTACACTCTATGCCCTACACTCTACACTCTATACCTTACACTCTACACTCTATTCCCTACACTCGATACCCTACACTCTATACCCTACACTCTACACCCCACACTCTATACCCTACACTCTATACCATACACTCTATACCCTACACTCTACACTCTATACCCTACACTCTACACCCTACACTCTATACACTACACTATAATCCCTACACTCTACACTCTATACCCTACACTCTATACCCTACACTCTATACCCTACACTCTACACTCTCTACCCTACACTCTCTACCCTACACTCTATACCCTACACTCTATACCCTACACTCTACACTCTATACCCTACACTCTACACTCTATACCCTACACTCTATGCCCTACACTCTATACCCTACACTCTACACTCGATGCCCTACACTCTACACTCTATACCCTACACTCTATACCCTACACTCTATACCCTACACTCTACACTCTATACCCTACACTCTATACCCTACACTCTATGCCCTACACTCTATACCCTACACTCTATACCCTACACTCTATCCCCTACACTCTACACTCTATACCCTACACTCTATACCCTACACTCTATACCCTACACTCTACACTCTATACCCTACACTCTATACCCTACACTCCATACCCTACACTCTACACTCTATACCCTACACTCTATACCCTACACTCTATGCCCTACACTCTATACCCTACACTCTATACCCTACACTCTATACCCTACACTCTATACCCTACACTCTATACCCTACACTCTACACTCTATACCCTACACTCTATACCCTACACTCTATACCCTACACTCTGCACTCTATACCCTACACTCTATACCCTACACTCTATACCCTACACTCTACACTCTATACCCTACACTTTATACCCTACACTCTATGCCCTACACTCTATACCCTACACTCTATACCCTACACTCTATACCCTACACTCTACACTCTATACCCTACACTCTATACCCTACACTCTATACCCTACACTCTACACTCTATACCCTACACTCTATGCCCTACACTCTATACCCTACACTCTATACCCTACACTCTACACTCTATACCCTACACTCTATGCCCTACACTCTACACTCTATTCCCTACACTCTATACCCTACACTCTATACCCTACACTCTATACCCTACACTCTATACCCTACACTCTACACCCTACACTCTATACCCTACACTCTATACCATACACTCTATACCCTACACTCTACACTCTATGCCCTACACTCTACACCCTACACTCTATACCCTACACTCTAATCCCTACACTCTACACTCTATACCCTACACTCTATACCCTACACTCTATACCCTACACTCTACATTCTCTACCCTACACTCTCTACCCTACACTCTATACCCTACACTCTATACCCTACACCCTACACTCTATACCCTACACTCTACACTCTATACCCTACACTCTATACCCTACACTCTATACCCTACACTCTACACTCTATACCCTACACTCTATACCCTACACTCTATGCCCAACACTCTATACCCTACACTCTATACCCTACACTCTATACCCTACACTCTACACTCTATACCCTACACTCTATACCCTACACTCTATACCCTACACTCTACACTCTATACCCTACACTCTATACCCTACACTCTATACCCTACACTCTATACCCTACACTCTACACTCTATACCCTACACTCTATACCCTAAACTCTATACCCTACACTCTACACTCTATACCCTACACTCTATACCCTACACTCTATGCCCTACACTCTATACCCTACACACTATACCCTACACTCTATACCCTACACTCTATACCCTACACTCTATACCCTACACTCTACACTCTATACCCTACACTCTATACCCTACACTCTATACCCTACACTCTGCACTCTATACCCTACACTCTATACCCTACAATCTATACCCTACACTCTACACTCTATATCCTACACTCTATACCCTACACTCTATGCCCTACACTCTATACCCTACACTCTATACCCTACACTCTATACCCTACACTCTACACTCTATACCCTACACTCTATACCCTACACTCTATACCCTACACTCTATACCCTACACTCTACACCCTACACTCTATACCCTACACTCTATACCATACACTCTATACCCTACACTCTACACTCTATGCCCTACACTCTACACCCTACACGCTATACCCTACACTCTAATCCCTACACTCTACACTCTATACCCTACACTCTATACCCTACACTCTATACCCTACACTCTACACTCTCTACCCTACACTCTCTACCCTACACTCTATACCCTACACTCTATACCCTACACTCTACACTCTATACCCTACACTCTACACACTATACCCTACACTCTATACCCTACACTCTATGCCCTACACTCTACACTCTATACCCTACACTCTATACCCTACACTCTATGCCCTACACTCTATACCCTACACTATATACCCTACACTCTATACCCTACACTCTACACTCTATACCCTACACTCTATACCCTACACTCTATACCCTACACTCTACACTCTATACCCTACACTCTATACCCTACACTCTATACCCCAAACTCTATACCCTACACTCTGCACTCTATACCCTACACTCTATACCCTACACTCTACACTCTATACCCTACACTCTATACCCTACACTCTATAATCTACACTCTATACCCTACACTCTATACCCTACACTCTATACCCTACACTCTACACTCTATACCCTACACTCTATACCCTACACTCTATACCCTACACTCTACACTCTATACCCTACACTCTATACCCTACACTCTATGCCCTACACTCTATACCCTACACTCTATACCCTACACTCTATACCCTACACTCTACACTCTATACCCTACACTCTATACCCTACACTCTATACCCTACACTCTAATCCCTACACTCTACACCATACACTCTATAGCATACACTCTATACCCTACACTCTACACTCTATACCCTACACTCTATACCCTACACTCTACACCCTGCACTCTATACCCTACACACTATACCCTACACTCTACACTCTATACCCTACACTCTATACCCTACACTCTATACCCTACACTCTATACCCTACAATCTACACTCTATACCCTACACTCTATAGCCTACACTTTACAATCTATACCCTACACTCTATACCCTACACTCTATACCCTACAGTCTATACCCTACACTCTATACCCTACACTCTACACTTTATACCTTACACTCTACACTCTATTCCCTACACTCTATACCCTACACTCTATACCCTACACTCTATACCCTACACTCTACACCCTACACTCTATACCCTACACTCTATACCATACACTCTATACCCTACACTCTACACCCTACACTCTACACCCTACACTCTATACCCTACACTCTACACTCTATACCCTACACTCTATACCCTACACTCTACAATCTATACCTTACACTCTACACTCTATTCCCTACACTCTATACCCTACACACTATACCCTACACTCTATACCCTACACTCTATACCCTACACTCTATACCCTACACTCTACACTCTATACCCTACACTCTATACCCTACACTCTATACCCTACACTCTGCACTCTATACCCTACACTCTATACCCTACAATCTATACCCTACACTCTACACTCTATATCCTACACTCTATACCCTACACTCTATGCCCTACACTCTATACCCTACACTCTATACCCTACACTCTATACCCTACACTCTACACTCTATACCCTACACTCTATACCCTACACTCTATACCCTACACTCTATACCCTACACTCTACACCCTACACTCTATACCCTACACTCTATACCATACACTCTATACCCTACACTCTACACTCTATGCCCTACACTCTACACCCTACACGCTATACCCTACACTCTAATCCCTACACTCTACACTCTATACCCTACACTCTATACCCTACACTCTATACCCTACACTCTACACTCTCTACCCTACACTCTCTACCCTACACTCTATACCCTACACTCTATACCCTACACTCTACACTCTATACCCTACACTCTACACACTATACCCTACACTCTATACCCTACACTCTATGCCCTACACTCTACACTCTATACCCTACACTCTATACCCTACACTCTATGCCCTACACTCTATACCCTACACTATATACCCTACACTCTATACCCTACACTCTACACTCTATACCCTACACTCTATACCCTACACTCTATACCCTACACTCTACACTCTATACCCTACACTCTATACCCTACACTCTATACCCCAAACTCTATACCCTACACTCTGCACTCTATACCCTACACTCTATACCCTACACTCTACACTCTATACCCTACACTCTATACCCTACACTCTATAATCTACACTCTATACCCTACACTCTATACCCTACACTCTATACCCTACACTCTACACTCTATACCCTACACTCTATACCCTACACTCTATACCCTACACTCTACACTCTATACCCTACACTCTATACCCTACACTCTATGCCCTACACTCTATACCCTACACTCTATACCCTACACTCTATACCCTACACTCTACACTCTATACCCTACACTCTATACCCTACACTCTATACCCTACACTCTAATCCCTACACTCTACACCATACACTCTATAGCATACACTCTATACCCTACACTCTACACTCTATACCCTACACTCTATACCCTACACTCTACACCCTGCACTCTATACCCTACACACTATACCCTACACTCTACACTCTATACCCTACACTCTATACCCTACACTCTATACCCTACACTCTATACCCTACAATCTACACTCTATACCCTACACTCTATAGCCTACACTTTACAATCTATACCCTACACTCTATACCCTACACTCTATACCCTACAGTCTATACCCTACACTCTATACCCTACACTCTACACTTTATACCTTACACTCTACACTCTATTCCCTACACTCTATACCCTACACTCTATACCCTACACTCTATACCCTACACTCTACACCCTACACTCTATACCCTACACTCTATACCATACACTCTATACCCTACACTCTACACCCTACACTCTACACCCTACACTCTATACCCTACACTCTACACTCTATACCCTACACTCTATACCCTACACTCTACAATCTATACCTTACACTCTACACTCTATTCCCTACACTCTATACCCTACACTCTATACCCTACACTCTATACCCTACACTCTATACCCTACACTCTACACCCTACACTCTATACCCTACACTCTATACCATACACTCCATACCCTACACTCTACACTCTATACCCTACTCTTTACACCCTACACTCTATACCCTACACTCTAATCCCTACACTCTACACTCTATACCCTACACTCTATACCCTACACTCTATACCCTACACTCTACACTCTCTACCCTACACTCTATACCCTGCACACTATACCCTACACTCTATACCCTACACTCTACACTCTATACCCTACACTCTACACTCTATACCCTACACTCTATACCCTACACTCTATACCCTACACTCTATACCCTACACTCTACACTCTATGCCCTACACTCTACACTCTATACCCTACACTCTACACTCTATACCCTACACTCTACACTCTATACCCTACACTCTATACCCTACACTCTATACCCTACACTCTACACTCTATGCCCTACACTCTACACTCTATACCTTACACTCTACACTCTATTCCCTACACTCTATACTCTACACTCTATACCCTACACTCTACACCCCACACTCTATACCCTACACTCTATACCATACACTCTATACCCTACACTCTATAATCTACACTCTATACCCTACACTCTATACCCTACACTCTATACCCTACACTCTACACTCTATACCCTACACTCTATACCCTACACTCTATACCCTACACTCTACACTCTATACCCTACACTCTATACCCTACACTCTATGCCCTACACTCTATACCCTACACTCTATACCCTACACTCTATACCCTACACTCTACACTCTATACCCTACACTCTATACCCTACACTCTATACCCTACACTCTAATCCCTACACTCTACACCATACACTCTATAGCATACACTCTATACCCTACACTCTACACTCTATACCCTACACTCTATACCCTACACTCTACACCCTGCACTCTATACCCTACACACTATACCCTACACTCTACACTCTATACCATACACTCTATACCCTACACTCTATACCCTACACTCTATACCCTACAATCTACACTCTATACCCTACACTCTATAGCCTACACTTTACAATCTATACCCTACACTCTATACCCTACACTCTATACCCTACAGTCTATACCCTACACTCTATACCCTACACTCTACACTTTATACCTTACACTCTACACTCTATTCCCTACACTCTATACCCTACACTCTATACCCTACACTCTATACCCTACACTCTACACCCTACACTCTATACCCTACACTCTATACCATACACTCTATACCCTACACTCTACACCCTACACTCTACACCCTACACTCTATACCCTACACTCTACACTCTATACCCTACACTCTATACCCTACACTCTACAATCTATACCTTACACTCTACACTCTATTCCCTACACTCTATACCCTACACTCTATACCCTACACTCTATACCCTACACTCTATACCCTACACTCTACACCCTACACTCTATACCCTACACTCTATACCATACACTCCATACCCTACACTCTACACTCTATACCCTACTCTTTACACCCTACACTCTATACCCTACACTCTAATCCCTACACTCTACACTCTATACCCTACACTCTATACCCTACACTCTATACCCTACACTCTACACTCTCTACCCTACACTCTATACCCTGCACACTATACCCTACACTCTATACCCTACACTCTACACTCTATACCCTACACTCTACACTCTATACCCTACACTCTATACCCTACACTCTATACCCTACACTCTATACCCTACACTCTACACTCTATGCCCTACACTCTACACTCTATACCCTACACTCTACACTCTATACCCTACACTCTACACTCTATACCCTACACTCTATACCCTACACTCTATACCCTACACTCTACACTCTATGCCCTACACTCTACACTCTATACCTTACACTCTACACTCTATTCCCTACACTCTATACTCTACACTCTATACCCTACACTCTACACCCCACACTCTATACCCTACACTCTATACCATACACTCTATACCCTACACTCTACACTCTATACCCTACACTCTACACCCTACACTCTATACACTACACTATAATCCCTACACTCTACACTCTATACCCTACACTCTATACCCTACACTCTATACCCTACACTCTACACTCTCTACCCTACACTCTCTACCCTACACTCTATACCCTACATTCTATACCCTACACTCTACACTCTATACCCTACACTCTACACTCTATACCCTACACTCTATGCCCTACACTCTATACCCTACACTCTACACTCGATGCCCTACACTCTACACCCTACACTCTATACACTATAATCCCTACACTCTACACTCTATACCCTACACTCTATACCCTACACTCTATACCCTACACTCTACACTCTCTACCCTACACTCTCTACCCTACACTCTATACCCTACACTCTATACCCTACACTCTACACTCTATACCCTACACTCTACACTCTATACCCTACACTCTATACCCTACACTCTATACCCTACACTCTACACTCTCTACCCTACACTCTATACCCTGCACACTATACCCTACACTCTATACCCTACACTCTACACTTTATACCCTACACTCTACACTCTATACCCTACACTCTATACCCTACACTCTATACCCTACACTCTATACCCTACACTCTATACCCTACACTCTACACTCTATGCCCTACACTCTACACTCTATACCCTACACTCTACACTCTATACCCTACACTCTACACTCTATACCCTACACTCTATACCCTACACTCTATACCCTACACTCTACACTCTATGCCCTACACTCTACACTCTATACCTTACACTCTACACTCTATTCCCTACACTCTATACTCTACACTCTATACCATACACTCTACACCCCACACTCTATACCCTACACTCTATACCATACACTCTATACCCTACACTCTACACTCTATACCCTACACTCTACACCCTACACTCTATATACTACACTATAATCCCTACACTCTACACTCTATACCCTACACTCTATACCCTACACTCTATACCCTACACTCTACACTCTCTACCCTACACTCTCTACCCTACACTCTATACCCTACACTCTATACCCTACACTCTACACTCTATACCCTACACTCTACACTCTATACCCTACACTCTATGCCCTACACTCTATACCCTACACTCTACACTCGATGCCCTACACTCTACACTCTATACCCTACACTCTATACCCTACACTCTACACTCTATACCCTACACTCTATACCCTACACTCTATGCCCTACACTCTATACCCTACACTCTATACCCTACACTCTATCCCCTACACTCTACACTCTATACCCTACACTCTATGCCCTACACTCTATACCCTACACTCTATACCCTACACTCTATACCCTACACTCTATACCCTACACTCTATACCCTACACTCTACACTCTATACCCTACACTCTATACCCTACACTCTATACCCTACACTCTGCACTCTATACCCTACACTCTATACCGTACACTCTATACCCTACACTCTACACTCTATACCCTACACTTTATACCCTACATTCTATGCCCTACACTCTATACCCTACACTCTATACCCTACACTCTATACCCTACACTCTACACTCTATACCCTACACTCTATACCCTACACTCTATACCCTACACTCTACACTCTATACCCTACACTCTATGCCCTACACTCTATACCCTACACTCTATACCCTACACTCTACACTCTATACCCTATACTCTATGCCCTACACTCTACACTCTATTCCCTACACTCTATACCCTACACTCTATACCCTACACTCTATACCCTACACTCTATACCCTACACTCTACACCCTACACTCTATACCCTACACTCTATACCATACACTCTATACCCTACACTCTACACTCTATGCCCTACACTCTACACCCTACACTCTATACCCTACACTCTAATCCCTACACTCTACACTCTATACCCTACACTCTATACCCTACACTCTATACCCTACACTCTACACTCTCTACCCTACACTCTCTACCCTACACTCTATACCCTACACTCTATACCCTACACTCTACACTCAATACCCTACACTCTACACTCTATACCCTACACTCTATACCCTACACTCTATACCCTACACTCTACACTCTATACCCTACACTCTATACCCTACACTCTATGCCCAACACTCTATACCCTACACTCTATACCCTACACTCTATACCCTACACTCTACACTCTATACCCTACACTCTATACCCTACACTCTATACCCTACACTCTACACTCTACACCCTACACTCTATACCCTACACTCTATACCCTACACTCTATACCCTACACTCTACACTCTATACCCTACACTCTATACCCTACACTCTATACCCTACACTCTACACTCTATACCCTACACTCTATACCCTACACTCTATGCCCTACACTCTATACCCTACACACTATACCCTACACTCTATACCCTACACTCTATACCCTACACTCTATACCCTACACTCTATACCCTACACTCTATACCCTACACTCTATACCCTACACTCTGCACTCTATACCCTACACTCTATACCCTACACTCTATACCCTACACTCTACACTCTATACCCTACACTTTATACCCTACACTCTATGCCCTACACTCTATACCCTACACTCTATACCCTACACTCTATACCCTACACTCTATACCCTACACTCTACACTCTATACCCTACACTCTATACCCTACACTCTATACCCTACACTCTACACTCTATACCCTACACTCTATACCCTACACTCTATGCCCTACACAATATACCCTACACTCTATACCCTACACTCTATACCCTACACTCTACACTCTATACCCTACACTCTATACCCTACACTATATACCCTACACTCTACACTCTATTCCCTACACTCTATACCCTACACTCTATACCCTACACTCTATACCCTAGACTCTATACCCTACACTCTACACCCTACACTCTATACCCTACACTCTATAGAATACACTCTATACCCTACACTCTACACTCTATGCCCTACACTCTACACCCTACACTCTATACCCTACACTCTAATCCCTACACTCTACACTCTATACCCTACACTCTTTACCCTACACTCTATACCCTACACTCTACACTCTCTACCCTACACTCTCTACCCTACACTCTATACCCTACACTCTATACCCTACACTCTACACTCTATACCCTACACTCTACACTCTATACCCTACACTCTATACCCTACACTCTATACCCTACACTCTACACTCTATACCCTACACTCTATACCCTACACTCTATGCCCTACACTCTATACCCTACACTCTATACCCTACACTCTATACCCTACACTCTACACTCTATACCCTACACTCTATACCCTACACTCTATACCCTACACTCTACACTCTATACCCTACACTCTATACCCTACACTCTATACCCTACACTCTACACTCTATACCCTACACTCTATACCCTACACTCTATGCCCCACACACTATACCCTACACTCTATACCCTACACTCTATACCCTAAACTCTACACTCTATACCCTACACTCTATACCCTACACTCTATACCCTACACTCTACACTCTATACCCTACACTCTATACCCTACACTCTATGCCCTACACTCTATACCCTACACTCTATACCCTACACTCTACACTCTATACCCTACACTCTATACCCTACACTCTATTCCCTACACTCTAATCCCTACACTCTACACTCTATACCCTACACTCTATACCCTACACTCTACACTCTATACCTTACACTCTACACTCTATTCCCTACACTCTATACCCTACACTCTATACCCTACACTCTATACCCTACACTCTATACCCTACACTCTACACTCTATGCCCTACACTCTACACTCTATACCTTACACTCTACACTCTATTCCCTACACTCTATACTCTACACTCTATACCATAAACTCTACACCCCACACTCTATACCCTACACTCTATACCATACACTCTATACCCTACACTCTACACTCTATACCCTACACTCTACACCCTACACTCTATACACTACACTATAATCCCTACACTCTACACTCTATACCCTACACTCTATACCCTACACTCTATACCCTACACTCTACACTCTCTACCCTACACTCTCTACCCTACACTCTATACCCTACACTCTATACCCTACACTCTACACTCTATACCCTACACTCTACACTCTATACCCTACACTCTATGCCCTACACTCTATACCCTACACTCTACACTCGATGCCCTACACTCTACACTCTATACCCTACACTCTATACCCTACACTCTATACCCTACACTCTACACTCTATACCCTACACTCTATACCCTACACTCTATGCCCTACACTCTATACCCTACACTCTATACCCTACACTCTATCCCCTACACTCTACACTCTATACCCTACACTCTATGCCCTACACTCTATACCCTACACTCTATACCCTACACTCTATACCCTACACTCTATACCCTACACTCTACACTCTATACCCTACACTCTATACCCTACACTCTATACCCTACACTCTGCACTCTATACCCTACACTCTATACCCTACACTCTATACCCTACACTCTACACTCTATACCCTACACTTTATACCCTACACTCTATGCCCTACACTCTATACCCTACACTCTATACCCTACACTCTATACCCTACACTCTACACTCTATACCCTACACTCTATACCCTACACTCTATACCCTACACTCTACACTCTATACCCTACACTCTATGCCCTACACTCTATACCCTACACTCTATACCCTACACTCTACACTCTATACCCTACACTCTATTCCCTACACTCTATACCCTACACTCTATACCCTACACTCTATACCCTACACTCTATACCCTACACTCTACACCCTACACTCTATACCCTACACTCTATACCATACACTCTATACCCTACACTCTACACTCTATGCCCTACACTCTACACCCTACACTCTATACCCTACACTCTAATCCCTACACTCTACACTCTATACCCTACACTCTATACCCTACACTCTATACCCTACACTCTACACTCTCTACCCTACACTCTCTACCCTACACTCTATACCCTACACTCTATACCCTACACTCTACACTCTATACCCTACACTCTACACTCTATACCCTACACTCTATACCCTACACTCTATACCCTACACTCTACACTCTATACCCTACACTCTATACCCTACACTCTATGCCCAACACTCTATACCCTACACTCTATACCCTACACTCTACACTCTATACCCTACACTCTATACCCTACACTCTATGCCCTACACTCTATGCCCTACACTCTATACCCTACACACTATACCCTACACTCTATACCCTACACTCTATACCCTACACTCTATACCCTACACTCTACACTCTATACCCTACACTCTATACCCTACACTCTATACCCTACACTCTGCACTCTATACCCTACACTCTATACCCTACACTCTATACCCTACACTCTACACTCTATACCCTACACTTTATACCCTACACTCTATGCCCTACACTCTATACCCTACACTCTATACCCTACACTCTATACCCTACACTCTATACCCTACACTCTACACTCTATACCCTACACTCTATACCCTACACTCTATACCCTACACTCTACACTCTATACCCTACACTCTATACCCTACACTCTATGCCCTACACAATATACCCTACACTCTATACCCTACACTCTATACCCTACACTCTACACTCTATACCCTACACTCTATACCCTACACTCTATACCCTACACTCTACACTCTATTCCCTACACTCTATACCCTACACTCTATACCCTACACTCTATACCCTAGACTCTATACCCTACACTCTACACTCTACACTCTATACCCTACACTCTATACCATACACTCTATACCCTACACTCTACACTCTATGCCCTACACTCTACACCCTACACTCTATACCCTACACTCTAATCCCTACACTCTACACTCTATACCCTACACTCTTTACCCTACACTCTATACCCTACACTCTACACTCTCTACCCTACACTCTCTACCCTACACTCTATACCCTACACTCTATACCCTACACTCTACACTCTATACCCTACACTCTACACTCTATACCCTACACTCTATACCCTACACTCTATACCCTACACTCTACACTCTATACCCTACACTCTATACCCTACACTCTATGCCCTACACTCTATACCCTACACTCTATACCCTACACTCTATACCCTACACTCTACACTCTATACCCTACACTCTATACCCTACACTCTATACCCTACACTCTACACTCTATACCCTACACTCTATACCCTACACTCTATACCCTACACTCTACACTCTATACCCTACACTCTATACCCTACACTCTATGCCCCACACTCTATACCCTACACTCTATACCCTACACTCTATACCCTACACTCTACACTCTATACCCTACACTCTATACCCTACACTCTATACCCTACACTCTACACTCTATACCCTACACTCTATACCCTACACTCTATGCCCTACACTCTATACCCTACACTCTATACCCTACACTCTATACCCTACACTCTACACTCTATACCCTACACTCTATACCCTACACTCTATTCCCTACACTCTAATCCCTACACTCTACACTCTATACCCTACACTCTATACCCTACACTCTACACTCTATACCTTACACTCTACACTCTATTCCCTACACTCTATACCCTACACTCTATACCCTACACTCTATACCCTACACTCTATACCCAACACTCTATACCCTACACTCTATACCCTACACTCTATACCATACACTCTATACCCTACACTCTACACTCTATACCCTACACTCTACACTCTATACCCTACACTCTATACCCTACACTCTATACCCTACACTCTACACTCTATACCCTGCACTCTACACTCTATACCCTACACTTTATACCCTACACTCTATACCCTACACTCTATACCCTACACTCTATACCCTACACACTACACTCTATACCCTACACTCTATACCCTACACTCTACACCCTACACTCTATACCCTACACTCTATGAACTACACTCTATACCCTACACTCTATACCCTACACTTTACACTCTATACCCTACACTCTATACCCTACACTCTATACCCTACACTCTACACTCTATACCCTACACTCTATACCCTACACTCTATACCCTACACTCTATACCCTAAACTCTATACCCTACACTCTACACTCTATTCCCTACACTCTATACCCCACACTCTACACTCTATACCCTACACTCTATACCCTACACTCTAAACCCTACACTCTACACTCTATACCCTACACTCTATACCCTACACTCTATACCCTACACTCTACACTCTATACCCTACACTCTATATCCTACACTCTACACTCTATACCATACACTCTATACCCTACACTCTATACCCTACACTCTATACCCTACACTCTACACCCTACACTCTATACCCTACACTCTATACCATACACTCTATACCCTACACTCTACACTCTATACCCTACACTCTACATCCTACACTCTATACCCTACACTCTATACCCTACACGCTATACCCTACACTCTACACCCTACACTCTATACCCTACACTCTATACCATACACTCTATACCCTACACTCTACACTCTATACCCTACACTCTACATCCTACACTCTATACCCTACACTCTAATCCCAACATTCTACACTCTATACCCTACACTCTATACCCTACACTCTATACCCTACACTCTAAACTCTCTACCCTACACTCTATACCCTACACTCTATAACATACACTCTATACCCTACACTCTATACCCTACACTCTATACCATACACTCTACACTCTATACCCTACACTCTATACCATACACTCTACACCATACACTCTATAGCATACACTCTATACCCTATACTCTACACTCTATACCCTACACTTTATACCCTACACTCTACACCCTGCACTCTATACCCTACACTCTATACCCTACACTCTATACCCTACACTCTATACCCTACACTCTACACTCTATACCCTACACTCTATAGCCTACACTCTACAATCTATACCCTACACTCTATACCCTACACTCTATACCCTACAGTCTATACCCTACACTCTATACCCTACACACTACACTCTATACCTTACACTCTACACTCTATTCCCTACACTCTATACCCTACACTCTATACCCTACACTCTATACCCTACACTCTACACCCTACACTCTATACCCTACACTCTATACCATACACTCTTTACCCTACACTCTACACTCTATACCCTACACTCTACACCCTACACTCTATACCCTACACTCTAATCCCTACACTCTACTCTCTATACCCTACACTCTATACCCTACACTCTACACTCTATACCTTACACTCTACACTCTATTCCCTACACTCTATACCCTTCACTCTATACCCTACACTCTATACCCTATACTCTATACCCTACACTCTACAACCTACACTCTATACCCTACACTCTATACCATACACTCTATACCCTACACTCTACACTCTATACCCTACACTCTACACTCTATACCCTACACTCTATACCCTACACTCTACACTCTCTAACCTACACTCTATACCCTGCACTCTATACCCTACACTCTATACCCTACACTCTACACTCTATACCCTACACTCTACACTCTATACCCTACACTCTATACCCTACACTCTATACCCTACACTCTATACCCTACACTCTATACCCTACACTCTACACTCTATACCCTACACTCTACACTCTATACCCTACACTCTACACTCTATACCCTACACTCTATACCCTACACTCTATACCCTACACTCTATACCCTACACTCTACACTCTATGCCCTACACTCTACACGCTATACCTTACACTCTACACTCTATTCCCTGCACTCTATACCCTACACTCTATGCCCTACACTCTATACCCTACACTCTATACCCTACACTCTATACCCAACACTCTACACCCTACACTCTATACCCTACACTCTATACCATACACTCTATACCCTACACTCTACACTCTATACCCTACACTCTACACTCTATACCCTACACTCTATACCCTACACTCTATACCCTACACTCTACACTCTATACCCTGCACTCTACACTCTATACCCTACACTTTATACCCTACACTCTATACCCTACACTCTATACCCTACACTCTATACCCTACACACTACACTCTATACCCTACACTCTATACCCTACACTCTACACCCTACACTCTATACCCTACACTCTATGAACTACACTCTATACCCTACACTCTATACCCTACACTTTACACTCTATACCCTACACTCTATACCCTACACTCTACACTCTATACCCTACACTCTATACCCTACACTCTATACCCTACACTCTATACCCTACACTCTATACCCTAAACTCTATACCCTACACTCTACACTCTATTCCCTACACTCTATACCCCACACTCTACACTCTATACCCTACACTCTATACCCTACACTCTAATCCCTACACTCTACACTCTATACCCTACACTCTATACCCTACACTCTATACCCTACACTCTACACTTTATACCCTACACTCTATATCCTACACTCTACACTTTATACCATACACTCTATACCCTACACTCTATACCCTACACTCTATACCCTACACTCTACACCCTACACTCTATACACTACACTCTATACCCTACACTCTATACCCTACACGCTATACCCTACACTCTACACCCTACACTCTATACCCTACACTCTATACCATACACTCTATACCCTACACTCTACACTCTATACCCTACACTCTACATCCTACACTCTATACCCTACACTCTAATCCCAACACTCTACACTCTATACCCTACACTCTATACCCTACACTCTATACCCTACACTCTACACTCTCTACCCTACACTCTATACCCTACACTCTATAACATACACTCTATACCCTACACTCTATACCCTACACTCTATACCATACACTCTACACTCTATACCCTACACTCTATACCATACACTCTACACCATACACTCTATAGCATACACTCTATACCCTACACTCTACACTCTATACCCTACACTTTATACCCTACACTCTACACCCTGCACTCTATACCCTACACTCTATACCCTACACTCTATACCCTACACTCTATACCCTACACTCTACACTCTATACCCTACACTCTATAGCCTACACTCTACAATCTATACCCTACACTCTATACCCTACACTCTATACCCTACAGTCTATACCCTACACTCTATACCCTACACACTACACTCTATACCTTACACTCTACACTCTATTCCCTACACTCTATACCCTACACTCTACACCCTACACTCTATACCCTACACTCTATACCATACACTCTATACCCTACACTCTACACTCTATACCCTACACTCTACACCCTACACTCTATACCCTACACTCTAATCCCTACACTCTACTCTCTATACCCTACACTCTATACCCTACACTCTACACTCTATACCTTACACTCTACACTCTATTCCCTACACTCTATACCCTTCACTCTATACCCTACACTCTATACCCTACACTCTATACCCTACACTCTACAACCTACACTCTATACCCTACACTCTATACCATACACTCTATACCCTACACTCTACACTCTATACCCTACACTCTACACTCTATACCCTACACTCTATACCCTACACTCTACACTCTCTACCCTACACTCTATACCCTGCACTCTATACCCTACACTCTATACCCTACACTCTACACTCTATACCCTACACTCTACACTCTATACCCTACACTCTATACCCTACACTCTATACCCTACACTCTATACCCTACACTCTACACTCTATACCCTACACTCTACACTCTATACCCTACACTCTACACTCTATACCCTACACTCTATACCCTACACTCTATACCCTACACTCTATACCCTACACTCTACACTCTATGCCCTACACTCTACACTCTATACCTTACACTCTACACTCTATTCCCTACACTCTATACCCTACACTCTATACCCTACACTCTATACCCTACACTCTACACCCCACACTCTATACCCTACACTCTATACCATACACTCTATACCCTACACTCTACACTCTATACCCTACACTCTACACCCTACACTCTATACACTACACTCTAATCCCTAAACTCTACACTCTATACCCTACACTCTATACCCTACACTCTATACCCTACACTCTACACTCTCTACCCTACACTCTCTACCCTACACTCTATACCCTACACTCTATACCCTACACTCTACACTCTATACCCTACACTCTATACTCTACACTCTATACCCTACACTCTATACCCTACACTCTACGCCCTACACTCTACACTCTATACCCTACACTCTACACTCTATACCCTACACTCTACACTCTATACCCTACACTCTATACCCTACACTCTATACCCTACACTCTATACCCTACACTCTACACTCTATGCCCTACACTCTACACTCTATACCTTACACTCTACACTCTATTCCCTACACTCTATACCCTACACTCTATACCCTACACTCTATACCCTACACTCTACACCCCACACTCTATACCCTACACTCTATACCATACACTCTATACCCTACACTCTACACTCTATACACTACACTCTACACCCTACACTCTACACCATACACTCTATAGCATACACTCTATACCCTACACTCTACACTCTATACCCTACACTCTATACCCTACACTCTATACCCTACACTCTACACTCTCTACCCTACACTCTATACCCTACACTCTATAACATACACTCTATACCCTACACTCTATACCCTACACTCTATACCATACACTCTACACTCTATACCCTACACTCTATACCATACACTCTACACCATACACTCTATAGCATACACTCTATACCCTACACTCTACACTCTATACCCTACACTCTATACCCTACACTCTACACCCTGCACTCTATACCCTACACACTATACCCTACACTCTACACTCTATACCCTACACTCTATACCCTACACTCTATACCCTACACTCTATACCCTACACTCTACACTCTATACCCTACACTCTATAGCCTACACTCTACAATCTATACCCTACACTCTATACCCTACACTCTATACCCTACAGTCTATACCCTACACTCTATACCCTACACTCTACACTCTATACCTTACACTCTACACTCTATTCCCTACACTCTATACCCTACACTCTATACCATACACTCTATACCCTACACTCTACACTCTATACCCTACACTCTACACCCTACACTCTATACACTACACTCTAATCCCTACACTCTACACTCTATACCCTACACTCTATACCCTACAGTCTATACCCTACACTCTACACTCTCTACCCTACACTCTCTACCCTACACTCTATACCCTACACTCTATACCCTACACTCTACACTCTATACCCTACACTCTATACCCTACACTCTATACCCTACACTCTATACCCTACACTCTACACTCTATGCCCTACACTCTACACTCTATACCCTACACTCTACACTCTATACCCTACACTCTACACTCTATACCCTACACTCTATACCCTACACTCTATACCCTACACTCTATACCCTACACTCTACACTCTATGCCCTACACTCTACACTCTATACCTTACACTCTACACTCTATTCCCTACACTCTATACCCTACACTCTATACCCTACACTCTATACCCTACATTCTACACCCTACACTCTATACCCTACACTCTATACCATACACTCTATACCCTACACTCTACACTCTATACACTACACTCTACACCCTACACTCTACACCATACACTCTATAGCATACACTCTATACCCTACACTCTATACCCTACACTCCATACCCTACACTCTATACCCTACACTCTATACCCTACACTCTGCACTCTATACCCTACACTCTATACCCTACACTCTACACTCTATACCCTACACTCTATACCCTACACTCTATAATCTACACTCTATACCCTACACTCTACACTCTATACCCTACACTCTACACTCTATACCTTACACTCTACACTCTATTCCCTACACTCTATACCCTACACTCTATACCCTACACTCTATACCCTACACTCTATACCCTACACTCTACACTCTATGCCCTACACTCTACACTCTATACCTTACACTCTACACTCTATTCCCTACACTCTATACCCTACACTCTATACCCTACACTCTATACCCTACACTCTACACCCCACACTCTATACCCTACACTCTATACCATACACTCTATACCCTACACTCTACACTCTATACACTACACTCTACACCCTACACTCTACACCATACACTCTATAGCATACACTCTATACCCTACACTCTATACCCTACACTCTATACCCTACACTCTATACCCTACACTCTATACCCTACACTCTATACCCTACACTCTGCACTCTATACCCTACACTCTATACCCTACACTCTACACTCTATACCCTACACTCTATACCCTACACTCTATAATCTACACTCTATACCCTACACTCTATACCCTACACTCTACACTCTATACCCTACACTCTATACCCTACACTCTATACCCTACACTCTACACCCTACACTCTATACCCTACACTCTATGCCCTACACTCTATACCCTACACTCTATACCCTACACTCTATACCCTACACTCTACACTCTATACCCTACACTCTATACCCTACACTCTATACCCTACACTCTAATCCCTACACTCTACACCATACACTCTATAGCATACACTCTATACCCTACACTCTACACTCTATACCCTACACTCTATACCCTACACTCTACACCCTGCACTCTATACCCTACACACTCTACCCTACACTCTACACTCTATACCCTACACTCTATACCCTACACTCTATACCCTACACTCTATACCCTACAATCTACACTCTATACCCTACACTCTATACCCTACACTCTATACCCTACACTCTACACTCTATACCCTACACTCTATACCCTACACTCTATGCCCTACACTCTATACCCTACACTCTATACCCTACACTCTATACCCTACACTCTACACTCTATACCCTACACTCTATACCCTACACTCTATACCCTACACTCTAATCCCTACACTCTACACCATACACTCTATAGCATACACTCTATACCCTACACTCTACACTCTATACCCTACACTCTATACCCTACACTCTACACCCTGCACTCTATACCCTACACACTCTACCCTACACTCTACACTCTATACCCTACACTCTATAAACTACACTCTATACCCTACACTCTATACCCTACAATCTACACTCTATACCCTACACTCTATAGCCTACACTCTACAATCTATACCCTACACTCTATACCCTACACTCTATACCCTACAGTCTATACCCTACACTCTATACCCTACACTCTACACTTTATACCTTACACTCTACACTCTATTCCCTACACTCTATACCCTACACTCTATACCCTACACTCTATACCCTACACTCTACACCCTACACTCTATACCCTACACTCTATACCATACACTCTATACCCTACACTCTACACCCTACACTCTACACCCTACACTCTATACCCTACACTCTACACTCTATACCCTACACTCTATACCCTACACTCTACAATCTATACCTTACACTCTACACTCTATTCCCTACACTCTATACCCTACACTCTATACCCTACACTCTATACCCTACACTCTATACCCTACACTCTACACCCTACACTCTATACCCTACACTCTATACCATACACTCTATACCCTACACTCTACACTCTATACCCTACACTTTACACCCTACACTCTATACCCTACACTCTAATCCCTACACTCTACACTCTATACCCTACACTCTATACCCTACACTCTACACTCTCTACCCTACACTCTATACCCTGCACACTATACCCTACACTCTATACCCTACACTCTACACTCTATACCCTACACTCTACACTCTATACCCTACACTCTATACCCTACACTCTATACCCTACACTCTATACCCTACACTCTATACCCTACACTCTACACTCTATGCCCTACACTCTACACTCTATACCCTACACTCTACACTCTATACCCTACACTCTACACTCTATACCCTACACTCTATACCCTACACTCTATACCCTACACTCTACACTCTATGCCCTACACTCTACACTCTATACCTTACACTCTACACTCTATTCCCTACACTCTATACTCTACACTCTATACCCTACACTCTACATCCCACACTCTATACCCTACACTCTATACCATACACTCTATACCCTACACTCTACACTCTATACCCTACACTCTACACCCTACACTCTATACACTACACTATAATCCCTACACTCTACACTCTATACCCTACACTCTATACCCTACACTCTATACCCTACACTCTACACTCTCTACCCTACACTCTCTACCCTACACTCTATACCCTACACTCTATACCCTACACTCTACACTCTATACCCTACACTCTACACTCTATACCCTACACTCTATGCCCTACACTCTATACCCTACACTCTACACTCGATGCCCTACACTCTACACTCTATACCCTACACTCTATACCCTACACTCTATACCCTACACTCTACACTCTATACCCTACACTCTATACCCTACACTCTATGCCCTACACTCTATACCCTACACTCTATACCCTACACTCTATCCCCTACACTCTACACTCTATACCCTACACTCTATACCCTACACTCTATACCCTACACTCTACACTCTATACCCTACACTCTATACCCTACACTCTACACTCTATACCCTACACTCTATACCCTACACTCTATGCCCTACACTCTATACCCTACACTCTATTCCCTACACTCTATACCCTACACTCTATACCCTACACTCTATACCCTACACTCTACACTCTATACCCTACACTCTATACCCTACACTCTATACCCTACACTCTGCACTCTATACCCTACACTCTATACCCTACACTCTATACCCTACACTCTACACTCTATACCCTACACTTTATACCCTACACTCTATGCCCTACACTCTATACCCTACACTCTATACCCTACACTCTATACCCTACACTCTACACTCTATACCCTACACTCTGTACCCTACACTCTATACCCTACACTCTACACTCTATACCCTACACTCTATGCCCTACACTCTATACCCTACACTCTATACCCTACACTCTACACTCTATACCCTACACTCTATACCCTACACTCTATGCCCTACACTCTACACTCTATTCCCTACACTCTATACCCTACACTCTATACCCCACACTATATACCCTACACTCTATACTCTACACTCTACACCCTACACTCTATACCCTACACTCTATACCATACACTCTATACCCTACACTCTACACTCTATGCCCTACACTCTACACCCTACACTCTATACCCTACACTCTAATCCCTACACTCTACACTCTATACCCTACACTCTATACCCTACACTCTATACCCTACACTCTACACTCTCTACCCTACACTCTCTACCCTACACTCTATACCCTACACTCTATACCCTACACTCTACACTCTATACCCTACACTCTACACTCTATACCCTACACTCTATACCCTACACTCTATACCCTACACTCTACACTCTATACCCTACACTCTATACCCTACACTCTATGCCCAACACTCTATACCCTACACTCTATACCCTACACTCTATACCCTACACTCAACACTCTATACCCTACACTCTATACCCTACACTCTATACCCTACACTCTACACTCTATACCCTACACTCTATACCCTACACTCTATACCCTACACTCTATACCCTACACTCTACACTCTATACCCTACACTCTATACCCTACACTCTATACCCTATACTCTACACTCTATACCCTACACTCTATACCCTACACTCTATGCCCTACACTCTATACCCTACACACTATACCCTACACTCTACACCCTACACTCTATACCCTACACTCTATACCCTACACTCTACACTCTATACCCTACACTCTATACCCTACACTCTATACCCTACACTCTGCACTCTATACCCTACACTCTATACCCTACACTCTATACCCTACACTCTACACTCTATACCCTACACTTTATACCCTACACTCTATGCCCTACACTCTATACCCTACACTCTATACCCTACACTCTATACCCTACACTCTATACCCTACACTCTACACTCTATACCCTACACTCTATACCCTACACTCTATACCCTACACTCTACACTCTATACCCTACACTCTATACCCTACACTCTATGCCCTACACAATATACCCTACACTCTATACCCTACACTCTATACCCTACACTCTACACTCTATACCCTACACTCTATACCCTACACTCTATACCCTACACTCTACACTCTATTCCCTACACTCTATACCCTACACTCTATACCCTAGACTCTATACCCTACACTCTACACCCTACACTCTATACCCTACACTCTATACCATACACTCTATACCCTACACTCTACACTCTATGCCCTACACTCTACACCCTACACTCTATACCCTACACTCTAATCCCTACACTCTACACTCTATACCCTACACTCTATACCCTACACTCTATACCCTACACTCTACACTCTCTACCCTACACTCTCTACCCTACACTCTATACCCTACACTCTATACCCTACACTCTACACTCTATACCCTACACTCTACACTCTATACCCTACACTCTATACCCTACACTCTATACCCTACACTCTACAATCTATACCCTACACTCTATACCCTACACTCTATGCCCTACACTCTATACCCTACACTCTATACCCTACACTCTATACCCTACACTCTACACTCTATACCCTACACTCTATACCCTACACTCTATACCCTACACTCTACACTCTATACCCTACACTCTATACCCTACACTCTACACTCTATACCCTACACTCTATACCCTACACTCTATGCCCTACACTCTATACCCTACACTCTATTCCCTACACTCTATACCCTACACTCTATACCCTACACTCTATACCCTACACTCTACACTCTATACCCTACACTCTATACCCTACACTCTATACCCTACACTCTACACTCTATACCCTACACTCTATACCCTACACTCTACACTCTATACCCTACACTCTATACCCTACACTCTATGCCCTACACTCTATACCCTACACTCTATTCCCTACACTCTATACCCTACACTCTATACCCTACACTCTATACCCTACACTCTACACTCTATACCCTACACTCTATACCCTACACTCTATACCCTACACTCTGCACTCTATACCCTACACTCTATACCCTACACTCTATACCCTACACTCTACACTCTATACCCTACACTTTATACCCTACACTCTATGCCCTACACTCTATACCCTACACTCTATACCCTACACTCTATACCCTACACTCTACACTCTATACCCTACACTCTGTACCCTACACTCTATACCCTACACTCTACACTCTATACCCTACACTCTATGCCCTACACTCTATACCCTACACTCTATACCCTACACTCTATACCCTACACTCTATACCCTACACTCTATGCCCTACACTCTACACTCTATTCCCTACACTCTATACCCTACACTCTATACCCCACACTATATACCCTACACTCTATACCCTACACTCTACACCCTACACTCTATACCCTACACTCTATACCATACACTCTATACCCTACACTCTACACTCTATGCCCTACACTCTACACCCTACACTCTATACCCTACACTCTAATCCCTACACTCTACACTCTATACCCTACACTCTATACCCTACACTCTATACCCTACACTCTACACTCTCTACCCTACACTCTCTACCCTACACTCTATACCCTACACTCTATACCCTACACTCTACACTCTATACCCTACACTCTACACTCTATACCCTACACTCTATACCCTACACTCTATACCCTACACTCTACACTCTATACCCTACACTCTATACCCTACACTCTATGCCCAACACTCTATACCCTACACTCTATACCCTACACTCTATACCCTACACTCAACACTCTATACCCTACACTCTATACCCTACACTCTATACCCTACACTCTACACTCTATACCCTACACTCTATACCCTACACTCTATACCCTACACTCTATACCCTACACTCTACACTCTATACCCTACACTCTATACCCTACACTCTATACCCTATACTCTACACTCTATACCCTACACTCTATACCCTACACTCTATGCCCTACACTCTATACCCTACACACTATACCCTACACTCTACACCCTACACTCTATACCCTACACTCTATACCCTACACTCTACACTCTATACCCTACACTCTATACCCTACACTCTATACCCTACACTCTGCACTCTATACCCTACACTCTATACCCTACACTCTATACCCTACACTCTACACTCTATACCCTACACTTTATACCCTACACTCTATGCCCTACACTCTATACCCTACACTCTATACCCTACACTCTATACCCTACACTCTATACCCTACACTCTACACTCTATACCCTACACTCTATACCCTACACTCTATACCCTACACTCTACACTCTATACCCTACACTCTATACCCTACACTCTATGCCCTACACAATATACCCTACACTCTATACCCTACACTCTATACCCTACACTCTACACTCTATACCCTACACTCTATACCCTACACTCTATACCCTACACTCTACACTCTATTCCCTACACTCTATACCCTACACTCTATACCCTAGACTCTATACCCTACACTCTACACCCTACACTCTATACCCTACACTCTATACCATACACTCTATACCCTACACTCTACACTCTATGCCCTACACTCTACACCCTACACTCTATACCCTACACTCTAATCCCTACACTCTACACTCTATACCCTACACTCTATACCCTACACTCTATACCCTACACTCTACACTCTCTACCCTACACTCTCTACCCTACACTCTATACCCTACACTCTATACCCTACACTCTACACTCTATACCCTACACTCTACACTCTATACCCTACACTCTATACCCTACACTCTATACCCTACACTCTACACTCTATACCCTACACTCTATACCCTACACTCTATGCCCTACACTCTATACCCTACACTCTATACCCTACACTCTATACCCTACACTCTACACTCTATACCCTACACTCTATACCCTACACTCTATACCCTACACTCTACACTCTATACCCTACACTCTATACCCTACACTCTATACCCTACACTCTACACTCTATACCCTACACTCTATACCCTACACTCTATGCCCCACACTCTATACCCTACACTCTATACCCTACACTCTATACCCTACACTCTACACTCTATACCCTACACTCTATACCCTACACTCTATACCCTACACTCTACACTCTATACCCTACACTCTATACCCTACACTCTATGCCCTACACTCTATACCCTACACTCTATACCCTACACTCTATACCCTACACTCTACACTCTATACCCTACACTCTATACCCTACACTCTATACCCTACACTCTAATCCCTACACTCTACACTCTATACCCTAGACTCTATACCCTACACTCTACACTCTATACCTTACACTCTACACTCTATTCCCTACACTCTATACCCTACACTCTATACCCTACACTCTATACCCTACACTCTATACCCAACACTCTACACCCTACACTCTATACCCTACACTCTATACCATACACTCTATACCCTACACTCTACACTCTATACCCTACACTCTACACTCTATACCCTACACTCTATACCCTACACTCTATACCCTACACTCTATACCCTACACTCTAATCCCTACACTCTACACTCTATACCCTACACTCTATACCCTACACTCTATACCCTACACTCTACACTCTCTACCCTACACTCTCTACCCTACACTCTATACCCTACACTCTATACCCTACACTCTACACTCTATACCCTACACTCTACACTCTATACCCTACACTCTATACCCTACACTCTATACCCTACACTCTACACTCTATACCCTACACTCTATACCCTACACTCTATGCCCTACACTCTATACCCTACACTCTATACCCTACACTCTATACCCTACACTCTACACTCTATACCCTACACTCTATACCCTACACTCTATACCCTACACTCTACACTCTATACCCTACACTCTATACCCTACACTCTATACCCTACACTCTACACTCTATACCCTACACTCTATACCCTACACTCTATGCCCCACACTCTATACCCTACACTCTATACCCTACACTCTATACCCTACACTCTACACTCTATACCCTACACTCTATACCCTACACTCTATACCCTACACTCTACACTCTATACCCTACACTCTATACCCTACACTCTATGCCCTACACTCTATACCCTACACTCTATACCCTACACTCTATACCCTACACTCTACACTCTATACCCTACACTCTATACCCTACACTCTATACCCTACACTCTAATCCCTACACTCTACACTCTATACCCTAGACTCTATACCCTACACTCTACACTCTATACCTTACACTCTACACTCTATTCCCTACACTCTATACCCTACACTCTATACCCTACACTCTATACCCTACACTCTATACCCAACACTCTACACCCTACACTCTATACCCTACACTCTATACCATACACTCTATACCCTACACTCTACACTCTATACCCTACACTCTACACTCTATACCCTACACTCTATACCCTACACTCTATACCCTACACTCTATACCCTACACTCTACACTCTATACCCTGCACTCTACACTCTATACCCTACACTTTATACCCTACACTCTATACCCTACACTCTATACCCTACACTCTATACCCTACACACTACACTCTATACCCTACACTCTATACCCTACACTCTACACCCTACACTCTATACCCTACACTCTATGAACTACACTCTATACCCTACACTCTATACCCTACACTTTACACTCTATACCCTACACTCTATACCCTACACTCTATACCCTACACTCTACACTCTATACCCTACACTCTATACCCTACACTCTATACCCTACACTCTATACCCTACACTCTATACCCTAAACTCTATACCATACACTCTACACTCTATTCCCTACACTCTATACCCCACACTCTACACTCTATACCCTACACTCTATACCCTACACTCTAATCCCTACACTCTACACTCTATACCCTACACTCTATACCCTACACTCTATACCCTACACTCTACACTCTATACCCTACACTCTATATCCTACACTCTACACTCTATACCATACACTCTATACCCTACACTCTATACCCTACACTCTATACCCTACACTCTACACCCTACACTCTATACACTACACTCTATACCCTACACTCTATACCCTACACGCTATACCCTACACTCTACACCCTACACTCTATACCCTACACTCTATACCATACACTCTATACCCTACACTCTACACTCTATACCCTACACTCTACATCCTACACTCTATACCCTACACTCTAATCCCAACACTCTACACTCTATACCCTACACTCTATACCCTACACTCTACACTCTCTACCCTACACTCTATACCCTACACTCTATAACATACACTCTATACCCTACACTCTATACCATACACTCTACACTCTATACCCTACACTCTATACCATACACTCTACACCATACACTCTATAGCATACACTCTATACCCTACACTCTACACTCTATACCCTACACTCTATACCCTACACTCTACACCCTGCACTCTATACCCTACACTCTATACCCTACACTCTATACCCTACACTCTATACCCTACACTCTACACTCTATACCCTACACTCTATAGCCTACACTCTACAATCTATACCCTACACTCTATACCCTACACTCTATACCCTACAGTCTATACCCTACACTCTATACCCTACACACTACACTCTCTACCTTACACTCTACACTCTATTCCCTACACTCTGTACCCTACACTCTATACCCTACACTCTATACCCTACACTCTACACCCTACACTCTATACCCTACACTCTATACCCTACACTCTAATCCCTACACTCTACTCTCTATACCCTACACTCTATACCCTACACTCTACACTCTATACCTTACACTCTACACTCTATTCCCTACACTCTATACCCTTCACTCTATACCCTACACTCTATACCCTACACTCTATACCCTACACTCTACACTCTATACCCTACACTCTACACTCTACACCCTACACTCTATACCCTACACTCTACACTCTCTACCCTACACTCTATACCCTGCACTCTATACCCTACACTCTATACCCTACACTCTACACTCTATACCCTACACTCTACACTCTATACCCTACACTCTATACCCTACACTCTATACCCTACACTCTATACCCTACACTCTATACCCTACACTCTACACTCTATACCCTACACTCTACACTCTATACCCTACACTCTACACTCTATACCCTACACTCTATACCCTACACTCTATACCCTACACTCTATACCCTACACTCTACACTCTATGCCCTACACTCTACACTCTATACCTTACACTCTACACTCTATTCCCTACACTCTATACCCTACACTCTATACCCTACACTCTATACCCTACACTCTACACCCCACACTCTATACCCTACACTCTATACCATACACTCTATACCCTACACTCTACACTCTATACCCTACACTCTACACCCTACAATCTATACACTACACTCTAATCCCTACACTCTACACTCTATACCCTACACTCTATACCCTACACTCTATACCCTACACTCTACACTCTCTACCCTACACTCTCTACCCTACACTCTATACCCTACACTCTATACCCTACACTCTACACTCTATACCCTACACTCTATACCCTACACTCTATACCCTACACTCTATACCCTACACTCTACACTCTATGCCCTACACTCTACACTCTATACCCTACACTCTACACTCTATACCCTACACTCTACACTCTATACCCTACACTCTATACCCTACACTCTATACCCTACACTCTATACCCTACACTCTACACTCTATGCCCTACACTCTACACTCTATACCTTACACTCTACACTCTATTCCCTACACTCTATACCCTACACTCTATACCCTACACTCTATACCCTACACTCTACACCCCACACTCTATACCCTACACTATATACCATACACTCTATACCCTACACTCTACACTCTATACACTACACTCTACACCCTACACTCTACACCATACACTCTATAGCATACACTCTATACCCTACACTCTACACTCTATACCCTACACTCTATACCCTACACTCTATACCCTACACTCTACACTCTCTACCCTACACTCTATACCCTACACTCTATAACATACACTCTATACCCTACACTCTATACCCTACACTCTATACCATACACTCTACACCATACACTCTATAGCATACACTCTATACCCTACACTCTACACTCTATACCCTACACTCTATACCCTACACTCTACACCCTGCACTCTATACCCTACACACTATACCCTACACTCTACACTCTATACCCTACACTCTATACCCTACACTCTATACCCTACACTCTATACCCTACACTCTACACTCTATACCCTACACTCTATAGCCTACACTCTACAATCTATACCCTACACTCTATACCCTACACTCTATACCCTACAGTCTATACCCTACACTCTATACCCTACACTCTACACTCTATACCTTACACTCTACACTCTATTCCCTACACTCTATTCCCTACACTCTATACCCTACACTCTATACCATACACTCTATACCCTACACTCTACACTCTATACCCTACACTCTACACCCTACACTCTATACACTACACTCTAATCCCTACACTCTACACTCTATACCCTACACTCTATACCCTACACTCTACACTCTCTACCCTACACTCTCTACCCTACACTCTATACCCTACACTCTATACCCTACACTCTACACTCTATACCCTACACTCTATACCCTACACTCTATACCCTACACTCTATACCCTACACTCTACACTCTATGCCCTACACTCTACACTCTATACCCTACACTCTACACTCTATACCCTACACTCTACACTCTATACCCTACACTCTATACCCTACACTCTATACCCTACACTCTATACCCTACACTCTACACTCTATGCCCTACACTCTACACTCTATACCTTACACTCTACACTCTATTCCCTACACTCTATACCCTACACTCTATACCCTACACTCTATACCCTACACTCTACACCCCACACTCTATACCCTACACTCTATACCATACACTCTATACCCTACACTCTACACTCTATACACTACACTCTACACCCTACACTCTACACCATACACTCTATAGCATACACTCTATACCCTACACTCTACACTCTATACCCTACACTCTATACCCTACACTCTATACCCTACACTCTATACCCTACACTCTACACTCTATACCCTACACTCTACACTCTATACCCTACACTCTATACCCTACACTCTACACTCTCTACCCTACACTCTATACCCTGCACTCTATACCCTACACTCTATACCCTACACTCTACACTCTATACCCTACACTCTACACTCTATACCCTACACTCTATACCCTACACTCTATACCCTACACTCTATACCCTACACTCTATACCCTACACTCTACACTCTATACCCTACACTCTACACTCTATACCCTACACTCTACACTCTATACCCTACACTCTATACCCTACACTCTATACCCTACACTCTATACCCTACACTCTACACTCTATGCCCTACACTCTACACTCTATACCTTACACTCTACACTCTATTCCCTACACTCTATACCCTACACTCTATACCCTACACTCTATACCCTACACTCTACACCCCACACTCTATACCCTACACTCTATACCATACACTCTATACCCTACACTCTACACTCTATACCCTACACTCTACACCCTACACTCTATACACTACACTCTAATCCCTACACTCTACACTCTATACCCTACACTCTATACCCTACACTCTATACCCTACACTCTACACTCTCTACCCTACACTCTCTACCCTACACTCTATACCCTACACTCTATACCCTACACTCTACACTCTATACCCTACACTCTATACCCTACACTCTATACCCTACACTCTATACCCTACACTCTACACTCTATGCCCTACACTCTACACTCTATACCCTACACTCTACACTCTATACCCTACACTCTACACTCTATACCCTACACTCTATACCCTACACTCTATACCCTACACTCTATACCCTACACTCTACACTCTATGCCCTACACTCTACACTCTATACCTTACACTCTACACTCTATTCCCTACACTCTATACCCTACACTCTATACCCTACACTCTATACCCTACACTCTACACCCCACACTCTATACCCTACACTATATACCATACACTCTATACCCTACACTCTACACTCTATACACTACACTCTACACCCTACACTCTACACCATACACTCTATAGCATACACTCTATACCCTACACTCTACACTCTATACCCTACACTCTATACCCTACACTCTATACCCTACACTCTACACTCTCTACCCTACACTCTATACCCTACACTCTATAACATACACTCTATACCCTACACTCTATACCCTACACTCTATACCATACACTCTACACCATACACTCTATAGCATACACTCTATACCCTACACTCTACACTCTATACCCTACACTCTATACCCTACACTCTACACCCTGCACTCTATACCCTACACACTATACCCTACACTCTACACTCTATACCCTACACTCTATACCCTACACTCTATACCCTACACTCTATACCCTACACTCTACACTCTATACCCTACACTCTATAGCCTACACTCTACAATCTATACCCTACACTCTATACCCTACACTCTATACCCTACAGTCTATACCCTACACTCTATACCCTACACTCTACACTCTATACCTTACACTCTACACTCTATTCCCTACACTCTATTCCCTACACTCTATACCCTACACTCTATACCATACACTCTATACCCTACACTCTACACTCTATACCCTACACTCTACACCCTACACTCTATACACTACACTCTAATCCCTACACTCTACACTCTATACCCTACACTCTATACCCTACACTCTACACTCTCTACCCTACACTCTCTACCCTACACTCTATACCCTACACTCTATACCCTACACTCTACACTCTATACCCTACACTCTATACCCTACACTCTATACCCTACACTCTATACCCTACACTCTACACTCTATGCCCTACACTCTACACTCTATACCCTACACTCTACACTCTATACCCTACACTCTACACTCTATACCCTACACTCTATACCCTACACTCTATACCCTACACTCTATACCCTACACTCTACACTCTATGCCCTACACTCTACACTCTATACCTTACACTCTACACTCTATTCCCTACACTCTATACCCTACACTCTATACCCTACACTCTATACCCTACACTCTACACCCCACACTCTATACCCTACACTCTATACCATACACTCTATACCCTACACTCTACACTCTATACACTACACTCTACACCCTACACTCTACACCATACACTCTATAGCATACACTCTATACCCTACACTCTACACTCTATACCCTACACTCTATACCCTACACTCTATACCCTACACTCTAATCCCTACACTCTACACTCTATACCCTAGACTCTATACCCTACACTCTACACTCTATACCTTACACTCTACACTCTATTCCCTACACTCTATACCCTACACTCTATACCCTACACTCTATACCCTACACTCTATACCCAACACTCTACACCCTACACTCTATACCCTACACTCTATACCATACACTCTATACCCTACACTCCACACTCTATACCCTACACTCTACACTCTATACCCTACACTCTATACCCTACACTCTATACCCTACACTCTACACTCTATACCCTGCACTCTACACTCTATACCCTACACTTTATACCCTACACTCTATACCCTACACTCTATACCATACACTCTATACCCTACACTCCACACTCTATACCCTACACTCTACACTCTATACCCTACACTCTATACCCTACACTCTATACCCTACACTCTATACCCTACACTCTACACTCTATACCCTGCACTCTACACTCTATACCCTACACTTTATACCCTACACTCTATACCCTACACTCTATACCCTACACTCTATACCCTACACACTACACTCTATACCCTACACTCTATACCCTACACTCTACACCCTACACTCTATACCCTACACTCTGTGAACTACACTCTATACCCTACACTCTATACCCTACACTTTACACTCTATACCCTACACTCTATACCCTACACTCTATACCCTACACTCTACACCCTACACTCTATACCCTACACTCTATACCCTACACTCTATACCCTACACTCTATACCCTAAACTCTATACCATACACTCTACACTCTATTCCCTACACTCTATACCCCACACTCTACACTCTATACCCTACACTCTATACCCTACACTCTAATCCCTACACTCTACACTCTATACCCTACACTCTATACCCTACACTCTATACCCTACACTCTACACTCTATACCCTACACTCTATATCCTACACTCTACACTCTATACCATACACTCTATACCCTACACTCTATACCCTACACTCTATACCCTACACTCTACACCCTACACTCTATACACTACACTCTATACCCTACACTCTATACCCTACACGCTATACCCTACACTCTACACCCTACACTCTATACCCTACACTCTATACCATACACTCTATACCCTACACTCTACACTCTATACCCTACACTCTACATCCTACACTCTATACCCTACACTCTAATCCCAACACTCTACACTCTATACCCTACACTCTATACCCTACACTCTATACCCTACACTCTACACTCTCTACCCTACACTCTATACCCTACACTCTATAACATACACTCTATACCCTACACTCTATACCCTACACTCTATACCATACACTCTACACTCTATACCCTACACTCTATACCATACACTCTACACCATACACTCTATAGCATACACTCTATACCCTACACTCTACACTCTATACCCTACACTCTATACCCTACACTCTACACCCTGCACTCTATACCCTACACTCTATACCCTACACTCTATACCCTACACTCTATACCCTACACTCTATACCCTACACTCTACACTCTATACCCTACACTCTATAGCCTACACTCTACAATCTATACCCTACACTCTATACCCTACAGTCTATACCCTACACTCTATACCCTACACACTACACTCTCTACCTTACACTCTACACTCTATTCCCTACACTCTATACCCTACACTCTATACCCTACACTCTATACCCTACACTCTACACCCTACACTCTATACCCTACACTCTATACCATACACTCTATACCCTACACTCTACACTCTATACCCTACACTCTACACCCTACACTCTATACCCTACACTCTAATCCCTACACTCTACTCTCTATACCCTACACTCTATACCCTAAACTCTATACCATACACTCTACACTCTATTCCCTACACTCTATACCCCACACTCTACACTCTATACCCTACACTCTATACCCTACACTCTAATCCCTACACTCTACACTCTATACCCTACACTCTATACCCTACACTCTATACCCTACACTCTACACTCTATACCCTACACTCTATATCCTACACTCTACACTCTATACCATACACTCTATACCCTACACTCTATACCCTACACTCTATACCCTACACTCTACACCCTACACTCTATACACTACACTCTATACCCTACACTCTATACCCTACACGCTATACCCTACACTCTACACCCTACTCTCTATACCCTACACTCTATACCATACACTCTATACCCTACACTCTACACTCTATACCCTACACTCTACATCCTACACTCTATACCCTACACTCTAATCCCAACACTCTACACTCTATACCCTACACTCTATACCCTACACTCTATACCCTACACTCTACACTCTCTACCCTACACTCTATACCCTACACTCTATAACATACACTCTATACCCTACACTCTATACCCTACACTCTATACCATACACTCTACACTCTATACCCTACACTCTATACCATACACTCTACACCATACACTCTATAGCATACACTCTATACCCTACACTCTACACTCTATACCATACACTCTATACCCTACACTCTACACCCTGCACTCTATACCCTACACTCTATACCCTACACTCTATACCCTACACTCTATACCCTACACTCTACACTCTATACCCTACACTCTATAGCCTACACTCTACAATCTATACCCTACACTCTATACCCTACACTCTATACCCTACAGTTTATACCCTACACTCTATACCCTACACACTACACTCTCTACCTTACACTCTACACTCTATTCCCTACACTCTATACCCTACACTCTATACCCTACACTCTATACCCTACACTCTACACCCTACACTCTATACCCTACACTCTATACCATACACTCTATACCCTACACTCTACACTCTATACCCTACACTCTACACCCTACACTCTATACCCTACACTCTAATCCCTACACTCTACTCTCTATACCCTACACTCTATACCCTACACTCTACACTCTATACCTTACACTCTACACTCTATTCCCTACACTCTATACCCTTCACTCTATACCCTACACTCTATACCCTACACTCTATACCCTACACTCTACAACCTACACTCTATACCCTACACTCTATACCATACACTCTATACCCTACACTCTACACTCTATACCCTACACTCTACACTCTATACCCTACACTCTATACCCTACACTCTACACTCTCTACCCTACACTCTATACCCTGCACTCTATACCCTACACTCTATACCCTACACTCTACACTCTATACCCTACACTCTACACTCTATACCCTACACTCTATACCCTACACTCTATACCCTACACTCTATACCCTACACTCTACACTCTATACCCTACACTCTACACTCTATACCCTACACTCTACACTCTATACCCTACACTCTATACCCTACACTCTATACCCTACACTCTATACCCTACACTCTACACTCTATGCCCTACACTCTACACTCTATACCTTACACTCTACACTCTATTCCCTACACTCTATACCCTACACTCTATACCCTACACTCTATACCCTACACTCTACACCCCACACTCTATACCCTACACTCTATACCATACACTCTATACCCTACACTCTACACTCTATACCCTACACTCTACACCCTACACTCTATACACTACACTCTAATCCCTACACTCTACACTCTATACCCTACACTCTATACCCTACACTCTATACCCTACACTCTACACTCTCTACCCTACACTCTCTACCCTACACTCTATACCCTACACTCTATACCCTACACTCTACACTCTATACCCTACACTCTATACCCTACACTCTATACCCTACACTCTATACCCTACACTCTACACTCTATGCCCTACACTCTACACTCTATACCCTACACTCTACACTCTATACCCTACACTCTACACTCTATACCCTACACTCTATACCCTACACTCTATACCCTACACTCTATACCCTACACTCTACACTCTATGCCCTACACTCTACACTCTATACCTTACACTCTACACTCTATTCCCTACACTCTATACCCTACACTCTATACCCTACACTCTATACCCTACACTCTACACCCCACACTCTATACCCTACACTCTATACCATACACTCTATACCCTACACTCTACACTCTATACACTACACTCTACACCCTACACTCTACACCATACACTCTATAGCATACACTCTATACCCTACACTCTACACTCTATACCCTACACTCTATACCCTACACTCTATACCCTACACTCTATACCCTACACTCTACACCATACACTCTATAGCATACACTCTACACCATACACTCTACACTCTATACCCTACACTCTATACCCTACACTCTACACCCTGCACTCTATACCCTACACACTATACCCTACACTCTACACTCTATACCCTACACTCTATACCCTACACTCTATACCCTACACTCTACACTCTATACCCTACACTCTATAGCCTACACTCTACAATCTATACCCTACACTCTATACCCTACACTCTATACCCTACAGTCTATACCCTACACTCTATACCCTACACTCTACACTCTATACCTTACACTCTACACTCTATTCCCTACACTCTATTCCCTACACTCTATACCCTACACTCTATACCATACACTCTATACCCTACACTCTACACTCTATACCCTACACTCTACACCCTACACTCTATACACTACACTCTAATCCCTACACTCTACACTCTATACCCTACACTCTATACCCTACACTCTATACCCTACACTCTACACTCTCTACCCTACACTCTCTACCCTACACTCTACACTCTATACCCTACACTCTACACTCTATACCCTACACTCTATACCCTACACTCTATACCCTACACTCTATACCCTACACTCTACACTCTATGCCCTACACTCTACACTCTATACCCTACACTCTACACTCTATACCCTACACTCTACACTCTATACCCTACACTCTATACCCTACACTCTATACCCTACACTCTATACCCTACACTCTACACTCTATGCCCTACACTCTACACTCTATACCTTACACTCTACACTCTATTCCCTACACTCTATACCCTACACTCTATACCCTACACTCTATACCCTACACTCTACACCCCACACTCTATACCCTACACTCTATACCATACACTCTATACCCTACACTCTACACTCTATACCCTACACTCTACACCCTACACTCTATACACTACACTCTAATCCCTACACTCTACACTCTATACCCTACACTCTATACCCTACACTCTATACCCTACACTCTACACTCTCTACCCTACACTCTCTACCCTACACTCTATACCCTACACTCTATACCCTACACTCTACACTCTATACCCTACACTCTATACCCTACACTCTATACCCTACACTCTACACTCTATGCCCTACACTCTACACTCTATACCCTACACTCTACACTCTATACCCTACACTCTACACTCTATACCCTACACTCTATACCCTACACTCTATACCCTACACTCTATACCCTACACTCTACACTCTATGCCCTACACTCTACACTCTATACCTTACACTCTACACTCTATTCCCTACACTCTATACCCTACACTCTATACCCTACACTCTATACCCTACACTCTACACCCCACACTCTATACCCTACACTCTATACCATACACTCTATACCCTACACTCTACACTCTATACACTACACTCTACACCCTACACTCTACACCATACACTCTATAGCATACACTCTATACCCTACACTCCACACTCTATACCCTACACTCTATACCCTACACTCTACACTCTCTACCCTACACTCTATACCCTACACTCTATAACATACACTCTATACCCTACACTCTATACCCTACACTCTATACCATACACTCTACACCATACACTCTATAGCATACACTCTATACCCTACACTCTACACTCTATACCCTACACTCTATACCCTACACTCTACACCCTGCACTCTATACCCTACACACTATACCCTACACTCTACACTCTATACCCTACACTCTATACCCTACACTCTATACCCTACACTCTATACCCTACACTCTACACTCTATACCCTACACTCTATAGCCTACACTCTACAATCTATACCCTACACTCTATACCCTACACTCTATACCCTACAGTCTATACCCTACACTCTATACCCTACACTCTACACTCTATACCTTACACTCTACACTCTATTCCCTACACTCTATTCCCTACACTCTATACCCTACACTCTATACCATACACTCTATACCCTACACTCTACACTCTATACCCTACACTCTACACCCTACACTCTATACACTACACTCTAATCCCTACACTCTACACTCTATACGCTACACTCTATACCCTACACTCTATACCCTACACTCTACACTCTCTACCCTACACTCTCTACCCTACACTCTATACCCTACACTCTATACCCTACACTCTACACTCTATACCCTACACTCTATACCCTACACTCTATACCCTACACTCTATACCCTACACTCTACACTCTATGCCCTACACTCTACACTCTATACCCTACACTCTACACTCTATACCCTACACTCTACACTCTATACCCTACACTATATACCCTACACTCTATACCCTACACTCTATACCCTACACTCTACACTCTATGCCCTACACTCTACACTCTATACCTTACACTCTACACTCTATTCCCTACACTCTATACCCTACACTCTATACCCTACACTCTATACCCTACACTCTACACCCCACACTCTATACCCTACACTCTATACCATACACTCTATACCCTACACTCTACACTCTATACACTACACTCTACACCCTACACTCTACACCATACACTCTATAGCATACACTCTATACCCTACACTCTACACTCTATACCCTACACTCTATACCCTACACTCTATACCCTACACTCTACACTCTCTACCCTACACTCTATACCCTACACTCTATAACATACACTCTATACCCTACACTCTATACCCTACACTCTATACCATACACTCTACACTCTATACCCTACACTCTATACCATACACTCTACACCATACACTCTATAGCATACACTCTATACCCTACACTCTACACTCTATACCCTACACTCTATACCCTACACTCTACACCCTGCACTCTATACCCTACACACTATACCCTACACTCTACACTCTATACCCTACACTCTATACCCTACACTCTATACCCTACACTCTACACTCTATACCCTACACTCTATAGCCTACACTCTACAATCTATACCCTACACTCTATACCCTACACTCTATACCCTACAGTCTATACCCTACAATCTATACCTTACACTCTACACTCTATTCCCTACACTCTATTCCCTACACTCTATACCCTACACTCTATACCCTACACTCTATACCCTACACTCTACACCCTACACTCTATACCCTACACTCTATACCATACACTCTATACCCTACACTCTACACTCTATACCCTACACTCTACACCCTACACTCTCTACCCTACACATTAATCCCTACACTCTACTCTCTATACCCTACACTCTATACCCTACACTCTACACTCTATACCTTACACTCTACACTCTATTCCCTACACTCTATACCCTACACTCTATACCCTACACTCTATACTCTACACTCTATACCCTACACTCTACACCCTACACTCTATACCCTACACTCTATACCATACACTCTATACCCTACACTCTACACTCTATACCCTACACTCTACACCCTACACTCTATACCCTACACTCTATACCCTACACTCTACACTCTCTACCCTACACTCTATACCCTGCACTCTATACCCTACACTCTATACCCTACACTCTACACTCTATACCCTACACTCTACACTCTATACGCTACACTCTATACCCTACACTCTATACCCTACACTCTATACCATACACTCTATACCCTACACTCTACACTCTATACCCTACACTCTACACCCTACACTCTATACACTACACTCTAATCCCTACACTCTACACTCTATACCCTACACTCTATACCCTACACTCTATACCCTACACTCTACACTCTATACCCTACACTCTACACCCTACACTCTCTACCCTACACTCTATACCCTGCACTCTATACCCTACACTCTATACCATACACTCTATACCCTACACTCTACACTCTATACCCTACACTCTACACCCTACACTCTCTACCCTACACATTAATCCCTACACTCTACTCTCTATACCCTACACTCTATACCCTACACTCTACACTCTATACCTTACACTCTACACTCTATTCCCTACACTCTATACCCTACACTCTATACCCTACACTCTATACTCTACACTCTATACCCTACACTCTACACCCTACACTCTATACCCTACACTCTATACCATACACTCTATACCCTACACTCTACACTCTATACCCTACACTCTACACCCTACACTCTATACCCTACACTCTATACCCTACACTCTACACTCTCTACCCTACACTCTATACCCTGCACTCTATACCCTACACTCTATACCCTACACTCTACACTCTATACCCTACACTCTACACTCTATACGCTACACTCTATACCCTACACTCTATACCCTACACTCTATACCATACACTCTATACCCTACACTCTACACTCTATACCCTACACTCTACACCCTACACTCTATACACTACACTCTAATCCCTACACTCTACACTCTATACCCTACACTCTATACCCTACACTCTATACCCTACACTCTACACTCTATACCCTACACTCTACACCCTACACTCTCTACCCTACACTCTATACCCTGCACTCTATACCCTACACTCTATACCCTACACTCTACACTCTATACCCTACACTCTACACTCTATACGCTACACTCTATACCCTACACTCTATACCCTACACTCTATACCATACACTCTATACCCTACACTCTACACTCTATACCCTACACTCTACACCCTACACTCTATACACTACACTCTAATCCCTACACTCTACACTCTATACCCTACACTCTATACCCTACACTCTATACCATACACTCTATACCCTACACTCTACACTCTATACCCTACACTCTACACCCTACACTCTATACACTACACTCTAATCCCTACACTCTACACTCTATACCCTACACTCTACACCCCACACTCTATACCCTACACTCTATACCATACACTCTATACCCTACACTCTACACTCCATACCCTACACTCTACACCCTACACTCTATACACTACACTCTAATCCCTACACTCTACACTCTATACCCTACACTCTATACCCTACACTCTACACTCTCTACCCTACACTCTCTACCCTACACTCTATACCCTACACTCTACACTCTCTACCCTACACTCTCTACCCTACACTCTATACCCTACACTCTATACCCTACACTCTACACTCTATACCCTACACTCTACACTCTATACCCTACACTCTATACCCTACACTCTATACCCTACACTCTACACTCTATGCCCTACACTCTACACTCTATACCCTACACTCTACACTCTATACCCTACACTCTATACCCTACACTCTATACCCTACACTCTACACTCTATGCCCTACACTCTACACTCTATACCTTACACTCTACACTCTATTCCCTACACTCTATACCCTACACTCTATACCCTACACTCTATACCCTACACTCTACACCCCACACTCTATACCCTACACTCTATACCATACACTCTATACCCTACACTCTACACTCTATACACTACACTCTACACCCTACACTCTATACACTACACTCTAATCCCTACACTCTACACTCTATACCCTACACTCTACACCCTACACTCTATACACTACACTCTAATCCCTACACTCTACACTCTATACCCTACACTCTACACCCCACACTCTATACCCTACACTCTATACCATACACTCTATACCCTACACTCTACACTCCATACCCTACACTCTACACCCTACACTCTATACACTACACTCTACACCCTACACTCTATACCCTACACTCTATACCATACACTCTATACCCTACACTCTACACTCTATACCCTACACTCTACACCCTACACTCTCTACCCTACACTCTAATCCCTACACTCTACTCTCTATACCCTACACTCTATACCCTACACTCTACACTCTATACCTAACACTCTACACTCTATTCCCTACACTCTATACCCTACACTCTATACCCTACTCTCTACACTCTATACCCTACACTCTATACCCTACACTCTATACCCTACACTCTACACTCTATACCCAACACTCTATACCCTACACTCTATACCCTATACTCTAATCCCTACACTCTACACTCTATACCCTACACTCTATACCCTACACTCTACACTCTATACCTTACACTCTATACCCTACACTCTATACCATACACTCTATACCCTACACTCTACACTCTATACCCTACACTCTACACCCTACACTCTATACACTACACTCTAATCCCTACACTCTACACTCTATACCCTACACTCTACACCCCACACTCTATACCCTACACTCTATACCATACACTCTATACCCTACACTCTACACTCCATACCCTACACTCTACACCCTACACTCTATACACTACACTCTAATCCCTACACTCTACACTCTATACCCTACACTCTATACCCTACACTCTATACCCTACACTCTACACTCTCTACCCTACACTCTCTACCCTACACTCTATACCCTACACTCTACACTCTCTACCCTACACTCTCTACCCTACACTCTATACCCTACACTATATACCCTACACTCTACACTCTATACCCTACACTCTACACTCTATACCCTACACTCTATACCCTACACTCTATACCCTACACTCTACACTCTATGCCCTACACTCTACACTCTATACCCTACACTCTACACTCTATACCCTACACTCTATACCCTACACTCTATACCCTACACTCTACACTCTATGCCCTACACTCTACACTCTATACCTTACACTCTACACTCTATTCCCTACACTCTATACCCTACACTCTATACCCTACACTCTATACCCTACACTCTACACCCCACACTCTATACCCTACACTCTATACCATACACTCTATACCCTACACTCTACACTCTATACACTACACTCTACACCCTACACTCTATACACTACACTCTAATCCCTACACTCTACACTCTATACCCTACACTCTACACCCTACACTCTATACACTACACTCTAATCCCTACACTCTACACTCTATACCCTACACTCTACACCCCACACTCTATACCCTACACTCTATACCATACACTCTATACCCTACACTCTACACTCCATACCCTACACTCTACACCCTACACTCTATACACTACACTCTAATCCCTACACTCTACACTCTATACCCTACACTCTATATCCTACACTCTATACCCTACACTCTACACTCTCTACCCTACACTCTCTACCCTACACTCTATACCCTACACTCTACACTCTCTACCCTACACTCTCTACCCTACACTCTATACCCTACACTCTATACCCTACACTCTACACTCTATACCCTACACTCTATACCCTACACTCTATACCCTACACTCTATACCCTACACTCTACACTCTATGCCCTACACTCTACACTCTATACCCTACACTCTACACTCTATACCCTACACTCTATACCCTACACTCTATACCCTACACTCTACACTCTATGCCCTACACTCTACACTCTATACCTTACACTCTACACTCTATTCCCTACACTCTATACCCTACACTCTATACCCTACACTCTATACCCTACACTCTACACCCCACACTCTATACCCTACACTCTATACCATACACTCTATACCCTACACTCTACACTCTATACACTACACTCTACACCCTACACTCTATACACTACACTCTAATCCCTACACTCTACACTCTATACCCTACACTCTATACCCTACACTCTCTACCCTACACTCTATACCCTACACTCTATACCCTACACTCTACACTCTATACCCTACACTCTACACTCTATACCCTACACTCTATACCCTACACTCTATACCCTACACTCTACACTCTATCCCCTACACTCTACACTCTATACCCTACACTCTATACCCTACACTCTATACCCTACACTCTACACTCTATACCCTACACGCTATACCCTACACTCTATGCCCTACACTCTATACCCTACACTCTATGCCCTACACTCTATACCCTACACTCTATACCCTACACTCTATACCCTACACTCTATACTCTATACCCTACACTCTATACCCTACACTCTATACCCTACACTCTACACTCTATACCCTACACTCTATACCCTACACTCTATACCCTACACTCTATACCCTACACTATATACCCTACATTCTATGCCCTACACTCTATACCCTACACTCTATACCCTACACTCTATACCCTACACTTTATACCCTACACTCTATACCCTACACTCTACACTCTATACCCTACACTCTATACCCTACACTCTATACCCTACACTCTACACTCTATACCCTGCACTCTATACCCTACACTCTATACCCTACACTCTACACTCTATACCCTACACTCTATACCCTACACTCTATACCCTACACTCTATACCCTACACTCTATACCCTACACTCTATACCCTACACTCTACACTCTATACCCTACACTCTATACCCTACACTCTACACTCTATACCCTACACTCTATACCCTACACTCTATGCCCTACACTCTATACCCTACACTCTATACCCTACACTCTATACCCTACACTCTACACTATATACCCTACACTCTATACCCTACACTCTATACCCTACACTCTTATCCCTACACTCTACACTCTATACCCTACACTCTATACCCTACACTCTACACTCTATACATTACACTCTACACTCTATTCCCTACACTCTATACCCTACACTCTATACCCTACACTCTATACCCTACTCTCTATACCCTACACTCTATACCATACACTCTATACCCTACACTCTACACTCTATACCCTACACTCTACACCCTACACTCTATACCCTACACTCTAATCCCTACACTCTACACTCTATACCCTACACTCTATACCCTACACTCTATACCCTACACTCTACACTCTCTACACTACACTCTATACCCTACACTCTATACCCTACACTCTACACTCTATACCCTACACTCTACACTCTATACCCTACACTCTATACCCTACACTCTATACCCTACACTCTATACCCTACACTCTATACCCTACACTCTACACTCTATGCCCTGCACTCTACACTCTATACCCTACTCTCTACACTCTATACCCTACACTCTACACTCTATACCCTACACTCTATACCCTACACTCTATACCCTACACTCTATACCCTACACTCTACACTCTATGCCCTACACTCTACACTCTATACCTTACACTCAACACTCTATTCCCTACACTCTATACCGTACACTCTATACCCTACACTCTATACCCTACACTCTATACCCTACACTCTACACCCTACACTCTATACCCTACACTCTATACCATACACTCTATACCCTACACTCTACAATTTATGCCCTACACTCTACACCCTACACTCTCTACCCTACACTCTAATCCCTACACTCTACACTCTATACCCTACACTCTATACCCTACACTCTATACCCTACACTCTACACTCTCTGCACTACACTCTCTACCCTACACTCTATACCCTACACTCTATACCCTACACTCTACACTCTATACCCTACACTCTACACTCTATACCCTACACTCTATACCCTACACTCTATACTCTACACTCTACACTCTATGCCCTACACTCTACACTCTATACCCTACACTCTATACCCTACACTCTATATCCTACACTCTACACTCTATACCCTACACTCTATACCCTACACTCTATGCCCTACACTCTATACCCTACACTCTATACCCTACACTCTACACTCTATACCCTACACTCTATACCCTACACTCTATACCCTACACTCTACACTCTATACCCTACACTCTATACCCTACACTCTATACCCTACACTCTACACTCTATACCCTACACTCTATGCCCTACACTCTATACCCTACACTCTATACCCTACACTCTATACCCTACACTCTACACTCTATACCCTACACTCTATACCCTACACTCTATACCCTACTCTCTACACTCTATACCCTACACTCTATACCCTACACTCTATACCCTACACTCTACACTCTATACCCAACACACTATACCCTACACTCTATACCCTATACTCTAATCCCTACACTCTACACTCTATACCCTACACTCTATACCCTACACTCTACACTCTATACCTTACACTCTACACTCTATTCCATACACTCTATACCCTACACTCTATACCCTACACTCTATACCCTACACTCTATACCCAACACTCTACACCCTACACTCTATACCCTACACTCTATACCATACACTCTATACCCTACACTCTACACTCTATACCCTACACTCTACACTTTATACCCTACACTCTATACCCTACACTCTATACCCTACACTCTATACCCTACACTCTACACTCTATACCCTACACTCTACACTCTATACCCTACACTCTATACCCTACACTCTATACCCTACACTCTACACTCTATACCCTACACTCTATACCCTACACTCTACACCCTACACTCTATACCCTACACTCTATGCCCTACACTCTATACCCTACACTCTATACCATACACTCTATACCCTACACTCTACACTCTATACCCTACACTCTATACCCTACACTCTATACCCTACACTCTACACCCTACACTCTATACCCTACACTCTATACCCTACACTCTATACCCTACACTCTAATCCCTACACTCTACACTCTATACCCTACACTCCATACCCTACACTCTATACCCTACACTCTACACTCTATACCCAACACTCTATATCCTACACTCTACACTCTATACCATACACTCTATACCCTACACTCTATACCCTACACTCTATACCCTACACTCTACACCCTACACTCTATACCCTACACTCTATACCCTACACTCTATACCCTACACTCTATACCCTACACTCTACACCCTACACTCTATACCCTACACTCTATACCATACACTCTATACCCTACACTCTACACTCTATACCCTACACTCTACATCCTACACTCTATACCCTACACTCTAATCCCGACACTCTACACTCTATACCCTACACTCTATACCCTACACTCTACACTCTCTACCCTACACTCTATACCCTACACTCTATAACATACACTCTATACCCTACACTCTATACCCTACACTCTATACCCTACACTCTATACCATACACTCTACACCATACACTCTATAGCATACACTCTATACCCTACACTCTACACTCTATACCCTACACTCTATACCCTACACTCTACACCCTGCATTCTATACCCTACACACTATAGCCTACACTCTACACTCTATACCCTACACTCTATACCCTACACTCTATACCCTACACTCTATACCCTACACTCTACACTCTATACCCTACATCCTATAGCCTACACTCTACAATCTATACCCTACACTCTATACCCTACACTCTATACCCTACAGTCTATACCCTACACTCTATACCCTACACTCTACACTCTATACCTTACACTCCACACTCTATTCCCTACACTCTATACCCTACACTCTATACCCTACACTCTATACCCTACACTCTATACCCTACACTCTACACCCTACACTCTATACCCTACACTCTATACCATACACTCAATACCCTACACTCTACACTCTATACCCTACACTCTACACCCTACACTCTATACCCTACACTCCAATCCCTACACTCTACACTCTCTACCCTACACTCTATACCCTACACTCTATACCCTACACTCTACACTCTATACCCTACACTCTACACTCTATACCATACACTCTATACCCTACACTCTATACCCTACACTCTATACCCTACACTCTACACTCTATGCCCTACACTCTACACTCTATACCCTACACTCTACACTCTATACCCTACACTCTACACTCTATACCCTACACTCTATACCCTACACTCTATACCCTACACTCTATACCCTACACTCTACACTCTATGCCCTACACTCTACACTCTATATCTTACACTCTACACTCTATTCCCTACACTCTATACCCTACACTCTATACCCTACACTCTATACCCTACACTCTACACCCTACACTCTATACCCTACACTCTATACCATACACTCTATACCCTACACTCTACACTCTATACCCTACTCTCTACACCCTACACTCTATACCCTACACTCTAATCCCTACACTCTACACTCTTTACCCTACACTCTATACCCTACACTCTATACCCTACACTCTACACTCTCTACCCTACACTCTCTACCCTACACTCTATACCCTACAATCTATACCCTACACTCTACACCCTACACTCTACACTCTATACCCTACACTCTATACCCTACACTCTATACCCTACACTCTACACCCTACACTCTACACTCTATACCCTACACTCTATACCCTACACTCTATACCCTACACTCTACACTCTATACCCTACACTCTATACCCTACACTCTATGCCCTACACTCTATACCCTACACTCTATACCCTACACTCTATACCCTACACTCTACTTTCTATACCCTACACTCTATACCCTACACTCTATACCCTACACTCTACACCCTACACTCTACACTCTATACCCTACACTCTATACCCTACACTCTATACCCTACACTCTGCACTCTATACCCTACACTCTATACCCTACACTCTATACCCTACACTCTACACTCTATACCCTACACTTTATACCCTACACTCTATGCCCTACACTCTATACCCTACACTCTATACCCTACACTCTATACCCTACACATTACACTCTATACCCTACACTCTATAAACTACACTCTATACCCTACACTCTACACTCTATACCCTACACTCTATGCCCTACACTCTATACCCTACACTCTATACCCTACACTCTACACTCTATACCCTACACTCTATACCCTACACTCTATGCCCTACACTCTACACTCTATTCCCTACACTCTATACCCTACACTCTATACCCTACACTCTATACCCTACACTCTATACCCTACACTCTACACCCTACACTCTATACCCTACACTCTATACCATACACTCTATACCCTACACTCTACACTCTATGCCCTACACTCTACACCCTACACTCTATACCCTACACTCTAATCCCTACACTCTACACTCTATACCCTACACTCTATACCCTACACTCTATACCCTACACTCTACACTCTCTACCCTACACTCTCTACCCTACACTCTATACCCTACACTCTATACCCTACACTCTACACTCTATACCCTACACTCTATACCCTACACTCTATACCCTACACTCTACACTCTATACCCTACACTCTATGCCCTACACTCTATACCCTACACTCTATACCCTACACTCTACACTCTATACCCTACACTCTATACCCTACACTCTATGCCCTACATTCTACACTCTATTCCCTACACTCTATACCCTACACTCTATACCATACACTCTATACCCTACACTCTATACCCTACACTCTACACCCTACACTCTATACCCTACACTCTATACCATACACTCTATACCCTACACTCTACACTCTATGCCCTACACTCTACACCATACACTCTACACCCTACACTCTAATCCCTACACTCTACACTCTATACCCTACACTCTACACTCTATACCCTACACTCTATACCCTACACTCTATACCCTACACTCTACACTCTATACCCTACACTCTATACCCTACACTCTATGCCCAACACTCTATACCCTACACTCTATACCCTACACTCTATACCCTACACTCTACACTCTATACCCTACACTCTATACCCTACACTCTATACCCTACACTCTACACTCTATACCCTACACTCTATACCCTACACTCTATACCCTACACTCTATACCCTACACTCTACACTCTATACCCTACACTCTATACCCTACACTCTATGCCCTACACTCTATACCCTACACACTATACCCTACACTCTATACCCTACACTCTATACCCTACACTCTATACCCTACACTCTACACTCTATACCCTACACTCTATACCCTACACTCTATACCCTACACTCTGCACTCTATACCCTACACTCTATACCCTACACTCTATACCCTACACTCTACACTCTATACCCTACACTTTATACCCTACACTCTATGCCCTACACTCTATACCCTACACTCTATACCCTACACTCTATACCCTACACTCTATACCCTACACTCTACACTCTATACCCTACACTCTATACCCTACACTCTATACCCTACACTCTACACTCTATACCCTACACTCTATACCCTACACTCTATGCCCTACACAATATACCCTACACTCTATACCCTACACTCTATACCCTACACTCTACACTCTATACCCTACACTCTATACCGTACACTCTATACCCTAGACTCTATACCCTACACTCTACACCCTACACTCTATACCCTACACTCTATACCATACACTCTATACCCTACACTCTACACTATATGCCCTACACTCTACACCCTACACTCTATACCCTACACTCTAATCCCTACACTCTACACTCTATACCCTACACTCTATACCCTACACTCTATACCCTACACTCTACACTCTCTACCCTACACTCTCTACCCTACACTCTATACCCTACACTCTATACCCTACACTCTACACTCTATACCCTACACTCTACACTCTATACCCTACACTCTATACCCTACACTCTATACCCTACACTCTATACCCTACACTCTATACCCTACACTCTATACCCTACACTCTGCACTCTATACCCTACACTCTATACCCTACACTCTACACTCTATACCCTACACTCTATACCCTACACTCTATAATCTACACTCTATACCCTACACTCTATACCCTACACTCTACACTCTATACCCTACACTCTATACCCTACACTCTATACCCTACACTCTACACCCTACACTCTATACCCTACACTCTATGCCCTACACTCTATACCCTACACTCTATACCCTACACTCTATACCCTACACTCTACACTCTATACCCTACACTCTATACCCTACACTCTATACCCTACACTCTAATCCCTACACTCTACACCATACACTCTATAGCATACACTCTATACCCTACACTCTACACTCTATACCCTACACTCTATACCCTACACTCTACACCCTGCACTCTATACCCTACACACTCTACCCTACACTCTACACTCTATACCCTACACTCTATACCCTACACTCTATACCCTACACTCTATACCCTACAATCTACACTCTATACCCTACACTCTATACCCTACACTCTATACCCTACACTCTACACTCTATACCCTACACTCTATACCCTACACTCTATGCCCTACACTCTATACCCTACACTCTATACCCTACACTCTATACCCTACACTCTACACTCTATACCCTACACTCTATACCCTACACTCTATTCCCTACACTCTAATCCCTACACTCTACACCATACACTCTATAGCATACACTCTATACCCTACACTCTACACTCTATACCCTACACTCTATACCCTACACTCTACACCCTGCACTCTATACCCTACACACTCTACCCTACACTCTACACTCTATACCCTACACTCTATACCCTACACTCTATACCCTACACTCTATACCCTACAATCTACACTCTATACCCTACACTCTATAGCCTACACTCTACAATCTATACCCTACACTCTATACCCTACACTCTATACCCTACAGTCTATACCCTACACTCTATACCCTACACTCTACACTTTATACCTTACACTCTACACTCTATTCCCTACACTCTATACCCTACACTCTATACCATACACTCTATACCCTACACTCTACACCCTACACTCTACACCCTACACTCTATACCCTACACTCTACACTCTATACCCTACACTCTATACCCTACACTCTACAATCTATACCTTACACTCTACACTCTATTCCCTACACTCTATACCCTACACTCTATACCCTACACTCTATACCCTACACTCTATACCCTACACTCTACACCCTACACTCTATACCCTACACTCTATACCATACACTCTATACCCTACACTCTACACTCTATACCCTACACTTTACACCCTACACTCTATACCCTACACTCTAATCCCTACACTCTACACTCTATACCCTACACTCTATACCCTACACTCTACACTCTCTACCCTACACTCTATACCCTGCACACTATACCCTACACTCTATACCCTACACTCTACACTCTATACCCTACACTCTACACTCTATACCCTACACTCTATACCCTACACTCTATACCCTACACTCTATACCCTACACTCTATACCCTACACTCTACACTCTATGCCCTACACTCTACACTCTATACCCTACACTCTACACTCTATACCCTACACTCTACACTCTATACCCTACACTCTATACCCTACACTCTACACTCTATGCCCTACACTCTACACTCTATACCTTACACTCTACACTCTATTCCCTACACTCTATACTCTACACTCTATACCCTACACTCTACATCCCACACTCTATACCCTACACTCTATACCATACACTCTATACCCTACACTCTACACTCTATACCCTACACTCTACACCCTACACTCTATACACTACACCATAATCCCTACACTCTACACTCTATACCCTACACTCTATACCCTACACTCTATACCCTACACTCTACACTCTCTACCCTACACTCTCTACCCTACACTCTATACCCTACACTCTATACCCTACACTCTACACTCTATACCCTACACTCTACACTCTATACCCTACACTCTATGCCCTACACTCTATACCCTACACTCTACACTCGATGCCCTACACTCTACACTCTATACCCTACACTCTATACCCTACACTCTATACCCTACACTCTACACTCTATACCCTACACTCTATACCCTACACTCTATGCCCTACACTCTATACCCTACACTCTATACCCTACACTCTATCCCCTACACTCTACACTCTATACCCTACACTCTATACCCTACACTCTATACCCTACACTCTACACTCTATACCCTACACTCTATACCCTACACTCTACACTCTATACCCTACACTCTATACCCTACACTCTATGCCCTACACTCTATACCCTACACTCTATTCCCTACACTCTATACCCTACACTCTATACCCTACACTCTATACCCTACACTCTACACTCTATACCCTACACTCTATACCCTACACTCTATACCCTACACTCTGCACTCTATACCCTACACTCTATACCCTACACTCTATACCCTACACTCTACACTCTATACCCTACACTTTATACCCTACACTCTATGCCCTACACTCTATACCCTACACTCTATACCCTACACTCTATACCCTACACTCTACACTCTATACCCTACACTCTATACCCTACACTCTATACCCTACACTCTACACTCTATACCCTACACTCTATGCCCTACACTCTATACCCTACACTCTATACCCTACACTCTACACTCTATACCCTACACTCTATACCCTACACTCTATGCCCTACACTCTACACTCTATTCCCTACACTCTATACCCTACACTCTATACCCTACACTCTATACCCTACAATCTATACCCTACACTCTACACCCTACACTCTATACCCTACACTCTATACCATACACTCTATACCCTACACTCTACACTCTATGCCCTACACTCTACACCCTACACTCTATACCCTACACTCTAATCCCTACACTCTACACTCTATACCCTACACTCTATACCCTACACTCTATACCCTACACTCTACACTCTCTACCCTACACTCTCTACCCTACACTCTATACCCTACACTCTATACCCTACACTCTACACTCTATACCCTACACTCTACACTCTATACCCTACACTCTATACCCTACACTCTATACCCTACACTCTACACTCTATACCCTACACTCTATACCCTACACTCTATGCCCAACACTCTATACCCTACACTCTATACCCTACACTCTATACCCTACACTCAACACTCTATACCCTACACTCTATACCCTACACTCTATACCCTACACTCTACACTCTATACCCTACACTCTATACCCTACACTCTATACCCTACACTCTATACCCTACACTCTACACTCTATACCCTACACTCTATACCCTACACTCTATACCCTATACTCTACACTCTATACCCTACACTCTATACCCTACACTCTATGCCCTACACTCTATACCCTACACACTATACCCTACACTCTACACCCTACACTCTATACCCTACACTCTATACCCTACACTCTACACTCTATACCCTACACTCTATACCCTACACTCTATACCCTACACTCTGCACTCTATACCCTACACTCTATACCCTACACTCTATACCCTACACTCTACACTCTATACCCTACACTTTATACCCTACACTCTATGCCCTACACTCTATACCCTACACTCTATACCCTACACTCTATACCCTACACTCTATACCCTACACTCTACACTCTATACCCTACACTCTATACCCTACACTCTATACCCTACACTCTACACTCTATACCCTACACTCTATACCCTACACTCTATGCCCTACACAATATACCCTACACTCTATACCCTACACTCTATACCCTACACTCTACACTCTATACCCTACACTCTATACCCTACACTCTATACCCTACACTCTACACTCTATTCCCTACACTCTATACCCTACACTCTATACCCTAGACTCTATACCCTACACTCTACACCCTACACTCTATACCCTACACTCTATACCATACACTCTATACCCTACACTCTACACTCTATGCCCTACACTCTACACCCTACACTCTATACCCTACACTCTAATCCCTACACTCTACACTCTATACCCTACACTCTATACCCTACACTCTATACCCTACACTCTACACTCTCTACCCTACACTCTCTACCCTACACTCTATACCCTACACTCTATACCCTACACTCTACACTCTATACCCTACACTCTACACTCTATACCCTACACTCTATACCCTACACTCTATACCCTACACTCTACACTCTATACCCTACACTCTATACCCTACACTCTATGCCCTACACTCTATACCCTACACTCTATACCCTACACTCTATACCCTACACTCTACACTCTATACCCTACACTCTATACCCTACACTCTATACCCTACACTCTACACTCTATACCCTACACTCTATACCCTACACTCTATACCCTACACTCTACACTCTATACCCTACACTCTATACCCTACACTCTATGCCCCACACTCTATACCCTACACTCTATACCCTACACTCTATACCCTACACTCTACACTCTATACCCTACACTCTATACCCTACACTCTATACCCTACACTCTACACTCTATACCCTACACTCTATACCCTACACTCTATGCCCTACACTCTATACCCTACACTCTATACCCTACACTCTATACCCTACACTCTACACTCTATACCCTACACTCTATACCCTACACTCTATACCCTACACTCTAATCCCTACACTCTACACTCTATACCCTAGACTCTATACCCTACACTCTACACTCTATACCTTACACTCTACACTCTATTCCCTACACTCTATACCCTACACTCTATACCCTACACTCTATACCCTACACTCTATACCCAACACTCTACACCCTACACTCTATACCCTACACTCTATACCATACACTCTATACCCTACACTCTACACTCTATACCCTACACTCTACACTCTATACCCTACACTCTATACCCTACACTCTATACCCTTCACTCTATACCCTACACTCTACACTCTATACCCTGCACTCTACACTCTATACCCTACACTTTATACCCTACACTCTATACCCTACACTCTATACCCTACACTCTATACCCTACACACTACACTCTATACCCTACACTCTATACCCTACACTCTACACCCTACACTCTATACCCTACACTCTATGAACTACACTCTATACCCTACACTCTATACCCTACACTTTACACTCTATACCCTACACTCTATACCCTACACTCTATACCCTACACTCTACACTCTATACCCTACACTCTATAACCTACACTCTATACCCTACACTCTATACCCTACACTCTATACCCTAAACTCTATACCATACACTCTACACTCTATTCCCTACACTCTATACCCCACACTCTACACTCTATACCCTACACTCTATACCCTACACTCTAATCCCTACACTCTACACTCTATACCCTACACTCTATACCCTACACTCTATACCCTACACTCTACACTCTATACCCTACACTCTATATCCTACACTCTACACTCTATACCATACACTCTATACCCTACACTCTATACCCTACACTCTATACCCTACACTCTACACCCTACACTCTATACACTACACTCTATACCCTACACTCTATACCCTACACGCTATACCCTACACTCTACACCCTACACTCTATACCCTACACTCTATACCATACACTCTATACCCTACACTCTACACTCTATACCCTACACTCTACATCCTACACTCTATACCCTACACTCTAATCCCAACACTCTACACTCTATACCCTACACTCTATACCCTACACTCTATACCCTACACTCTACACTCTCTACCCTACACTCTATACCCTACACTCTATAACATACACTCTATACCCTACACTCTATACCCTACACTCTATACCATACACTCTACACTCTATACCCTACACTCTATACCATACACTCTACACCATACACTCTATAGCATACACTCTATACCCTACACTCTACACTCTATACCCTACACTCTATACCCTACACTCTACACCCTGCACTCTATACCCTACACTCTATACCCTACACTCTATACCCTACACTCTATACCCTACACTCTACACTCTATACCCTACACTCTATAGCCTACACTCTACAATCTATACCCTACACTCTATACCCTACAGTCTATACCCTACACTCTATACCCTACACACTACACTCTCTACCTTACACTCTACACTCTATTCCCTACACTCTATACCCTACACTCTATACCCTACACTCTATACCCTACACTCTACACCCTACACTCTATACCCTACACTCTATACCATACACTCTATACCCTACACTCTACACTCTATACCCTACACTCTACACCCTACACTCTATACCCTACACTCTAATCCCTACACTCTACTCTCTATACCCTACACTCTATACCCTAAACTCTATACCATACACTCTACACTCTATTCCCTACACTCTATACCCCACACTCTACACTCTATACCCTACACTCTATACCCTACACTCTAATCCCTACACTCTACACTCTATACCCTACACTCTATACCCTACACTCTATACCCTACACTCTACACTCTATACCCTACACTCTATATCCTACACTCTACACTCTATACCATACACTCTATACCCTACACTCTATACCCTACACTCTATACCCTACACTCTACACCCTACACTCTATACACTACACTCTATACCCTACACTCTATACCCTACACGCTATACCCTACACTCTACACCCTACTCTCTATACCCTACACTCTATACCATACACTCTATACCCTACACTCTACACTCTATACCCTACACTCTACATCCTACACTCTATACCCTACACTCTAATCCCAACACTCTACACTCTATACCCTACACTCTATACCCTACACTCTATACCCTACACTCTACACTCTCTACCCTACACTCTATACCCTACACTCTATAACATACACTCTATACCCTACACTCTATACCCTACACTCTATACCATACACTCTACACTCTATACCCTACACTCTATACCATACACTCTACACCATACACTCTATAGCATACACTCTATACCATACACTCTACACTCTATACCATACACTCTATACCCTACACTCTACACCCTGCACTCTATACCCTACACTCTATACCCTACACTCTATACCCTACACTCTATACCCTACACTCTACACTCTATACCCTACACTCTATAGCCTACACTCTACAATCTATACCCTACACTCTATACCCTACACTCTATACCCTACAGTTTATACCCTACACTCTATACCCTACACACTACACTCTCTACCTTACACTCTACACTCTATTCCCTACACTCTATACCCTACACTCTATACCCTACACTCTATACCCTACACTCTACACCCTACACTCTATACCCTACACTCTATACCATACACTCTATACCCTACACTCTACACTCTATACCCTACACTCTACACCCTACACTCTATACCCTACACTCTAATCCCTACACTCTACTCTCTATACCCTACACTCTATACCCTACACTCTACACTCTATACCTTACACTCTACACTCTATTCCCTACACTCTATACCCTTCACTCTATACCCTACACTCTATACCCTACACTCTATACCCTACACTCTACAACCTACACTCTATACCCTACACTCTATACCATACACTCTATACCCTACACTCTACACTCTATACCCTACACTCTACACTCTATACCCTACACTCTATACCCTACACTCTACACTCTCTACCCTACACTCTATACCCTGCACTCTATACCCTACACTCTATACCCTACACTCTACACTCTATACCCTACACTCTACACTCTATACCCTACACTCTATACCCTACACTCTATACCCTACACTCTATACCCTACACTCTACACTCTATACCCTACACTCTACACTCTATACCCTACACTCTACACTCTATACCCTACACTCTATACCCTACACTCTATACCCTACACTCTATACCCTACACTCTACACTCTATGCCCTACACTCTACACTCTATACCTTACACTCTACACTCTATTCCCTACACTCTATACCCTACACTCTATACCCTACACTCTATACCCTACACTCTACACCCCACACTCTATACCCTACACTCTATACCATACACTCTATACCCTACACTCTACACTCTATACCCTACACTCTACACCCTACACTCTATACACTACACTCTAATCCCTACACTCTACACTCTATACCCTACACTCTATACCCTACACTCTATACCCTACACTCTACACTCTCTACCCTACACTCTCTACCCTACACTCTATACCCTACACTCTATACCCTACACTCTACACTCTATACCCTACACTCTATACCCTACACTCTATACCCTACACTCTATACCCTACACTCTACACTCTATGCCCTACACTCTACACTCTATACCCTACACTCTACACTCTATACCCTACACTCTACACTCTATACCCTACACTCTATACCCTACACTCTATACCCTACACTCTATACCCTACACTCTACACTCTATGCCCTACACTCTACACTCTATACCTTACACTCTACACTCTATTCCCTACACTCTATACCCTACACTCTATACCCTACACTCTATACCCTACACTCTACACCCCACACTCTATACCCTACACTCTATACCATACACTCTATACCCTACACTCTACACTCTATACACTACACTCTACACCCTACACTCTACACCATACACTCTATAGCATACACTCTATACCCTACACTCTACACTCTATACCCTACACTCTATACCCTACACTCTATACCCTACACTCTACACTCTCTACCCTACACTCTATACCCTACACTCTATAACATACACTCTATACCCTACACTCTATACCCTACACTCTATACCATACACTCTACACCATACACTCTATAGCATACACTCTATACCCTACACTCTACACTCTATACCCTACACTCTATACCCTACACTCTACACCCTGCACTCTATACCCTACACACTATACCCTACACTCTACACTCTATACCCTACACTCTATACCCTACACTCTATACCCTACACTCTACACTCTATACCCTACACTCTATAGCCTACACTCTACAATCTATACCCTACACTCTATACCCTACACTCTATACCCTACAGTCTATACCCTACACTCTATACCCTACACTCTACACTCTATACCTTACACTCTACACTCTATTCCCTACACTCTATTCCCTACACTCTATACCCTACACTCTATACCATACACTCTATACCCTACACTCTACACTCTATACCCTACACTCTACACCCTACACTCTATACACTACACTCTAATCCCTACACTCTACACTCTATACCCTACACTCTATACCCTACACTCTATACCCTACACTCTACACTCTCTACCCTACACTCTCTACCCTACACTCTACACTCTATACCCTACACTCTACACTCTATACCCTACACTCTATACCCTACACTCTATACCCTACACTCTATACCCTACACTCTACACTCTATGCCCTACACTCTACACTCTATACCCTACACTCTACACTCTATACCCTACACTCTACACTCTATACCCTACACTCTATACCCTACACTCTATACCCTACACTCTATACCCTACACTCTACACTCTATGCCCTACACTCTACTCTCTATACCTTACACTCTACACTCTATTCCCTACACTCTATACCCTACACTCTATACCCTACACTCTATACCCTACACTCTACACCCCACACTCTATACCCTACACTCTATACCATACACTCTATACCCTACACTCTACACTCTATACCCTACACTCTACACCCTACACTCTATACACTACACTCTAATCCCTACACTCTACACTCTATACCCTACACTCTATACCCTACACTCTATACCCTACACTCTACACTCTCTACCCTACACTCTCTACCCTACACTCTATACCCTACACTCTATACCCTACACTCTACACTCTATACCCTACACTCTATACCCTACACTCTATACCCTACACTCTACACTCTATGCCCTACACTCTACACTCTATACCCTACACTCTACACTCTATACCCTACACTCTACACTCTATACCCTACACTCTATACCCTACACTCTATACCCTACACTCTATACCCTACACTCTACACTCTATGCCCTACACTCTACACTCTATACCTTACACTCTACACTCTATTCCCTACACTCTATACCCTACACTCTATACCCTACACTCTATACCCTACACTCTACACCCCACACTCTATACCCTACACTCTATACCATACACTCTATACCCTACACTCTACACTCTATACACTACACTCTACACCCTACACTCTACACCATACACTCTATAGCATACACTCTATACCCTACACTCCACACTCTATACCCTACACTCTATACCCTACACTCTACACTCTCTACCCTACACTCTATACCCTACACTCTATAACATACACTCTATACCCTACACTCTATACCCTACACTCTATACCATACACTCTACACCATACACTCTATAGCATACACTCTATACCCTACACTCTACACTCTATACCCTACACTCTATACCCTACACTCTACACCCTGCACTCTATACCCTACACACTATACCCTACACTCTACACTCTATACCCTACACTCTATACCCTACACTCTATACCCTACACTCTATACCCTACACTCTACACTCTATACCCTACACTCTATAGCCTACACTCTACAATCTATACCCTACACTCTATACCCTACACTCTATACCCTACAGTCTATACCCTACACTCTATACCCTACACTCTACACTCTATACCTTACACTCTACACTCTATTCCCTACACTCTATTCCCTACACTCTATACCCTACACTCTATACCATACACTCTATACCCTACACTCTACACTCTATACCCTACACTCTACACCCTACACTCTATACACTACACTCTAATCCCCACACTCTACACTCTATACGCTACACTCTATACCCTACACTCTATACCCTACACTCTACACTCTCTACCCTACACTCTCTACCCTACACTCTATACCCTACACTCTTTACCCTACACTCTACACTCTATACCCTACACTCTATACCCTACACTCTATACCCTACACTCTACACTCTATGCCCTACACTCTACACTCTATACCCTACACTCTACACTCTATACCCTACACTCTACACTCTATACCCTACACTCTATACCCTACACTCTATACCCTACACTCTATACCCTACACTCTACACTCTATGCCCTACACTCTACACTCTATACCTTACACTCTACACTCTATTCCCTACACTCTATACCCTACACTCTATACCCTACACTCTATACCCTACACTCTACACCCCACACTCTATACCCTACACTCTATACCATACACTCTATACCCTACACTCTACACTCTATACACTACACTCTACACCCTACACTCTACACCATACACTCTATAGCATACACTCTATACCCTACACTCTACACTCTATACCCTACACTCTATACCCTACACTCTATACCCTACACTCTACACTCTCTACCCTACACTCTATACCCTACACTCTATAACATACACTCTATACCCTACACTCTATACCCTACACTCTATACCATACACTCTACACTCTATACCCTACACTCTATACCATACACTCTACACCATACACTCTATAGCATACACTCTATACCCTACACTCTACACTCTATACCCTACACTCTATACCCTACACTCTACACCCTGCACTCTATACCCTACACACTATACCCTACACTCTACACTCTATACCCTACACTCTATACCCTACACTCTATACCCTACACTCTACACTCTATACCCTACACTCTATAGCCTACACTCTACAATCTATACCCTACACTCTATACCCTACACTCTATACCCTACAGTCTATACCCTACAATCTATACCCTACACTCTACACTCTATACCTTACACTCTACACTCTATTCCCTACACTCTATTCCCTACACTCTATACCCTACACTCTATACCCTACACTCTATACCCTACACTCTACACCCTACACTCTATACCCTACACTCTATACCATACACTCTATACCCTACACTCTACACTCTATACCCTACACTCTACACCCTACACTCTCTACCCTACACATTAATCCCTACACTCTACTCTCTATACCCTACACTCTATACCCTACACTCTACACTCTATACCTTACACTCTACACTCTATTCCCTACACTCTATACCCTACACTCTATACCCTACACTCTATACTCTACACTCTATACCCTACACTCTACACCCTACACTCTATACCCTACACTCTATACCATACACTCTATACCCTACACTCTACACTCTATACCCTACACTCTACACCCTACACTCTATACCCTACACTCTATACCCTACACTCTACACTCTCTACCCTACACTCTATACCCTGCACTCTATACCCTACACTCTATACCCTACACTCTACACTCTATACCCTACACTCTACACTCTATACGCTACACTCTATACCCTACACTCTATACCCTACACTCTATACCATACACTCTATACCCTACACTCTACACTCTATACCCTACACTCTACACCCTACACTCTATACACTACACTCTAATCCCTACACTCTACACTCTATACCCTACACTCTATACCCTACACTCTATACCCTACACTCTACACTCTATACCCTACACTCTACACCCTACACTCTCTACCCTACACTCTATACCCTGCACTCTATACCCTACACTCTATACCATACACTCTATACCCTACACTCTACACTCTATACCCTACACTCTACACCCTACACTCTCTACCCTACACATTAATCCCTACACTCTACTCTCTATACCCTACACTCTATACCCTACACTCTACACTCTATACCTTACACTCTACACTCTATTCCCTACACTCTATACCCTACACTCTATACCCTACACTCTATACTCTACACTCTATACCCTACACTCTACACCCTACACTCTATACCCTACACTCTATACCATACACTCTATACCCTACACTCTACACTCTATACCCTACACTCTACACCCTACACTCTATACCCTACACTCTATACCCTACACTCTACACTCTCTACCCTACACTCTATACCCTGCACTCTATACCCTACACTCTATACCCTACACTCTACACTCTATACCCTACACTCTACACTCTATACGCTACACTCTATACCCTACACTCTATACCCTACACTCTATACCATACACTCTATACCCTACACTCTACACTCTATACCCTACACTCTACACCCTACACTCTATACACTACACTCTAATCCCTACACTCTACACTCTATACCCTACACTCTATACCCTACACTCTATACCCTACACTCTACACTCTATACCCTACACTCTACACCCTACACTCTCTACCCTACACTCTATACCCTGCACTCTATACCCTACACTCTATACCCTACACTCTACACTCTATACCCTACACTCTACACTCTATACGCTACACTCTATACCCTACACTCTATACCATACACTCTATACCCTACACTCTACACTCTATACCCTACACTCTACACCCTACACTCTATACACTACACTCTAATCCCTACACTCTACACTCTATACCCTACACTCTATACCCTACACTCTATACCATACACTCTATACCCTACACTCTACACTCTATACCCTACACTCTACACCCTACACTCTATACACTACACTCTAATCCCTACACTCTACACTCTATACCCTACACTCTACACCCCACACTCTATACCCTACACTCTATACCATACACTCTATACCCTACACTCTACACTCCATACCCTACACTCTACACCCTACACTCTATACACTACACTCTAATCCCTACACTCTACACTCTATACCCTACACTCTATACCCTACACTCTACACTCTCTACCCTACACTCTCTACCCTACACTCTATACCCTACACTCTACACTCTCTACCCTACACTCTCTACCCTACACTCTATACCCTACACTCTATACCCTACACTCTACACTCTATACCCTACACTCTACACTCTATACCCTACACTCTATACCCTACACTCTATACCCTACACTCTACACTCTATGCCCTACACTCTACACTCTATACCCTACACTCTACACTCTATACCCTACACTCTATACCCTACACTCTATACCCTACACTCTACACTCTATGCCCTACACTCTACACTCTATACCTTACACTCTACACTCTATTCCCTACACTCTATACCCTACACTCTATACCCTACACTCTATACCCTACACTCTACACCCCACACTCTATACCCTACACTCTATACCATACACTCTATACCCTACACTCTACACTCTATACACTACACTCTACACCCTACACTCTATACACTACACTCTAATCCCTACACTCTACACTCTATACCCTACACTCTACACCCTACACTCTATACACTACACTCTAATCCCTACACTCTACACTCTATACCCTACACTCTACACCCCACACTCTATACCCTACACTCTATACCATACACTCTATACCCTACACTCTACACTCCATACCCTACACTCTACACCCTACACTCTATACACTACACTCTACACCCTACACTCTATACCCTACACTCTATACCATACACTCTATACCCTACACTCTACACTCTATACCCTACACTCTACACCCTACACTCTCTACCCTACACTCTAATCCCTACACTCTACTCTCTATACCCTACACTCTATACCCTACACTCTACACTCTATACCTAACACTCTACACTCTATTCCCTACACTCTATACCCTACACTCTATACCCTACACTCTATACTCTACACTCTATACCCTACACTCTACACCCTACACTCTATACCCTACACTCTATACCATACACTCTATACCCTACACTCTACACTCTATACCCTACACTCTACACCCTACACTCTATACCCTACACTCTATACCCTACACTCTACACTCTCTACCCTACACTCTATACCCTGCACTCTATAACCTACACTCTATACCCTACACTCTACACTCTATACCCTACACTCTACACTCTATACGCTACACTCTATACCCTACACTCTATACCCTACACTCTATACCATACACTCTATACCCTACACTCTACACTCTATACCCTACACTCTACACCCTACACTCTATACACTACACTCTAATCCCTACACTCTACACTCTATACCCTACACTCTATACCCTACACTCTATACCCTACACTCTACACTCTATACCCTACACTCTACACCCTACACTCTATACCCTACACTCTATACCCTACACTCTACACTCTCTACCCTACACTCTATACCCTGCACTCTATACCCTACACTCTATACCCTACACTCTACACTCTATACCCTACACTCTACACTCTATACGCTACACTCTATACCCTACACTCTATACCCTACACTCTATACCATACACTCTATACCCTACACTCTACACTCTATACCCTACACTCTACACCCTACACTCTATACACTACACTCTAATCCCTACACTCTACACTCTATACCCTACACTCTATACCCTACACTCTATACCATACACTCTATACCCTACACTCTACACTCTATACCCTACACTCTACACCCTACACTCTATACACTACACTCTAATCCCTACACTCTACACTCTATACCCTACACTCTATACCCTACACTCTACACTCTCTACCCTACACTCTCTACCCTACACTCTATACCCTACACTCTACACTCTCTACCCTACACTCTCTACCCTACACTCTATACCCTACACTCTATACCCTACACTCTACACTCTATACCCTACACTCTACACTCTATACCCTACACTCTATACCCTACACTCTATACCCTACACTCTACACTCTATGCCCTACACTCTACACTCTATACCCTACACTCTACACTCTATACCCTACACTCTATACCCTACACTCTATACCCTACACTCTACACTCTATGCCCTACACTCTACACTCTATACCTTACACTCTACACTCTATTCCCTACACTCTATACCCTACACTCTATACCCTACACTCTATACCCTACACTCTATACCCTACACTCTACACCCCACACTCTATACCCTACACTCTATACCATACACTCTATACCCTACACTCTACACTCTATACACTACACTCTACACCCTACACTCTATACACTACACTCTAATCCCTACACTCTACACTCTATACCCTACACTCTACACCCTACACTCTATACACTACACTCTAATCCCTACACTCTACACTCTATACCCTACACTCTACACCCCACACTCTATACCCTACACTCTATACCATACACTCTATACCCTACACTCTACACTCCATACCCTACACTCTACACCCTACACTCTATACACTACACTCTAATCCCTACACTCTACACTCTATACCCTACACTCTATACCCTACACTCTCTACCCTACACTCTACACTCTCTACCCTACACTCTCTACCCTACACTCTATACCCTACACTCTACACTCTCTACCCTACACTCTCTACCCTACACTCTATACCCTACACTATATACCCTACACTCTACACTCTATACCCAACACTCTACACTCTATACCCTACACTCTATACCCTACACTCTATACCCTACACTCTACACTCTATGCCCTACACTCTACACTCTATACCTTACACTCTACACTCTATTCCCTACACTCTATACCCTACACTCTATACCCTACACTCTATACCCTACACTCTACACCCCACACTCTATACCCTACACTCTATACCATACACTCTATACCCTACACTCTACACTCTATACACTACACTCTACACCCTACACTCTATACACTACACTCTAATCCCTACACTCTACACTCTATACCCTACACTCTATACCCTACACTCTCTACCCTACACTCTATAACCTACACTCTATACCCTACACTCTACACTCTATACCCTACACTCTACACTCTATACCCTACACTCTATACCCTACACTCTATACCCTACACTCTACACTCTATGCCCTACACTCTACACTCTATACCCTACACTCTATACCCTACACTCTATACCCTACACTCTACACTCTATACCCTACACGCTATACCCTACACTCTATGCCCTACACTCTATACCCTACACTCTATGCCCTACACTCTATACCCTACACTCTATACCCTACACTCTATACCCTACACTCTATACTCTATACCCTACACTCTATACCCTACACTCTATACCCTACACTCTACACTCTATACCCTACACTCTATACCCTACACTCTATACCCTACACTCTATACCCTACACTCTATACCCTACATTCTATGCCCTACACTCTATACCCTACACTCTATACCCTACACTCTATACCCTACACTTTATACCCTACACTCTATACCCTACACTCTACACTCTATACCCTACACTCTATACCCTACACTCTACACTCTATACCCTGCACTCTATACCCTACACTCTATACCCTACACTCTACACTCTATACCCTACACTCTATACCCTACACTCTATACCCTACACTCTATACCCTACACTCTATACCCTACACTCTACACTCTATACCCTACACTCTATACCCTACACTCTACAATCTATACCCTACACTCTATACCCTACACTCTATGCCCTACACTCTATACCCTACACTCTATACCATACACTCTATACCCTACACTCTACACTCTATACCCTACACTCTACACCCTACACTCTATACCCTACACTCTAATCCCTACACTCTACACTCTATACCCTACACTCTATACCCTACACTCTATACCCTACACTCTACACTCTCTACACTACACTCTATACCCTACACTCTATACCCTACACTCTATACCCTACACTCTACACTCTATACCCTACACTCTACACTCTATACCCTACACTCTATACCCTACACTCTATACCCTACACTCTATACCCTACACTCTATACCCTACACTCTACACTCTATGCCCTACACTCTACACTCTATACCCTACTCTCTACACTCTATACCCTACACTCTACACTCTATACCCTACACTCTATACCCTACACTCTATACCCTACACTCTATACCCTACACTCTACACTCTATGCCCTACACTCTACACTCTATACCTTACACTCAACACTCTATTCCCTACACTCTATACCGTACACTCTATACCCTACACTCTATACCCTACACTCTATACCCTACACTCTACACCCTACACTCTATACCCTACACTCTATACCATACACTCTATACCCTACACTCTACACTTTATGCACTACACTCTACACCCTACACTCTCTACCCTACACTCTAATCCCTACACTCTACACTCTATACCCTACACTCTATACCCTACACTCTATACCCTACACTCTACACTCTCTGCACTACACTCTCTACCCTACACTCTATACCCTACACTCTATACCCTACACTCTACACTCTATACCCTACACTCTACACTCTATACCCTACACTCTATACCCTACACTCTATACCCTACACTCTACACTCTATGCCCTACACTCTACACTCTATACCCTACACTCTATACCCTACACTCTATATCCTACACTCTACACTCTATACCCTACACTCTATACCCTACACTCTATGCCCTACACTCTATACCCTACACTCTATACCCTACACTCTATACCCTACACTCTACACTCTATACCCTACACTCTATACCCTACACTCTATACCCTACACTCTACACTCTATACCCTACACTCTACACTCTATACCCTACACTCTATACCCTACACTCTACACTCTCTACCCTACACTCTATACCCTGCACACTATACCCTACACTCTATACCCTACACTCTACACTCTATACCCTACACTCTACACTCTATACCCTACACTCTATACCCTACACTCTATACCCTACACTCTATACCCTACACTCTATACCCTACACTCTACACTCTATGCCCTACACTCTACACTCTATACCCTACACTCTACACTCTATACCCTACACTCTACACTCTATACCCTACACTCTATACCCTACACTCTACACTCTATGCCCTACACTCTACACTCTATACCTTACACTCTACACTCTATTCCCTACACTCTATACTCTACACTCTATACCCTACACTCTACATCCCACACTCTATACCCTACACTCTATACCATACACTCTATACCCTACACTCTACACTCTATACCCTACACTCTACACCCTACACTCTATACACTACACTATAATCCCTACACTCTACACTCTATACCCTACACTCTATACCCTACACTCTATACCCTACACTCTACACTCTCTACCCTACACTCTCTACCCTACACTCTATACCCTACACTCTATACCCTACACTCTACACTCTATACCCTACACTCTACACTCTATACCCTACACTCTATGCCCTACACTCTATACCCTACACTCTACACTCGATGCCCTACACTCTACACTCTATACCCTACACTCTATACCCTACACTCTATACCCTACACTCTACACTCTATACCCTACACTCTATACCCTACACTCTATGCCCTACACTCTATACCCTACACTCTATACCCTACACTCTATCCCCTACACTCTACACTCTATACCCTACACTCTATACCCTACACTCTATACCCTACACTCTACACTCTATACCCTACACTCTATACCCTACACTCTACACTCTATACCCTACACTCTATACCCTACACTCTATGCCCTACACTCTATACCCTACACTCTATTCCCTACACTCTATACCCTACACTCTATACCCTACACTCTATACCCTACACTCTACACTCTATACCCTACACTCTATACCCTACACTCTATACCCTACACTCTGCACTCTATACCCTACACTCTATACCCTACACTCTATACCCTACACTCTACACTCTATACCCTACACTTTATACCCTACACTCTATGCCCTACACTCTATACCCTACACTCTATACCCTACACTCTATACCCTACACTCTACACTCTATACCCTACACTCTATACCCTACACTCTATACCCTACACTCTACACTCTATACCCTACACTCTATGCCCTACACTCTATACCCTACACTCTATACCCTACACTCTACACTCTATACCCTACACTCTATACCCTACACTCTATGCCCTACACTCTACACTCTATTCCCTACACTCTATACCCTACACTCTATACCCTACACTCTATACCCTACACTCTATACCCTACACTCTACACCCTACACTCTATACCCTACACTCTATACCATACACTCTATACCCTACACTCTACACTCTATGCCCTACACTCTACACCCTACACTCTATACCCTACACTCTAATCCCTACACTCTACACTCTATACCCTACACTCTATACCCTACACTCTATACCCTACACTCTACACTCTCTACCCTACACTCTCTACCCTACACTCTATACCCTACACTCTATACCCTACACTCTACACTCTATACCCTACACTCTACACTCTATACCCTACACTCTATACCCTACACTCTATACCCTACACTCTACACTCTATACCCTACACTCTATACCCTACACTCTATGCCCAACACTCTATACCCTACACTCTATACCCTACACTCTATACCCTACACTCAACACTCTATACCCTACACTCTATACCCTACACTCTATACCCTACACTCTACACTCTATACCCTACACTCTATACCCTACACTCTATACCCTACACTCTATACCCTACACTCTACACTCTATACCCTACACTCTATACCCTACACTCTATACCCTATACTCTACACTCTATACCCTACACTCTATACCCTACACTCTATGCCCTACACTCTATACCCTACACACTATACCCTACACTCTACACCCTACACTCTATACCCTACACTCTATACCCTACACTCTACACTCTATACCCTACACTCTATACCCTACACTCTATACCCTACACTCTGCACTCTATACCCTACACTCTATACCCTACACTCTATACCCTACACTCTACACTCTATACCCTACACTTTATACCCTACACTCTATGCCCTACACTCTATACCCTACACTCTATACCCTACACTCTATACCCTACACTCTATACCCTACACTCTACACTCTATACCCTACACTCTATACCCTACACTCTATACCCTACACTCTACACTCTATACCCTACACTCTATACCCTACACTCTATGCCCTACACAATATACCCTACACTCTATACCCTACACTCTATACCCTACACTCTACACTCTATACCCTACACTCTATACCCTACACTCTATACCCTACACTCTACACTCTATTCCCTACACTCTATACCCTACACTCTATACCCTAGACTCTATACCCTACACTCTACACCCTACACTCTATACCCTACACTCTATACCATACACTCTATACCCTACACTCTACACTCTATGCCCTACACTCTACACCCTACACTCTATACCCTACACTCTAATCCCTACACTCTACACTCTATACCCTACACTCTATACCCTACACTCTATACCCTACACTCTACACTCTCTACCCTACACTCTCTACCCTACACTCTATACCCTACACTCTATACCCTACACTCTACACTCTATACCCTACACTCTACACTCTATACCCTACACTCTATACCCTACACTCTATACCCTACACTCTACACTCTATACCCTACACTCTATACCCTACACTCTATGCCCTACACTCTATACCCTACACTCTATACCCTACACTCTATACCCTACACTCTACACTCTATACCCTACACTCTATACCCTACACTCTATACCCTACACTCTACACTCTATACCCTACACTCTATACCCTACACTCTATACCCTACACTCTACACTCTATACCCTACACTCTATACCCTACACTCTATGCCCCACACTCTATACCCTACACTCTATACCCTACACTCTATACCCTACACTCTACACTCTATACCCTACACTCTATACCCTACACTCTATACCCTACACTCTACACTCTATACCCTACACTCTATACCCTACACTCTATGCCCTACACTCTATACCCTACACTCTATACCCTACACTCTATACCCTACACTCTACACTCTATACCCTACACTCTATACCCTACACTCTATACCCTACACTCTAATCCCTACACTCTACACTCTATACCCTAGACTCTATACCCTACACTCTACACTCTATACCTTACACTCTACACTCTATTCCCTACACTCTATACCCTACACTCTATACCCTACACTCTATACCCTACACTCTATACCCAACACTCTACACCCTACACTCTATACCCTACACTCTATACCATACACTCTATACCCTACACTCTACACTCTATACCCTACACTCTACACTCTATACCCTACACTCTATACCCTACACTCTATACCCTTCACTCTATACCCTACACTCTACACTCTATACCCTGCACTCTACACTCTATACCCTACACTTTATACCCTACACTCTATACCCTACACTCTATACCCTACACTCTATACCCTACACACTACACTCTATACCCTACACTCTATACCCTACACTCTACACCCTACACTCTATACCCTACACTCTATGAACTACACTCTATACCCTACACTCTATACCCTACACTTTACACTCTATACCCTACACTCTATACCCTACACTCTATACCCTACACTCTACACTCTATACCCTACACTCTATACCCTACACTCTATACCCTACACTCTATACCCTACACTCTATACCCTAAACTCTATACCATACACTCTACACTCTATTCCCTACACTCTATACCCCACACTCTACACTCTATACCCTACACTCTATACCCTACACTCTAATCCCTACACTCTACACTCTATACCCTACACTCTATACCCTACACTCTATACCCTACACTCTACACTCTATACCCTACACTCTATATCCTACACTCTACACTCTATACCATACACTCTATACCCTACACTCTATACCCTACACTCTATACCCTACACTCTACACCCTACACTCTATACACTACACTCTATACCCTACACTCTATACCCTACACGCTATACCCTACACTCTACACCCTACACTCTATACCCTACACTCTATACCATACACTCTATACCCTACACTCTACACTCTATACCCTACACTCTACATCCTACACTCTATACCCTACACTCTAATCCCAACACTCTACACTCTATACCCTACACTCTATACCCTACACTCTATACCCTACACTCTATACCCTACACTCTATACCATACACTCTACACTCTATACCCTACACTCTATACCATACACTCTACACCATACACTCTATAGCATACACTCTATACCCTACACTCTACACTCTATACCCTACACTCTATACCCTACACTCTACACCCTGCACTCTATACCCTACACTCTATACCCTACACTCTATACCCTACACTCTATACCCTACACTCTACACTCTATACCCTACACTCTATAGCCTACACTCTACAATCTATACCCTACACTCTATACCCTACAGTCTATACCCTACACTCTATACCCTACACACTACACTCTCTACCTTACACTCTACACTCTATTCCCTACACTCTATACCCTACACTCTATACCCTACACTCTATACCCTACACTCTACACCCTACACTCTATACCCTACACTCTATACCATACACTCTATACCCTACACTCTACACTCTATACCCTACACTCTACACCCTACACTCTATACCCTACACTCTAATCCCTACACTCTACTCTCTATACCCTACACTCTATACCCTAAACTCTATACCATACACTCTACACTCTATTCCCTACACTCTATACCCCACACTCTACACTCTATACCCTACACTCTATACCCTACACTCTAATCCCTACACTCTACACTCTATACCCTACACTCTATACCCTACACTCTATACCCTACACTCTACACTCTATACCCTACACTCTATATCCTACACTCTACACTCTATACCATACACTCTATACCCTACACTCTATACCCTACACTCTATACCCTACACTCTACACCCTACACTCTATACACTACACTCTATACCCTACACTCTATACCCTACACGCTATACCCTACACTCTACACCCTACTCTCTATACCCTACACTCTATACCATACACTCTATACCCTACACTCTACACTCTATACCCTACACTCTACATCCTACACTCTATACCCTACACTCTAATCCCAACACTCTACACTCTATACCCTACACTCTATACCCTACACTCTATACCCTACACTCTACACTCTCTACCCTACACTCTATACCCTACACTCTATAACATACACTCTATACCCTACACTCTATACCCTACACTCTATACCATACACTCTACACTCTATACCCTACACTCTATACCATACACTCTACACCATACACTCTATAGCATACACTCTATACCCTACACTCTACACTCTATACCATACACTCTATACCCTACACTCTACACCCTGCACTCTATACCCTACACTCTATACCCTACACTCTATACCCTACACTCTATACCCTACACTCTACACTCTATACCCTACACTCTATAGCCTACACTCTACAATCTATACCCTACACTCTATACCCTACACTCTATACCCTACAGTTTATACCCTACACTCTATACCCTACACACTACACTCTCTACCTTACACTCTACACTCTATTCCCTACACTCTATACCCTACACTCTATACCCTACACTCTATACCCTACACTCTACACCCTACACTCTATACCCTACACTCTATACCATACACTCTATACCCTACACTCTACACTCTATACCCTACACTCTACACCCTACACTCTATACCCTACACTCTAATCCCTACACTCTACTCTCTATACCCTACACTCTATACCCTACACTCTACACTCTATACCTTACACTCTACACTCTATTCCCTACACTCTATACCCTTCACTCTATACCCTACACTCTATACCCTACACTCTATACCCTACACTCTACAACCTACACTCTATACCCTACACTCTATACCATACACTCTATACCCTACACTCTACACTCTATACCCTACACTCTACACTCTATACCCTACACTCTATACCCTACACTCTACACTCTCTACCCTACACTCTATACCCTGCACTCTATACCCTACACTCTATACCCTACACTCTACACTCTATACCCTACACTCTACACTCTATACCCTACACTCTATACCCTACACTCTATACCCTACACTCTATACCCTACACTCTACACTCTATACCCTACACTCTACACTCTATACCCTACACTCTACACTCTATACCCTACACTCTATACCCTACACTCTATACCCTACACTCTATACCCTACACTCTACACTCTATGCCCTACACTCTACACTCTATACCTTACACTCTACACTCTATTCCCTACACTCTATACCCTACACTCTATACCCTACACTCTATACCCTACACTCTACACCCCACACTCTATACCCTACACTCTATACCATACACTCTATACCCTACACTCTACACTCTATACCCTACACTCTACACCCTACACTCTATACACTACACTCTAATCCCTACACTCTACACTCTATACCCTACACTCTATACCCTACACTCTATACCCTACACTCTACACTCTCTACCCTACACTCTCTACCCTACACTCTATACCCTACACTCTATACCCTACACTCTACACTCTATACCCTACACTCTATACCCTACACTCTATACCCTACACTCTATACCCTACACTCTACACTCTATGCCCTACACTCTACACTCTATACCCTACACTCTACACTCTATACCCTACACTCTACACTCTATACCCTACACTCTATACCCTACACTCTATACCCTACACTCTATACCCTACACTCTACACTCTATGCCCTACACTCTACACTCTATACCTTACACTCTACACTCTATTCCCTACACTCTATACCCTACACTCTATACCCTACACTCTATACCCTACACTCTACACCCCACACTCTATACCCTACACTCTATACCATAAACTCTATACCCTACACTCTACACTCTATACACTACACTCTACACCCTACACTCTACACATACACTCTATAGCATACACTCTATACCCTACACTCTACACTCTATACCCTACACTCTATACCCTACACTCTATACCCTACACTCTACACTCTCTACCCTACACTCTATACCCTACACTCTATAACATACACTCTATACCCTACACTCTATACCCTACACTCTATACCATACACTCTACACCATACACTCTATAGCATACACTCTATACCCTACACTCTACACTCTATACCCTACACTCTATACCCTACACTCTACACCCTGCACTCTATACCCTACACACTATACCCTACACTCTACACTCTATACCCTACACTCTATACCCTACACTCTATACCCTACACTCTACACTCTATACCCTACACTCTATAGCCTACACTCTACAATCTATACCCTACACTCTATACCCTACACTCTATACCCTACAGTCTATACCCTACACTCTATACCCTACACTCTACACTCTATACCTTACACTCTACACTCTATTCCCTACACTCTATTCCCTACACTCTATACCCTACACTCTATACCATACACTCTATACCCTACACTCTACACTCTATACCCTACACTCTACACCCTACACTCTATACACTACACTCTAATCCCTACACTCTACACTCTATACCCTACACTCTATACCCTACACTCTATACCCTACACTCTACACTCTCTACCCTACACTCTCTACCCTACACTCTACACTCTATACCCTACACTCTACACTCTATACCCTACACTCTATACCCTACACTCTATACCCTACACTCTATACCCTACACTCTACACTCTATGCCCTACACTCTACACTCTATACCCTACACTCTACACTCTATACCCTACACTCTACACTCTATACCCTACACTCTATACCCTACACTCTATACCCTACACTCTATACCCTACACTCTACACTCTATGCCCTACACTCTACTCTCTATACCTTACACTCTACACTCTATTCCCTACACTCTATACCCTACACTCTATACCCTACACTCTATACCATACACTCTATACCCTACACTCTACACTCTATACCCTACACTCTACACCCTACACTCTATACACTACACTCTAATCCCTACACTCTACACTCTATACCCTACACTCTATACCCTACACTCTATACCCTACACTCTACACTCTCTACCCTACACTCTCTACCCTACACTCTATACCCTACACTCTATACCCTACACTCTACACTCTATACCCTACACTCTATACCCTACACTCTATACCCTACACTCTACACTCTATGCCCTACACTCTACACTCTATACCCTACACTCTACACTCTATACCCTACACTCTACACTCTATACCCTACACTCTATACCCTACACTCTATACCCTACACTCTATACCCTACACTCTACACTCTATGCCCTACACTCTACACTCTATACCTTACACTCTACACTCTATTCCCTACACTCTATACCCTACACTCTATACCCTACACTCTATACCCTACACTCTACACCCCACACTCTATACCCTACACTCTATACCATACACTCTATACCCTACACTCTACACTCTATACACTACACTCTACACCCTACACTCTACACCATACACTCTATAGCATACACTCTATACCCTACACTCCACACTCTATACCCTACACTCTATACCCTACACTCTACACTCTCTACCCTACACTCTATACCCTACACTCTATAACATACACTCTATACCCTACACTCTATACCCTACACTCTATACCATACACTCTACACCATACACTCTATAGCATACACTCTATACCCTACACTCTACACTCTATACCCTACACTCTATACCCTACACTCTACACCCTGCACTCTATACCCTACACACTATACCCTACACTCTACACTCTATACCCTACACTCTATACCCTACACTCTATACCCTACACTCTATACCCTACACTCTACACTCTATACCCTACACTCTATAGCCTACACTCTACAATCTATACCCTACACTCTATACCCTACACTCTATACCCTACAGTCTATACCCTACACTCTATACCCTACACTCTACACTCTATACCTTACACTCTACACTCTATTCCCTACACTCTATTCCCTACACTCTATACCCTACACTCTATACCATACACTCTATACCCTACACTCTACACTCTATACCCTACACTCTACACCCTACACTCTATACACTACACTCTAATCCCTACACTCTACACTCTATACGCTACACTCTATACCCTACACTCTATACCCTACACTCTACACTCTCTACCCTACACTCTCTACCCTACACTCTATACCCTACACTCTTTACCCTACACTCTACACTCTATACCCTACACTCTATACCCTACACTCTATACCCTACACTCTATACCCTACACTCTACACTCTATGCCCTACACTCTACACTCTATACCCTACACTCTACACTCTATACCCTACACTCTACACTCTATACCCTACACTCTATACCCTACACTCTATACCCTACACTCTATACCCTACACTCTACACTCTATGCCCTACACTCTACACTCTATACCTTACACTCTACACTCTATTCCCTACACTCTATACCCTACACTCTATACCCTACACTCTATACCCTACACTCTACACCCCACACTCTATACCCTACACTCTATACCATACACTCTATACCCTACACTCTACACTCTATACACTACACTCTACACCCTACACTCTACACCATACACTCTATAGCATACACTCTATACCCTACACTCTACACTCTATACCCTACACTCTATACCCTACACTCTATACCCTACACTCTACACTCTCTACCCTACACTCTATACCCTACACTCTATAACATACACTCTATACCCTACACTCTATACCCTACACTCTATACCATACACTCTACACTCTATACCCTACACTCTATACCATACACTCTACACCATACACTCTATAGCATACACTCTATACCCTACACTCTACACTCTATACCCTACACTCTATACCCTACACTCTACACCCTGCACTCTATACCCTACACACTATACCCTACACTCTACACTCTATACCCTACACTCTATACCCTACACTCTATACCCTACACTCTACACTCTATACCCTACACTCTATAGCCTACACTCTACAATCTATACCCTACACTCTATACCCTACACTCTATACCCTACAGTCTATACCCTACAATCTATACCCTACACTCTACACTCTATACCTTACACTCTACACTCTATTCCCTACACTCTATTCCCTACACTCTATACCCTACACTCTATACCCTACACTCTATACCCTACACTCTACACCCTACACTCTATACCCTACACTCTATACCATACACTCTATACCCTACACTCTACACTCTATACCCTACACTCTACACCCTACACTCTCTACCCTACACATTAATCCCTACACTCTACTCTCTATACCCTACACTCTATACCCTACACTCTACACTCTATACCTTACACTCTACACTCTATTCCCTACACTCTATACCCTACACTCTATACCCTACACTCTATACTCTACACTCTATACCCTACACTCTACACCCTACACTCTATACCCTACACTCTATACCATACACTCTATACCCTACACTCTACACTCTATACCCTACACTCTACACCCTACACTCTATACCCTACACTCTATACCCTACACTCTACACTCTCTACCCTACACTCTATACCCTGCACTCTATACCCTACACTCTATACCCTACACTCTACACTCTATACCCTACACTCTACACTCTATACGCTACACTCTATACCCTACACTCTATACCCTACACTCTATACCATACACTCTATACCCTACACTCTACACTCTATACCCTACACTCTACACCCTACACTCTATACACTACACTCTAATCCCTACACTCTACACTCTATACCCTACACTCTATACCCTACACTCTATACCCTACACTCTACACTCTATACCCTACACTCTACACCCTACACTCTCTACCCTACACTCTATACCCTGCACTCTATACCCTACACTCTATACCATACACTCTATACCCTACACTCTACACTCTATACCCTACACTCTACACCCTACACTCTCTACCCTACACATTAATCCCTACACTCTACTCTCTATACCCTACACTCTATACCCTACACTCTACACTCTATACCTTACACTCTACACTCTATTCCCTACACTCTATACCCTACACTCTATACCCTACACTCTATACTCTACACTCTATACCCTACACTCTACACCCTACACTCTATACCCTACACTCTATACCATACACTCTATACCCTACACTCTACACTCTATACCCTACACTCTACACCCTACACTCTATACCCTACACTCTATACCCTACACTCTACACTCTCTACCCTACACTCTATACCCTGCACTCTATACCCTACACTCTATACCCTACACTCTACACTCTATACCCTACACTCTACACTCTATACGCTACACTCTATACCCTACACTCTATACCCTACACTCTATACCATACACTCTATACCCTACACTCTACACTCTATACCCTACACTCTACACCCTACACTCTATACACTACACTCTAATCCCTACACTCTACACTCTATACCCTACACTCTATACCCTACACTCTATACCCTACACTCTACACTCTATACCCTACACTCTACACCCTACACTCTCTACCCTACACTCTATACCCTGCACTCTATACCCTACACTCTATACCCTACACTCTACACTCTATACCCTACACTCTACACTCTATACGCTACACTCTATACCCTACACTCTATACCCTACACTCTATACCATACACTCTATACCCTACACTCTACACTCTATACCCTACACTCTACACCCTACACTCTATACACTACACTCTAATCCCTACACTCTACACTCTATACCCTACACTCTATACCCTACACTCTATACCATACACTCTATACCCTACACTCTACACTCTATACCCTACACTCTACACCCTACACTCTATACACTACACTCTAATCCCTACACTCTACACTCTATACCCTACACTCTACACCCCACACTCTATACCCTACACTCTATACCATACACTCTATACCCTACACTCTACACTCCATACCCTACACTCTACACCCTACACTCTATACACTACACTCTAATCCCTACACTCTACACTCTATACCCTACACTCTATACCCTACACTCTACACTCTCTACCCTACACTCTCTACCCTACACTCTATACCCTACACTCTACACTCTCTACCCTACACTCTCTACCCTACACTCTATACCCTACACTCTATACCCTACACTCTACACTCTATACCCTACACTCTACACTCTATACCCTACACTCTATACCCTACACTCTATACCCTACACTCTACACTCTATGCCCTACACTCTACACTCTATACCCTACACTCTACACTCTATACCCTACACTCTATACCCTACACTCTATACCCTACACTCTACACTCTATGCCCTACACTCTACACTCTATACCTTACACTCTACACTCTATTCCCTACACTCTATACCCTACACTCTATACCCTACACTCTATACCCTACACTCTACACCCCACACTCTATACCCTACACTCTATACCATACACTCTATACCCTACACTCTACACTCTATACACTACACTCTACACCCTACACTCTATACACTACACTCTAATCCCTACACTCTACACTCTATACCCTACACTCTACACCCTACACTCTATACACTACACTCTAATCCCTACACTCTACACTCTATACCCTACACTCTACACCCCACACTCTATACCCTACACTCTATACCATACACTCTATACCCTACACTCTACACTCCATACCCTACACTCTACACCCTACACTCTATACACTACACTCTACACCCTACACTCTATACCCTACACTCTATACCATACACTCTATACCCTACACTCTACACTCTATACCCTACACTCTACACCCTACACTCTCTACCCTACACTCTAATCCCTACACTCTACTCTCTATACCCTACACTCTATACCCTACACTCTACACTCTATACCTAACACTCTACACTCTATTCCCTACACTCTATACCCTACACTCTATACCCTACACTCTATACTCTACACTCTATACCCTACACTCTACACCCTACACTCTATACCCTACACTCTATACCATACACTCTATACCCTACACTCTACACTCTATACCCTACACTCTACACCCTACACTCTATACCCTACACTCTATACCCTACACTCTACACTCTCTACCCTACACTCTATACCCTGCACTCTATAACCTACACTCTATACCCTACACTCTACACTCTATACCCTACACTCTACACTCTATACGCTACACTCTATACCCTACACTCTATACCCTACACTCTATACCATACACTCTATACCCTACACTCTACACTCTATACCCTACACTCTACACCCTACACTCTATACACTACACTCTAATCCCTACACTCTACACTCTATACCCTACACTCTATACCCTACACTCTATACCCTACACTCTACACTCTATACCCTACACTCTACACCCTACACTCTATACCCTACACTCTATACCCTACACTCTACACTCTCTACCCTACACTCTATACCCTGCACTCTATACCCTACACTCTATACCCTACACTCTACACTCTATACCCTACACTCTACACTCTATACGCTACACTCTATACCCTACACTCTATACCCTACACTCTATACCATACACTCTATACCCTACACTCTACACTCTATACCCTACACTCTACACCCTACACTCTATACACTACACTCTAATCCCTACACTCTACACTCTATACCCTACACTCTATACCCTACACTCTATACCATACACTCTATACCCTACACTCTACACTCTATACCCTACACTCTACACCCTACACTCTATACACTACACTCTAATCCCTACACTCTACACTCTATACCCTACACTCTATACCCTACACTCTACACTCTCTACCCTACACTCTCTACCCTACACTCTATACCCTACACTCTACACTCTCTACCCTACACTCTCTACCCTACACTCTATACCCTACACTCTATACCCTACACTCTACACTCTATACCCTACACTCTACACTCTATACCCTACACTCTATACCCTACACTCTATACCCTACACTCTACACTCTATGCCCTACACTCTACACTCTATACCCTACACTCTACACTCTATACCCTACACTCTATACCCTACACTCTATACCCTACACTCTACACTCTATGCCCTACACTCTACACTCTATACCTTACACTCTACACTCTATTCCCTACACTCTATACCCTACACTCTATACCCTACACTCTATACCCTACACTCTACACCCCACACTCTATACCCTACACTCTATACCATACACTCTATACCCTACACTCTACACTCTATACACTACACTCTACACCCTACACTCTATACACTACACTCTAATCCCTACACTCTACACTCTATACCCTACACTCTACACCCTACACTCTATACACTACACTCTAATCCCTACACTCTACACTCTATACCCTACACTCTACACCCCACACTCTATACCCTACACTCTATACCATACACTCTATACCCTACACTCTACACTCCATACCCTACACTCTACACCCTACACTCTATACACTACACTCTAATCCCTACACTCTACACTCTATACCCTACACTCTATACCCTACACTCTCTACCCTACACTCTACACTCTCTACCCTACACTCTCTACCCTACACTCTATACCCTACACTCTACACTCTCTACCCTACACTCTCTACCCTACACTCTATACCCTACACTCTATACCCTACACTCTACACTCTATACCCAACACTCTACACTCTATACCCTACACTCTATACCCTACACTCTATACCCTACACTCTACACTCTATGCCCTACACTCTACACTCTATACCTTACACTCTACACTCTATTCCCTACACTCTATACCCTACACTCTATACCCTACACTCTATACCCTACACTCTACACCCCACACTCTATACCCTACACTCTATACCATACACTCTATACCCTACACTCTACACTCTATACACTACACTCTACACCCTACACTCTATACACTACACTCTAATCCCTACACTCTACACTCTATACCCTACACTCTATACCCTACACTCTCTACCCTACACTCTATACCCTACACTCTATACCCTACACTCTACACTCTATACCCTACACTCTATACCCTACACTCTATACCCTACACTCTACACTCTATGCCCTACACTCTACACTCTATACCCTACACTCTATACCCTACACTCTATACCCTACACTCTACACTCTATACCCTACACGCTATACCCTACACTCTATGCCCTACACTCTATACCCTACACTCTATGCCCTACACTCTATACCCTACACTCTATACCCTACACTCTATACCCTACACTCTATACTCTATACCCTACACTCTATACCCTACACTCTATACCCTACACTCTACACTCAATACCCTACACTCTATACCCTACACTCTATACCCTACACTCTATACCCTACACTCTATACCCTACATTCTATGCCCTACACTCTATACCCTACACTCTATACCCTACACTCTATACCCTACACTTTATACCCTACACTCTATACCCTACACTCTACACTCTATACCCTACACTCTATACCCTACACTCTACACTCTATACCCTGCACTCTATACCCTACACTCTATACCCTACACTCTACACTCTATACCCTACACTCTATACCCTACACTCTATACCCTACACTCTATACCCTACACTCTATACCCTACACTCTACACTCTATACCCTACACTCTATACCCTACACTCTACAATCTATACCCTACACTCTATACCCTACACTCTATGCCCTACACTCTATACCCTACACTCTATACCATACACTCTATACCCTACACTCTACACTCTATACCCTACACTCTACACCCTACACTCTATACCCTACACTCTAATCCCTACACTCTACACTCTATACCCTACACTCTATACCCTACACTCTATACCCTACACTCTACACTCTCTACACTACACTCTATACCCTACACTCTATACCCTACACTCTATACCCTACACTCTACACTCTATACCCTACACTCTACACTCTATACCCTACACTCTATACCCTACACTCTATACCCTACACTCTATACCCTACACTCTATACCCTACACTCTACACTCTATGCCCTACACTCTACACTCTATACCCTACTCTCTACACTCTATACCCTACACTCTACACTCTATACCCTACACTCTATACCCTACACTCTATACCCTACACTCTATACCCTACACTCTACACTCTATGCCCTACACTCTACACTCTATACCTTACACTCAACACTCTATTCCCTACACTCTATACCGTACACTCTATACCCTACACTCTATACCCTACACTCTATACCCTACACTCTACACCCTACACTCTATACCCTACACTCTATACCATACACTCTATACCCTACACTCTACACTTTATGCCCTACACTCTACACCCTACACTCTCTACCCTACACTCTAATCCCTACACTCTACACTCTATACCCTACACTCTATACCCTACACTCTATACCCTACACTCTACACTCTCTGCACTACACTCTCTACCCTACACTCTATACCCTACACTCTATACCCTACACTCTACACTCTATACCCTACACTCTACACTCTATACCCTACACTCTATACCCTACACTCTATACCCTACACTCTACACTCTATGCCCTACACTCTACACTCTATACCCTACACTCTATACCCTACACTCTATATCCTACACTCTACACTCTATACCCTACACTCTATACCCTACACTCTATGCCCTACACTCTATACCCTACACTCTATACCCTACACTCTATACCCTACACTCTACACTCTATACCCTACACTCTATACCCTACACTCTATACCCTACACTCTACACTCTATACCCTACACTCTATACCCTACACTCTATACCCTACACTCTACACTCTATACCCTACACTCTATGCCCTACACTCTATACCCTACACTCTATACCCTACACTCTATACCCTACACTCTATACCCTACACTCTACACTCTATACCCTACACTCTATACCCTACACTCTATACCCTACTCTCTACACTCTATACCCTACACTCTATACCCTACACTCTATACCCTACACTCTACACTCTATACCCAACACTCTATACCCTACACTCTATACCCTATACTCTAATCCCTACACTCTACACTCTATACCCTACACTCTATACCCTACACTCTACACTCTATACCTTACACTCTATACCCTACACTCTATACCATACACTCTATACCCTACACTCTACACTCTATACCCTACACTCTACACCCTACACTCTATACACTACACTCTAATCCCTACACTCTACACTCTATACCCTACACTCTACACCCCACACTCTATACCCTACACTCTATACCATACACTCTATACCCTACACTCTACACTCCATACCCTACACTCTACACCCTACACTCTATACACTACACTCTAATCCCTACACTCTACACTCTATACCCTACACTCTATACCCTACACTCTATACCCTACACTCTACACTCTCTACCCTACACTCTCTACCCTACACTCTATACCCTACACTCTACACTCTCTACCCTACACTCTCTACCCTACACTCTATACCCTACACTATATACCCTACACTCTACACTCTATACCCTACACTCTACACTCTATACCCTACACTCTATACCCTACACTCTATACCCTACACTCTACACTCTATGCCCTACACTCTACACTCTATACCCTACACTCTACACTCTATACCCTACACTCTATACCCTACACTCTATACCCTACACTCTACACTCTATGCCCTACACTCTACACTCTATACCTTACACTCTACACTCTATTCCCTACACTCTATACCCTACACTCTATACCCTACACTCTATACCCTACACTCTACACCCCACACTCTATACCCTACACTCTATACCATACACTCTATACCCTACACTCTACACTCTATACACTACACTCTACACCCTACACTCTATACACTACACTCTAATCCCTACACTCTACACTCTATACCCTACACTCTACACCCTACACTCTATACACTACACTCTAATCCCTACACTCTACACTCTATACCCTACACTCTACACCCCACACTCTATACCCTACACTCTATACCATACACTCTATACCCTACACTCTACACTCCATACCCTACACTCTACACCCTACACTCTATACACTACACTCTAATCCCTACACTCTACACTCTATACCCTACACTCTATATCCTACACTCTATACCCTACACTCTACACTCTCTACCCTACACTCTATACCCTACACTCTACACTCTCTACCCTACACTCTCTACCCTACACTCTATACCCTACACTCTATACCCTACACTCTACACTCTATACCCTACACTCTATACCCTACACTCTATACCCTACACTCTATACCCTACACTCTACACTCTATGCCCTACACTCTACACTCTATACCCTACACTCTACACTCTATACCCTACACTCTATACCCTACACTCTATACCCTACACTCTACACTCTATGCCCTACACTCTACACTCTATACCTTACACTCTACACTCTATTCCCTACACTCTATACCCTACACTCTATACCCTACACTCTATACCCTACACTCTACACCCCACACTCTATACCCTACACTCTATACCATACACTCTATACCCTACACTCTACACTCTATACACTACACTCTACACCCTACACTCTATACACTACACTCTAATCCCTACACTCTACACTCTATACCCTACACTCCATACCCTACACTCTCTACCCTACACTCTATACCCTACACTCTATACCCTACACTCTACACTCTATACCCTACACTCTACACTCTATACCCTACACTCTATACCCTACACTCTATACCCTACACTCTACACTCTATGCCCTACACTCTACACTCTATACCCTACACTCTATACCCTACACTCTATACCCTACACTCTACACTCTATACCCTACACGCTATACCCTACACTCTATGCCCTACACTCTATACCCTACACTCTATGCCCTACACTCTATACCCTACACTCTATACCCTACACTCTATACCCTACACTCTATACTCTATACCCTACACTCTATACCCTACACTCTATACCCTACACTCTACACTCTATACCCTACACTCTATACCCTACACTCTATACCCTACACTCTATACCCTACACTATATACCCTACATTCTATGCCCTACACTCTATACCCTACACTCTATACCCTACACTCTATACCCTACACTTTATACCCTACACTCTATACCCTACACTCTACACTCTATACCCTACACTCTATACCCTACACTCTATACCCTACACTCTACACTCTATACCCTGCACTCTATACCCTGCACTCTATACCCTACACTCTATACCCTACACTCTACACTCTATACCCTACACTCTATACCCTACACTCTATACCCTACACTCTATACCCTACACTCTATACCCTACACTCTATACCCTACACTCTACACTCTATACCCTACACTCTATACCCTACACTCTACACTCTATACCCTACACTCTATACCCTACACTCTATGCCCTACACTCTATACCCTACACTCTATACCCTACACTCTATACCCTACACTCTACACTCTATACCCTACACTCTATACCCTACACTCTATACCCTACACTCTTATCCCTACACTCTACACTCTATACCCTACACTCTATACCCTACACTCTACACTCTATACATTACACTCTACACTCTATTCCCTACACTCTATACCCTACACTCTATACCCTACACTCTATACCCTACTCTCTATACCCTACACTCTACACCCTACACTCTATACCCTACACTCTATACCATACACTCTATACCCTACACTCTACACTCTATACCCTACACTCTACACCCTACACTCTATACCCTACACTCTAATCCCTACACTCTACACTCTATACCCTACACTCTATACCCTACACTCTATACCCTACACTCTACACTCTCTACACTACACTCTATACCCTACACTCTATACCCTACACTCTACACTCTATACCCTACACTCTACACTCTATACCCTACACTCTATACCCTACACTCTATACCCTACACTCTATACCCTACACTCTATACCCTACACTCTACACTCTATGCCCTGCACTCTACACTCTATACCCTACTCTCTACACTCTATACCCTACACTCTACACTCTATACCCTACACTCTATACCCTACACTCTATACCCTACACTCTATACCCTACACTCTACACTCTATGCCCTACACTCTACACTCTATACCTTACACTCAACACTCTATTCCCTACACTCTATACCGTACACTCTATACCCTACACTCTATACCCTACACTCTATACCCTACACTCTACACCCTACACTCTATACCCTACACTCTATACCATACACTCTATACCCTACACTCTACAATTTATGCCCTACACTCTACACCCTACACTCTCTACCCTACACTCTAATCCCTACACTCTACACTCTATACCCTACACTCTATACCCTACACTCTATACCCTACACTCTACACTCTCTGCACTACACTCTCTACCCTACACTCTATACCCTACACTCTATACCCTACACTCTACACTCTATACCCTACACTCTACACTCTATACCCTACACTCTATACCCTACACTCTATACTCTACACTCTACACTCTATGCCCTACACTCTACACTCTATACCCTACACTCTATACCCTACACTCTATATCCTACACTCTACACTCTATACCCTACACTCTATACCCTACACTCTATGCCCTACACTCTATACCCTACACTCTATACCCTACACTCTACACTCTATACCCTACACTCTATACCCTACACTCTATACCCTACACTCTACACTCTATACCCTACACTCTATACCCTACACTCTATACCCTACACTCTACACTCTATACCCTACACTCTATGCCCTACACTCTATACCCTACACTCTATACCCTACACTCTATACCCTACACTCTACACTCTATACCCTACACTCTATACCCTACACTCTATACCCTACTCTCTACACTCTATACCCTACACTCTATACCCTACACTCTATACCCTACACTCTACACTCTATACCCAACACTCTATACCCTACACTCTATACCCTATACTCTAATCCCTACACTCTACACTCTATACCCTACACTCTATACCCTACACTCTACACTCTATACCTTACACTCTACACTCTATTCCATACACTCTATACCCTACACTCTATACCCTACACTCTATACCCTACACTCTATACCCAACACTCTACACCCTACACTCTATACCCTACACTCTATACCATACACTCTATACCCTACACTCTACACTCTATACCCTACACTCTACACTTTATACCCTACACTCTATACCCTACACTCTATACCCTACACTCTATACCCTACACTCTACACTCTATACCCTACACTCTACACTCTATACCCTACACTCTATACCCTACACTCTATACCCTACACTCTACACTCTATACCCTACACTCTATACCCTACACTCTACACCCTACACTCTATACCCTACACTCTATGCCCTACACTCTATACCCTACACTCTATACCATACACTCTATACCCTACACTCTACACTCTATACCCTACACTCTATACCCTACACTCTATACCCTACACTCTACACCCTACACTCTATACCCTACACTCTATACCCTACACTCTATACCCTACACTCTAATCCCTACACTCTACACTCTATACCCTACACTCCATACCCTACACTCTATACCCTACACTCTACACTCTATACCCAACACTCTATATCCTACACTCTACACTCTATACCATACACTCTATACCCTACACTCTATACCCTACACTCTATACCCTACACTCTACACCCTACACTCTATACCCTACACTCTATACCCTACACTCTATACCCTACACTCTATACCCTACACTCTACACCCTACACTCTATACCCTACACTCTATACCATACACTCTATACCCTACACTCTACACTCTATACCCTACACTCTACATCCTACACTCTATACCCTACACTCTAATCCCGACACTCTACACTCTATACCCTACACTCTATACCCTACACTCTACACTCTCTACCCTACACTCTATACCCTACACTCTATAACATACACTCTATACCCTACACTCTATACCCTACACTCTATACCCTACACTCTATACCATACACTCTACACCATACACTCTATAGCATACACTCTATACCCTACACTCTACACTCTATACCCTACACTCTATACCCTACACTCTACACCCTGCATTCTATACCCTACACACTATAGCCTACACTCTACACTCTATACCCTACACTCTATACCCTACACTCTATACCCTACACTCTATACCCTACACTCTACACTCTATACCCTACATCCTATAGCCTACACTCTACAATCTATACCCTACACTCTATACCCTACACTCTATACCCTACAGTCTATACCCTACACTCTATACCCTACACTCTACACTCTATACCTTACACTCCACACTCTATTCCCTACACTCTATACCCTACACTCTATACCCTACACTCTATACCCTACACTCTATACCCTACACTCTACACCCTACACTCTATACCCTACACTCTATACCATACACTCAATACCCTACACTCTACACTCTATACCCTACACTCTACACCCTACACTCTATACCCTACACTCCAATCCCTACACTCTACACTCTCTACCCTACACTCTATACCCTACACTCTATACCCTACACTCTACACTCTATACCCTACACTCTACACTCTATACCATACACTCTATACCCTACACTCTATACCCTACACTCTATACCCTACACTCTACACTCTATGCCCTACACTCTACACTCTATACCCTACAGTCTACACTCTATACCCTACACTCTACACTCTATACCCTACACTCTATACCCTACACTCTATACCCTACACTCTATACCCTACACTCTACACTCTATGCCCTACACTCTACACTCTATATCTTACACTCTACACTCTATTCCCTACACTCTATACCCTACACTCTATACCCTACACTCTATACCCTACACTCTACACCCTACACTCTATACCCTACACTCTATACCATACACTCTATACCCTACACTCTACACTCTATACCCTACTCTCTACACCCTACACTCTATACCCTACACTCTAATCCCTACACTCTACACTCTTTACCCTACACTCTATACCCTACACTCTATACCCTACACTCTACACTCTCTACCCTACACTCTCTACCCTACACTCTATACCCTACAATCTATACCCTACACTCTACACCCTACACTCTACACTCTATACCCTACACTCTATACCCTACACTCTATACCCTACACTCTACACCCTACACTCTACACTCTATACCCTACACTCTATACCCTACACTCTATACCCTACACTCTACACTCTATACCCTACACTCTATACCCTACACTCTATGCCCTACACTCTATACCCTACACTCTATACCCTACACTCTATACCCTACACTCTACTTTCTATACCCTACACTCTATACCCTACACTCTATACCCTACACTCTACACCCTACACTCTACACTCTATACCCTACACTCTATACCCTACACTCTATACCCTACACTCTGCACTCTATACCCTACACTCTATACCCTACACTCTATACCCTACACTCTACACTCTATACCCTACACTTTATACCCTACACTCTATGCCCTACACTCTATACCCTACACTCTATACCCTACACTCTATACCCTACACATTACACTCTATACCCTACACTCTATAAACTACACTCTATACCCTACACTCTACACTCTATACCCAACACTCTATACCCTACACTCTATACCCTATACTCTAATCCCTACACTCTACACTCTATACCCTACACTCTATACCCTACACTCTACACTCTATACCTTACACTCTATACCCTACACTCTATACCATACACTCTATACCCTACACTCTACACTCTATACCCTACACTCTACACCCTACACTCTATACACTACACTCTAATCCCTACACTCTACACTCTATACCCTACACTCTACACCCCACACTCTATACCCTACACTCTATACCATACACTCTATACCCTACACTCTACACTCCATACCCTACACTCTACACCCTACACTCTATACACTACACTCTAATCCCTACACTCTACACTCTATACCCTACACTCTATACCCTACACTCTATACCCTACACTCTACACTCTCTACCCTACACTCTCTACCCTACACTCTATACCCTACACTCTACACTCTCTACCCTACACTCTCTACCCTACACTCTATACCCTACACTATATACCCTACACTCTACACTCTATACCCTACACTCTACACTCTATACCCTACACTCTATACCCTACACTCTATACCCTACACTCTACACTCTATGCCCTACACTCTACACTCTATACCCTACACTCTACACTCTATACCCTACACTCTATACCCTACACTCTATACCCTACACTCTACACTCTATGCCCTACACTCTACACTCTATACCTTACACTCTACACTCTATTCCCTACACTCTATACCCTACACTCTATACCCTACACTCTATACCCTACACTCTACACCCCACACTCTATACCCTACACTCTATACCATACACTCTATACCCTACACTCTACACTCTATACACTACACTCTACACCCTACACTCTATACACTACACTCTAATCCCTACACTCTACACTCTATACCCTACACTCTACACCCTACACTCTATACACTACACTCTAATCCCTACACTCTACACTCTATACCCTACACTCTACACCCCACACTCTATACCCTACACTCTATACCATACACTCTATACCCTACACTCTACACTCCATACCCTACACTCTACACCCTACACTCTATACACTACACTCTAATCCCTACACTCTACCTCTATACACTACACTCTAAATCCCTACACTCTACACTCTATACCCTACACTCTATATCCTACACTCTATACCCTACACTCTACACTCTCTACCCTACACTCTCTACCCTACACTCTATACCCTACACTCTATACCCTACACTCTACACTCTATACCCTACACTCTATACCCTACACTCTATACCCTACACTCTATACCCTACACTCTACACTCTATGCCCTACACTCTACACTCTATACCCTACACTCTACACTCTATACCCTACACTCTATACCCTACACTCTATACCCTACACTCTACACTCTATGCCCTACACTCTACACTCTATACCTTACACTCTACACTCTATTCCCTACACTCTATACCCTACACTCTATACCCTACACTCTATACCCTACACTCTACACCCCACACTCTATACCCTACACTCTATACCATACACTCTATACCCTACACTCTACACTCTATACACTACACTCTACACCCTACACTCTATACACTACACTCTAATCCCTACACTCTACACTCTATACCCTACACTCTATACCCTACACTCTCTACCCTACACTCTATACCCTACACTCTATACCCTACACTCTACACTCTATACCCTACACTCTACACTCTATACCCTACACTCTATACCCTACACTCTATACCCTACACTCTACACTCTATGCCCTACACTCTACACTCTATACCCTACACTCTATACCCTACACTCTATACCCTACACTCTACACTCTATACCCTACACGCTATACCCTACACTCTATGCCCTACACTCTATACCCTACACTCTATGCCCTACACTCTATACCCTACACTCTATACCCTACACTCTATACCCTACACTCTATACTCTATACCCTACACTCTATACCCTACACTCTATACCCTACACTCTACACTCTATACCCTACACTCTATACCCTACACTCTATACCCTACACTCTATACCCTACACTATATACCCTACATTCTATGCCCTACACTCTATACCCTACACTCTATACCCTACACTCTATACCCTACACTTTATACCCTACACTCTATACCCTACACTCTACACTCTATACCCTACACTCTATACCCTACACTCTATACCCTACACTCTACACTCTATACCCTGCACTCTATACCCTACACTCTATACCCTACACTCTACACTCTATACCCTACACTCTATACCCTACACTCTATACCCTACACTCTATACCCTACACTCTATACCCTACACTCTATACCCTACACTCTACACTCTATACCCTACACTCTATACCCTACACTCTACACTCTATACCCTACACTCTATACCCTACACTCTATGCCCTACACTCTATACCCTACACTCTATACCCTACACTCTATACCCTACACTCTACACTCTATACCCTACACTCTATACCCTACACTCTATACCCTACACTCTTATCCCTACACTCTACACTCTATACCCTACACTCTATACCCTACACTCTACACTCTATACATTACACTCTACACTCTATTCCCTACACTCTATACCCTACACTCTATACCCTACACTCTATACCCTACTCTCTATACCCTACACTCTACACCCTACACTCTATACCCTACACTCTATACCATACACTCTATACCCTACACTCTACACTCTATACCCTACACTCTACACCCTACACTCTATACCCTACACTCTAATCCCTACACTCTACACTCTATACCCTACACTCTATACCCTACACTCTATACCCTACACTCTACACTCTCTACACTACACTCTATACCCTACACTCTATACCCTACACTCTACACTCTATACCCTACACTCTACACTCTATACCCTACACTCTATACCCTACACTCTATACCCTACACTCTATACCCTACACTCTATACCCTACACTCTACACTCTATGCCCTGCACTCTACACTCTATACCCTACTCTCTACACTCTATACCCTACACTCTACACTCTATACCCTACACTCTATACCCTACACTCTATACCCTACACTCTATACCCTACACTCTACACTCTATGCCCTACACTCTACACTCTATACCTTACACTCAACACTCTATTCCCTACACTCTATACCGTACACTCTATACCCTACACTCTATACCCTACACTCTATACCCTACACTCTACACCCTACACTCTATACCCTACACTCTATACCATACACTCTATACCCTACACTCTACAATTTATGCCCTACACTCTACACCCTACACTCTCTACCCTACACTCTAATCCCTACACTCTACACTCTATACCCTACACTCTATACCCTACACTCTATACCCTACACTCTACACTCTCTGCACTACACTCTCTACCCTACACTCTATACCCTACACTCTATACCCTACACTCTACACTCTATACCCTACACTCTACACTCTATACCCTACACTCTATACCCTACACTCTATACTCTACACTCTACACTCTATGCCCTACACTCTACACTCTATACCCTACACTCTATACCCTACACTCTATATCCTACACTCTACACTCTATACCCTACACTCTATACCCTACACTCTATGCCCTACACTCTATACCCTACACTCTATACCCTACACTCTACACTCTATACCCTACACTCTATACCCTACACTCTATACCCTACACTCTACACTCTATACCCTACACTCTATACCCTACACTCTATACCCTACACTCTACACTCTATACCCTACACTCTATGCCCTACACTCTATACCCTACACTCTATACCCTACACTCTATACCCTACACTCTACACTCTATACCCTACACTCTATACCCTACACTCTATACCCTACTCTCTACACTCTATACCCTACACTCTATACCCTACACTCTATACCCTACACTCTACACTCTATACCCAACACTCTATACCCTACACTCTATACCCTATACTCTAATCCCTACACTCTACACTCTATACCCTACACTCTATACCCTACACTCTACACTCTATACCTTACACTCTACACTCTATTCCATACACTCTATACCCTACACTCTATACCCTACACTCTATACCCTACACTCTATACCCAACACTCTACACCCTACACTCTATACCCTACACTCTATACCATACACTCTATACCCTACACTCTACACTCTATACCCTACACTCTACACTTTATACCCTACACTCTATACCCTACACTCTATACCCTACACTCTATACCCTACACTCTACACTCTATACCCTACACTCTACACTCTATACCCTACACTCTATACCCTACACTCTATACCCTACACTCTACACTCTATACCCTACACTCTATACCCTACACTCTACACCCTACACTCTATACCCTACACTCTATGCCCTACACTCTATACCCTACACTCTATACCATACACTCTATACCCTACACTCTACACTCTATACCCTACACTCTATACCCTACACTCTATACCCTACACTCTACACCCTACACTCTATACCCTACACTCTATACCCTACACTCTATACCCTACACTCTAATCCCTACACTCTACACTCTATACCCTACACTCCATACCCTACACTCTATACCCTACACTCTACACTCTATACCCAACACTCTATATCCTACACTCTACACTCTATACCATACACTCTATACCCTACACTCTATACCCTACACTCTATACCCTACACTCTACACCCTACACTCTATACCCTACACTCTATACCCTACACTCTATACCCTACACTCTATACCCTACACTCTACACCCTACACTCTATACCCTACACTCTATACCATACACTCTATACCCTACACTCTACACTCTATACCCTACACTCTACATCCTACACTCTATACCCTACACTCTAATCCCGACACTCTACACTCTATACCCTACACTCTATACCCTACACTCTACACTCTCTACCCTACACTCTATACCCTACACTCTATAACATACACTCTATACCCTACACTCTATACCCTACACTCTATACCCTACACTCTATACCATACACTCTACACCATACACTCTATAGCATACACTCTATACCCTACACTCTACACTCTATACCCTACACTCTATACCCTACACTCTACACCCTGCATTCTATACCCTACACACTATAGCCTACACTCTACACTCTATACCCTACACTCTATACCCTACACTCTATACCCTACACTCTATACCCTACACTCTACACTCTATACCCTACATCCTATAGCCTACACTCTACAATCTATACCCTACACTCTATACCCTACACTCTATACCCTACAGTCTATACCCTACACTCTATACCCTACACTCTACACTCTATACCTTACACTCCACACTCTATTCCCTACACTCTATACCCTACACTCTATACCCTACACTCTATACCCTACACTCTATACCCTACACTCTACACCCTACACTCTATACCCTACACTCTATACCATACACTCAATACCCTACACTCTACACTCTATACCCTACACTCTACACCCTACACTCTATACCCTACACTCCAATCCCTACACTCTACACTCTCTACCCTACACTCTATACCCTACACTCTATACCCTACACTCTACACTCTATACCCTACACTCTACACTCTATACCATACACTCTATACCCTACACTCTATACCCTACACTCTATACCCTACACTCTACACTCTATGCCCTACACTCTACACTCTATACCCTACACTCTACACTCTATACCCTACACTCTACACTCTATACCCTACACTCTATACCCTACACTCTATACCCTACACTCTATACCCTACACTCTACACTCTATGCCCTACACTCTACACTCTATATCTTACACTCTACACTCTATTCCCTACACTCTATACCCTACACTCTATACCCTACACTCTATACCCTACACTCTACACCCTACACTCTATACCCTACACTCTATACCATACACTCTATACCCTACACTCTACACTCTATACCCTACTCTCTACACCCTACACTCTATACCCTACACTCTAATCCCTACACTCTACACTCTTTACCCTACACTCTATACCCTACACTCTATACCCTACACTCTACACTCTCTACCCTACACTCTCTACCCTACACTCTATACCCTACAATCTATACCCTACACTCTACACCCTACACTCTACACTCTATACCCTACACTCTATACCCTACACTCTATACCCTACACTCTACACCCTACACTCTACACTCTATACCCTACACTCTATACCCTACACTCTATACCCTACACTCTACACTCTATACCCTACACTCTATACCCTACACTCTATGCCCTACACTCTATACCCTACACTCTATACCCTACACTCTATACCCTACACTCTACTTTCTATACCCTACACTCTATACCCTACACTCTATACCCTACACTCTACACCCTACACTCTACACTCTATACCCTACACTCTATACCCTACACTCTATACCCTACACTCTGCACTCTATACCCTACACTCTATACCCTACACTCTATACCCTACACTCTACACTCTATACCCTACACTTTATACCCTACACTCTATGCCCTACACTCTATACCCTACACTCTATACCCTACACTCTATACCCTACACATTACACTCTATACCCTACACTCTATAAACTACACTCTATACCCTACACTCTACACTCTATACCCTACACTCTATGCCCTACACTCTATACCCTACACTCTATACCCTACACTCTACACTCTATACCCTACACTCTATACCCTACACTCTATGCCCTACACTCTACACTCTATTCCCTACACTCTATACCCTACACTCTATACCCTACACTCTATACCCTACACTCTATACCCTACACTCTACACCCTACACTCTATACCCTACACTCTATACCATACACTCTATACCCTACACTCTACACTCTATGCCCTACACTCTACACCCTACACTCTATACCCTACACTCTAATCCCTACACTCTACACTCTATACCCTACACTCTATACCCTACACTCTATACCCTACACTCTACACTCTCTACCCTACACTCTCTACCCTACACTCTATACCCTACACTCTATACCCTACACTCTACACTCTATACCCTACACTCTATACCCTACACTCTATACCCTACACTCTACACTCTATACCCTACACTCTATGCCCTACACTCTATACCCTACACTCTATACCCTACACTCTACACTCTATACCCTACACTCTATACCCTACACTCTATGCCCTACATTCTACACTCTATTCCCTACACTCTATACCCTACACTCTATACCATACACTCTATACCCTACACTCTATACCCTACACTCTACACCCTACACTCTATACCCTACACTCTATACCATACACTCTATACCCTACACTCTACACTCTATGCCCTACACTCTACACCATACACTCTATACCCTACACTCTAATCCCTACACTCTACACTCTATACCCTACACTCTATACCCTACACTCTATACCCTACACTCTACACTCTCTACCCTACACTCTCTACCCTACACTCTATACCCTACACTCTATACCCTACACTCTACACTCTATACCCTACACTCTACACTCTATACCCTACACTCTATACCCTACACTCTATACCCTACACTCTACACTCTATACCCTACACTCTATACCCTACACTCTATGCCCAACACTCTATACCCTACACTCTATACCCTACACTCTATACCCTACACTCTACACTCTATACCCTACACTCTATACCCTACACTCTATACCCTACACTCTACACTCTATACCCTACACTCTATACCCTACACTCTATACCCTACACTCTATACCCTACACTCTACACTCTATACCCTACACTCTATACCCTACACTCTATGCCCTACACTCTATACCCTACACACTATACCCTACACTCTATACCCTACACTCTATACCCTACACTCTATACCCTACACTCTACACTCTATACCCTACACTCTATACCCTACACTCTATACCCTACACTCTGCACTCTATACCCTACACTCTATACCCTACACTCTATACCCTACACTCTACACTCTATACCCTACACTTTATACCCTACACTCTATGCCCTACACTCTATACCCTACACTCTATACCCTACACTCTATACCCTACACTCTATACCCTACACTCTACACTCTATACCCTACACTCTATACCCTACACTCTATACCCTACACTCTACACTCTATACCCTACACTCTATACCCTACACTCTATGCCCTACACAATATACCCTACACTCTATACCCTACACTCTATACCCTACACTCTACACTCTATACCCTACACTCTATACCGTACACTCTATACCCTAGACTCTATACCCTACACTCTACACCCTACACTCTATACCCTACACTCTATACCATACACTCTATACCCTACACTCTACACTATATGCCCTACACTCTACACCCTACACTCTATACCCTACACTCTAATCCCTACACTCTACACTCTATACCCTACACTCTATACCCTACACTCTATACCCTACACTCTACACTCTCTACCCTACACTCTCTACCCTACACTCTATACCCTACACTCTATACCCTACACTCTACACTCTATACCCTACACTCTACACTCTATACCCTACACTCTATACCCTACACTCTATACCCTACACTCTATACCCTACACTCTATACCCTACACTCTATACCCTACACTCTGCACTCTATACAGTACACTCTATACCCTACACTCTACACTCTATACCCTACACTCTATACCCTACACTCTATAATCTACACTCTATACCCTACACTCTATACCCTACACTCTACACTCTATACCCTACACTCTATACCCTACACTCTATACCCTACACTCTACACCCTACACTCTATACCCTACACTCTATGCCCTACACTCTATACCCTACACTCTATACCCTACACTCTATACCCTACACTCTACACTCTATACCCTACACTCTATACCCTACACTCTATACCCTACACTCTAATCCCTACACTCTACACCATACACTCTATAGCATACACTCTATACCCTACACTCTACACTCTATACCCTACACTCTATACCCTACACTCTACACCCTGCACTCTATACCCTACACACTCTACCCTACACTCTACACTCTATACCCTACACTCTATACCCTACACTCTATACCCTACACTCTATACCCTACAATCTACACTCTATACCCTACACTCTATACCCTACACTCTATACCCTACACTCTACACTCTATACCCTACACTCTATACCCTACACTCTATGCCCTACACTCTATACCCTACACTCTATACCCTACACTCTATACCCTACACTCTACACTCTATACCCTACACTCTATACCCTACACTCTATTCCCTACACTCTAATCCCTACACTCTACACCATACACTCTATAGCATACACTCTATACCCTACACTCTACACTCTATACCCTACACTCTATACCCTACACTCTACACCCTGCACTCTATACCCTACACACTCTACCCTACACTCTACACTCTATACCCTACACTCTATACCCTACACTCTATACCCTACACTCTATACCCTACAATCTACACTCTATACCCTACACTCTATAGCCTACACTCTACAATCTATACCCTACACTCTATACCCTACACTCTATACCCTACAGTCTATACCCTACACTCTATACCCTACACTCTACACTTTATACCTTACACTCTACACTCTATTCCCTACACTCTATACCCTACACTCTATACCCTACACTCTATACCCTACACTCTACACCCTACACTCTATACCCTACACTCTATACCATACACTCTATACCCTACACTCTACACCCTACACTCTACACCCTACACTCTATACCCTACACTCTACACTCTATACCCTACACTCTATACCCTACACTCTACAATCTATACCTTACACTCTACACTCTATTCCCTACACTCTATACCCTACACTCTATACCCTACACTCTATACCCTACACTCTATACCCTACACTCTACACCCTACACTCTATACCCTACACTCTATACCATACACTCTATACCCTACACTCTACACTCTATACCCTACACTTTACACCCTACACTCTATACCCTACACTCTAATCCCTACACTCTACACTCTATACCCTACACTCTATACCCTACACTCTACACTCTCTACCCTACACTCTATACCCTGCACACTATACCCTACACTCTATACCCTACACTCTACACTCTATACCCTACACTCTACACTCTATACCCTACACTCTATACCCTACACTCTATACCCTACACTCTATACCCTACACTCTATACCCTACACTCTACACTCTATGCCCTACACTCTACACTCTATACCCTACACTCTACACTCTATACCCTACACTCTACACTCTATACCCTACACTCTATACCCTACACTCTACACTCTATGCCCTACACTCTACACTCTATACCTTACACTCTACACTCTATTCCCTACACTCTATACTCTACACTCTATACCCTACACTCTACATCCCACACTCTATACCCTACACTCTATACCATACACTCTATACCCTACACTCTACACTCTATACCCTACACTCTACACCCTACACTCTATACACTACACTATAATCCCTACACTCTACACTCTATACCCTACACTCTATACCCTACACTCTATACCCTACACTCTACACTCTCTACCCTACACTCTCTACCCTACACTCTATACCCTACACTCTATACCCTACACTCTACACTCTATACCCTACACTCTACACTCTATACCCTACACTCTATGCCCTACACTCTATACCCTACACTCTACACTCGATGCCCTACACTCTACACTCTATACCCTACACTCTATACCCTACACTCTATACCCTACACTCTACACTCTATACCCTACACTCTATACCCTACACTCTATGCCCTACACTCTATACCCTACACTCTATACCCTACACTCTATCCCCTACACTCTACACTCTATACCCTACACTCTATACCCTACACTCTATACCCTACACTCTACACTCTATACCCTACACTCTATACCCTACACTCTACACTCTATACCCTACACTCTATACCCTACACTCTATGCCCTACACTCTATACCCTACACTCTATTCCCTACACTCTATACCCTACACTCTATACCCTACACTCTATACCCTACACTCTACACTCTATACCCTACACTCTATACCCTACACTCTATACCCTACACTCTGCACTCTATACCCTACACTCTATACCCTACACTCTATACCCTACACTCTACACTCTATACCCTACACTTTATACCCTACACTCTATGCCCTACACTCTATACCCTACACTCTATACCCTACACTCTATACCCTACACTCTACACTCTATACCCTACACTCTATACCCTACACTCTATACCCTACACTCTACACTCTATACCCTACACTCTATGCCCTACACTCTATACCCTACACTCTATACCCTACACTCTACACTCTATACCCTACACTCTATACCCTACACTCTATGCCCTACACTCTACACTCTATTCCCTACACTCTATACCCTACACTCTATACCCTACACTCTATACCCTACACTCTATACCCTACACTCTACACCCTACACTCTATACCCTACACTCTATACCATACACTCTATACCCTACACTCTACACTCTATGCCCTACACTCTACACCCTACACTCTATACCCTACACTCTAATCCCTACACTCTACACTCTATACCCTACACTCTATACCCTACACTCTATACCCTACACTCTACACTCTCTACCCTACACTCTCTACCCTACACTCTATACCCTACACTCTATACCCTACACTCTACACTCTATACCCTACACTCTACACTCTATACCCTACACTCTATACCCTACACTCTATACCCTACACTCTACACTCTATACCCTACACTCTATACCCTACACTCTATGCCCAACACTCTATACCCTACACTCTATACCCTACACTCTATACCCTACACTCAACACTCTATACCCTACACTCTATACCCTACACTCTATACCCTACACTCTACACTCTATACCCTACACTCTATACCCTACACTCTATACCCTACACTCTATACCCTACACTCTACACTCTATACCCTACACTCTATACCCTACACTCTATACCCTATACTCTACACTCTATACCCTACACTCTATACCCTACACTCTATGCCCTACACTCTATACCCTACACACTATACCCTACACTCTACACCCTACACTCTATACCCTACACTCTATACCCTACACTCTACACTCTATACCCTACACTCTATACCCTACACTCTATACCCTACACTCTGCACTCTATACCCTACACTCTATACCCTACACTCTATACCCTACACTCTACACTCTATACCCTACACTTTATACCCTACACTCTATGCCCTACACTCTATACCCTACACTCTACACCCTACACTCTATACACTACACTCTAATCCCTACACTCTACACTCTATACCCTACACTCTACACCCCACACTCTATACCCTACACTCTATACCATACACTCTATACCCTACACTCTACACTCCATACCCTACACTCTACACCCTACACTCTATACACTACACTCTAATCCCTACACTCTACACTCTATACCCTACACTCTATACCCTACACTCTATACCCTACACTCTACACTCTCTACCCTACACTCTCTACCCTACACTCTATACCCTACACTCTACACTCTCTACCCTACACTCTCTACCCTACACTCTATACCCTACACTATATACCCTACACTCTACACTCTATACCCTACACTCTACACTCTATACCCTACACTCTATACCCTACACTCTATACCCTACACTCTACACTCTATGCCCTACACTCTACACTCTATACCCTACACTCTACACTCTATACCCTACACTCTATACCCTACACTCTATACCCTACACTCTACACTCTATGCCCTACACTCTACACTCTATACCTTACACTCTACACTCTATTCCCTACACTCTATACCCTACACTCTATACCCTACACTCTATACCCTACACTCTACACCCCACACTCTATACCCTACACTCTATACCATACACTCTATACCCTACACTCTACACTCTATACACTACACTCTACACCCTACACTCTATACACTACACTCTAATCCCTACACTCTACACTCTATACCCTACACTCTACACCCTACATTCTATACACTACACTCTAATCCCTACACTCTACACTCTATACCCTACACTCTACACCCCACACTCTATACCCTACACTCTATACCATACACTCTATACCCTACACTCTACACTCCATACCCTACACTCTACACCCTACACTCTATACACTACACTCTAATCCCTACACTCTACACTCTATACCCTACACTCTATATCCTACACTCTATACCCTACACTCTACACTCTCTACCCTACACTCTATACCCTACACTCTACACTCTCTACCCTACACTCTCTACCCTACACTCTATACCCTACACTCTATACCCTACACTCTACACTCTATACCCTACACTCTATACCCTACACTCTATACCCTACACTCTATACCCTACACTCTACACTCTATGCCCTACACTCTACACTCTATACCCTACACTCTACACTCTATACCCTACACTCTATACCCTACACTCTATACCCTACACTCTACACTCTATGCCCTACACTCTACACTCTATACCTTACACTCTACACTCTATTCCCTACACTCTATACCCTACACTCTATACCCTACACTCTATACCCTACACTCTACACCCCACACTCTATACCCTACACTCTATACCATACACTCTATACCCTACACTCTACACTCTATACACTACACTCTACACCCTACACTCTATACACTACACTCTAATCCCTACACTCTACACTCTATACCCTACACTCTATACCCTACACTCTCTACCCTACACTCTATACCCTACACTCTATACCCTACACTCTACACTCTATACCCTACACTCTACACTCTATACCCTACACTCTATACCCTACACTCTATACCCTACACTCTACACTCTATGCCCTACACTCTACACTCTATACCCTACACTCTATACCCTACACTCTATACCCTACACTCTACACTCTATACCCTACACGCTATACCCTACACTCTATGCCCTACACTCTATACCCTACACTCTATGCCCTACACTCTATACCCTACACTCTATACCCTACACTCTATACCCTACACTCTATACTCTATACCCTACACTCTATACCCTACACTCTATACCCTACACTCTACACTCTATACCCTACACTCTATACCCTACACTCTATACCCTACACTCTATACCCTACACTATATACCCTACATTCTATGCCCTACACTCTATACCCTACACTCTATACCCTACACTCTATACCCTACACTTTATACCCTACACTCTATACCCTACACTCTACACTCTATACCCTACACTCTATACCCTACACTCTATACCCTACACTCTACACTCTATACCCTGCACTCTATACCCTACACTCTATACCCTACACTCTACACTCTATACCCTACACTCTATACCCTACACTCTATACCCTACACTCTATACCCTACACTCTATACCCTACACTCTATACCCTACACTCTACACTCTATACCCTACACTCTATACCCTACACTCTACACTCTATACCCTACACTCTATACCCTACACTCTATGCCCTACACTCTATACCCTACACTCTATACCCTACACTCTATACCCTACACTCTACACTCTATACCCTACACTCTATACCCTACACTCTATACCCTACACTCTTATCCCTACACTCTACACTCTATACCCTACACTCTATACCCTACACTCTACACTCTATACATTACACTCTACACTCTATTCCCTACACTCTATACCCTACACTCTATACCCTACACTCTATACCCTACTCTCTATACCCTACACTCTACACCCTACACTCTATACCCTACACTCTATACCATACACTCTATACCCTACACTCTACACTCTATACCCTACACTCTACACCCTACACTCTATACCCTACACTCTAATCCCTACACTCTACACTCTATACCCTACACTCTATACCCTACACTCTATACCCTACACTCTACACTCTCTACACTACACTCTATACCCTACACTCTATACCCTACACTCTACACTCTATACCCTACACTCTACACTCTATACCCTACACTCTATACCCTACACTCTATACCCTACACTCTATACCCTACACTCTATACCCTACACTCTACACTCTATGCCCTGCACTCTACACTCTATACCCTACTCTCTACACTCTATACCCTACACTCTACACTCTATACCCTACACTCTATACCCTACACTCTATACCCTACACTCTATACCCTACACTCTACACTCTATGCCCTACACTCTACACTCTATACCTTACACTCAACACTCTATTCCCTACACTCTATACCGTACACTCTATACCCTACACTCTATACCCTACACTCTATACCCTACACTCTACACCCTACACTCTATACCCTACACTCTATACCATACACTCTATACCCTACACTCTACAATTTATGCCCTACACTCTACACCCTACACTCTCTACCCTACACTCTAATCCCTACACTCTACACTCTATACCCTACACTCTATACCCTACACTCTATACCCTACACTCTACACTCTCTGCACTACACTCTCTACCCTACACTCTATACCCTACACTCTATACCCTACACTCTACACTCTATACCCTACACTCTACACTCTATACCCTACACTCTATACCCTACACTCTATACTCTACACTCTACACTCTATGCCCTACACTCTACACTCTATACCCTACACTCTATACCCTACACTCTATATCCTACACTCTACACTCTATACCCTACACTCTATACCCTACACTCTATGCCCTACACTCTATACCCTACACTCTATACCCTACACTCTACACTCTATACCCTACACTCTATACCCTACACTCTATACCCTACACTCTACACTCTATACCCTACACTCTATACCCTACACTCTATACCCTACACTCTACACTCTATACCCTACACTCTATGCCCTACACTCTATACCCTACACTCTATACCCTACACTCTATACCCTACACTCTACACTCTATACCCTACACTCTATACCCTACACTCTATACCCTACTCTCTACACTCTATACCCTACACTCTATACCCTACACTCTATACCCTACACTCTACACTCTATACCCAACACTCTATACCCTACACTCTATACCCTATACTCTAATCCCTACACTCTACACTCTATACCCTACACTCTATACCCTACACTCTACACTCTATACCTTACACTCTACACTCTATTCCATACACTCTATACCCTACACTCTATACCCTACACTCTATACCCTACACTCTATACCCAACACTCTACACCCTACACTCTATACCCTACACTCTATACCATACACTCTATACCCTACACTCTACACTCTATACCCTACACTCTACACTTTATACCCTACACTCTATACCCTACACTCTATACCCTACACTCTATACCCTACACTCTACACTCTATACCCTACACTCTACACTCTATACCCTACACTCTATACCCTACACTCTATACCCTACACTCTACACTCTATACCCTACACTCTATACCCTACACTCTACACCCTACACTCTATACCCTACACTCTATGCCCTACACTCTATACCCTACACTCTATACCATACACTCTATACCCTACACTCTACACTCTATACCCTACACTCTATACCCTACACTCTATACCCTACACTCTACACCCTACACTCTATACCCTACACTCTATACCCTACACTCTATACCCTACACTCTAATCCCTACACTCTACACTCTATACCCTACACTCCATACCCTACACTCTATACCCTACACTCTACACTCTATACCCAACACTCTATATCCTACACTCTACACTCTATACCATACACTCTATACCCTACACTCTATACCCTACACTCTATACCCTACACTCTACACCCTACACTCTATACCCTACACTCTATACCCTACACTCTATACCCTACACTCTATACCCTACACTCTACACCCTACACTCTATACCCTACACTCTATACCATACACTCTATACCCTACACTCTACACTCTATACCCTACACTCTACATCCTACACTCTATACCCTACACTCTAATCCCGACACTCTACACTCTATACCCTACACTCTATACCCTACACTCTACACTCTATACCCTACACTCTATACCCTACACTCTATACCCTACACTCTACACTCTATACCCTACACTCTATGCCCTACACTCTATACCCTACACTCTATACCCTACACTCTATACCCTACACTCTACACTCTATACCCTACACTCTATACCCTACACTCTATACCCTACTCTCTACACTCTATACCCTACACTCTATACCCTACACTCTATACCCTACACTCTACACTCTATACCCAACACTCTATACCCTACACTCTATACCCTATACTCTAATCCCTACACTCTACACTCTATACCCTACACTCTATACCCTACACTCTACACTCTATACCTTACACTCTACACTCTATTCCATACACTCTATACCCTACACTCTATACCCTACACTCTATACCCTACACTCTATACCCAACACTCTACACCCTACACTCTATACCCTACACTCTATACCATACACTCTATACCCTACACTCTACACTCTATACCCTACACTCTACACTTTATACCCTACACTCTATACCCTACACTCTATACCCTACACTCTATACCCTACACTCTACACTCTATACCCTACACTCTACACTCTATACCCTACACTCTATACCCTACACTCTATACCCTACACTCTACACTCTATACCCTACACTCTATACCCTACACTCTACACCCTACACTCTATACCCTACACTCTATGCCCTACACTCTATACCCTACACTCTATACCATACACTCTATACCCTACACTCTACACTCTATACCCTACACTCTATACCCTACACTCTATACCCTACACTCTACACCCTACACTCTATACCCTACACTCTATACCCTACACTCTATACCCTACACTCTAATCCCTACACTCTACACTCTATACCCTACACTCCATACCCTACACTCTATACCCTACACTCTACACTCTATACCCAACACTCTATATCCTACACTCTACACTCTATACCATACACTCTATACCCTACACTCTATACCCTACACTCTATACCCTACACTCTACACCCTACACTCTATACCCTACACTCTATACCCTACACTCTATACCCTACACTCTATACCCTACACTCTACACCCTACACTCTATACCCTACACTCTATACCATACACTCTATACCCTACACTCTACACTCTATACCCTACACTCTACATCCTACACTCTATACCCTACACTCTAATCCCGACACTCTACACTCTATACCCTACACTCTATACCCTACACTCTACACTCTCTACCCTACACTCTATACCCTACACTCTATAACATACACTCTATACCCTACACTCTATACCCTACACTCTATACCCTACACTCTATACCATACACTCTACACCATACACTCTATAGCATACACTCTATACCCTACACTCTACACTCTATACCCTACACTCTATACCCTACACTCTACACCCTGCATTCTATACCCTACACACTATAGCCTACACTCTACACTCTATACCCTACACTCTATACCCTACACTCTATACCCTACACTCTATACCCTACACTCTACACTCTATACCCTACATCCTATAGCCTACACTCTACAATCTATACCCTACACTCTATACCCTACACTCTATACCCTACAGTCTATACCCTACACTCTATACCCTACACTCTACACTCTATACCTTACACTCCACACTCTATTCCCTACACTCTATACCCTACACTCTATACCCTACACTCTATACCCTACACTCTATACCCTACACTCTACACCCTACACTCTATACCCTACACTCTATACCATACACTCAATACCCTACACTCTACACTCTATACCCTACACTCTACACCCTACACTCTATACCCTACACTCCAATCCCTACACTCTACACTCTCTACCCTACACTCTATACCCTACACTCTATACCCTACACTCTACACTCTATACCCTACACTCTACACTCTATACCATACACTCTATACCCTACACTCTATACCCTACACTCTATACCCTACACTCTACACTCTATGCCCTACACTCTACACTCTATACCCTACACTCTACACTCTATACCCTACACTCTACACTCTATACCCTACACTCTATACCCTACACTCTATACCCTACACTCTATACCCTACACTCTACACTCTATGCCCTACACTCTACACTCTATATCTTACACTCTACACTCTATTCCCTACACTCTATACCCTACACTCTATACCCTACACTCTATACCCTACACTCTACACCCTACACTCTATACCCTACACTCTATACCATACACTCTATACCCTACACTCTACACTCTATACCCTACTCTCTACACCCTACACTCTATACCCTACACTCTAATCCCTACACTCTACACTCTTTACCCTACACTCTATACCCTACACTCTATACCCTACACTCTACACTCTCTACCCTACACTCTCTACCCTACACTCTATACCCTACAATCTATACCCTACACTCTACACCCTACACTCTACACTCTATACCCTACACTCTATACCCTACACTCTATACCCTACACTCTACACCCTACACTCTACACTCTATACCCTACACTCTATACCCTACACTCTATACCCTACACTCTACACTCTATACCCTACACTCTATACCCTACACTCTATGCCCTACACTCTATACCCTACACTCTATACCCTACACTCTATACCCTACACTCTACTTTCTATACCCTACACTCTATACCCTACACTCTATACCCTACACTCTACACCCTACACTCTACACTCTATACCCTACACTCTATACCCTACACTCTATACCCTACACTCTGCACTCTATACCCTACACTCTATACCCTACACTCTATACCCTACACTCTACACTCTATACCCTACACTTTATACCCTACACTCTATGCCCTACACTCTATACCCTACACTCTATACCCTACACTCTATACCCTACACATTACACTCTATACCCTACACTCTATAAACTACACTCTATACCCTACACTCTACACTCTATACCCTACACTCTATGCCCTACACTCTATACCCTACACTCTATACCCTACACTCTACACTCTATACCCTACACTCTATACCCTACACTCTATGCCCTACACTCTACACTCTATTCCCTACACTCTATACCCTACACTCTATACCCTACACTCTATACCCTACACTCTATACCCTACACTCTACACCCTACACTCTATACCCTACACTCTATACCATACACTCTATACCCTACACTCTACACTCTATGCCCTACACTCTACACCCTACACTCTATACCCTACACTCTAATCCCTACACTCTACACTCTATACCCTACACTCTATACCCTACACTCTATACCCTACACTCTACACTCTCTACCCTACACTCTCTACCCTACACTCTATACCCTACACTCTATACCCTACACTCTACACTCTATACCCTACACTCTATACCCTACACTCTATACCCTACACTCTACACTCTATACCCTACACTCTATGCCCTACACTCTATACCCTACACTCTATACCCTACACTCTACACTCTATACCCTACACTCTATACCCTACACTCTATGCCCTACATTCTACACTCTATTCCCTACACTCTATACCCTACACTCTATACCATACACTCTATACCCTACACTCTATACCCTACACTCTACACCCTACACTCTATACCCTACACTCTATACCATACACTCTATACCCTACACTCTACACTCTATGCCCTACACTCTACACCATACACTCTATACCCTACACTCTAATCCCTACACTCTACACTCTATACCCTACACTCTATACCCTACACTCTATACCCTACACTCTACACTCTCTACCCTACACTCTCTACCCTACACTCTATACCCTACACTCTATACCCTACACTCTACACTCTATACCCTACACTCTACACTCTATACCCTACACTCTATACCCTACACTCTATACCCTACACTCTACACTCTATACCCTACACTCTATACCCTACACTCTATGCCCAACACTCTATACCCTACACTCTATACCCTACACTCTATACCCTACACTCTACACTCTATACCCTACACTCTATACCCTACACTCTATACCCTACACTCTACACTCTATACCCTACACTCTATACCCTACACTCTATACCCTACACTCTATACCCTACACTCTACACTCTATACCCTACACTCTATACCCTACACTCTATGCCCTACACTCTATACCCTACACACTATACCCTACACTCTATACCCTACACTCTATACCCTACACTCTATACCCTACACTCTACACTCTATACCCTACACTCTATACCCTACACTCTATACCCTACACTCTGCACTCTATACCCTACACTCTATACCCTACACTCTATACCCTACACTCTACACTCTATACCCTACACTTTATACCCTACACTCTATGCCCTACACTCTATACCCTACACTCTATACCCTACACTCTATACCCTACACTCTATACCCTACACTCTACACTCTATACCCTACACTCTATACCCTACACTCTATACCCTACACTCTACACTCTATACCCTACACTCTATACCCTACACTCTATGCCCTACACAATATACCCTACACTCTATACCCTACACTCTATACCCTACACTCTACACTCTATACCCTACACTCTATACCGTACACTCTATACCCTAGACTCTATACCCTACACTCTACACCCTACACTCTATACCCTACACTCTATACCATACACTCTATACCCTACACTCTACACTATATGCCCTACACTCTACACCCTACACTCTATACCCTACACTCTAATCCCTACACTCTACACTCTATACCCTACACTCTATACCCTACACTCTATACCCTACACTCTACACTCTCTACCCTACACTCTCTACCCTACACTCTATACCCTACACTCTATACCCTACACTCTACACTCTATACCCTACACTCTACACTCTATACCCTACACTCTATACCCTACACTCTATACCCTACACTCTATACCCTACACTCTATACCCTACACTCTATACCCTACACTCTGCACTCTATACCCTACACTCTATACCCTACACTCTACACTCTATACCCTACACTCTATACCCTACACTCTATAATCTACACTCTATACCCTACACTCTATACCCTACACTCTACACTCTATACCCTACACTCTATACCCTACACTCTATACCCTACACTCTACACCCTACACTCTATACCCTACACTCTATGCCCTACACTCTATACCCTACACTCTATACCCTACACTCTATACCCTACACTCTACACTCTATACCCTACACTCTATACCCTACACTCTATACCCTACACTCTAATCCCTACACTCTACACCATACACTCTATAGCATACACTCTATACCCTACACTCTACACTCTATACCCTACACTCTATACCCTACACTCTACACCCTGCACTCTATACCCTACACACTCTACCCTACACTCTACACTCTATACCCTACACTCTATACCCTACACTCTATACCCTACACTCTATACCCTACAATCTACACTCTATACCCTACACTCTATACCCTACACTCTATACCCTACACTCTACACTCTATACCCTACACTCTATACCCTACACTCTATGCCCTACACTCTATACCCTACACTCTATACCCTACACTCTATACCCTACACTCTACACTCTATACCCTACACTCTATACCCTACACTCTATTCCCTACACTCTAATCCCTACACTCTACACCATACACTCTATAGCATACACTCTATACCCTACACTCTACACTCTATACCCTACACTCTATACCCTACACTCTACACCCTGCACTCTATACCCTACACACTCTACCCTACACTCTACACTCTATACCCTACACTCTATACCCTACACTCTATACCCTACACTCTATACCCTACAATCTACACTCTATACCCTACACTCTATAGCCTACACTCTACAATCTATACCCTACACTCTATACCCTACACTCTATACCCTACAGTCTATACCCTACACTCTATACCCTACACTCTACACTTTATACCTTACACTCTACACTCTATTCCCTACACTCTATACCCTACACTCTATACCCTACACTCTATACCCTACACTCTACACCCTACACTCTATACCCTACACTCTATACCATACACTCTATACCCTACACTCTACACCCTACACTCTACACCCTACACTCTATACCCTACACTCTACACTCTATACCCTACACTCTATACCCTACACTCTACAATCTATACCTTACACTCTACACTCTATTCCCTACACTCTATACCCTACACTCTATACCCTACACTCTATACCCTACACTCTATACCCTACACTCTACACCCTACACTCTATACCCTACACTCTATACCATACACTCTATACCCTACACTCTACACTCTATACCCTACACTTTACACCCTACACTCTATACCCTACACTCTAATCCCTACACTCTACACTCTATACCCTACACTCTATACCCTACACTCTACACTCTCTACCCTACACTCTATACCCTGCACACTATACCCTACACTCTATACCCTACACTCTACACTCTATACCCTACACTCTACACTCTATACCCTACACTCTATACCCTACACTCTATACCCTACACTCTATACCCTACACTCTATACCCTACACTCTACACTCTATGCCCTACACTCTACACTCTATACCCTACACTCTACACTCTATACCCTACACTCTACACTCTATACCCTACACTCTATACCCTACACTCTACACTCTATGCCCTACACTCTACACTCTATACCTTACACTCTACACTCTATTCCCTACACTCTATACTCTACACTCTATACCCTACACTCTACATCCCACACTCTATACCCTACACTCTATACCATACACTCTATACCCTACACTAGTGTTGAGCGATACCTTCCGATATCGGAAAGTATCGGTATCGGTTTGGATCGGCCGATATTCAAAAAATATCGGATATCGCCGATACCGATACCCGATCCCAATGCAAGTCAATGGGACCAAAATATCGGAATTAAAATAAACCCTTTCTTTCCTTGTAGGTTCATTCTACATGAAGGAAAACAACTAAGAATAATGCCGGATGTATTTGGGGAGGTGGCGGAGACATTAAAGTCATAGAGGTTTATCCCAATCAAATAGAATAGCATGTTTTTTGTTTTTTTTTAAGACGTTCGGAGTGACAAAGATATTGACTATGTAAATTTTTTTTTTATTTTGTCAGATATTGATGTTTCACTATTCCACGCCCTTCCCCTTCTTTTTTTTCTTTTTTTTTTTCTTTTCCCACACTTTCATCTTCATCATCATCAGCATCTTTGACATCAACTTCTTCACCTTATTCATCTTCTTCTTCATCTTCTACCTATTTTTTTTTTTTTATTACATTCTTCATATTCATTTTATTCAACTATTATTATTCTTCTTATTCTACATATTCTTTTTATTCCACTGTTATTATTCTTCCTATTCTACTTCTTCATCATATTCTCATTTGTGACAGGCATTCCCGTAGTTGTTATCTATAAAAGTTTGAAGATTACACCTTCCGTTCTGCCAGTCACAAAAGTTACATTTGTCCGCGTTCAGTTTGGCCTGCAGCATCAGGCTTTATCCAGGGGCACCACGAGGAGGAACGGACTCACCCCCATACACTGCTTAGTCTTCTTCTGCATATAATTTAGATAATATCTTTTGCTCTGATATTAAGTCTTATGCTTAATGTTCTTCTGCTCTTTGTTCTGCAGCCTCTTGTTCTTCTGCTTCTCGGTCTTCCATGTTGTCGTCTCCAGGGTCGTCGTCTCCAGTGTCGTCATCTCCGCCGTCGTCGTCGTCGTCATCGGGGTGGTCTTCCGTGTCGTCGTCATCGTGGTGGTCTTCCGGGTCGTCGACGTTAGGGTCTTCAACTTGGAAATGTAGCAGAAGGTACAAGAAGGCTGAGAAAATGCCAAGAACCAGCTGATGGAACTGGAACTCGGATGGCTACCCGAAGGTTCAAGAGCCTATGGAACTACCGAGGACCAGCTGACGTTACTGGAACCCGGTTACTAAGCAGGAGGTACCCGTGCTAAAAAGCACTACCAAGGACCGCCTGACGTTGACGGAACTCGGATACCCAGAAGGAGGCACCTAAGCCAAAGGCTCTGCCCGGAACCAGCTGACGTTACTGGAACCAGGATGGGGAGCAGAAGGTACAAGAGCAAAAGACACTGCCGAGAACCAGCTGACGGTACTGGAACCCGGATGGGTAGCCGAAGGTCCAAGAGCCAATGGAACTACCGAGGACCAGCTGACGTTACTGGAACCCGGTTACTAAGCAGGAGGTACCCGTGCCTGAAAGCACTACCAAGGACCACCTGACGTTGGTGGAACTTGGATACCCAGAAGGAGGCACCTAAGCCAAAGGCTCTGCCCGGAACCAGCTGACGGTACTGGAACCAGGATGGGGAGCAGAAGGTACAAGAGCAAAAGACACTGCCGAGAACCAGCTGACGGTGCTGGAACCAGGTGGTGGACCCGAAGGCCCACAGGAGAGGAGAGAACAGCTAGGCCGCGAGGCAGCCGCAGTTACCGAACCCCAACAGTCCTACAGGGGGAGCTGGGCCTACTGGCACTACATAACCAGCCTTGACTACCAGTTCACGCAGCCCACATAGGAAGCTCCTAAACTGGAGGCACCCTGGAGTTGGCTAACTCGACCGCACCACGACGGGGCAAGCATAGGCGTCTCAGTGAAGTTGACACAACCCGGAAACAGCTGACGGTGCTGAAACCAGGCTTGGCACGAGGGAGTACCTGTGACAAGAACACTGCTGAGAACCAGCTGGCGGTGCTGGAACCCGGATGCGTTGCCCCAGTGTGCAAGAGCCAATGGCACGACCGAGGACCAGCTGACGGTGCTGGAACCCGGTTACTAAGCTGTAGGTGCCCGCGCTTAAAAGCACTACCAAGGACCGCCTGGCGTTGGCGGAACTCGGATACCCAGGAGGAGGCACCTAAGCCAAAGGCTCGGCCCGGAACCAGCTGACGGTGCTGGAACCAGGTGGTGGACCCCAAGGCCCACAGGAGAGGAGAGAACAGCTAGGCCGCGAGGCAGCCGCAGTTACCGAACCCCAACAGTCCTACAGGGGGAGCTGGGCCTACTGGCACTACAGAACCAGCCTTGACTACCAGTTCACGCAGCCCACATAGGAAGCTCCTAAACTGGAGGCACCCTGGAGTTGGCTAACCCGACCGCACCACGACGAGGCAAGCATAGGTGTCTCAGTGAGCTTGACACAACCCGGAAACAGCTGACGGTGCTGAAACCAGGCTTGGCACGAGGGAGTACCTGTGACAAAAACACTGCCGAGAACCAGCTGGCGGTGCTGGAACCCGGATGCGTTGCCCCAGTGTGCAAGAGCCAATGGCACGACCGAGGACCAGCTGACGGTGCTGGAACCCGGTTACTAAGCTGTAGGTGCCCGCGCTTAAAAGCACTACCAAGGACCGCCTGGCGTTGGCGGAACTCGGATACCCAGGAGGAGGCACCTAAGCCAAAGGCTCGGCCCGGAACCAGCTGACGGTGCTGGAACCAGGTGGTGGACCCGAAGGTCCACAGGAGAGGAGAGAACAGCTAGGCCGCGAGGCAGCCGCAGTTACCGAACCCCAACAGTCCTACAGGGGGAGCTGGGCCTACTGGCACTACAGAACCAGCCTTGACTACCAGTTCACGCAGCCCACATAGGAAGCTCCTAAACTGGAGGCACCCTGGAGTTGGCTAACCCGACCGCACCACGACGAGGCAAGCATAGGTGTCTCAGTGAGCTTGACACAACCCGGAAACAGCTGACGGTGCTGAAACCAGGCTTGGCACGAGGGAGTACCTGTGACAAAAACACTGCCGAGAACCAGCTGGCGGTGCTGGAACCCGGATGCGTTGCCCCAGTGTGCAAGAGCCAATGGCACGACCGAGGACCAGCTGACGGTGCTGGAACCCGGTTACTAAGCTGTAGGTGCCCGCGCTTAAAAGCACTACCAAGGACCGCCTGGCGTTGGCGGAACTCGGATACCCAGGAGGAGGCACCTAAGCCAAAGGCTCGGCCCGGAACCAGCTGACGGTGCTGGAACCAGGTGGTGGACCCCAAGGCCCACAGGAGAGGAGAGAACAGCTAGGCCGCGAGGCAGCCGCAGTTACCGAACCCCAACAGTCCTACAGGGGGAGCTGGGCCTACTGGCACTACAGAACCAGCCTTGACTACCAGTTCACGCAGCCCACATAGGAAGCTCCTAAACTGGAGGCACCCTGGAGTTGGCTAACCCGACCGCACCACGACGAGGCAAGCATAGGTGTCTCAGTGAGCTTGACACAACCCGGAAACAGCTGACGGTGCTGAAACCAGGCTTGGCACGAGGGAGTACCTGTGACAAAAACACTGCCGAGAACCAGCTGGCGGTGCTGGAACCCGGATGCGTTGCCCCAGTGTGCAAGAGCCAATGGCACGACCGAGGACCAGCTGACGGTGCTGGAACCCGGTTACTAAGCTGTAGGTGCCCGCGCTTAAAAGCACTACCAAGGACCGCCTGGCGTTGGCGGAACTCGGATACCCAGGAGGAGGCACCTAAGCCAAAGGCTCGGCCCGGAACCAGCTGACGGTGCTGGAACCAGGTGGTGGACCCGAAGGTCCACAGGAGAGGAGAGAACAGCTAGGCCGCGAGGCAGCCGCAGTTACCGAACCCCAACAGTCCTACAGGGGGAGCTGGGCCTACTGGCACTACAGAACCAGCCTTGACTACCAGTTCACGCAGCCCACATAGGAAGCTCCTAAACTGGAGGCACCCTGGAGTTGGCTAACCCGACCGCACCACGACGAGGCAAGCATAGGTGTCTCAGTGAGCTTGACACAACCCGGAAACAGCTGACGGTGCTGAAACCAGGCTTGGCACGAGGGAGTACCTGTGACAAAAACACTGCCGAGAACCAGCTGGCGGTGCTGGAACCCGGATGCGTTGCCCCAGTGTGCAAGAGCCAATGGCACGACCGAGGACCAGCTGACGGTGCTGGAACCCGGTTACTAAGCTGTAGGTGCCCGCGCTTAAAAGCACTACCAAGGACCGCCTGGCGTTGGCGGAACTCGGATACCCAGGAGGAGGCACCTAAGCCAAAGGCTCGGCCCGGAACCAGCTGACGGTGCTGGAACCAGGTGGTGGACCCCAAGGCCCACAGGAGAGGAGAGAACAGCTAGGCCGCGAGGCAGCCGCAGTTACCGAACCCCAACAGTCCTACAGGGGGAGCTGGGCCTACTGGCACTACAGAACCAGCCTTGACTACCAGTTCACGCAGCCCACATAGGAAGCTCCTAAACTGGAGGCACCCTGGAGTTGGCTAACCCGACCGCACCACGACGAGGCAAGCATAGGTGTCTCAGTGAGCTTGACACAACCCGGAAACAGCTGACGGTGCTGAAACCAGGCTTGGCACGAGGGAGTACCTGTGACAAAAACACTGCCGAGAACCAGCTGGCGGTGCTGGAACCCGGATGCGTTGCCCCAGTGTGCAAGAGCCAATGGCACGACCGAGGACCAGCTGACGGTGCTGGAACCCGGTTACTAAGCTGTAGGTGCCCGCGCTTAAAAGCACTACCAAGGACCGCCTGGCGTTGGCGGAACTCGGATACCCAGGAGGAGGCACCTAAGCCAAAGGCTCGGCCCGGAACCAGCTGACGGTGCTGGAACCAGGTGGTGGACCCCAAGGCCCACAGGAGAGGAGAGAACAGCTAGGCCGCGAGGCAGCCGCAGTTACCGAACCCCAACAGTCCTACAGGGGGAGCTGGGCCTACTGGCACTACAGAACCAGCCTTGACTACCAGTTCACGCAGCCCACATAGGAAGCTCCTAAACTGGAGGCACCCTGGAGTTGGCTAACTCGACCGCACCACGACGGGGCAAGCATAGGCGTCTCAGTGAAGTTGACACAACCCGGAAACAGCTGACGGTGCTGAAACCAGGCTTGGCACGAGGGAGTACCTGTGACAAGAACACTGCCGAGAACCAGCTGGCGGTGCTGGAACCCGGATGCGTTGCCTTGCCTATTAAAGATTGTCTTCCTAGAGCCCCAACTAGCGGTGTTGGAGCAAAGGGTAAGCAGGGGGAGATGAGTGTAGGCCGAAGCCTGCACTGGAGGCAGCTTTGTGTCTGCGTTGCGTTTGCAGGACACTTTGCCGGCTACACACTGGGGGAACAGCTGGCGTTGCTGAACCCCACTAACACAATGGCGTGTGTTTTTCTCTGTGCAGCTAGCACTTGCGGGCAAAAACTAGCGATGTTAGAGCCCGTGTTGAAGCAGGAGGAGGAGGAGAGGAGCAGAGTGTAGGCCGAAGCTTAGTTGAACCAATTTCAAAGGAAACCTTTAACCCCCCCCTCAGGTGTTACAAAGTACAAGAGACACACCTTGTGCAGTATTAATGCTGCACAAGTGAAAGGTTGCTCTATTAATTTGTCTACTTGCACACGCTGAATGAAAGACATACACAATTTACCCCATTCTACAGTCAAACTGTAGTGGATGCGTGACTTGGTTTTTTGATGAGACGCAGCACAGGTGTCCAAAATAACGCCTTGGTGCTTGGAGCAGCTTCCTGAGCGTTGTTATTTGCTGTACAGGAGTCTGCGCTCTTGTGTTATCCCTTGGCAATGCCCTGTTAGCGCTGCCCATCTTATGACATCATTTCATGTTGGCCGGTGCGGTTAACGATGGCCATAAATCCCAGACCCACAGTGTCTTTTCATAAAGCCACACTGCGGTGCTGGGATTCGTGGCCTTGAGCAGTAAATATTTTGGCCGCTCACACACGTCCTTACACCTGCTTCAGACTGGGCGGCCTCTGCTGATCCCTTCTTGCATGCCGCGGCCATGAGGCTGCACAGTCTGAAGAAGGCTGAAGGAGATGAGTTAAGACAGGCGAAGATATGCACTGCTCGTGCCCATCAATCACACCCTCGCAGTCAAAATAATTAAGACAACGAGGAGCATTTTATTCAGGCAGGGCGGACGAACAGGCGCAAGTAGCCAACCAATGATGTCAGAAGACGGGAAGCGCTACCAAGGGGGGTGCTGCGTATCATTAGAAAGGAAAGTCACACCTCAGGGACAGTGGAATGGTCTCAAAGAGACACATTTTGTACGTGTTGAGTTCCACGTGGGCAAGGAGAAAACATCAGCCACCTTGTACAAATGCAGCAGTACTGCTGTACAAGGTGGCTGTTATACATAGAAACACCTGGGGGTGGGGGCCAGGCTCCCTTCAATTTCAGTTCATGTGCCTGCGTGGCGTTTGCAGGTCACGTTGCAAGCTGCACAGCAGGGGAACAGCTGGCGGTGCTGAACCCCACTAACACATTGGCTGGTGTTTTTCTCTGTGCAGCTAGCATTTCCGGGCAAAAACTAGCGGTGTTTGAGCCCAGGGTCAGCAGGAGGAGGAGGAGAGGAGCAAAGTGTAGGCCGAAGCCTGCACTGGTGGCAGCTTTTGGTCGGTTGTGCCAGCGTGGCTTGTGCTGGACACGATGCCGGCTACACAGCGGGGGAACAGCTGGCGGTGCTGAACCCCACTAACACATTGGCTGGTGTTTTTCTCTGTGCAGCTAGCATTTCCGGGCAAAAACTAGCGGTGTTTGAGCCCAGGGTCAGCAGGAGGAGGAGGAGAGGAGCAAAGTGTAGGCCGAAGCCTGCACTGGTGGCAGCTTTTGGTCGGTTGTGCCAGCGTGGCTTGTGCTGGACACGATGCCGGCTACACAGCGGGGGAACAGCTGGCGTTGCTGAACCCCACTAACACATTGGCTGGTGTTTTTCTCTGTGCAGCTAGCATTTCCGGGCAAAAACTAGCGTTGTTACAGCCCAGGGTCAGCAGGAGGAGGAGAGGAGCAGAGTGTAGGCCGAAGCCTAGTTGCACCAATTTCAAAGGTTACCTTTAACCCCCCCTCAGGTGTTACAAAGAACAAGAGCCACTCCTTCTGCAGCATTAATGCTGCACAAGTAAAAGGTTGCTCTATTAATTTGTCTACTTGCACAAGCTGAATGCAACACGTAGACTATTTAGCCCATTATACTGTTTAACAGTAGTGGAGGCGTGACTTGTCTTTTTAAAGAAAAGCAGCACAGGTGTCGAAAACACCTTTTTGCATGGGCGCAGCTTCCTGAGCGTTGTTAGTTGCTGTACAGGAGTCTGCGCTCTTGTGATCCTTTGGCCATGCGCTGTGAGCGCTTCCTGTCTTATGACCTCATTTCATGTTGGCCGTTGCGGTTAGCGATGGACATGAATCCCAGACCCACAGTGTGTTTTTAAAAAATCACACTGCGGTGCTGGGATTCGTGCCCTGGTGCAGTAAATATGTTTGCCGCTCACACATGTCCTTACACCTGCTTCAGACTGGACGGCCTCATCTGATCCCTTATCGCATGCCGCGGCCATGAGGCCGCACAGTCAGAAGAAGGCGGAAGGAGGGGAGTGAAAACAGGGGAACATATGCACTGCTCGTGCCCATCAATCACACCCTCGCAGTCAAAATATATGAGACAACGGGGGGCGTTGTGTCGGGCAGGGGGGACGCACAGGCACAGCCAGCCAACCAATGATGTCAGGAGACGGGCAGCGCTAACAATGGGGGTGCTGCGTGTCATTAAAAAGGAAAGTCACACCTCAGGGACATTGTAATGGTCTGTAATGAGACACATTTTGTACTTGTTGAGTTCCACGTGTGCAAGGAGAAAAAGTCAGCCACCTTGTACAAATGCAGCAGTACTGCTGTACAAGGTGGCTGTTATACATAGAAACACCTGGGGGGGTGGGGGGCAGGCTCCCTTCAATTTCAGTTCATGTGCCTGCGTGGCGTTTGCAGGTCACGTTGCAAGCTACACAGCAGGGGAACAGCTGGCGTTGCTGAACCCCACTGACACATTGACTGGTGTTTTTCTCTGTGCAGATTGCATGTCCGGGCAAAAACTAGCGGTGTTAGAGCCCAGGGTCAGCAGGAGGAGGAGGAGAGGAGCAAAGTGTAGGCCGAAGCCTGCACTGGTGGCAGCTTTTGTTCTGTTGTGCCAGCGTGGCTTGTGCTGGACACGTTGCCGACTACACAGCAGGGGAACAGCTGGCGGTGCTGAACCCCACTAACACATTGGCTGGTGTTTTTCTCTGTGCAGCTAGCATTTCCGGGCAAAAACTAGCGGTGTTTGAGCCCAGGGTCAGCAGGAGGAGTAGAGGAGCAGAGTGTAGGCCGAAGCCTAGTTGAACCAATTTCAAAGGTTACCTTTAACCCCCCCCTCAGGTGTTGCAAGGTACAAGAGCCACACCTTGAACAGCATTAATGATGCACAAGTCAAAGGTTGCTCTATTTAATTTTGCTCCTTGCACACGCTGAATTAAACACGTACACTATTTAGCCCATTATACTGTCAAACAGTTGTGGAGGCGTGACTTGTCTTTTTAACGAGACGCAGCACAGGTGTCAAAATTTGCACCTAGGTACTGGGCGCAGATTCCTGAGCGTTGTTATTTGCTGTACAGGAGTCTGCGCTCTTGTGTTATCCCTTGGCAATACCCTGTTAGTGCAGGCCGTCTCATGACCTCATTTCATGTTGGCCGGTGCGGTTAACGATGGCCATAAATCCCAGACCCACAGTGGCTTTTCCTAAAGTCACACTGCGGTGCTGGGATTCGTGGCCTTGTGCAGTAAATATGTTCGCCGCTCACACATGTCCTTACACCTGCTTCAGACTGGGCGGCCTCAGCTGATCCCTTATCGCATGCCGCGGCCATGAGGCCGCACAGTCAGAAGAAGGCGGAAGGAGGGGAGTGAAAACAGGGGAACATATGCACTGCTCGTGCCCATCAATCACACCCTCGCAGTCAAAATATATGAGACAACGGGGGGCGTTGTGTCGGGCAGGGGGGACGCACAGGCACAGCCAGCCAACCAATGATGTCAGGAGACGGGCAGCGCTAACAATGGGGGTGCTGCGTGTCATTAAAAAGGAAAGTCACACCTCAGGGACATTGTAATGGTCTGTAATGAGACACATTTTGTACTTGTTGAGTTCCACGTGTGCAAGGAGAAAAAGTCAGCCACCTTGTACAAATGCAGCAGTACTGCTGTACAAGGTGGCTGTTATACATAGAAACACCTGGGGGGGTGGGGGGCAGGCTCCCTTCAATTTCAGTTCATGTGCCTGCGTGGCGTTTGCAGGTCACGTTGCAAGCTACACAGCAGGGGAACAGCTGGCGTTGCTGAACCCCACTGACACATTGACTGGTGTTTTTCTCTGTGCAGATTGCATGTCCGGGCAAAAACTAGCGGTGTTAGAGCCCAGGGTCAGCAGGAGGAGGAGGAGAGGAGCAAAGTGTAGGCCGAAGCCTGCACTGGTGGCAGCTTTTGTTCTGTTGTGCCAGCGTGGCTTGTGCTGGACACGTTGCCGACTACACAGCAGGGGAACAGCTGGCGGTGCTGAACCCCACTAACACATTGGCTGGTGTTTTTCTCTGTGCAGCTAGCATTTCCGGGCAAAAACTAGCGGTGTTTGAGCCCAGGGTCAGCAGGAGGAGTAGAGGAGCAGAGTGTAGGCCGAAGCCTAGTTGAACCAATTTCAAAGGTTACCTTAAACCCCCCCCTCAGGTGTTGCAAGGTACAAGAGCCACACCTTGAACAGCATTAATGATGCACAAGTCAAAGGTTGCTCTATTTAATTTTGCTCCTTGCACACGCTGAATTAAACACGTACACTATTTAGCCCATTATACTGTCAAACAGTTGTGGAGGCGTGACTTGTCTTTTTAACGAGACGCAGCACAGGTGTCAAAATTTGCACCTAGGTACTGGGCGCAGATTCCTGAGCGTTGTTATTTGCTGTACAGGAGTCTGCGCTCTTGTGTTATCCCTTGGCAATACCCTGTTAGTGCAGGCCGTCTCATGACCTCATTTCATGTTGGCCGGTGCGGTTAACGATGGCCATAAATCCCAGACCCACAGTGGCTTTTCCTAAAGTCACACTGCGGTGCTGGGATTCGTGGCCTTGTGCAGTAAATATGTTCGCCGCTCACACATGTCCTTACACCTGCTTCAGACTGGGCGGCCTCAGCTGATCCCTTATCGCATGCCGCGGCCATGAGGCCGCACAGTCAGAAGAAGGCGGAAGGAGGGGAGTGAAAACAGGGGAACATATGCACTGCTCGTGCCCATCAATCACACCCTCGCAGTCAAAATATATGAGACAACGGGGGGCGTTGTGTCGGGCAGGGGGGACGCACAGGCACAGCCAGCCAACCAATGATGTCAGGAGACGGGCAGCGCTAACAATGGGGGTGCTGCGTGTCATTACAAAGGAAAGTCACACCTCAGGGACATTGTAATGGTCTCTAATGAGACACATTTTGTACGTGTTGAGTTCCACGTGGGCAAGGAGAAAAAGTCAGCCACCTCGTACAAATGCAGCAGTACTGCTGTACAAGGTGGCTGATATACATAGAAACACCTGTGGGTGGGGGGCAGGCTCCCTTCAATTTCAGTTCATGTGCCTGCGTGGCGTTTGCAGGTCACGTTGCAAGCTACACAGCAGGGGAACAGCTGGCGTTGCTGAACCCCACTAACACATTGGCTGGTGTTTTTCTCTGTGCAGCTAGCATGTCCGGGCAGAAACTGGCGTTGTTTGAGCCCAGGGTCAGCAGGAGGAGGAGAGGAGCAAAGTGTAGGCCGAAGCCTGCACTGGTGGCAGCTTTTGGTCGGTTGTGCCAGCGTGGCTTGTGCTGGACACGATGCCGGCTACACAGCGGGGGAACAGCAGGCGGTGCTGAACCCCACTAACACATTGGCTGGTGTTTTTCTCTGTGCAGCTAGCATGTCCGGGCAGAAACTGGCGTTGTTTGAGCCCAGGGTCAGCAGGAGGAGGAGAGGAGCAAAGTGTAGGCCGAAGCCTGCACTGGTGGCAGCTTTTGGTCGGTTGTGCCAGCGTGGCTTGTGCTGGACACGTTGCCGACTACACAGCAGGGGAACAGCTGGCGGTGCTGAACCCCACTAACACATTGGCTGGTGTTTTTCTCTGTGCAGCTAGCATTTCCGGGCAAAAACTAGCGGTGTTTGAGCCCAGGGTCAGCAGGAGGAGTAGAGGAGCAGAGTGTAGGCCGAAGCCTAGTTGAACCAATTTCAAAGGTTACCTTTAACCCCCCCCTCAGGTGTTGCAAGGTACAAGAGCCACACCTTGTGCAGCATTAATGCTGCACAAGTAAAAGGTTGCTCTATTTGTTTTGCTCCTTGCACACGCTGACTAAAACACGTACACTATTTAGCCCATTATACTGTCAAACAGTTGTGGAGGCGTGACTTGTCTTTTTAACGAGACGCAGCACAGGTGTCAAAATTTGCACCTAGGTACTGGGCGCAGATTCCTGAGCGTTGTTATTTGCTGTACAGGAGTCTGCGCTATTGTGATCCCTTGGCCATGCGCTGTGAGCGCTTCCTGTCTTCTGACCTCATTTCATGTCGGCCGTTGCGGTTAGCGATGGACATGAATCCCAGACCCACAGTGTGTTTTTAAAAAATCACACTGCGGTGCTGGGATTCGTGCCCTGGTGCACTAAATATGTTTGCCGCTCACACATGTCCTTACACCTGCTTCAGACTGGGCGGCCTCATCTGATCCCTTATCGCCTGCCGCGGCCATGAGGACACCCAGTCTGAAGAAGGCGGAAGGAGATGAGTGAACACAGGCAAACATATGCACTGCACATGCCCATCAATCACACCCTCGCTGTCCAAAAAAATAAGACACCGAGGGCCGTTGTTTCGAGCAGGGGAGATGCACAGGCGCAGCCAGCTAACCAATGATGTCAAAAGACGGGCAGCGCTAACAAGGGTGGTGCTGCGTGTCATTACAAAGGAAAGTCACACCTCAGGGACATTGTAATGGTCTCTAATGAGACACATTTTGTACGTGTTGAGTTCCACGTGGGCAAGGAGAAAAAGTCAGCCACCTCGTACAAATGCAGCAGTACTGCTGTACAAGGTGGCTGATATACATAGAAACACCTGTGGGTGGGGGGCAGGCTCCCTTCAATTTCAGTTCATGTGCCTGCGTGGCGTTTGCAGGTCACGTTGCAAGCTACACAGCAGGGGAACAGCTGGCGTTGCTGAACCCCACTGACACATTGACTGGTGTTTTTCTCTGTGCAGATTGCATGTCCGGGCAAAAACTAGCGGTGTTAGAGCCCAGGGTCAGCAGGAGGAGGAGGAGAGGAGCAAAGTGTAGGCCGAAGCCTGCACTGGTGGCAGCTTTTGGTCGGTTGTGCCAGCGTGGCTTGTGCTGGACACGATGCCGGCTACACAGCGGGGGAACAGCAGGCGGTGCTGAACCCCACTAACACATTGGCTGGTGTTTTTCTCTGTGCAGCTAGCATGTCCGGGCAGAAACTGGCGTTGTTTGAGCCCAGGGTCAGCAGGAGGAGGAGAGGAGCAGAGTGTAGGCCGAAGCCTAGTTGAACCAATTTCAAAGGTTACCTTTAACCCCCCCCTCAGGTGTTGCAAGGTACAAGAGCCACACCTTGTGCAGCATTAATGCTGCACAAGTAAAAGGTTGCTCTATTTGTTTTGCTCCTTGCACACGCTGACTAAAACACGTACACTATTTAGCCCATTATACTGTCAAACAGTTGTGGAGGCGTGACTTGTCTTTTTAACGAGACGCAGCACAGGTGTCAAAATTTGCACCTAGGTACTGGGCGCAGATTCCTGAGCGTTGTTATTTGCTGTACAGGAGTCTGCGCTATTGTGATCCCTTGGCCATGCGCTGTGAGTAGTGTTGAGCGATACCTTCCGATATCGGAAAGTATCGGTATCGGTTTGGATCGGCCGATATTCAAAAAATATCGGATATCGCCGATACCGATACCCGATCCCAATGCAAGTCAATGGGACCAAAATATCGGAATTAAAATAAACCCTTTCTTTCCTTGTAGGTTCATTCTACATGAAGGAAAACAACTAAGAATAATGCCGGATGTATTTGGGGAGGTGGCGGAGACATTAAAGTCATAGAGGTTTATCCCAATCAAATAGAATAGCATGTTTTTTGTTTTTTTTTAAGACGTTCGGAGTGACAAAGATATTGACTATGTAAATTTTTTTTTTATTTTGTCAGATATTGATGTTTCACTATTCCACGCCCTTCCCCTTCTTTTTTTTCTTTTTTTTTTTCTTTTCCCACACTTTCATCTTCATCATCATCAGCATCTTTGACATCAACTTCTTCACCTTATTCATCTTCTTCTTCATCTTCTACCTATTTTTTTTTTTTTATTACATTCTTCATATTCATTTTATTCAACTATTATTATTCTTCTTATTCTACATATTCTTTTTATTCCACTGTTATTATTCTTCCTATTCTACTTCTTCATCATATTCTCATTTGTGACAGGCATTCCCGTAGTTGTTATCTATAAAAGTTTGAAGATTACACCTTCCGTTCTGCCAGTCACAAAAGTTACATTTGTCCGCGTTCAGTTTGGCCTGCAGCATCAGGCTTTATCCAGGGGCACCACGAGGAGGAACGGACTCACCCCCATACACTGCTTAGTCTTCTTCTGCATATAATTTAGATAATATCTTTTGCTCTGATATTAAGTCTTATGCTTAATGTTCTTCTGCTCTTTGTTCTGCAGCCTCTTGTTCTTCTGCTTCTCGGTCTTCCATGTTGTCGTCTCCAGGGTCGTCGTCTCCAGTGTCGTCATCTCCGCCGTCGTCGTCTCCGCCGTCGTCGTCATCGGGGTGGTCTTCCGTGTCGTCGTCATCGTGGTGGTCTTCCGGGTCGTCGACGTTAGGGTCTTCAACTTGGAAATGTAGCAGAAGGTACAAGAAGGCTGAGAAAATGCCAAGAACCAGCTGATGGAACTGGAACTCGGATGGCTACCCGAAGGTTCAAGAGCCTATGGAACTACCGAGGACCAGCTGACGTTACTGGAACCCGGTTACTAAGCAGGAGGTACCCGTGCTAAAAAGCACTACCAAGGACCGCCTGACGTTGACGGAACTCGGATACCCAGAAGGAGGCACCTAAGCCAAAGGCTCTGCCCGGAACCAGCTGACGTTACTGGAACCAGGATGGGGAGCAGAAGGTACAAGAGCAAAAGACACTGCCGAGAACCAGCTGACGGTACTGGAACCCGGATGGGTAGCCGAAGGTCCAAGAGCCAATGGAACTACCGAGGACCAGCTGACGTTACTGGAACCCGGTTACTAAGCAGGAGGTACCCGTGCCTGAAAGCACTACCAAGGACCACCTGACGTTGGTGGAACTTGGATACCCAGAAGGAGGCACCTAAGCCAAAGGCTCTGCCCGGAACCAGCTGACGGTACTGGAACCAGGATGGGGAGCAGAAGGTACAAGAGCAAAAGACACTGCCGAGAACCAGCTGACGGTGCTGGAACCAGGTGGTGGACCCGAAGGCCCACAGGAGAGGAGAGAACAGCTAGGCCGCGAGGCAGCCGCAGTTACCGAACCCCAACAGTCCTACAGGGGGAGCTGGGCCTACTGGCACTACATAACCAGCCTTGACTACCAGTTCACGCAGCCCACATAGGAAGCTCCTAAACTGGAGGCACCCTGGAGTTGGCTAACCCGACCGCACCACGACGAGGCAAGCATAGGTGTCTCAGTGAGCTTGACACAACCCGGAAACAGCTGACGGTGCTGAAACCAGGCTTGGCACGAGGGAGTACCTGTGACAAAAACACTGCCGAGAACCAGCTGGCGGTGCTGGAACCCGGATGCGTTGCCCCAGTGTGCAAGAGCCAATGGCACGACCGAGGACCAGCTGACGGTGCTGGAACCCGGTTACTAAGCTGTAGGTGCCCGCGCTTAAAAGCACTACCAAGGACCGCCTGGCGTTGGCGGAACTCGGATACCCAGGAGGAGGCACCTAAGCCAAAGGCTCGGCCCGGAACCAGCTGACGGTGCTGGAACCAGGTGGTGGACCCGAAGGTCCACAGGAGAGGAGAGAACAGCTAGGCCGCGAGGCAGCCGCAGTTACCGAACCCCAACAGTCCTACAGGGGGAGCTGGGCCTACTGGCACTACAGAACCAGCCTTGACTACCAGTTCACGCAGCCCACATAGGAAGCTCCTAAACTGGAGGCACCCTGGAGTTGGCTAACCCGACCGCACCACGACGAGGCAAGCATAGGTGTCTCAGTGAGCTTGACACAACCCGGAAACAGCTGACGGTGCTGAAACCAGGCTTGGCACGAGGGAGTACCTGTGACAAAAACACTGCCGAGAACCAGCTGGCGGTGCTGGAACCCGGATGCGTTGCCCCAGTGTGCAAGAGCCAATGGCACGACCGAGGACCAGCTGACGGTGCTGGAACCCGGTTACCAAGCTGTAGGTGCCCGCGCTTAAAAGCACTACCAAGGACCGCCTGGCGTTGGCGGAACTCGGATACCCAGGAGGAGGCACCTAAGCCAAAGGCTCGGCCCGGAACCAGCTGACGGTGCTGGAACCAGGTGGTGGACCCGAAGGTCCACAGGAGAGGAGAGAACAGCTAGGCCGCGAGGCAGCCGCAGTTACCGAACCCCAACAGTCCTACAGGGGGAGCTGGGCCTACTGGCACTACAGAACCAGCCTTGACTACCAGTTCACGCAGCCCACATAGGAAGCTCCTAAACTGGAGGCACCCTGGAGTTGGCTAACCCGACCGCACCACGACGAGGCAAGCATAGGTGTCTCAGTGAGCTTGACACAACCCGGAAACAGCTGACGGTGCTGAAACCAGGCTTGGCACGAGGGAGTACCTGTGACAAAAACACTGCCGAGAACCAGCTGGCGGTGCTGGAACCCGGATGCGTTGCCCCAGTGTGCAAGAGCCAATGGCACGACCGAGGACCAGCTGACGGTGCTGGAACCCGGTTACTAAGCTGTAGGTGCCCGCGCTTAAAAGCACTACCAAGGACCGCCTGGCGTTGGCGGAACTCGGATACCCAGGAGGAGGCACCTAAGCCAAAGGCTCGGCCCGGAACCAGCTGACGGTGCTGGAACCAGGTGGTGGACCCCAAGGCCCACAGGAGAGGAGAGAACAGCTAGGCCGCGAGGCAGCCGCAGTTACCGAACCCCAACAGTCCTACAGGGGGAGCTGGGCCTACTGGCACTACAGAACCAGCCTTGACTACCAGTTCACGCAGCCCACATAGGAAGCTCCTAAACTGGAGGCACCCTGGAGTTGGCTAACCCGACCGCACCACGACGAGGCAAGCATAGGTGTCTCAGTGAGCTTGACACAACCCGGAAACAGCTGACGGTGCTGAAACCAGGCTTGGCACGAGGGAGTACCTGTGACAAAAACACTGCCGAGAACCAGCTGGCGGTGCTGGAACCCGGATGCGTTGCCCCAGTGTGCAAGAGCCAATGGCACGACCGAGGACCAGCTGACGGTGCTGGAACCCGGTTACTAAGCTGTAGGTGCCCGCGCTTAAAAGCACTACCAAGGACCGCCTGGCGTTGGCGGAACTCGGATACCCAGGAGGAGGCACCTAAGCCAAAGGCTCGGCCCGGAACCAGCTGACGGTGCTGGAACCAGGTGGTGGACCCCAAGGCCCACAGGAGAGGAGAGAACAGCTAGGCCGCGAGGCAGCCGCAGTTACCGAACCCCAACAGTCCTACAGGGGGAGCTGGGCCTACTGGCACTACAGAACCAGCCTTGACTACCAGTTCACGCAGCCCACATAGGAAGCTCCTAAACTGGAGGCACCCTGGAGTTGGCTAACCCGACCGCACCACGACGAGGCAAGCATAGGTGTCTCAGTGAGCTTGACACAACCCGGAAACAGCTGACGGTGCTGAAACCAGGCTTGGCACGAGGGAGTACCTGTGACAAAAACACTGCCGAGAACCAGCTGGCGGTGCTGGAACCCGGATGCGTTGCCCCAGTGTGCAAGAGCCAATGGCACGACCGAGGACCAGCTGACGGTGCTGGAACCCGGTTACCAAGCTGTAGGTGCCCGCGCTTAAAAGCACTACCAAGGACCGCCTGGCGTTGGCGGAACTCGGATACCCAGGAGGAGGCACCTAAGCCAAAGGCTCGGCCCGGAACCAGCTGACGGTGCTGGAACCAGGTGGTGGACCCCAAGGCCCACAGGAGACGAGAGAACAGCTAGGCCGCGAGGCAGCCGCAGTTACCGAACCCCAACAGTCCTACAGGGGGAGCTGGGCCTACTGGCACTACAGAACCAGCCTTGACTACCAGTTCACGCAGCCCACATAGGAAGCTCCTAAACTGGAGGCACCCTGGAGTTGGCTAACCCGACCGCACCACGACGAGGCAAGCATAGGTGTCTCAGTGAGCTTGACACAACCCGGAAACAGCTGACGGTGCTGAAACCAGGCTTGGCACGAGGGAGTACCTGTGACAAGAACACTGCCGAGAACCAGCTGGCGGTGCTGGAACCCGGATGCGTTGCCTTGCCTATTAAAGATTGTCTTCCTAGAGCCCCAACTAGCGGTGTTGGAGCAAAGGGTAAGCAGGGGGAGATGAGTGTAGGCCGAAGCCTGCACTGGAGGCAGCTTTGTGTCTGCGTTGCGTTTGCAGGACACTTTGCCGGCTACACACTGGGGGAACAGCTGGCGTTGCTGAACCCCACTAACACAATGGCGTGTGTTTTTCTCTGTGCAGCTAGCACTTGCGGGCAAAAACTAGCGATGTTAGAGCCCGTGTTGAAGCAGGAGGAGGAGGAGAGGAGCAGAGTGTAGGCCGAAGCTTAGTTGAACCAATTTCAAAGGAAACCTTTAACCCCCCCCTCAGGTGTTACAAAGTACAAGAGACACACCTTGTGCAGTATTAATGCTGCACAAGTGAAAGGTTGCTCTATTAATTTGTCTACTTGCACACGCTGAATGAAAGACATACACAATTTACCCCATTCTACAGTCAAACTGTAGTGGATGCGTGACTTGGTTTTTTGATGAGACGCAGCACAGGTGTCCAAAATAACGCCTTGGTGCTTGGAGCAGCTTCCTGAGCGTTGTTATTTGCTGTACAGGAGTCTGCGCTCTTGTGTTATCCCTTGGCAATGCCCTGTTAGCGCTGCCCATCTTATGACATCATTTCATGTTGGCCGGTGCGGTTAACGATGGCCATAAATCCCAGACCCACAGTGTCTTTTCATAAAGCCACACTGCGGTGCTGGGATTCGTGGCCTTGAGCAGTAAATATTTTGGCCGCTCACACACGTCCTTACACCTGCTTCAGACTGGGCGGCCTCTGCTGATCCCTTCTCGCATGCCGCGGCCATGAGGCTGCACAGTCTGAAGAAGGCTGAAGGAGATGAGTTAAGACAGGCGAAGATATGCACTGCTCGTGCCCATCAATCACACCCTCGCAGTCAAAATAATTAAGACAACGAGGAGCATTTTATTCAGGCAGGGCGGACGAACAGGCGCAAGTAGCCAACCAATGATGTCAGAAGACGGGAAGCGCTACCAAGGGGGGTGCTGCGTATCATTAGAAAGGAAAGTCACACCTCAGGGACAGTGGAATGGTCTCAAAGAGACACATTTTGTACGTGTTGAGTTCCACGTGGGCAAGGAGAAAACATCAGCCACCTTGTACAAATGCAGCAGTACTGCTGTACAAGGTGGCTGTTATACATAGAAACACCTGGGGGTGGGGGCCAGGCTCCCTTCAATTTCAGTTCATGTGCCTGCGTGGCGTTTGCAGGTCACGTTGCAAGCTGCACAGCAGGGGAACAGCTGGCGGTGCTGAACCCCACTAACACATTGGCTGGTGTTTTTCTCTGTGCAGCTAGCATTTCCGGGCAAAAACTAGCGGTGTTTGAGCCCAGGGTCAGCAGGAGGAGGAGGAGAGGAGCAAAGTGTAGGCCGCAGCCTGCACTGGTGGCAGCTTTTGTTCGGTTGTGCCAGCGTGGCTTGTGCTGGACAAGATGCCGGCTACACAGCGGGGGAACAGCTGGCGTTGCTGAACCCCACTAACACATTGGCTGGTGTTTTTCTCTGTGCAGCTAGCATTTCCGGGCAAAAACTAGCGTTGTTAGAGCCCAGGGTCAGCAGGAGGAGGAGAGGAGCAGAGTGTAGGCCGAAGCCTAGTTGAACCAATTTCAAAGGTTACCTTTAACCCCCCCTCAGGTGTTACAAAGAACAAGAGCCACTCCTTCTGCAGCATTAATGCTGCACAAGTAAAAGGTTGCTCTATTAATTTGTCTACTTGCACAAGCTGAATGCAACACGTAGACTATTTAGCCCATTATACTGTTTAACAGTAGTGGAGGCGTGACTTGTCTTTTTAAAGAAAAGCAGCACAGGTGTCGAAAACAACACCTTTTTGCATGGGCGCAGCTTCCTGAGCGTTGTTAGTTGCTGTACAGGAGTCTGCGCTCTTGTGATCCTTTGGCCATGCGCTGTGAGCGCTTCCTGTCTTATGACCTCATTTCATGTTGGCCGTTGCGGTTAGCGATGGACATGAATCCCAGACCCACAGTGTGTTTTTAAAAAATCACACTGCGGTGCTGGGATTCGTGCCCTGGTGCAGTAAATATGTTTGCCGCTCACACATGTCCTTACACCTGCTTCAGACTGGACGGCCTCATCTGATCCCTTATCGCCTGCCGAGGCCATGAGGACACCCAGTCTGAAGAAGGCGGAAGGAGATGAGTGAACACAGGCAAACATATGCACTGCACATGCCCATCAATCACACCCTCGCTGTCCAAAAAAATAAGACACCGAGGGCCGTTGTTTCGAGCAGGGGAGATGCACAGGCGCAGCCAGCTAACCAATGATGTCAAAAGACGGGCAGCGCTAACAAGGGTGGTGCTGCGTGTCATTACAAAGGAAAGTCACACCTCAGGGACATTGTAATGGTCTCTAATGAGACACATTTTGTACGTGTTGAGTTCCACGTGGGCAAGGAGAAAAAGTCAGCCACCTCGTACAAATGCAGCAGTACTGCTGTACAAGGTGGCTGTTATACATAGAAACACCTGTGGGTGGGGGGCAGGCTCCCTTCAATTTCAGTTCATGTGCCTGCGTGGCGTTTGCAGGTCACGTTGCAAGCTACACAGCAGGGGAACAGCTGGCGTTGCTGAACCCCACTGACACATTGACTGGTGTTTTTCTCTGTGCAGATTGCATGTCCGGGCAAAAACTAGCGGTGTTAGAGCCCAGGGTCAGCAGGAGGAGGAGGAGAGGAGCAAAGTGTAGGCCGAAGCCTGCACTGGTGGCAGCTTTTGGTCGGTTGTGCCAGCGTGGCTTGTGCTGGACACGATGCCGGCTACACAGCGGGGGAACAGCTGGCGGTGCTGAACCCCACTAACACATTGGCTGGTGTTTTTCTCTGTGCAGCTAGCATTTCCGGGCAAAAACTAGCGGTGTTTGAGCCCAGGGTCAGCAGGAGGAGTAGAGGAGCAGAGTGTAGGCCGAAGCCTAGTTGAACCAATTTCAAAGGTTACCTTTAACCCCCCCCCTCAGGTGTTGCAAGGTACAAGAGCCACACCTTGAACAGCATTAATGATGCACAAGTCAAAGGTTGCTCTATTTAATTTTGCTCCTTGCACACGCTGAATTAAACACGTACACTATTTAGCCCATTATACTGTCAAACAGTTGTGGAGGCGTGACTTGTCTTTTTAACGAGACGCAGCACAGGTGTCAAAATTTGCACCTAGGTACTGGGCGCAGATTCCTGAGCGTTGTTATTTGCTGTACAGGAGTCTGCGCTCTTGTGTTATCCCTTGGCAATACCCTGTTAGTGCAGGCCGTCTCATGACCTCATTTCATGTTGGCCGGTGCGGTTAACGATGGCCATAAATCCCAGACCCACAGTGGCTTTTCCTAAAGTCACACTGCGGTGCTGGGATTCGTGGCCTTGTGCAGTAAATATGTTCGCCGCTCACACATGTCCTTACACCTGCTTCAGACTGGGCGGCCTCAGCTGATCCCTTATCGCATGCCGCGGCCATGAGGCCGCACAGTCAGAAGAAGGCGGAAGGAGGGGAGTGAAAACAGGGGAACATATGCACTGCTCGTGCCCATCAATCACACCCTCGCAGTCAAAATATATGAGACAACGGGGGGCGTTGTGTCGGGCAGGGGGGACGCACAGGCACAGCCAGCCAACCAATGATGTCAGGAGACGGGCAGCGCTAACAATGGGGGTGCTGCGTGTCATTACAAAGGAAAGTCACACCTCAGGGACATTGTAATGGTCTCTAATGAGACACATTTTGTACGTGTTGAGTTCCACGTGGGCAAGGAGAAAAAGTCAGCCACCTCGTACAAATGCAGCAGTACTGCTGTACAAGGTGGCTGATATACATAGAAACACCTGTGGGTGGGGGGCAGGCTCCCTTCAATTTCAGTTCATGTGCCTGCGTGGCGTTTGCAGGTCACGTTGCAAGCTACACAGCAGGGGAACAGCTGGCGTTGCTGAACCCCACTAACACATTGGCTGGTGTTTTTCTCTGTGCAGCTAGCATGTCCGGGCAGAAACTGGCGTTGTTTGAGCCCAGGGTCAGCAGGAGGAGGAGAGGAGCAAAGTGTAGGCCGAAGCCTGCACTGGTGGCAGCTTTTGGTCGGTTGTGCCAGCGTGGCTTGTGCTGGACACGTTGCCGACTACACAGCAGGGGAACAGCTGGCGGTGCTGAACCCCACTAACACATTGGCTGGTGTTTTTCTCTGTGCAGCTAGCATTTCCGGGCAAAAACTAGCGGTGTTTGAGCCCAGGGTCAGCAGGAGGAGTAGAGGAGCAGAGTGTAGGCCGAAGCCTAGTTGAACCAATTTCAAAGGTTACCTTTAACCCCCCCCTCAGGTGTTGCAAGGTACAAGAGCCACACCTTGTGCAGCATTAATGCTGCACAAGTAAAAGGTTGCTCTATTTGTTTTGCTCCTTGCACACGCTGACTAAAACACGTACACTATTTAGCCCATTATACTGTCAAACAGTTGTGGAGGCGTGACTTGTCTTTTTAACGAGACGCAGCACAGGTGTCAAAATTTGCACCTAGGTACTGGGCGCAGATTCCTGAGCGTTGTTATTTGCTGTACAGGAGTCTGCGCTATTGTGATCCCTTGGCCATGCGCTGTGAGCGCTTCCTGTCTTCTGACCTCATTTCATGTCGGCCGTTGCGGTTAGCGATGGACATGAATCCCAGACCCACAGTGTGTTTTTAAAAAATCACACTGCGGTGCTGGGATTCGTGCCCTGGTGCACTAAATATGTTTGCCGCTCACACATGTCCTTACACCTGCTTCAGACTGGGCGGCCTCATCTGATCCCTTATCGCCTGCCGCGGCCATGAGGACACCCAGTCTGAAGAAGGCGGAAGGAGATGAGTGAACACAGGCAAACATATGCACTGCACATGCCCATCAATCACACCCTCGCTGTCCAAAAAAATAAGACACCGAGGGCCGTTGTTTCGAGCAGGGGAGATGCACAGGCGCAGCCAGCTAACCAATGATGTCAAAAGACGGGCAGCGCTAACAAGGGTGGTGCTGCGTGTCATTACAAAGGAAAGTCACACCTCAGGGACATTGTAATGGTCTCTAATGAGACACATTTTGTACGTGTTGAGTTCCACGTGGGCAAGGAGAAACAGTCAGCCACCTCGTACAAATGCAGCAGTACTGCTGTACAAGGTGGCTGATATACATAGAAACACCTGTGGGTGGGGGGCAGGCTCCCTTCAATTTCAGTTCATGTGCCTGCGTGGCGTTTGCAGGTCACGTTGCAAGCTACACAGCAGGGGAACAGCTGGCGTTGCTGAACCCCACTAACACATTGGCTGGTGTTTTTCTCTGTGCAGCTAGCATGTCCGGGCAGAAACTGGCGTTGTTTGAGCCCAGGGTCAGCAGGAGGAGGAGAGGAGCAAAGTGTAGGCCGAAGCCTGCACTGGTGGCAGCTTTTGGTCGGTTGTGCCAGCGTGGCTTGTGCTGGACACGTTGCCGACTACACAGCAGGGGAACAGCTGGCGGTGCTGAACCCCACTAACACATTGGCTGGTGTTTTTCTCTGTGCAGCTAGCATTTCCGGGCAAAAACTAGCGGTGTTTGAGCCCAGGGTCAGCAGGAGGAGTAGAGGAGCAGAGTGTAGGCCGAAGCCTAGTTGAACCAATTTCAAAGGTTACCTTTAACCCCCCCCTCAGGTGTTGCAAGGTACAAGAGCCACACCTTGTGCAGCATTAATGCTGCACAAGTAAAAGGTTGCTCTATTTGTTTTGCTCCTTGCACACGCTGACTAAAACACGTACACTATTTAGCCCATTATACTGTCAAACAGTTGTGGAGGCGTGACTTGTCTTTTTAACGAGACGCAGCACAGGTGTCAAAATTTGCACCTAGGTACTGGGCGCAGATTCCTGAGCGTTGTTATTTGCTGTACAGGAGTCTGCGCTATTGTGATCCCTTGGCCATGCGCTGTGAGCGCTTCCTGTCTTCTGACCTCATTTCATGTCGGCCGTTGCGGTTAGCGATGGACATGAATCCCAGACCCACAGTGTGTTTTTAAAAAATCACACTGCGGTGCTGGGATTCGTGCCCTGGTGCACTAAATATGTTTGCCGCTCACACATGTCCTTACACCTGCTTCAGACTGGGCGGCCTCATCTGATCCCTTATCGCCTGCCGCGGCCATGAGGACACCCAGTCTGAAGAAGGCGGAAGGAGATGAGTGAACACAGGCAAACATATGCACTGCACATGCCCATCAATCACACCCTCGCTGTCCAAAAAAATAAGACACCGAGGGCCGTTGTTTCGAGCAGGGGAGATGCACAGGCGCAGCCAGCTAACCAATGATGTCAAAAGACGGGCAGCGCTAACAAGGGTGGTGCTGCGTGTCATTACAAAGGAAAGTCACACCTCAGGGACATTGTAATGGTCTCTAATGAGACACATTTTGTACGTGTTGAGTTCCACGTGGGCAAGGAGAAACAGTCAGCCACCTCGTACAAATGCAGCAGTACTGCTGTACAAGGTGGCTGATATACATAGAAACACCTGTGGGTGGGGGGCAGGCTCCCTTCAATTTCAGTTCATGTGCCTGCGTGGCGTTTGCAGGTCACGTTGCAAGCTACACAGCAGGGGAACAGCTGGCGTTGCTGAACCCCACTAACACATTGGCTGGTGTTTTTCTCTGTGCAGCTAGCATGTCCGGGCAGAAACTGGCGTTGTTTGAGCCCAGGGTCAGCAGGAGGAGGAGAGGAGCAAAGTGTAGGCCGAAGCCTGCACTGGTGGCAGCTTTTGGTCGGTTGTGCCAGCGTGGCTTGTGCTGGACACGTTGCCGACTACACAGCAGGGGAACAGCTGGCGGTGCTGAACCCCACTAACACATTGGCTGGTGTTTTTCTCTGTGCAGCTAGCATTTCCGGGCAAAAACTAGCGGTGTTTGAGCCCAGGGTCAGCAGGAGGAGTAGAGGAGCAGAGTGTAGGCCGAAGCCTAGTTGAACCAATTTCAAAGGTTACCTTTAACCCCCCCCTCAGGTGTTGCAAGGTACAAGAGCCACACCTTGTGCAGCATTAATGCTGCACAAGTAAAAGGTTGCTCTATTTGTTTTGCTCCTTGCACACGCTGACTAAAACACGTACACTATTTAGCCCATTATACTGTCAAACAGTTGTGGAGGCGTGACTTGTCTTTTTAACGAGACGCAGCACAGGTGTCAAAATTTGCACCTAGGTACTGGGCGCAGATTCCTGAGCGTTGTTATTTGCTGTACAGGAGTCTGCGCTATTGTGATCCCTTGGCCATGCGCTGTGAGCGCTTCCTGTCTTCTGACCTCATTTCATGTCGGCCGTTGCGGTTAGCGATGGACATGAATCCCAGACCCACAGTGTGTTTTTAAAAAATCACACTGCGGTGCTGGGATTCGTGCCCTGGTGCACTAAATATGTTTGCCGCTCACACATGTCCTTACACCTGCTTCAGACTGGGCGGCCTCATCTGATCCCTTATCGCCTGCCGCGGCCATGAGGACACCCAGTCTGAAGAAGGCGGAAGGAGATGAGTGAACACAGGCAAACATATGCACTGCACATGCCCATCAATCACACCCTCGCTGTCCAAAAAAATAAGACACCGAGGGCCGTTGTTTCGAGCAGGGGAGATGCACAGGCACAGCCAGCTAACCAATGATGTCAAAAGACGGGCAGCGCTAACAAGGGTGGTGCTGCGTGTCATTACAAAGGAAAGTCACACCTCAGGGACATTGTAATGGTCTCTAATGAGACACATTTTGTACGTGTTGAGTTCCACGTGGGCAAGGAGAAACAGTCAGCCACCTCGTACAAATGCAGCAGTACTGCTGTACAAGGTGGCTGATATACATAGAAACACCTGTGGGTGGGGGGCAGGCTCCCTTCAATTTCAGTTCATGTGCCTGCGTGGCGTTTGCAGGTCACGTTGCAAGCTACACAGCAGGGGAACAGCTGGCGTTGCTGAACCCCACTGACACATTGACTGGTGTTTTTCTCTGTGCAGATTGCATGTCCGGGCAAAAACTAGCGGTGTTAGAGCCCAGGGTCAGCAGGAGGAGGAGGAGAGGAGCAAAGTGTAGGCCGAAGCCTGCACTGGTGGCAGCTTTTGGTCGGTTGTGCCAGCGTGGCTTGTGCTGGACACGATGCCGGCTACACAGCGGGGGAACAGCAGGCGGTGCTGAACCCCACTAACACATTGGCTGGTGTTTTTCTCTGTGCAGCTAGCATGTCCGGGCAGAAACTGGCGTTGTTTGAGCCCAGGGTCAGCAGGAGGAGGAGAGGAGCAAAGTGTAGGCCGAAGCCTGCACTGGTGGCAGCTTTTGGTCGGTTGTGCCAGCGTGGCTTGTGCTGGACACGTTGCCGACTACACAGCAGGGGAACAGCTGGCGGTGCTGAACCCCACTAACACATTGGCTGGTGTTTTTCTCTGTGCAGCTAGCATTTCCGGGCAAAAACTAGCGGTGTTTGAGCCCAGGGTCAGCAGGAGGAGTAGAGGAGCAGAGTGTAGGCCGAAGCCTAGTTGAACCAATTTCAAAGGTTACCTTTAACCCCCCCCTCAGGTGTTGCAAGGTACAAGAGCCACACCTTGTGCAGCATTAATGCTGCACAAGTAAAAGGTTGCTCTATTTGTTTTGCTCCTTGCACACGCTGACTAAAACACGTACACTATTTAGCCCATTATACTGTCAAACAGTTGTGGAGGCGTGACTTGTCTTTTTAACGAGACGCAGCACAGGTGTCAAAATTTGCACCTAGGTACTGGGCGCAGATTCCTGAGCGTTGTTATTTGCTGTACAGGAGTCTGCGCTATTGTGATCCCTTGGCCATGCGCTGTGAGCGCTTCCTGTCTTCTGACCTCATTTCATGTCGGCCGTTGCGGTTAGCGATGGACATGAATCCCAGACCCACAGTGTGTTTTCAAAAAATCACACTGCGTGGCTGGGATTCGTGGCCTTGTGCAGTAAATAGGTTGGCCGCTTACACATGTCCTTACACCTGCTCCAGACTGGGCGGCCTCAGCTGATCCCTTATCGCCTACCACGGCCAGGAGGCCGCACAGTCTGAAGAAGGCGGAAGGAGATGAGTTAAGACAGGCGAACATATGCACTGCTCGTGCCCATAAACCACACCCTCGCTGACAAAATAAATATGACAACGAGGGGCGTTGTTTCTAGCAGGGCGGATGCACAGGCGCAGCCAGCTAACCATGATGACAAAAGACGGGAAACGCTACCAAGGGGGGTGCTGCGTATCATTACAAAGGAAAGTCACACCTCAGGGACAGTGGAATGGTCTCAATGAGACACATTTTGTACGTGTTGAGTTCCACGTGGGCAAGGAGAAAAAGTCAGCCACCTTGTACAAATGCAGCAGTACTGCTGTACTAGGTGGCTGTTATACATAGAAACACCTGGGGGGGTGGGGCCAGGTTCCCTTTTAATTTCAGTTCCTGTGCCTGCATGGCGTTTGCAGGTCACGTTGCCGGCTACACAGCAGGGGAACAGCTGGCGTTGCTGAACCCCACTAACACATTGGCTGGTGTTTTTCTCTGTGCAGCTAGCACTTCCGGGCAAAAACTAGCGGTGTTTGAGCCCAGGGTCAGCAGGAGGAGGAGAGGAGCAGAGTGTAGGCCGAAGCCTGCACTGGTGGCAGCTTTTGTTCTGTTGTGCCAGCGTGGCTTGTGCTGGACACGTTGCCGACTACACAGCAGGGGAACAGCTGGCGGTGCTGAACCCCACTGACACATCACCTAGTGTTTTTTTCTGTGTAGACAACACTTCCAGGTGGCAACTGACAGTGTTGAAACCCAGGGAATCAAAGAGGAGCAGAGTGTAGGCCGAAGCCTGCAGTGGAGCAAGTTGAAAGGGAACCTTTAACCCCCCCCCCCAGGCATTTGTTGCTGAAAGAGCCATCTTGTACAGCAGTAATACTGCACATGGAAAATGGTGGCTCCGAAAATTATGCTCCTTGCAAACGCTGAAGTACACACTCATATAATGTGTCCCCTCACACCGTCAAACCATCCCGGAAGTGGGACTTTCCTTTGTAATGTGACACAGCACAGCCGTCATTCCAACCCCCTTGGTGCCGGGCACCACCTCCTCAACGTTGTTTGGTTCTGTCACGGAGCCCGCACTGTAATGTTATCCCTTGGCCATGCACAGTTAGCGGTGCCCGTCTTCTGACATCATGTAGGTGTCAGGCTGGCAGTGCCTGTGCGTCCAAGCTGCCCGAGATCCAACCTTGCAGTGTCATCTAATGTAGTCCCACTGCGGGCCAGGGATCCATGGGCATGCGCAGTGCATATCATCGCCTCTCACTCACCTCCTTCCTGCTTCTTCAGACTGTGCGGCGTCACGGCCGTGGCATGCTATTAGGGATCAGCTGACGCCGCCTAGTCTGAAGAAGCGTGAAGAAGGGGAGTGAGAGGCTAGTATATGCACTGCGCATGGCCATGGATACCAGGCCCACTGTGGGATCACATTAGACGACACTGCGAGGTGTGATTTCGGGCAGCGTGGACGCACAGGCGCAGCCAGGACGACAACAAATGATGTCAGAGGACGGGCAGCGCAAACTGTGCATGGCCAAGGGATAACATAACAGCGCAGGGTCCATGACGGAATCAAACAACGCTAAGGAGGCAGCGCACGGTGCCAAGGGGGTAGCAATGACGGCTGTGCTGTGTCACATTACAAAGGAAAGTCCCACCTCCGGGACGGTTGGACGGTGTGAGGGGACACATTACATGAGTGTGTAGTTCAGCGTTTGCAAGGAGCATAATTTCAAGAGCGACCTTTCCCTTGTGCAGTATTAGTGCTGCACATGGTGGCTCTTTCAGTAACAAACGCCTAGGGGGGGGGGGGGACAGGTCCCCTTACATTTTAGTTGTGCCAGCGTGGCGGTCGCATGACACGTTGCCGGATACACAGCTGGGGATCAGCTGACGTTACTGAACCCCAATAACAGAGGAGCGACTGTTGACTGTGCACACAGCACTTCCAGGCACCAACTGGCGGTGTTAGAGCCCAGGGACAGCAGGAGGAGCAGATTGGAGGTATTGCCGCACACACAGCTGGGGATCAGCTGACGTTACTGAACCCCAATAACAGAGGAGCGACTGTTGACTGTGCACACAGCACTTCCAGGCACCAACTGGCGGTGTTAGAGCCCAGGGACAGCAGGAGGAGCAGAGGAACAGAGTGTAGGCCGAAGCCTGATTGGAGCAAGTTGAAAGGAAACCTTTAACCCCCCCCCCCAAGACGTTTGTAGCTGAAAGAGCCATGTTGTGCAGCACTAAGGATGCAAAAGGAAAAGGTTGCTCTTTTAATTATGCTCCTTGCAAACACCGAAGTAAACACTAAAAATGTGTCCCTTTATACCGTTAAACCGTTCCGGAGGTGCGAATTTCCTTCGTAATGGGACACAGCACAGCTGTCATTCCTATCCCCTTGATGCCGTGCGCTGCCTCCTCAGCGTTGTTTTAAGCTGCCACGGAGCCTGCGCTGTTCTGTTAGCCCTTGGCCATGCCCAATTAGCGCTGCCTGTCTTCTGACATAATTTGGTGTCAGGCTGTCAGTGCCTGTGCGTCCACGCTGCTCCAGATCCCACCTCGCAGTCTCATCTAACGTAATCCCACTGCGGGCCTTGGAACCATGGGCATGCACAGTGCATAACCTCGACTCTCACTCCCCTCCTTCCCTCTTCTTCAGACTGTGCGGTGTCACGGCCGTGGCATGCTAGGGATCAGCTGACGGCGCACAGTCTAAAGAAGGCGGAGGGAAATGAGCGAGAGCCCGAGGGGAAGATATGCACTGCGCATGCCCATGGATCCCAGGCCCGCAGTGTGACTCAATCAGAAGACACTGCGAGGCGGGATCTCGGGCAGCGCGGCCGCACAGGCGCAGCCAGCCTGACACCAAATTATGTCAGAAGACAGGCAGCGCAAATAGGGCATGCCCAAGGGATAACAGAACAGCGCAGGCTCCGTGACAGCTTAAAACAACGCTGAGGAGGCAGCGCATGGCACCAAGGGGGTAGGAATGACGGCTGTGCTGCGTCACATTACGAAGGAAAGTCCCAGCTCCGGGACGGTATAACGGTATCAGTGAACACATTTTATAAGTGTTAAGTTCTGCGTGTGCAAAGAGCTAAAAAAAAAGAGCTACCTTTTCCTTGTGCAGCATTACTGCTGCACAAGATGGCTCTTTCAGTAACAAACGACGGGGGGGGGGGGGACAGGTTCCCTTACATTTAGGTTGTTGTGCCAGCGTGGCGGTCGCAGGACACATTGCCGGCTACACAGCTGGGGATCAGCTGACGTTACTGAAACCCAATAACACTGGGTCGTATGTTTTTACTGTGCAGCCTGCACTTCTGAGCCGCAACTGGCGGTGTTGGAGCCCAGGAATAGCAGTTCAGGTGGTAGAAAGATGAACACAGCAGGAGACCTGGATGACACCCAATTACTTAATCAGGCAGAGGAGTGGCAAATTCCTGCGAGATCCAGGCCTGGTTCATTTTCAGGAAAGTAAGCCGGTCAACGTTATCGGAGGATAGTCGCATGCGACGGTCTGTTAGTACACCACCTGCGGCACTAAAGACACGTTCCGATAAGACACTAGCCGCAGGGCAAGCCAGCACCTCCAATGCATACTGGCTTAGCTCTGGCCATGTATCCAGCTTAGAGACCCAAAACTTGAACGGGGAAGAGCCGTCTGGGAGTACAGTAAGAGGGCAAGCCATGTAGTCTGTCACCATCTGACGGAACCGTTGCCTCCTGCTGACTGGAGCCGCCGGTGATGGTGTAGACATTTGGGGCGGGCACACAAAAGTGTGCCAGAGTTGTGCCATACTGGGCTTGCCTTGGGCAGAGGCACTGCTTCTGCTCCCTCTTTGGGCAGAGCCTCCCCCACTGCCTCGACGCACTGAGCTGCTTTGTAAAGCACTAGCAGCACTCCTCTCAGTTGGACAGGAGAAGATGATGGAATTCACCAGTGTGTCGTGGTACTCCCGCAATTTACGCTCCCGGGTCAACGCAGGGATGAGGTTTTGGACGTTGTCCCGGTAGCGAGGATCGAGGAGGGTGAACACCCAATAATCAGGCATGTTGAGAATGTGGTCGATGCGGCGGTCGTTTCTCAGGCACTGCAGCATGAAATCCACCATGTGCTGCAGAGTGCCAACCGGCCCAGAAACGCTGTCCCCTGCTTGAGACATGATCTCTGCCCGCTCGTCATCACCCCACCCTCGCTGTACACACTGACCACTGGACAATTGTGTCGCTCCCTCCTCTGGACGGAGCTCTTCCTCCTCCATTGACTCCTCCTCATCCTCCTCACAAATTGGCCCCTGCGTACCCCTTTGTGAGGAACCACGTGGCGCTGACTCTCCAGAAGCTGATGGAAAAGGTGACTCCTCATCCTCCACCTCTTCCACCACATCATCCCTTAACCCTTGCAAAGTTTGCTGAAGCAGGCAGATAAGGGGGACAGTCATGCTGACTAGTGCATCATCTGCACTTGCCATCCGCGTGGAATAATCAAAAGGACGCAAAACCTGGCAGACGTCCTTCATAGTGGCCCACTCTGTGGTTGTGAAGTCTGATCGGCGCTGACTGCGACTTCTTTGCGCCTGATGCAGCTGGTACTCCATAACTGCTTGCTGCTGCTCACACAACCGCTCCAACATATGTAACGTGGAATTCCACCGGGTAGGTAGGTCACATATGATGCGGTGTTCCGGAAGGCGGAATCGGCGCTGCAGAGCAGCAATGCGGGATCTGGCCAAGCTGGAACGCCGCAAGTGAGCACACTCTAGGCGGACCTTGTGCAGCAGGGCATCAAGATCCGGATAGTCCCTCAGAAAACTCTGCACAACCAAATTGAGCACATGTGCCAGACATGGGATGTGAGTGAGGTTGCCAAGGGCCAAAGCTGCCACCAGATTTCGGCCATTGTCACACACTACCATGCCTGGCTGGAGATTCGCTGGCAGTAACCACACATCGCTCTCCTGCTTTATGGCATTCCAGAGCTCCTGCGCTGTGTGGCTTCGATGCCCCAATGAAACTAGTTTCAAGACGGCCTGCTGACGTTTGGCCACGGCTGTGCTCATGTCGGTCATAGGTAAACGTTCACGGGTCCATGTGGGGGTGGACTGTGACGGATCCTGCAGAGAGGAATCAGAGGAACTGGTGTAAGAGGAGGAGTCGATGCGTACAGACTGGATTCCTGCAATCCTTGGAGTGGGCAGGACACGTCCTGCGCCACTCGCACGATCTGTACCTGGCTCAACAACATTAACCCAATGGGCAGTGAGGGAAACATATCGCCCCTGTCCATGCTGACTGGTCCACGCATCGGTGGTGAGGTGGACCTTGCTACTGACGGCGTTCAGTAGCGCATGTTTTATGTTTGCCTCAACATGCCTGTGCAGGGCAGGGACAGCCTGCCTGCTGAAGTAAAAGCGGCTGGGCACCTTGTACTGTGGGACTGCCAATGCCATCAAGTCACGGAAGCTGTCAGTCTCCACCAGCCTGAACGAGAGCATTTCCAAGGACAACAGTTTGGCAATGCCTGCATTCAGAGCCTGTGCTCGGGGGTGGTTGGCCGAGAATGCCCGCCTTTTCTCCCATGCCTGTACTACCGATGGCTGTAGAGTAGACTGGGAGTGTGAGGATGACTGGGAAGGTGGTGCTGTGGGTGGAATTACACAAGGTCTCTGGGAGGAAGCCAAACCAGCTGTGCGTGAGCTGGAGGAAGAGGCAACACGAGCTGAAGAGGTGGTAGCTGCCGCTGTTGGTTGGCCTACATCTTCAGTGTGTTTCTGTAACTCCACCGCGTGCCTGGTCCGCACATGTTTCCACATATTTGTGGTATTGAGGTTGCTGACATTTTTCCCTCTTTTTACTTTATGATGACACAGCTTGCATTTGACAAAACAAATGTCATCTGCAACTGTGTCAAAAAAGGACCAGGCACTGCAAGTCTTGGGAGCGCCCTTTTTGGCTTTGGAAAGAGACAGGCTCCTAACGGGTGCCAAAGTGGAGGCTACAGGCTCCGCAGTCTTCCCCCTCCCTCTCCCTCTTTGGCCCGTAAGAGGAAGCTCTTCCTCTGAGCTGCTCCCACCACCTTCCTGTTCCTCACGCCACGATGGGTCAAGGACCTCATCATCTCCACTACCCTCTGCCACCAACTGCTCCTCCTGGGTAGTCTCAGCAGCACAGTACGCACGAGAAAGCGGCACCTGAGTTTCATCATCAGATGCGTACTGCGCTGTGGTCACCGGAGGCACTGGCCCACCTGCCTCTTCAGAGTCAGAGAGATAAAGCTTTTGGGCATCACTGCACACTGCCTCTTCTTCCATTTCTCCAATGCTGCTTGGCTGGCCCCCTGTTTCCAAGCCAAGAGATTCAGAGAACAGAAGTAGAGACGGCTCCTGTCCTGGGCTCTCTGACTGCCTGGCCAATTTGGCAGGTGGTGAAGAGACAGATGGCTGCTCTCCAGTGCTCTGTGCCTGAGAGGATGTGGCACTAACTGAAGTCGATGCCGAGGCGTTAGCTGCCATCCACCCGACAACGGCTTCAATTTGGTCTTCACGCAGCAGCGGTGCACGGCGCTCTCCGACAAAGCTGCGCATGAAGGACTGTTCCCTGCTGAAACTGAGTGACGACGAGTCACCGGCGCCCGCAGCAGGCACAGAATCACCACGTCCTCTCCCTGCTCCTCTCCCTGCTCCGCGCCCACGCCCACGTGCCTTACTCCCTGCCCTCTTCATCTTGGTTGACAGATAAAGATAAGCAGAAAAGTACTAAGGCCTTAGTGTGCTTATTCCTGTAATGCTCCTCCTAACAGGTGTAAGAAACACTAATGTTGTAAATTGTGGACTAAACTTTATTATTTTTCAAATGTGGCCTACACAAGTGTAAGTTGTGTTTGGTGAACTTAACCTTTTTTTTGGTGCAGATCGGGCTACAGAGCTAGTTTAAATCACACGGAGACCGTGCAGACAGCCGTAAACGGCGCTGCAAGGCCAAGAAACCCTCCTCTAGGTTATCCTATATAGTGTTTTTCCACTATTTAGCTGGATACAAGTGGAAAGACACTAATAGGAATTTTTTTTTTCAAATTTTAAACTGGCTGCACTATTTGAAAAAAAGGAAATTGTTTTTCAAGGTATGAGGCAGTAACGCACCCTGAGCTGAATCCAACCGGCTATGGCTGCACACAGACTACAGGGCGAGCTGGGCTCACACGGAGACCGTGCAGACAGCCGTAAACGGCGCTGCAAGGCCAAAAAACCCTCCTCTAGGTTATCCTATATAGTGTTTTTCCACTATTTAGCTGGATACGAGTGGAAAGACACTAATAGGAATTTTTTTTTTCAAATTTTAAACAGGCTGCACTATTTGAAAAAAAGGAAAATTTTTCTCAAGGTATGAGCCAGTAACGAACCCTGAGCTGAATCCAACCGGCTATGGCTGCACACAGACTACAGGGCGAGCTGGGCTCACACGGAGACCGTGCAGACAGCCGTAAACGGCGCTGCAAGGCCAAAAAACCCTCCTCTAGGTTATCCTATATAGTGTTTTTCCACTATTTAGCTGGATACGAGTGGAAAGACACTAATAGGAATTTTTTTTTTCAAATTTTAAACAGGCTGCACTATTTGAAAAAAAGGAAAATTTTTCTCAAGGTATGAGCCAGTAACGAACCCTGAGCTGAATCCAACCGGCTATGGCTGCACACAGACTACAGGGCGAGCTGGGCTCACACGGAGACCGTGCAGACAGCCGTAAACGGCGCTGCAAGGCCAAAAAACCCTCCTCTAGGTTATCCTATATAGTGTTTTTCCACTATTTAGCTGGATACGAGTGGAAAGACACTAATAGGAATTTTTTTTTTCAAATTTTAAACAGGCTGCACTATTTGAAAAAAAGGAAAATTTTTCTCAAGGTATGAGCCAGTAACGAACCCTGAGCTGAATCCAACCGGCTATGGCTGCACACAGACTACAGGGCGAGCTGGGCTCACACGGAGACCGTGCAGACAGCCGTAAACGGCGCTGCAAGGCCCAAAAACCCCCCTCTAGGTTATCCTATGTAGTGTTTTTCCACAATAGAGCTGGAGACTGGTGGAAAAACACTAATAGGAAATTTGAGAAAAAATGTGCAGCAGGCTGCACTAAGAGCAAAAAAGAACAACTGTGTGAGGCAGTGTGAACCCCCCCTGAGCTGAATACAACCGGGTATATGGCTGCACACAGACTACAGAGTGAGCTGCACACACACACACACAGAGACCTTGCAGAACGCTGTTAAAACAGCGCTGCAAGGCAAGAGCAAGGTGAACAGTGAAGAACACACAGCGTTTTGCTAAATTAGCCTTTGGAAAGGAAAATAAAGCAATTAGCTAGCTCAACTGGCCCTCAGTTAGAACACAGCGTCCTGTCCCTAACTGAAATCACAGCAGAGTGAGCGCAAAATGGCGGCAGCGCTTTTTTATAGTGCAGAGTGACATCATTTCAGCAGCCAATCCAAGCCTTGCCAGTACTTACATGCCCACCATGCTAAACAGGATGTGCCCACACTTTCATTCATTCCTCATTGGCTGCTGCGTTCAATTTGAATTCTGGGAACTTCCGATTCCGGTATCCGATACGCGGGAAGTATCGGAATTCAGTATCGGAATTCCGATACCGCAAATATCGGCCGATACCCGATACTTGCGGTATCGGAATGCTCAACACTAGCTGTGAGCGCTTCCTGTCTTCTGACCTCATTTCATGTCGGCCGTTGCGGTTAGCGATGGACATGAATCCCAGACCCACAGTGTGTTTTTAAAAAATCACACTGCGGTGCTGGGATTCGTGCCCTGGTGCACTAAATATGTTTGCCGCTCACACATGTCCTTACACCTGCTTCAGACTGGGCGGCCTCATCTGATCCCTTATCGCCTGCCGCGGCCATGAGGACACCCAGTCTGAAGAAGGCGGAAGGAGATGAGTGAACACAGGCAAACATATGCACTGCACATGCCCATCAATCACACCCTCGCTGTCCAAAAAAATAAGACACCGAGGGCCGTTGTTTCGAGCAGGGGAGATGCACAGGCGCAGCCAGCTAACCAATGATGTCAAAAGACGGGCAGCGCTAACAAGGGTGGTGCTGCGTGTCATTACAAAGGAAAGTCACACCTCAGGGACATTGTAATGGTCTCTAATGAGACACATTTTGTACGTGTTGAGTTCCACGTGGGCAAGGAGAAAAAGTCAGCCACCTCGTACAAATGCAGCAGTACTGCTGTACAAGGTGGCTGATATACATAGAAACACCTGTGGGTGGGGGGCAGGCTCCCTTCAATTTCAGTTCATGTGCCTGCGTGGCGTTTGCAGGTCACGTTGCAAGCTACACAGCAGGGGAACAGCTGGCGTTGCTGAACCCCACTGACACATTGACTGGTGTTTTTCTCTGTGCAGATTGCATGTCCGGGCAAAAACTAGCGGTGTTAGAGCCCAGGGTCAGCAGGAGGAGGAGGAGAGGAGCAAAGTGTAGGCCGAAGCCTGCACTGGTGGCAGCTTTTGGTCGGTTGTGCCAGCGTGGCTTGTGCTGGACACGATGCCGGCTACACAGCGGGGGAACAGCAGGCGGTGCTGAACCCCACTAACACATTGGCTGGTGTTTTTCTCTGTGCAGCTAGCATGTCCGGGCAGAAACTGGCGTTGTTTGAGCCCAGGGTCAGCAGGAGGAGGAGAGGAGCAGAGTGTAGGCCGAAGCCTAGTTGAACCAATTTCAAAGGTTACCTTTAACCCCCCCCTCAGGTGTTGCAAGGTACAAGAGCCACACCTTGTGCAGCATTAATGCTGCACAAGTAAAAGGTTGCTCTATTTGTTTTGCTCCTTGCACACGCTGACTAAAACACGTACACTATTTAGCCCATTATACTGTCAAACAGTTGTGGAGGCGTGACTTGTCTTTTTAACGAGACGCAGCACAGGTGTCAAAATTTGCACCTAGGTACTGGGCGCAGATTCCTGAGCGTTGTTATTTGCTGTACAGGAGTCTGCGCTATTGTGATCCCTTGGCCATGCGCTGTGAGCGCTTCCTGTCTTCTGACCTCATTTCATGTCGGCCGTTGCGGTTAGCGATGGACATGAATCCCAGACCCACAGTGTGTTTTTAAAAAATCACACTGCGGTGCTGGGATTCGTGCCCTGGTGCACTAAATATGTTTGCCGCTCACACATGTCCTTACACCTGCTTCAGACTGGGCGGCCTCATCTGATCCCTTATCGCCTGCCGCGGCCATGAGGACACCCAGTCTGAAGAAGGCGGAAGGAGATGAGTGAACACAGGCAAACATATGCACTGCACATGCCCATCAATCACACCCTCGCTGTCCAAAAAAATAAGACACCGAGGGCCGTTGTTTCGAGCAGGGGAGATGCACAGGCGCAGCCAGCTAACCAATGATGTCAAAAGACGGGCAGCGCTAACAAGGGTGGTGCTGCGTGTCATTACAAAGGAAAGTCACACCTCAGGGACATTGTAATGGTCTCTAATGAGACACATTTTGTACGTGTTGAGTTCCACGTGGGCAAGGAGAAAAAGTCAGCCACCTCGTACAAATGCAGCAGTACTGCTGTACAAGGTGGCTGATATACATAGAAACACCTGTGGGTGGGGGGCAGGCTCCCTTCAATTTCAGTTCATGTGCCTGCGTGGCGTTTGCAGGTCACGTTGCAAGCTACACAGCAGGGGAACAGCTGGCGTTGCTGAACCCCACTGACACATTGACTGGTGTTTTTCTCTGTGCAGATTGCATGTCCGGGCAAAAACTAGCGGTGTTAGAGCCCAGGGTCAGCAGGAGGAGGAGGAGAGGAGCAAAGTGTAGGCCGAAGCCTGCACTGGTGGCAGCTTTTGGTCGGTTGTGCCAGCGTGGCTTGTGCTGGACACGATGCCGGCTACACAGCGGGGGAACAGCTGGCGGTGCTGAACCCCACTAACACATTGGCTGGTGTTTTTCTCTGTGCAGCTAGCATGTCCGGGCAGAAACTGGCGTTGTTTGAGCCCAGGGTCAGCAGGAGGAGGAGAGGAGCAGAGTGTAGGCCGAAGCCTAGTTGAACCAATTTCAAAGGTTACCTTTAACCCCCCCCTCAGGTGTTGCAAGGTACAAGAGCCACATCTTGTGCAGCATTAATGCTGCACAAGTAAAAGGTTGCTCTATTTGTTTTGCTCCTTGCACACGCTGACTAAAACACGTACACTATTTAGCCCATTATACTGTCAAACAGTTGTGGAGGCGTGACTTGTCTTTTTAACGAGACGCAGCACAGGTGTCAAAATTTGCACCTAGGTACTGGGCGCAGATTCCTGAGCGTTGTTATTTGATGTACAGGAGTCTGCGCTATTGTGATCCCTTGGCCATGCGCTGTGAGCGCTTCCTGTCTTCTGACCTCATTTCATGTCGGCCGTTGCGGTTAGCGATGGACATGAATCCCAGACCCACAGTGTGTTTTTAAAAAATCACACTGCGGTGCTGGGATTCGTGCCCTGGTGCACTAAATATGTTTGCCGCTCACACATGTCCTTACACCTGCTTCAGACTGGGCGGCCTCATCTGATCCCTTATCGCCTGCCGCGGCCATGAGGACACCCAGTCTGAAGAAGGCGGAAGGAGATGAGTGAACACAGGCAAACATATGCACTGCACATGCCCATCAATCACACCCTCGCTGTCCAAAAAAATAAGACACCGAGGGCCGTTGTTTCGAGCAGGGGAGATGCACAGGCGCAGCCAGCTAACCAATGATGTCAAAAGACGGGCAGCGCTAACAAGGGTGGTGCTGCGTGTCATTACAAAGGAAAGTCACACCTCAGGGACATTGTAATGGTCTCTAATGAGACACATTTTGTACGTGTTGAGTTCCACGTGGGCAAGGAGAAAAAGTCAGCCACCTCGTACAAATGCAGCAGTACTGCTGTACAAGGTGGCTGATATACATAGAAACACCTGTGGGTGGGGGGCAGGCTCCCTTCAATTTCAGTTCATGTGCCTGCGTGGCGTTTGCAGGTCACGTTGCAAGCTACACAGCAGGGGAACAGCTGGCGTTGCTGAACCCCACTGACACATTGACTGGTGTTTTTCTCTGTGCAGATTGCATGTCCGGGCAAAAACTAGCGGTGTTAGAGCCCAGGGTCAGCAGGAGGAGGAGGAGAGGAGCAAAGTGTAGGCCGAAGCCTGCACTGGTGGCAGCTTTTGGTCGGTTGTGCCAGCGTGGCTTGTGCTGGACACGATGCCGGCTACACAGCGGGGGAACAGCAGGCGGTGCTGAACCCCACTAACACATTGGCTGGTGTTTTTCTCTGTGCAGCTAGCATGTCCGGGCAGAAACTGGCGTTGTTTGAGCCCAGGGTCAGCAGGAGGAGGAGAGGAGCAGAGTGTAGGCCGAAGCCTAGTTGAACCAATTTCAAAGGTTACCTTTAACCCCCCCCTCAGGTGTTGCAAGGTACAAGAGCCACACCTTGTGCAGCATTAATGCTGCACAAGTAAAAGGTTGCTCTATTTGTTTTGCTCCTTGCACACGCTGACTAAAACACGTACACTATTTAGCCCATTATACTGTCAAACAGTTGTGGAGGCGTGACTTGTCTTTTTAACGAGACGCAGCACAGGTGTCAAAATTTGCACCTAGGTACTGGGCGCAGATTCCTGAGCGTTGTTATTTGCTGTACAGGAGTCTGCGCTATTGTGATCCCTTGGCCATGCGCTGTGAGCGCTTCCTGTCTTCTGACCTCATTTCATGTCGGCCGTTGCGGTTAGCGATGGACATGAATCCCAGACCCACAGTGTGTTTTCAAACAATCACACTACGTGGCTGGGATTCGTGGCCTTGTGCAGTAAATAGGTTTGCCGCTTACACATGTCCTTACACCGGCTCCAGACTGGGCGGCCTCAGCTGATCCCTTATCGCCTACCACGGCCAGGAGGCCGCACAGTCTGAAGAAGGCGGAAGGAGATGAGTTAAGACAGGCGAACATATGCACTGCTCGTGCCCATAAACCACACCCTCGCTGACAAAATAAATATGACAACGAGGGGCGTTGTTTCTAGCAGGGCGGATGCACAGGCGCAGCCAGCTAACCATGATGACAAAAGACGGGAAACGCTACCAAGGGGGGTGCTGCGTATCATTACAAAGGAAAGTCACACCTCAGGGACAGTGGAATGGTCTCAATGAGACACATTTTGTACGTGTTGAGTTCCACGTGGGCAAGGAGAAAAAGTCAGCCACCTTGTACAAATGCAGCAGTACTGCTGTACTAGGTGGCTGTTATACATAGAAACACCTGGGGGGGTGGGGCCAGGTTCCCTTTTAATTTCAGTTCCTGTGCCTGCATGGCGTTTGCAGGTCACGTTGCCGGCTACACAGCAGGGGAACAGCTGGCGTTGCTGAACCCCACTAACACATTGGCTGGTGTTTTTCTCTGTGCAGCTAGCACTTCCGGGCAAAAACTAGCGGTGTTTGAGCCCAGGGTCAGCAGGAGGAGGAGAGGAGCAGAGTGTAGGCCGAAGCCTGCACTGGTGGCAGCTTTTGTTCTGTTGTGCCAGCGTGGCTTGTGCTGGACACGTTGCCGACTACACAGCAGGGGAACAGCTGGCGGTGCTGAACCCCACTGACACATCACCTAGTGTTTTTTTCTGTGTAGACAACACTTCCAGGTGGCAACTGACAGTGTTGAAACCCAGGGAATCAAAGAGGAGCAGAGTGTAGGCCGAAGCCTGCAGTGGAGCAAGTTGAAAGGGAACCTTTAACCCCCCCCCCCAGGCATTTGTTGCTGAAAGAGCCATCTTGTACAGCAGTAATACTGCACATGGAAAATGGTGGCTCCGAAAATTATGCTCCTTGCAAACGCTGAAGTACACACTCATATAATGTGTCCCCTCACACCGTCAAACCATCCCGGAAGTGGGACTTTCCTTTGTAATGTGACACAGCACAGCCGTCATTCCAACCCCCTTGGTGCCGGGCACCACCTCCTCAACGTTGTTTGGTTCTGTCACGGAGCCCGCACTGTAATGTTATCCCTTGGCCATGCACAGTTAGTGGTGCCCGTCTTCTGACATCATGTAGGTGTCAGGCTGGCAGTGCCTGTGCGTCCAAGCTGCCCGAGATCCAACCTTGCAGTGTCATCTAATGTAGTCCCACTGCGGGCCAGGGATCCATGGGCATGCGCAGTGCATATCATCGCCTCTCACTCACCTCCTTCCTGCTTCTTCAGACTGTGCGGCGTCACGGCCGTGGCATGCTATTAGGGATCAGCTGACGCCGCCTAGTCTGAAGAAGCGTGAAGAAGGGGAGTGAGAGGCTAGTATATGCACTGCGCATGGCCATGGATACCAGGCCCACTGTGGGATCACATTAGACGACACTGCGAGGTGTGATTTCGGGCAGCGTGGACGCACAGGCGCAGCCAGGACGACAACAAATGATGTCAGAGGACGGGCAGCGCAAACTGTGCATGGCCAAGGGATAACATAACAGCGCAGGGTCCATGACGGAATCAAACAACGCTAAGGAGGCAGCGCACGGTGCCAAGGGGGTAGCAATGACGGCTGTGCTGTGTCACATTACAAAGGAAAGTCCCACCTCCGGGACGGTTGGACGGTGTGAGGGGACACATTACATGAGTGTGTAGTTCAGCGTTTGCAAGGAGCATAATTTCAAGAGCGACCTTTCCCTTGTGCAGTATTAGTGCTGCACATGGTGGCTCTTTCAGTAACAAACGCCTAGGGGGGGGGGGGGACAGGTCCCCTTACATTTTAGTTGTGCCAGCGTGGCGGTCGCATGACACGTTGCCGGATACACAGCTGGGGATCAGCTGACGTTACTGAACCCCAATAACAGAGGAGCGACTGTTGACTGTGCACACAGCACTTCCAGGCACCAACTGGCGGTGTTAGAGCCCAGGGACAGCAGGAGGAGCAGATTGGAGGTATTGCCGCACACACAGCTGGGGATCAGCTGACGTTACTGAACCCCAATAACAGAGGAGCGACTGTTGACTGTGCACACAGCACTTCCAGGCACCAACTGGCGGTGTTAGAGCCCAGGGACAGCAGGAGGAGCAGAGGAACAGAGTGTAGGCCGAAGCCTGATTGGAGCAAGTTGAAAGGAAACCTTTAACCCCCCCCCCCCAAGACGTTTGTAGCTGAAAGAGCCATGTTGTGCAGCACTAAGGATGCAAAAGGAAAAGGTTGCTCTTTTAATTATGCTCCTTGCAAACACCGAAGTAAACACTAAAAATGTGTCCCTTTATACCGTTAAACCGTTCCGGAGGTGCGAATTTCCTTCGTAATGGGACACAGCACAGCTGTCATTCCTATCCCCTTGATGCCGTGCGCTGCCTCCTCAGCGTTGTTTTAAGCTGCCACGGAGCCTGCGCTGTTCTGTTAGCCCTTGGCCATGCCCAATTAGCGCTGCCTGTCTTCTGACATAATTTGGTGTCAGGCTGTCAGTGCCTGTGCGTCCACGCTGCTCCAGATCCCACCTCGCAGTCTCATCTAACGTAATCCCACTGCGGGCCTTGGAACCATGGGCATGCACAGTGCATAACCTCGACTCTCACTCCCCTCCTTCCCTCTTCTTCAGACTGTGCGGTGTCACGGCCGTGGCATGCTAGGGATCAGCTGACGGCGCACAGTCTAAAGAAGGCGGAGGGAAATGAGCGAGAGCCCGAGGGGAAGATATGCACTGCGCATGCCCATGGATCCCAGGCCCGCAGTGTGACTCAATCAGAAGACACTGCGAGGCGGGATCTCGGGCACCGCGGCCGCACAGGCGCAGCCAGCCTGACACCAAATTATGTCAGAAGACAGGCAGCGCAAATAGGGCATGCCCAAGGGATAACAGAACAGCGCAGGCTCCGTGACAGCTTAAAACAACGCTGAGGAGGCAGCGCATGGCACCAAGGGGGTAGGAATGACGGCTGTGCTGCGTCACATTACGAAGGAAAGTCCCAGCTCCGGGACGGTATAACGGTATCAGTGAACACATTTTATAAGTGTTAAGTTCTGCGTGTGCAAAGAGCTAAAAAAAAAGAGCTACCTTTTCCTTGTGCAGCATTACTGCTGCACAAGATGGCTCTTTCAGTAACAAACGACGGGGGGGGGGGGGGGGGACAGGTTCCCTTACATTTAGGTTGTTGTGCCAGCGTGGCGGTCGCAGGACACATTGCCGGCTACACAGCTGGGGATCAGCTGACGTTACTGAAACCCAATAACACTGGGTCGTATGTTTTTACTGTGCAGCCTGCACTTCTGAGCCGCAACTGGCGGTGTTGGAGCCCAGGAATAGCAGTTCAGGTGGTAGAAAGATGAACACAGCAGGAGACCTGGATGACACCCAATTACTTAATCAGGCAGAGGAGTGGCAAATTCCTGCGAGATCCAGGCCTGGTTCATTTTCAGGAAAGTAAGCCGGTCAACGTTATCGGAGGATAGTCGCATGCGACGGTCTGTTAGTACACCACCTGCGGCACTAAAGACACGTTCCGATAAGACACTAGCCGCAGGGCAAGCCAGCACCTCCAATGCATACTGGCTTAGCTCTGGCCATGTATCCAGCTTAGAGACCCAAAACTTGAACGGGGAAGAGCCATCTGGGAGTACAGTAAGAGGGCAAGCCATGTAGTCTGTCACCATCTGACGGAACCGTTGCCTCCTGCTGACTGGAGCCGCCGGTGATGGTGTAGACATTTGGGGCGGGCACACAAAAGTGTGCCAGAGTTGTGCCATACTGGGCTTGCCTTGGGCAGAGGCACTGCTTCTGCTCCCTCTTTGGGCAGAGCCTCCCCCACTGCCTCGACGCACTGAGCTGCTTTGTAAAGCACTAGCAGCACTCCTCTCAGTTGGACAGGAGAAGATGATGGAATTCACCAGTGTGTCGTGGTACTCCCGCAATTTACGCTCCCGGGTCAACGCAGGGATGAGGTTTTGGACGTTGTCCCGGTAGCGAGGATCGAGGAGGGTGAACACCCAATAATCAGGCATGTTGAGAATGTGGTCGATGCGGCGGTCGTTTCTCAGGCACTGCAGCATGAAATCCACCATGTGCTGCAGAGTGCCAACCGGCCCAGAAACGCTGTCCCCTGCTTGAGACATGATCTCTGCCCGCTCGTCATCACCCCACCCTCGCTGTACACACTGACCACTGGACAATTGTGTCGCTCCCTCCTCTGGACGGAGCTCTTCCTCCTCCATTGACTCCTCCTCATCCTCCTCACAAATTGGCCCCTGCGTACCCCTTTGTGAGGAACCACGTGGCGCTGACTCTCCAGAAGCTGATGGAAAAGGTGACTCCTCATCCTCCACCTCTTCCACCACATCATCCCTTAACCCTTGCAAAGTTTGCTGAAGCAGGCAGATAAGGGGGACAGTCATGCTGACTAGTGCATCATCTGCACTTGCCATCCGCGTGGAATAATCAAAAGGACGCAAAACCTGGCAGACGTCCTTCATAGTGGCCCACTCTGTGGTTGTGAAGTCTGATCGGCGCTGACTGCGACTTCTTTGCGCCTGATGCAGCTGGTACTCCATAACTGCTTGCTGCTGCTCACACAACCGCTCCAACATATGTAACGTGGAATTCCACCGGGTAGGTAGGTCACATATGATGCGGTGTTCCGGAAGGCGGAATCGGCGCTGCAGAGCAGCAATGCGGGATCTGGCCAAGCTGGAACGCCGCAAGTGAGCACACTCTAGGCGGACCTTGTGCAGCAGGGCATCAAGATCCGGATAGTCCCTCAGAAAACTCTGCACAACCAAATTGAGCACATGTGCCAGACATGGGATGTGAGTGAGGTTGCCAAGGGCCAAAGCTGCCACCAGATTTCGGCCATTGTCACACACTACCATGCCTGGCTGGAGATTCGCTGGCAGTAACCACACATCGCTCTCCTGCTTTATGGCATTCCAGAGCTCCTGCGCTGTGTGGCTTCGATGCCCCAATGAAACTAGTTTCAAGACGGCCTGCTGACGTTTGGCCACGGCTGTGCTCATGTCGGTCATAGGTAAACGTTCACGGGTCCATGTGGGGGTGGACTGTGACGGATCCTGCAGAGAGGAATCAGAGGAACTGGTGTAAGAGGAGGAGTCGATGCGTACAGACTGGATTCCTGCAATCCTTGGAGTGGGCAGGACACGTCCTGCGCCACTCGCACGATCTGTACCTGGCTCAACAACATTAACCCAATGGGCAGTGAGGGAAACATATCGCCCCTGTCCATGCTGACTGGTCCACGCATCGGTGGTGAGGTGGACCTTGCTACTGACGGCGTTCAGTAGCGCATGTTTTATGTTTGCCTCAACATGCCTGTGCAGGGCAGGGACAGCCTGCCTGCTGAAGTAAAAGCGGCTGGGCACCTTGTACTGTGGGACTGCCAATGCCATCAAGTCACGGAAGCTGTCAGTCTCCACCAGCCTGAACGAGAGCATTTCCAGGGACAACAGTTTGGCAATGCCTGCATTCAGAGCCTGTGCTCGGGGGTGGTTGGCCGAGAATGCCCGCCTTTTCTCCCATGCCTGTACTACCGATGGCTGTAGAGTAGACTGGGAGTGTGAGGATGACTGGGAAGGTGGTGCTGTGGGTGGAATTACACAAGGTCTCTGGGAGGAAGCCAAACCAGCTGTGCGTGAGCTGGAGGAAGAGGCAACACGAGCTGAAGAGGTGGTAGCTGCCGCTGTTGGTTGGCCTACATCTTCAGTGTGTTTCTGTAACTCCACCGCGTGCCTGGTCCGCACATGTTTCCACATATTTGTGGTATTGAGGTTGCTGACATTTTTCCCTCTTTTTACTTTATGATGACACAGCTTGCATTTGACAAAACAAATGTCATCTGCAACTGTGTCAAAAAAGGACCAGGCACTGCAAGTCTTGGGAGCGCCCTTTTTGGCTTTGGAAAGAGACAGGCTCCTAACGGGTGCCAAAGTGGAGGCTACAGGCTCCGCAGTCTTCCCCCTCCCTCTCCCTCTTTGGCCCGTAAGAGGAAGCTCTTCCTCTGAGCTGCTCCCACCACCTTCCTGTTCCTCACGCCACGATGGGTCAAGGACCTCATCATCTCCACTACCCTCTGCCACCAACTGCTCCTCCTGGGTAGTCTCAGCAGCACAGTACGCACGAGAAAGCGGCACCTGAGTTTCATCATCAGATGCGTACTGCGCTGTGGTCACCGGAGGCACTGGCCCACCTGCCTCTTCAGAGTCAGAGAGAAAAAGGTGTTGGGCATCACTGCACACTGCCTCTTCTTCCATTTCTCCAATGCTGCTTGGCTGGCCCCCTGTTTCCAAGCCAAGAGATTCAGAGAACAGAAGTAGAGACGGCTCCTGTCCTGGGCTCTCTGACTGCCTGGCCAATTTGGCAGGTGGTGAAGAGACAGATGGCTGCTCTCCAGTGCTCTGTGCCTGAGAGGATGTGGCACTAACTGAAGTCGATGCCGAGGCGTTAGCTGCCATCCACCCGACAACGGCTTCAATTTGGTCTTCACGCAGCAGCGGTGCACGGCGCTCTCCGACAAAGCTGCGCATGAAGGACTGTTCCCTGCTGAAACTGAGTGACGACGAGTCACCGGCGCCCGCAGCAGGCACAGAATCACCACGTCCTCTCCCTGCTCCTCTCCCTGCTCCGCGCCCACGCCCACGTGCCTTACTCCCTGCCCTCTTCATCTTGGTTGACAGATAAAGATAAGCAGAAAAGTACTAAGGCCTTAGTGTGCTTATTCCTGTAATGCTCCTCCTAACAGGTGTAAGAAACACTAATGTTGTAAATTGTGGACTAAACTTTATTATTTTTCAAATGTGGCCTACACAAGTGTAAGTTGTGTTTGGTGAACTTAACCTTTTTTTTGGTGCAGATCGGGCTACAGAGCTAGTTTAAATCACACGGAGACCGTGCAGACAGCCGTAAACGGCGCTGCAAGGCCAAGAAACCCTCCTCTAGGTTATCCTATATAGTGTTTTTCCACTATTTAGCTGGATACAAGTGGAAAGACACTAATAGGAATTTTTTTTTTCAAATTTTAAACTGGCTGCACTATTTGAAAAAAAGGAAATTGTTTTTCAAGGTATGAGGCAGTAACGCACCCTGAGCTGAATCCAACCGGCTATGGCTGCACACAGACTACAGGGCGAGCTGGGCTCACACGGAGACCGTGCAGACAGCCGTAAACGGCGCTGCAAGGCCAAAAAACCCTCCTCTAGGTTATCCTATATAGTGTTTTTCCACTATTTAGCTGGATACGAGTGGAAAGACACTAATAGGAATTTTTTTTTTCAAATTTTAAACAGGCTGCACTATTTGAAAAAAAGGAAAATTTTTCTCAAGGTATGAGCCAGTAACGAACCCTGAGCTGAATCCAACCGGCTATGGCTGCACACAGACTACAGGGCGAGCTGGGCTCACACGGAGACCGTGCAGACAGCCGTAAACGGCGCTGCAAGGCCAAAAAACCCTCCTCTAGGTTATCCTATATAGTGTTTTTCCACTATTTAGCTGGATACGAGTGGAAAGACACTAATAGGAATTTTTTTTTTCAAATTTTAAACAGGCTGCACTATTTGAAAAAAAGGAAAATTTTTCTCAAGGTATGAGCCAGTAACGAACCCTGAGCTGAATCCAACCGGCTATGGCTGCACACAGACTACAGGGCGAGCTGGGCTCACACGGAGACCGTGCAGACAGCCGTAAACGGCGCTGCAAGGCCAAAAAACCCTCCTCTAGGTTATCCTATATAGTGTTTTTCCACTATTTAGCTGGATACGAGTGGAAAGACACTAATAGGAATTTTTTTTTTCAAATTTTAAACAGGCTGCACTATTTGAAAAAAAGGAAAATTTTTCTCAAGGTATGAGCCAGTAACGAACCCTGAGCTGAATCCAACCGGCTATGGCTGCACACAGACTACAGGGCGAGCTGGGCTCACACGGAGACCGTGCAGACAGCCGTAAACGGCGCTGCAAGGCCCAAAAACCCCCCTCTAGGTTATCCTATGTAGTGTTTTTCCACAATAGAGCTGGAGACTGGTGGAAAAACACTAATAGGAAATTTGAGAAAAAATGTGCAGCAGGCTGCACTAAGAGCAAAAAAGAACAACTGTGTGAGGCAGTGTGAACCCCCCCTGAGCTGAATACAACCGGGTATATGGCTGCACACAGACTACAGAGTGAGCTGCACACACACACACACAGAGACCTTGCAGAACGCTGTTAAAACAGCGCTGCAAGGCAAGAGCAAGGTGAACAGTGAAGAACACACAGCGTTTTGCTAAATTAGCCTTTGGAAAGGAAAATAAAGCAATTAGCTAGCTCAACTGGCCCTCAGTTAGAACACAGCGTCCTGTCCCTAACTGAAATCACAGCAGAGTGAGCGCAAAATGGCGGCAGCGCTTTTTTATAGTGCAGAGTGACATCATTTCAGCAGCCAATCCAAGCCTTGCCAGTACTTACATGCCCACCATGCTAAACAGGATGTGCCCACACTTTCATTCATTCCTCATTGGCTGCTGCGTTCAATTTGAATTCTGGGAACTTCCGATTCCGGTATCCGATACGCGGGAAGTATCGGAATTCAGTATCGGAATTCCGATACCGCAAATATCGGCCGATACCCGATACTTGCGGTATCGGAATGCTCAACACTACCCTACACTCTACACTCTATACCCTACACTCTACACCCTACACTCTATACACTACACTATAATCCCTACACTCTACACTCTATACCCTACACTCTATACCCTACACTCTATACCCTACACTCTACACTCTCTACCCTACACTCTCTACCCTACACTCTATACCCTACACTCTATACCCTACACTCTACACTCTATACCCTACACTCTACACTCTATACCCTACACTCTATGCCCTACACTCTATACCCTACACTCTACACTCGATGCCCTACACTCTACACTCTATACCCTACACTCTATACCCTACACTCTATACCCTACACTCTACACTCTATACCCTACACTCTATACCCTACACTCTATGCCCTACACTCTATACCCTACACTCTATACCCTACACTCTATCCCCTACACTCTACACTCTATACCCTACACTCTATACCCTACACTCTATACCCTACACTCTACACTCTATACCCTACACTCTATACCCTACACTCTACACTCTATACCCTACACTCTATACCCTACACTCTATGCCCTACACTCTATACCCTACACTCTATTCCCTACACTCTATACCCTACACTCTATACCCTACACTCTATACCCTACACTCTACACTCTATACCCTACACTCTATACCCTACACTCTATACCCTACACTCTGCACTCTATACCCTACACTCTATACCCTACACTCTATACCCTACACTCTACACTCTATACCCTACACTTTATACCCTACACTCTATGCCCTACACTCTATACCCTACACTCTATACCCTACACTCTATACCCTACACTCTACACTCTATACCCTACACTCTATACCCTACACTCTATACCCTACACTCTACACTCTATACCCTACACTCTATGCCCTACACTCTATACCCTACACTCTATACCCTACACTCTACACTCTATACCCTACACTCTATACCCTACACTCTATGCCCTACACTCTACACTCTATTCCCTACACTCTATACCCTACACTCTATACCCTACACTCTATACCCTACACTCTATACCCTACACTCTACACCCTACACTCTATACCCTACACTCTATACCATACACTCTATACCCTACACTCTACACTCTATGCCCTACACTCTACACCCTACACTCTATACCCTACACTCTAATCCCTACACTCTACACTCTATACCCTACACTCTATACCCTACACTCTATACCCTACACTCTACACTCTCTACCCTACACTCTCTACCCTACACTCTATACCCTACACTCTATACCCTACACTCTACACTCTGTACCCTACACTCTACACTCTATACCCTACACTCTATACCCTACACTCTATACCCTACACTCTACACTCTATACCCTACACTCTATACCCTACACTCTATGCCCAACACTCTATACCCTACACTCTATACCCTACACTCTATACCCTACACTCAACACTCTATACCCTACACTCTATACCCTACACTCTATACCCTACACTCTACACTCTATACCCTACACTCTATACCCTACACTCTATACCCTACACTCTATACCCTACACTCTACACTCTATACCCTACACTCTATACCCTACACTCTATACCCTATACTCTACACTCTATACCCTACACTCTATACCCTACACTCTATGCCCTACACTCTATACCCTACACACTATACCCTACACTCTACACCCTACACTCTATACCCTACACTCTATACCCTACACTCTACACTCTATACCCTACACTCTATACCCTACACTCTATACCCTACACTCTGCACTCTATACCCTACACTCTATACCCTACACTCTATACCCTACACTCTACACTCTATACCCTACACTTTATACCCTACACTCTATGCCCTACACTCTATACCCTACACTCTATACCCTACACTCTATACCCTACACTCTACACTCTATACCCTACACTCTATACCCTACACTCTATACCCTACACTCTACACTCTATACCCTACACTCTATACCCTACACTCTATGCCCTACACAATATACCCTACACTCTATACCCTACACTCTATACCCTACACTCTACACTCTATACCCTACACTCTATACCCTACACTCTATACCCTACACTCTACACTCTATTCCCTACACTCTATACCCTACACTCTATACCCTAGACTCTATACCCTACACTCTACACCCTACACTCTATACCCTACACTCTATACCATACACTCTATACCCTACACTCTACACTCTATGCCCTACACTCTACACCCTACACTCTATACCCTACACTCTAATCCCTACACTCTACACTCTATACCCTACACTCTATACCCTACACTCTATACCCTACACTCTACACTCTCTACCCTACACTCTCTACCCTACACTCTATACCCTACACTCTATACCCTACACTCTACACTCTATACCCTACACTCTACACTCTATACCCTACACTCTATACCCTACACTCTATACCCTACACTCTACACTCTATACCCTACACTCTATACCCTACACTCTATGCCCTACACTCTATACCCTACACTCTATACCCTACACTCTATACCCTACACTCTACACTCTATACCCTACACTCTATACCCTACACTCTATACCCTACACTCTACACTCTATACCCTACACTCTATACCCTACACTCTATACCCTACACTCTACACTCTATACCCTACACTCTATACCCTACACTCTATGCCCCACACTCTATACCCTACACTCTATACCCTACACTCTATACCCTACACTCTACACTCTATACCCTACACTCTATACCCTACACTCTATACCCTACACTCTACACTCTATACCCTACACTCTATACCCTACACTCTATGCCCTACACTCTATACCCTACACTCTATACCCTACACTCTATACCCTACACTCTACACTCTATACCCTACACTCTATACCATACACTCTATACCCTACACTCTAATCCCTACACTCTACACTCTATACCCTAGACTCTATACCCTACACTCTACACTCTATACCTTACACTCTACACTCTATTCCCTACACTCTATACCCTACACTCTATACCCTACACTCTATACCCTACACTCTATACCCAACACTCTACACCCTACACTCTATACCCTACACTCTATACCATACACTCTATACCCTACACTCTACACTCTATACCCTACACTCTACACTCTATACCCTACACTCTATACCCTACACTCTATACCCTTCACTCTATACCCTACACTCTACACTCTATACCCTGCACTCTACACTCTATACCCTACACTTTATACCCTACACTCTATACCCTACACTCTATACCCTACACTCTATACCCTACACACTACACTCTATACCCTACACTCTATACCCTACACTCTACACCCTACACTCTATACCCTACACTCTATGAACTACACTCTATACCCTACACTCTATACCCTACACTTTACACTCTATACCCTACACTCTATACCCTACACTCTACACTCTATACCCTACACTCTATACCCTACACTCTATACCCTACACTCTATACCCTACACTCTATACCCTAAACTCTATACCATACACTCTACACTCTATTCCCTACACTCTATACCCCACACTCTACACTCTATACCCTACACTCTATACCCTACACTCTAATCCCTACACTCTACACTCTATACCCTACACTCTATACCCTACACTCTATACCCTACACTCTACACTCTATACCCTACACTCTATATCCTACACTCTACACTCTATACCATACACTCTATACCCTACACTCTATACCCTACACTCTATACCCTACACTCTACACCCTACACTCTATACACTACACTCTATACCCTACACTCTATACCCTACACGCTATACCCTACACTCTACACCCTACACTCTATACCCTACACTCTATACCATACACTCTATACCCTACACTCTACACTCTATACCCTACACTCTACATCCTACACTCTATACCCTACACTCTAATCCCAACACTCTACACTCTATACCCTACACTCTATACCCTACACTCTATACCCTACACTCTACACTCTCTACCCTACACTCTATACCCTACACTCTATAACATACACTCTATACCCTACACTCTATACCCTACACTCTATACCATACACTCTACACTCTATACCCTACACTCTATACCATACACTCTACACCATACACTCTATAGCATACACTCTATACCCTACACTCTACACTCTATACCCTACACTCTATACCCTACACTCTACACCCTGCACTCTATACCCTACACTCTATACCCTACACTCTATACCCTACACTCTATACCCTACACTCTACACTCTATACCCTACACTCTATAGCCTACACTCTACAATCTATACCCTACACTCTATACCCTACACTCTATACCCTACAGTCTATACCCTACACTCTATACCCTACACACTACACTCTCTACCTTACACTCTACACTCTATTCCCTACACTCTGTACCCTACACTCTATACCCTACACTCTATACCCTACACTCTACACCCTACACTCTATACCCTACACTCTATACCATACACTCTATACCCTACACTCTACACTCTATACCCTACACTCTACACCCTACACTCTATACCCTACACTCTAATCCCTACACTCTACTCTCTATACCCTACACTCTATACCCTACACTCTACACTCTATACCTTACACTCTACACTCTATTCCCTACACTCTATACCCTTCACTCTATACCCTACACTCTATACCCTACACTCTATACCCTACACTCTACACTCTATACCCTACACTCTACACTCTATACCCTACACTCTATACCCTACACTCTACACTCTCTACCCTACACTCTATACCCTGCACTCTATACCCTACACTCTATACCCTACACTCTACACTCTATACCCTACACTCTACACTCTATACCCTACACTCTATACCCTACACTCTATACCCTACACTCTATACCCTACACTCTATACCCTACACTCTACACGCTATACCCTACACTCTACACTCTATACCCTACACTCTACACTCTATACCCTACACTCTATACCCTACACTCTATACCCTACACTCTATACCCTACACTCTACACTCTATGCCCTACACTCTACACTCTATACCTTACACTCTACACTCTATTCCCTACACTCTATACCCTACACTCTATACCCTACACTCTATACCCTACACTCTATACCCCACACTCTATACCCTACACTCTATACCATACACTCTATACCCTACACTCTACACTCTATACCCTACACTCTACACCCTACACTCTATACACTACACTCTAATCCCTACACTCTACACTCTATACCCTACACTCTATACCCTACACTCTATACCCTACACTCTACACTCTCTACCCTACACTCTCTACCCTACACTCTATACCCTACACTCTATACCCTACACTCTACACTCTATACCCTACACTCTATACCCTACACTCTATACCCTACACTCTATACCCTACACTCTACACTCTATGCCCTACACTCTACACTCTATACCCTACACTCTACACTCTATACCCTACACTCTACACTCTATACCCTACACTCTATACCCTACACTCTATACCCTACACTCTATACCCTACACTCTACACTCTATGCCCTACACTCTACACTCTATACCTTACACTCTACACTCTATTCCCTGCACTCTATACCCTACACTCTATACCCTACACTCTATACCCTACACTCTACACCCCACACTCTATACCCTACACTATATACCATACACTCTATACCCTACACTCTACACTCTATACACTACACTCTACACCCTACACTCTACACCATACACTCTATAGCATACACTCTATACCCTACACTCTACACTCTATACCCTACACTCTATACCCTACACTCTATACCCTACACTCTACACTCTCTACCCTACACTCTATACCCTACACTCTATAACATACACTCTATACCCTACACTCTATACCCTACACTCTATACCATACACTCTACACCATACACTCTATAGCATACACTCTATACCCTACACTCTACACTCTATACCCTACACTCTATACCCTACACTCTACACCCTGCACTCTATACCCTACACACTATACCCTACACTCTACACTCTATACCCTACACTCTATACCCTACACTCTATACCCTACACTCTATACCCTACACTCTACACTCTATACCCTACACTCTATAGCCTACACTCTACAATCTATACCCTACACTCTATACCCTACACTCTATACCCTACAGTCTATACCCTACACTCTATACCCTACACTCTACACTCTATACCTTACACTCTACACTCTATTCCCTACACTCTATTCCCTACACTCTATACCCTACACTCTATACCATACACTCTATACCCTACACTCTACACTCTATACCCTACACTCTACACCCTACACTCTATACACTACACTCTAATCCCTACACTCTACACTCTATACCCTACACTCTATACCCTACACTCTACACTCTCTACCCTACACTCTCTACCCTACACTCTATACCCTACACTCTATACCCTACACTCTACACTCTATACCCTACACTCTATACCCTACACTCTATACCCTACACTCTATACCCTACACTCTACACTCTATGCCCTACACTCTACACTCTATACCCTACACTCTACACTCTATACCCTACACTCTACACTCTATACCCTACACTCTATACCCTACACTCTATACCCTACACTCTATACCCTACACTCTACACTCTATGCCCTACACTCTACACTCTATACCTTACACTCTACACTCTATTCCCTACACTCTATACCCTACACTCTATACCCTACACTCTATACCCTACACTCTACACCCCACACTCTATACCCTACACTCTATACCATACACTCTATACCCTACACTCTACACTCTATACACTACACTCTACACCCTACACTCTACACCATACACTCTATAGCATACACTCTATACCCTACACTCTACACTCTATACCCTACACTCTATACCCTACACTCTATACCCTACACTCTAATCCCTACACTCTACACTCTATACCCTAGACTCTATACCCTACACTCTACACTCTATACCTTACACTCTACACTCTATTCCCTACACTCTATACCCTACACTCTATACCCTACACTCTATACCCTACACTCTATACCCAACACTCTACACCCTACACTCTATACCCTACACTCTATACCATACACTCTATACCCTACACTCCACACTCTATACCCTACACTCTACACTCTATACCCTACACTCTATACCCTACACTCTATACCCTACACTCTATACCCTACACTCTACACTCTATACCCTGCACTCTACACTCTATACCCTACACTTTATACCCTACACTCTATACCCTACACTCTATACCATACACTCTATACCCTACACTCCACACTCTATACCCTACACTCTACACTCTATACCCTACACTCTATACCCTACACTCTATACCCTACACTCTATACCCTACACTCTACACTCTATACCCTGCACTCTACACTCTATACCCTACACTTTATACCCTACACTCTATACCCTACACTCTATACCCTACACTCTATACCCTACACACTACACTCTATACCCTACACTCTATACCCTACACTCTACACCCTACACTCTATACCCTACACTCTATGAACTACACTCTATACCCTACACTCTATACCCTACACTTTACACTCTATACCCTACACTCTATACCCTACACTCTATACCCTACACTCTACACCCTACACTCTATACCCTACACTCTATACCCTACACTCTATACCCTACACTCTATACCCTAAACTCTATACCATACACTCTACACTCTATTCCCTACACTCTATACCCCACACTCTACACTCTATACCCTACACTCTATACCCTACACTCTAATCCCTACACTCTACACTCTATACCCTACACTCTATACCCTACACTCTATACCCTACACTCTACACTCTATACCCTACACTCTATATCCTACACTCTACACTCTATACCATACACTCTATACCCTACACTCTATACCCTACACTCTATACCCTACACTCTACACCCTACACTCTATACACTACACTCTATACCCTACACTCTATACCCTACACGCTATACCCTACACTCTACACCCTACACTCTATACCCTACACTCTATACCATACACTCTATACCCTACACTCTACACTCTATACCCTACACTCTAAATCCTACACTCTATACCCTACACTCTAATCCCAACACTCTACACCCTATACCCTACACTCTATACCCTACACTCTATACCCTACACTCTACACTCTCTACCCTACACTCTATACCCTACACTCTATAACATACACTCTATACCCTACACTCTATACCCTACACTCTATACCATACACTCTACACTCTATACCCTACACTCTATACCATACACTCTACACCATACACTCTATAGCATACACTCTATACCCTACACTCTACACTCTATACCCTACACTCTATACCCTACACTCTACACCCTGCACTCTATACCCTACACTCTATACCCTACACTCTATACCCTACACTCTATACCCTACACTCTACACTCTATACCCTACACTCTATAGCCTACACTCTACAATCTATACCCTACACTCTATACCCTACACTCTATACCCTACAGTCTATACCCTACACTCTATACCCTACACACTACACTCTCTACCTTACACTCTACACTCTATTCCCTACACTCTATACCCTACACTCTATACCCTACACTCTATACCCTACACTCTACACCCTACACTCTATACCCTACACTCTATACCCTACACTCTATACCCTACACTCTATACCCTACACTCTACACTCTATACCCTACACTCTATAGCCTACACTCTACAATCTATACCCTACACTCTATACCCTACACTCTATACCCTACAGTCTATACCCTACACTCTATACCCTACACACTACACTCTCTACCTTACACTCTACACTCTATTCCCTACACTCTATACCCTACACTCTATACCCTACACTCTATACCCTACACTCTACACCCTACACTCTATACCCTACACTCTATACCATACACTCTATACCCTACACTCTACACTCTATACCCTACACTCTACACCCTACACTCTATACCCTACACTCTAATCCCTACACTCTACTCTCTATACCCTACACTCTATACCCTAAACTCTATACCATACACTCTACACTCTATTCCCTACACTCTATACCCCACACTCTACACTCTATACCCTACACTCTATACCCTACACTCTAATCCCTACACTCTACACTCTATACCCTACACTCTATACCCTACACTCTATACCCTACACTCTACACTCTATACCCTACACTCTATATCCTACACTCTACACTCTATACCATACACTCTATACCCTACACTCTATACCCTACACTCTATACCCTACACTCTACACCCTACACTCTATACACTACACTCTATACCCTACACTCTATACCCTACACGCTATACCCTACACTCTACACCCTACACTCTATACCCTACACTCTATACCATACACTCTATACCCTACACTCTACACTCTATACCCTACACTCTACATCCTACACTCTATACCCTACACTCTAATCCCAACACTCTACACTCTATACCCTACACTCTATACCCTACACTCTATACCCTACACTCTACACTCTCTACCCTACACTCTATACCCTACACTCTATAACATACACTCTATACCCTACACTCTATACCCTACACTCTATACCATACACTCTACACTCTATACCCTACACTCTATACCATACACTCTACACCATACACTCTATAGCATACACTCTATACCCTACACTCTACACTCTATACCATACACTCTATACCCTACACTCTACACCCTGCACTCTATACCCTACACTCTATACCCTACACTCTATACCCTACACTCTATACCCTACACTCTACACTCTATACCCTACACTCTATAGCCTACACTCTACAATCTATACCCTACACTCTATACCCTACACTCTATACCCTACAGTTTATACCCTACACTCTATACCCTACACACTACACTCTCTACCTTACACTCTACACTCTATTCCCTACACTCTATACCCTACACTCTATACCCTACACTCTATACCCTACACTCTACACCCTACACTCTATACCCTACACTCTATACCATACACTCTATACCCTACACTCTACACTCTATACCCTACACTCTACACCCTACACTCTATACCCTACACTCTAATCCCTACACTCTACTCTCTATACCCTACACTCTATACCCTACACTCTACACTCTATACCTTACACTCTACACTCTATTCCCTACACTCTATACCCTTCACTCTATACCCTACACTCTATACCCTACACTCTATACCCTACACTCTACAACCTACACTCTATACCCTACACTCTATACCATACACTCTATACCCTACACTCTACACTCTATACCCTATACTCTACACTCTATACCCTACACTCTATACCCTACACTCTACACTCTCTACCCTACACTCTATACCCTGCACTCTATACCCTACACTCTATACCCTACACTCTACACTCTATACCCTACACTCTACACTCTATACCCTACACTCTATACCCTACACTCTATACCCTACACTCTATACCCTATACTCTATACCCTACACTCTACACTCTATACCCTACACTCTACACTCTATACCCTACACTCTACACTCTATACTCTACACTCTATACCCTACACTCTATACCCTACACTCTATACCCTACACTCTACACTCTATGCCCTACACTCTACACTCTATACCTTACACTCTACACTCTATTCCCTACACTCTATACCCTACACTCTATACCCTACACTCTATACCCTACACTCTACACCCCACACTCTATACCCTACACTCTATACCATACACTCTATACCCTACACTCTACACTCTATACCCTACACTCTACACCCTACACTCTATACACTACACTCTAATCCCTACACTCTACACTCTATACCCTACACTCTATACCCTACACTCTATACCCTACACTCTACACTCTCTACCCTACACTCTCTACCCTACACTCTATACCCTACACTCTATACCCTACACTCTACACTCTATACCCTACACTCTATACCCTACACTCTATACCCTACACTCTATACCCTACACTCTACACTCTATGCCCTACACTCTACACTCTATACCCTACACTCTACACTCTATACCCTACACTCTACACTCTATACCCTACACTCTATACCCTACACTCTATACCCTACACTCTATACCCTACACTCTACACTCTATGCCCTACACTCTACACTCTATACCTTACACTCTACACTCTATTCCCTACACTCTATACCCTACACTCTATACCCTACACTCTATACCCTACACTCTACACCCCACACTCTATACCCTACACTCTATACCATACACTCTATACCCTACACTCTACACTCTATACACTACACTCTACACCCTACACTCTACACCATACACTCTATAGCATACACTCTATACCCTACACTCTACACTCTATACCCTACACTCTATACCCTACACTCTATACCCTACACTCTACACTCTCTACCCTACACTCTATACCCTACACTCTATAACATACACTCTATACCCTACACTCTATACCCTACACTCTATACCATACACTCTACACCATACACTCTATAGCATACACTCTATACCCTACACTCTACACTCTATACCCTACACTCTATACCCTACACTCTACACCCTGCACTCTATACCCTACACACTATACCCTACACTCTACACTCTATACCCTACACTCTATACCCTACACTCTATACCCTACACTCTACACTCTATACCCTACACTCTATAGCCTACACTCTACAATCTATACCCTACACTCTATACCCTACACTCTATACCCTACAGTCTATACCCTACACTCTATACCCTACACTCTACACTCTATACCTTACACTCTACACTCTATTCCCTACACTCTATTCCCTACACTCTATACCCTACACTCTATACCATACACTCTATACCCTACACTCTACACTCTATACCCTACACTCTACACCCTACACTCTATACACTACACTCTAATCCCTACACTCTACACTCTATACCCTACACTCTATACCCTACACTCTATACCCTACACTCTACACTCTCTACCCTACACTCTCTACCCTACACTCTACACTCTATACCCTACACTCTACACTATATACCCTACACTCTATACCCTACACTCTATACCCTACACTCTATACCCTACACTCTACACTCTATGCCCTACACTCTACACTCTATACCCTACACTCTACACTCTATACCCTACACTCTACACTCTATACCCTACACTCTATACCCTACACTCTATACCCTACACTCTATACCCTACACTCTACACTCTATGCCCTACACTCTACACTCTATACCTTACACTCTACACTCTATTCCCTACACTCTATACCCTACACTCTATACCCTACACTCTATACCCTACACTCTACACCCCACACTCTATACCCTACACTCTATACCATACACTCTATACCCTACACTCTACACTCTATACCCTACACTCTACACCCTACACTCTATACACTACACTCTAATCCCTACACTCTACACTCTATACCCTACACTCTATACCCTACACTCTATACCCTACACTCTACACTCTCTACCCTACACTCTCTACCCTACACTCTATACCCTACACTCTATACCCTACACTCTACACTCTATACCCTACACTCTATACCCTACACTCTATACCCTACACTCTACACTCTATGCCCTACACTCTACACTCTATACCCTACACTCTACACTCTATACCCTACACTCTACACTCTATACCCTACACTCTATACCCTACACTCTATACCCTACACTCTATACCCTACACTCTACACTCTATGCCCTACACTCTACACTCTATACCTTACACTCTACACTCTATTCCCTACACTCTATACCCTACACTCTATACCCTACACTCTATACCCTACACTCTACACCCCACACTCTATACCCTACACTCTATACCATACACTCTATACCCTACACTCTACACTCTATACACTACACTCTACACCCTACACTCTACACCATACACTCTATAGCATACACTCTATACCCTACACTCCACACTCTATACCCTACACTCTATACCCTACACTCTACACTCTCTACCCTACACTCTATACCCTACACTCTATAACATACACTCTATACCCTACACTCTATACCCTACACTCTATACCATACACTCTACACCATACACTCTATAGCATACACTCTATACCCTACACTCTACACTCTATACCCTACACTCTATACCCTACACTCTACACCCTGCACTCTATACCCTACACACTATACCCTACACTCTACACTCTATACCCTACACTCTATACCCTACACTCTATACCCTACACTCTATACCCTACACTCTACACTCTATACCCTACACTCTATAGCCTACACTCTACAATCTATACCCTACACTCTATACCCTACACTCTATACCCTACAGTCTATACCCTACACTCTATACCCTACACTCTACACTCTATACCTTACACTCTACACTCTATTCCCTACACTCTATTCCCTACACTCTATACCCTACACTCTATACCATACACTCTATACCCTACACTCTACACTCTATACCCTACACTCTACACCCTACACTCTATACACTACACTCTAATCCCTACACTCTACACTCTATACGCTACACTCTATACCCTACACTCTATACCCTACACTCTACACTCTCTACCGTACACTCTCTACCCTACACTCTATACCCTACACTCTATACCCTACACTCTACACTCTATACCCTACACTCTATACCCTACACTCTATACCCTACACTCTATACCCTACACTCTACACTCTATGCCCTACACTCTACACTCTATACCCTACACTCTACACTCTATACCCTACACTCTACACTCTATACCCTACACTCTATACCCTACACTCTATACCCTACACTCTATACCCTACACTCTACACTCTATGCCCTACACTCTACACTCTATACCTTACACTCTACACTCTATTCCCTACACTCTATACCCTACACTCTATACCCTACACTCTATACCCTACACTCTACACCCCACACTCTATACCCTACACTCTATACCATACACTCTATACCCTACACTCTACACTCTATACACTACACTCTACACCCTACACTCTACACCATACACTCTATAGCATACACTCTATACCCTACACTCTACACTCTATACCCTACACTCTATACCCTACACTCTATACCCTACACTCTACACTCTCTACCCTACACTCTATACCCTACACTCTATAACATACACTCTATACCCTACACTCTATACCCTACACTCTATACCATACACTCTACACTCTATACCCTACACTCTATACCATACACTCTACACCATACACTCTATAGCATACACTCTATACCCTACACTCTACACTCTATACCCTACACTCTATACCCTACACTCTACACCCTGCACTCTATACCCTACACACTATACCCTACACTCTACACTCTATACCCTACACTCTATACCCTACACTCTATACCCTACACTCTACACTCTATACCCTACACTCTATAGCCTACACTCTACAATCTATACCCTACACTCTATACCCTACACTCTACACTCTATACCTTACACTCTACACTCTATTCCCTACACTCTATTCCCTACACTCTATACCCTACACTCTATACCCTACACTCTATACCCTACACTCTACACCCTACACTCTATACCCTACACTCTATACCATACACTCTATACCCTACACTCTACACTCTATACCCTACACTCTACACCCTACACTCTCTACCCTACACATTAATCCCTACACTCTACTCTCTATACCCTACACTCTATACCCTACACTCTACACTCTATACCTTACACTCTACACTCTATTCCCTACACTCTATACCCTACACTCTATACTCTACACTCTATACCCTACACTCTACACCCTACACTCTATACCCTACACTCTATACCATACACTCTATACCCTACACTCTACACTCTATACCCTACACTCTACACCCTACACTCTATACCCTACACTCTATACCCTACACTCTACACTCTCTACCCTACACTCTATACCCTGCACTCTATACCCTACACTCTATACCCTACACTCTACACTCTATACCCTACACTCTACACTCTATACGCTACACTCTATACCCTACACTCTATACCCTACACTCTATACCATACACTCTATACCCTACACTCTACACTCTATACCCTACACTCTACACCCTACACTCTATACACTACACTCTAATCCCTACACTCTACACTCTATACCCTACACTCTATACCCTACACTCTATACCCTACACTCTACACTCTATACCCTACACTCTACACCCTACACTCTATACCCTACACTCTATACCCTACACTCTACACTCTCTACCCTACACTCTATACCCTGCACTCTATACCCTACACTCTATACCCTACACTCTACACTCTATACCCTACACTCTACACTCTATACGCTACACTCTATACCCTACACTCTATACCCTACACTCTATACCATACACTCTATACCCTACACTCTACACTCTATACCCTACACTCTACACCCTACACTCTATACACTACACTCTAATCCCTACACTCTACACTCTATACCCTACACTCTATACCCTACACTCTATACCATACACTCTATACCCTACACTCTACACTCTATACCCTACACTCTACACCCTACACTCTATACACTACACTCTAATCCCTACACTCTACACTCTATACCCTACACTCTACACCCCACACTCTATACCCTACACTCTATACCATACACTCTATACCCTACACTCTACACTCCATACCCTACACTCTACACCCTACACTCTATACACTACACTCTAATCCCTACACTCTACACTCTATACCCTACACTCTATACCCTACACTCTACACTCTCTACCCTACACTCTCTACCCTACACTCTATACCCTACACTCTACACTCTCTACCCTACACTCTCTACCCTACACTCTATACCCTACACTCTATACCCTACACTCTACACTCTATACCCTACACTCTACACTCTATACCCTACACTCTATACCCTACACTCTATACCCTACACTCTACACTCTATGCCCTACACTCTACACTCTATACCCTACACTCTACACTCTATACCCTACACTCTATACCCTACACTCTATACCCTACACTCTACACTCTATGCCCTACACTCTACACTCTATACCTTACACTCTACACTCTATTCCCTACACTCTATACCCTACACTCTATACCCTACACTCTATACCCTACACTCTACACCCCACACTCTATACCCTACACTCTATACCATACACTCTATACCCTACACTCTACACTCTATACACTACACTCTACACCCTACACTCTATACACTACACTCTAATCCCTACACTCTACACTCTATACCCTACACTCTACACCCTACACTCTATACACTACACTCTAATCCCTACACTCTACACTCTATACCCTACACTCTACACCCCACACTCTATACCCTACACTCTATACCATACACTCTATACCCTACACTCTACACTCCATACCCTACACTCTACACCCTACACTCTATACACTACACTCTACACCCTACACTCTATACCCTACACTCTATACCATACACTCTATACCCTACACTCTACACTCTATACCCTACACTCTACACCCTACACTCTCTACCCTACACTCTAATCCCTACACTCTACTCTCTATACCCTACACTCTATACCCTACACTCTACACTCTATACCTTACACTCTACACTCTATTCCCTACACTCTATACCCTACACTCTATACCCTACACTCTATTCTCTACACTCTATACCCTACACTCTACACCCTACACTCTATACCCTACACTCTATACCATACACTCTATACCCTACACTCTACACTCTATACCCTACACTCTACACCCTACACTCTATACCCTACACTCTATACCCTACACTCTACACTCTCTACCCTACACTCTATACCCTGCACTCTATAACCTACACTCTATACCCTACACTCTACACTCTATACCCTACACTCTACACTCTATACGCTACACTCTATACCCTACACTCTATACCCTACACTCTATACCATACACTCTATACCCTACACTCTACACTCTATACCCTACACTCTACACCCTACACTCTATACACTACACTCTAATCCCTACACTCTACACTCTATACCCTACACTCTATACCCTACACTCTATACCCTACACTCTACACTCTATACCCTACACTCTACACCCTACACTCTATACCCTACACTCTATACCCTACACTCTACACTCTCTACCCTACACTCTATACCCTGCACTCTATACCCTACACTCTATACCCTACACTCTACACTCTATACCCTACACTCTACACTCTATACGCTACACTCTATACCCTACACTCTATACCCTACACTCTATACCATACACTCTATACCCTACACTCTACACTCTATACCCTACACTCTACACCCTACACTCTATACACTACACTCTAATCCCTACACTCTACACTCTATACCCTACACTCTATACCCTACACTCTATACCATACACTCTATACCCTACACTCTACACTCTATACCCTACACTCTACACCCTACACTCTATACACTACACTCTAATCCCTACACTCTACACTCTATACCCTACACTCTACACCCCACACTCTATACCCTACACTCTATACCATACACTCTATACCCTACACTCTACACTCCATACCCTACACTCTACACCCTACACTCTATACACTACACTCTAATCCCTACACTCTATACTCTATACCCTACACTCTATACCCTACACTCTACACTCTCTACCCTACACTCTCTACCCTACACTCTATACCCTACACTCTACACTCTCTACCCTACACTCTCTACCCTACACTCTATACCCTACACTCTATACCCTACACTCTACACTCTATACCCTACACTCTACACTCTATACCCTACACTCTATACCCTACACTCTATACCCTACACTCTACACTCTATGCCCTACACTCTACACTCTATACCCTACACTCTACACTCTATACCCTACACTCTATACCCTACACTCTATACCCTACACTCTACACTCTATGCCCTACACTCTACACTCTATACCTTACACTCTACACTCTATTCCCTACACTCTATACCCTACACTCTATACCCTACACTCTATACCCTACACTCTACACCCCACACTCTATACCCTACACTCTATACCATACACTCTATACCCTACACTCTACACTCTATACACTACACTCTACACCCTACACTCTATACACTACACTCTAATCCCTACACTCTACACTCTATACCCTACACTCTACACCCTACACTCTATACACTACACTCTAATCCCTACACTCTACACTCTATACCCTACACTCTACACCCCACACTCTATACCCTACACTCTATACCATACACTCTATACCCTACACTCTACACTCCATACCCTACACTCTACACCCTACACTCTATACACTACACTCTAATCCCTACACTCTACACTCTATACCCTACACTCTATACCCTACACTCTATACCCTACACTCTACACTCTCTACCCTACACTCTCTACCCTACACTCTATACCCTACACTCTACACTCTCTACCCTACACTCTCTACCCTACACTCTATACCCTACACTCTATACCCTACACTCTACACTCTATACCCAACACTCTACACTCTATACGCTACACTCTATACCCTACACTCTATACCCTACACTCTACACTCTATGCCCTACACTCTACACTCTATACCTTACACTCTACACTCTATTCCCTACACTCTATACCCTACACTCTATACCCTACACTCTATACCCTACACTCTACACCCCACACTCTATACCCTACACTCTATACCATACACTCTATACCCTACACTCTACACTCTATACACTACACTCTACACCCTACACTCTATACACTACACTCTAATCCCTACACTCTATACCCTACACTCTCTACCCTACACTCTATACCCTACACTCTATACCCTACACTCTACACTCTATACCCTACACTCTACACTCTATACCCTACACTCTATACCCTACACTCTATACCCTACACTCTACACTCTATGCCCTACACTCTACACTCTATACCCTACACTCTATACCCTACACTCTATACCCTACACTCTACACTCTATACCCTACACGCTATACCCTACACTCTATGCCCTACACTCTATACCCTACACTCTATGCCCTACACTCTATACCCTACACTCTATACCCTACACTCTATACCCTACACTCTATACTCTATACCCTACACTCTATACCCTACACTCTATACCCTACACTCTACACTCTATACCCTACACTCTATACCCTACACTCTATACCCTACACTCTATACCCTACACTCTATACCCTACATTCTATGCCCTACACTCTATACCCTACACTCTATACCCTACACTCTATACCCTACACTTTATACCCTACACTCTATACCCTACACTCTACACTCTATACCCTACACTCTATACCCTACACTCTATACCCTACACTCTACACTCTATACCCTGCACTCTATACCCTACACTCTATACCCTACACTCTACACTCTATACCCTACACTCTATACCCTACACTCTATACCCTACACTCTATACCCTACACTCTATACCCTACACTCTACACTCTATACCCTACACTCTATACCCTACACTCTACAATCTATACCCTACACTCTATACCCTACACTCTATGCCCTACACTCTATACCCTACACTCTATACCATACACTCTATACCCTACACTCTACACTCTATACCCTACACTCTACACCCTACACTCTATACCCTACACTCTAATCCCTACACTCTACACTCTATACCCTACACTCTATACCCTACACTCTATACCCTACACTCTACACTCTCTACACTACACTCTATACCCTACACTCTATACCCTACACTCTATACCCTACACTCTACACTCTATACCCTACACTCTACACTCTATACCCTACACTCTATACCCTACACTCTATACCCTACACTCTATACCCTACACTCTATACCCTACACTCTACACTCTATGCCCTACACTCTACACTCTATACCCTACTCTCTACACTCTATACCCTACACTCTACACTCTATACCCTACACTCTATACCCTACACTCTATACCCTACACTCTATACCCTACACTCTACACTCTATGCCCTACACTCTACACTCTATACCTTACACTCAACACTCTATTCCCTACACTCTATACCGTACACTCTATACCCTACACTCTATACCCTACACTCTATACCCTACACTCTACACCCTACACTCTATACCCTACACTCTATACCATACACTCTATACCCTACACTCTACACTTTATGCCCTACACTCTACACCCTACACTCTCTACCCTACACTCTAATCCCTACACTCTACACTCTATACCCTACACTCTATACCCTACACTCTATACCCTACACTCTACACTCTCTGCACTACACTCTCTACCCTACACTCTATACCCTACACTCTATACCCTACACTCTACACTCTATACCCTACACTCTACACTCTATACCCTACACTCTATACCCTACACTCTATACCCTACACTCTACACTCTATGCCCTACACTCTACACTCTATACCCTACACTCTATACCCTACACTCTATATCCTACACTCTACACTCTATACCCTACACTCTATACCCTACACTCTATGCCCTACACTCTATACCCTACACTCTATACCCTACACTCTATACCCTACACTCTACACTCTATACCCTACACTCTATACCCTACACTCTATACCCTACACTCTACACTCTATACCCTACACTCTATACCCTACACTCTATACCCTACACTCTACACTCTATACCCTACACTCTATGCCCTACACTCTATACCCTACACTCTATACCCTACACTCTATACCCTACACTCTATACCCTACACTCTACACTCTATACCCTACACTCTATACCCTACACTCTATACCCTACTCTCTACACTCTATACCCTACACTCTATACCCTACACTCTATACCCTACACTCTACACTCTATACCCAACACTCTATACCCTACACTCTATACCCTATACTCTAATCCCTACACTCTACACTCTATACCCTACACTCTATACCCTACACTCTACACTCTATACCTTACACTCTATACCCTACACTCTATACCATACACTCTATACCCTACACTCTACACTCTATACCCTACACTCTACACCCTACACTCTATACACTACACTCTAATCCCTACACTCTACACTCTATACCCTACACTCTACACCCCACACTCTATACCCTACACTCTATACCATACACTCTATACCCTACACTCTACACTCCATACCCTACACTCTACACCCTACACTCTATACACTACACTCTAATCCCTACACTCTACACTCTATACCCTACACTCTATACCCTACACTCTATACCCTACACTCTACACTCTCTACCCTACACTCTCTACCCTACACTCTATACCCTACACTCTACACTCTCTACCCTACACTCTCTACCCTACACTCTATACCCTACACTATATACCCTACACTCTACACTCTATACCCTACACTCTACACTCTATACCCTACACTCTATACCCTACACTCTATACCCTACACTCTACACTCTATGCCCTACACTCTACACTCTATACCCTACACTCTACACTCTATACCCTACACTCTATACCCTACACTCTATACCCTACACTCTACACTCTATGCCCTACACTCTACACTCTATACCTTACACTCTACACTCTATTCCCTACACTCTATACCCTACACTCTATACCCTACACTCTATACCCTACACTCTACACCCCACACTCTATACCCTACACTCTATACCATACACTCTATACCCTACACTCTACACTCTATACACTACACTCTACACCCTACACTCTATACACTACACTCTAATCCCTACACTCTACACTCTATACCCTACACTCTACACCCTACACTCTATACACTACACTCTAATCCCTACACTCTACACTCTATACCCTACACTCTACACCCCACACTCTATACCCTACACTCTATACCATACACTCTATACCCTACACTCTACACTCCATACCCTACACTCTACACCCTACACTCTATACACTACACTCTAATCCCTACACTCTACACTCTATACCCTACACTCTATATCCTACACTCTATACCCTACACTCTACACTCTCTACCCTACACTCTCTACCCTACACTCTATACCCTACACTCTACACTCTCTACCCTACACTCTCTACCCTACACTCTATACCCTACACTCTATACCCTACACTCTACACTCTATACCCTACACTCTATACCCTACACTCTATACCCTACACTCTATACCCTACACTCTACACTCTATGCCCTACACTCTACACTCTATACCCTACACTCTACACTCTATACCCTACACTCTATACCCTACACTCTATACCCTACACTCTACACTCTATGCCCTACACTCTACACTCTATACCTTACACTCTACACTCTATTCCCTACACTCTATACCCTACACTCTATACCCTACACTCTATACCCTACACTCTACACCCCACACTCTATACCCTACACTCTATACCATACACTCTATACCCTACACTCTACACTCTATACACTACACTCTACACCCTACACTCTATACACTACACTCTAATCCCTACACTCTACACTCTATACCCTACACTCTATACCCTACACTCTCTACCCTACACTCTATGCCCTACACTCTATACCCTACACTCTACACTCTATACCCTACACTCTACACTCTATACCCTACACTCTATACCCTACACTCTATACCCTACACTCTACACTCTATGCCCTACACTCTACACTCTATACCCTACACTCTATACCCTACACTCTATACCCTACACTCTACACTCTATACCCTACACGCTATACCCTACACTCTATGCCCTACACTCTATACCCTACACTCTATGCCCTACACTCTATACCCTACACTCTATACCCTACACTCTATACCCTACACTCTATACTCTATACCCTACACTCTATACCCTACACTCTATACCCTACACTCTACACTCTATACCCTACACTCTATACCCTACACTCTATACCCTACACTCTATACCCTACACTCTATACCCTACATTCTATGCCCTACACTCTATACCCTACACTCTATACCCTACACTCTATACCCTACACTTTATACCCTACACTCTATACCCTACACTCTACACTCTATACCCTACACTCTATACCCTACACTCTATACCCTACACTCTACACTCTATACCCTGCACTCTATACCCTACACTCTATACCCTACACTCTACACTCTATACCCTACACTCTATACCCTACACTCTATACCCTACACTCTATACCCTACACTCTATACCCTACACTCTATACCCTACACTCTACACTCCATACCCTACACTCTATACCCTACACTCTACACTCTATACCCTACACTCTATACCCTACACTCTATGCCCTACACTCTATACCCTACACTCTATACCCTACACTCTATACCCTACACTCTACACTCTATACCCTACACTCTATACCCTACACTCTATACCCTACACTCTTATCCCTACACTCTACACTCTATACCCTACACTCTATACCCTACACTCTACACTCTATACATTACACTCTACACTCTATTCCCTACACTCTATACCCTACACTCTATACCCTACACTCTATACCCTACTCTCTATACCCTACACTCTACACCCTACACTCTATACCCTACACTCTATACCATACACTCTATACCCTACACTCTACACTCTATACCCTACACTCTACACCCTACACTCTATACCCTACACTCTAATCCCTACACTCTACACTCTATACCCTACACTCTATACCCTACACTCTATACCCTACACTCTACACTCTCTACACTACACTCTATACCCTACACTCTATACCCTACACTCTACACTCTATACCCTACACTCTACACTCTATACCCTACACTCTATACCCTACACTCTATACCCTACACTCTATACCCTACACTCTATACCCTACACTCTACACTCTATGCCCTGCACTCTACACTCTATACCCTACGCTCTACACTCTATACCCTACACTCTACACTCTATACCCTACACTCTATACCCTACACTCTATACCCTACACTCTATACCCTACACTCTACACTCTATGCCCTACACTCTACACTCTATACCTTACACTCAACACTCTATTCCCTACACTCTATACCGTACACTCTATACCCTACACTCTATACCCTACACTCTATACCCTACACTCTACACCCTACACTCTATACCCTACACTCTATACCATACACTCTATACCCTACACTCTACACTTTATGCCCTACACTCTACACCCTACACTCTCTACCCTACACTCTAATCCCTACACTCTACACTCTATACCCTACACTCTATACCCTACACTCTATACCCTACACTCTACACTCTCTGCACTACACTCTCTACCCTACACTCTATACCCTACACTCTATACCCTACACTCTACACTCTATACCCTACACTCTACACTCTATACCCTACACTCTATACCCTACACTCTATACTCTACACTCTACACTCTATGCCCTACACTCTACACTCTATACCCTACACTCTATACCCTACACTCTATATCCTACACTCTACACTCTATACCCTACACTCTATACCCTACACTCTATGCCCTACACTCTATACCCTACACTCTATACCCTACACTCTACACTCTATACCCTACACTCTATACCCTACACTCTATACCCTACACTCTAAACTCTATACCCTACACTCTATACCCTACACTCTATACCCTACACTCTACACTCTATACCCTACACTCTATGCCCTACACTCTATACCCTACACTCTATACCCTACACTCTATACCCTACACTCTATACCCTACACTCTACACTCTATACCCTACACTCTATACCCTACACTCTATACCCTACTCTCTACACTCTATACCCTACACTCTATACCCTACACTCTATACCCTACACTCTACACTCTATACCCAACACTCTATACCCTACACTCTATACCCTATACTCTAATCCCTACACTCTACACTCTATACCCTACACTCTATACCCTACACTCTACACTCTATACCTTACACTCTACACTCTATTCCATACACTCTATACCCTACACTCTATACCCTACACTCTATACCCTACACTCTATACCCAACACTCTACACCCTACACTCTGTACCCTACACTCTATACCATACACTCTATACACTACACTCTACACTCTATACCCTACACTCTACACTTTATACCCTACACTCTATACCCTACACTCTATACCCTACACTCTATTCCCTACACTCTATACCCTACACTCTACACTCTATACCCTACACTCTACACTCTATACCCTACACTCTATACCCTACACTCTATACCCTACACTCTACACTCTATACCCTACACTCTATACCCTACACTCTACACCCTACACTCTATACCCTACACTCTATGCCCTACACTCTATACCCTACACTCTATACCATACACTCTATACCCTACACTCTACACTCTATACCCTACACTCTATACCCTACACTCTATACCCTACACTCTACACCCTACACTCTATACCCTACACTCTATACCCTACACTCTATACCCTACCCTCTAATCCCTACACTCTACACTCTATACCCTACACTCCATACCCTACACTCTATACCCTACACTCTACACTCTATACCCAACACTCTATATCCTACACTCTACACTCTATACCATACACTCTATACCCTACACTCTATACCCTACACTCTATACCCTACACTCTACACCCTACACTCTATACCCTACACTCTATACCCTACACTCTATACCCTACACTCTATACCCTACACTCTACACCCTACACTCTATACCCTACACTCTATACCATACACTCTATACCCTACACTCTACACTCTATACCCTACACTCTACATCCTACACTCTATACCCTACACTCTAATCCCGACACTCTACACTCTATACCCTACACTCTATACCCTACACTCTACACTCTCTACCCTACACTCTATACCCTACACTCTATAACATACACTCTATACCCTACACTCTATACCCTACACTCTATACCCTACACTCTATACCATACACTCTACACCATACACTCTATAGCATACACTCTATACCCTACACTCTACACTCTATACCCTACACTCTATACCCTACACTCTACACCCTGCATTCTATACCCTACACACTATAGCCTACACTCTACACTCTATACCCTACACTCTATACCCTACACTCTATACCCTACACTCTATACCCTACACTCTACACTCTATACCCTACATCCTATAGCCTACACTCTACAATCTATACCCTACACTCTATACCCTACACTCTATACCCTACAGTCTATACCCTACACTCTATACCCTACACTCTACACTCTATACCTTACACTCCACACTCTATTCCCTACACTCTATACCCTACACTCTATACCCTACACTCTATACCCTACACTCTATACCCTACACTCTACACCCTACACTCTATACCCTACACTCTATACCATACACTCAATACCCTACACTCTACACTCTATACCCTACACTCTACACCCTACACTCTATACCCTACACTCCAATCCCTACACTCTACACTCTATACCCTACACTCTATACCCTACACTCTACACTCTCTACCCTACACTCTATACCCTACACTCTATACCCTACACTCTACACTCTATACCCTACACTCTACACTCTATACCATACACTCTATACCCTACACTCTATACCCTACACTCTATACCCTACACTCTACACTCTATGCCCTACACTCTACACTCTATACCCTACACTCTACACTCTATACCCTACACTCTACACTCTATACCCTACACTCTATACCCTACACTCTATACCCTACACTCTATACCCTACACTCTACACTCTATGCCCTACACTCTACACTCTATACCTTACACTCTACACTCTATTCCCTACACTCTATACCCTACACTCTATACCCTACACTCTATACCCTACACTCTACACCCTACACTCTATACCCTACACTCTATACCATACACTCTATACCCTACACTCTACACTCTATACCCTACTCTCTACACCCTACACTCTATACCCTACACTCTAATCCCTACACTCTACACTCTTTACCCTACACTCTATACCCTACACTCTATACCCTACACTCTACACTCTCTACCCTACACTCTCTACCCTACACTCTTTACCCTACAATCTATACCCTACACTCTACACCCTACACTCTACACTCTATACCCTACACTCTATACCCTACACTCTATACCCTACACTCTACACCCTACACTCTACACTCTATACCCTACACTCTATACCCTACACTCTATACCCTACACTCTACACTCTATACCCTACACTCTATACCCTACACTCTATGCCCTACACTCTATACCCTACACTCTATACCCTACACTCTATACCCTACACTCTACTTTCTATACCCTACACTCTATACCCTACACTCTATACCCTACACTCTACACCCTACACTCTACACTCTATACCCTACACTCTATACCCTACACTCTATACCCTACACTCTGCACTCTATACCCTACACTCTATACCCTACACTCTATACCCTACACTCTACACTCTATACCCTACACTTTATACCCTACACTCTATGCCCTACACTCTATACCCTACACTCTATACCCTACACTCTATACCCTACACATTACACTCTATACCCTACACTCTATAAACTACACTCTATACCCTACACTCTACACTCTATACCCTACACTCTATGCCCTACACTCTATACCCTACACTCTATACCCTACACTCTACACTCTATACCCTACACTCTATACCCTACACTCTATGCCCTACACTCTACACTCTATTCCCTACACTCTATACCCTACACTCTATACCCTACACTCTATACCCTACACTCTATACCCTACACTCTACACCCTACACTCTATACCCTACACTCTATACCATACACTCTATACCCTACACTCTACACTCTATGCCCTACACTCTACACCCTACACTCTATACCCTACACTCTAATCCCTACACTCTACACTCTATACCCTACACTCTATACCCTACACTCTATACCCTACACTCTACACTCTCTACCCTACACTCTCTACCCTACACTCTATACCCTACACTCTATACCCTACACTCTACACTCTATACCCTACACTCTATACCCTACACTCTATACCCTACACTCTACACTCTATACCCTACACTCTATGCCCTACACTCTATACCCTACACTCTATACCCTACACTCTACACTCTATACCCTACACTCTATACCCTACACTCTATGCCCTACATTCTACACTCTATTCCCTACACTCTATACCCTACACTCTATACCCTACACTCTATACCCTACACTCTATACCCTACACTCTACACCCTACACTCTATACCCTACACTCTATACCATACACTCTATACCCTACACTCTACACTCTATGCCCTACACTCTACACCATACACTCTATACCCTACACTCTAATCCCTACACTCTACACTCTATACCCTACACTCTATACCCTACACTCTATACCCTACACTCTACACTCTCTACCCTACACTCTCTACCCTACACTCTATACCCTACACTCTATACCCTACACTCTACACTCTATACCCTACACTCTACACTCTATACCCTACACTCTATACCCTACACTCTATACCCTACACTCTACACTCTATACCCTACACTCTATACCCTACACTCTATGCCCAACACTCTATACCCTACACTCTATACCCTACACTCTATACCCTACACTCTACACTCTATACCCTACACTCTATACCCTACACTCTATACCCTACACTCTACACTCTATACCCTACACTCTATACCCTACACTCTATACCCTACACTCTATACCCTACACTCTACACTCTATACCCTACACTCTATACCCTACACTCTATGCCCTACACTCTATACCCTACACACTATACCCTACACTCTATTCCCTACACTCTATACCCTACACTCTATACCCTACACTCTACACTCTATACCCTACACTCTATACCCTACACTCTATACCCTACACTCTGCACTCTATACCCTACACTCTATACCCTACACTCTATACCCTACACTCTACACTCTATACCCTACACTTTATACCCTACACTCTATGCCCTACACTCTATACCCTACACTCTATACCCTACACTCTATACCCTACACTCTATACCCTACACTCTACACTCTATACCCTACACTCTATACCCTACACTCTATACCCTACACTCTACACTCTATACCCTACACTCTATACCCTACACTCTATGCCCTACACAATATACCCTACACTCTATACCCTACACTCTATACCCTACACTCTACACTCTATACCCTACACTCTATACCGTACACTCTATACCCTAGACTCTATACCCTACACTCTACACCCTACACTCTATACCCTACACTCTATACCATACACTCTATACCCTACACTCTACACTATATGCCCTACACTCTACACCCTACACTCTATACCCTACACTCTAATCCCTACACTCTACACTCTATACCCTACACTCTATACCCTACACTCTATACCCTACACTCTACACTCTCTACCCTACACTCTCTACCCTACACTCTATACCCTACACTCTATACCCTACACTCTACACTCTATACCCTACACTCTACACTCTATACCCTACACTCTATACCCTACACTCTATACCCTACACTCTACACTCTATACCCTACACTCTATACCCTACACTCTATGCCCTACACTCTATACCCTACACTCTATACCCTACACTTTACACTCTATACCCTACACTCTATACCCTACAATCTATACCCTACACTCTACACTCTATACCCTACACTCTATACCCTACACTCTATACCCTACACTCTACACTCTATACCCTACACTCTATACCCTACACTCTATGCCCCACACTCTATACCCTACACTCTATACCCTACACTCTATACCCTACACTCTACACTCTATACCCTACACTCTATACCCTACACTCTATACCCTACACTCTACACTCTATACCCTACACTCTATACCCTACACTCTATGCCCTACACTCTATACCCTACACTCTATACCCTACACTCTATACCCTACACTCTACACTCTATACCCTACACTCTATACCCTACACTCTATACCCTACACTCTAATCCCTACACTCTACACTCTATACCCTACACTCTATACCCTACACTCTACATTCTATACCTTACACTCTACACTCTATTCCCTACACTCTATACCCTACACTCTATACCCTACACTCTATACCCTACACTCTATACCCAACACTCTACACCCTACACTCTATACCCTACACTCTATACCATACACTCTATACCCTACACTCTACACTGTATACCCTACACTCTACACTCTATACCCTACACTCTATACCCTACACTCTATACCCTACACTCTATACCCTACACTCTACACTCTATGCCCTGCACTCTACACTCTATACCCTACACTCTATACCCTACACTCTATACCCTACACTCTATACCCTACACTCTATACCCTACACACTACACTCTATACCCTACACTCTATACCCTACACTCTACACCCTACACTCTATACCCTACACTCTATGAACTACACTCTATACCCTACACTCTATACCCTACACTTTACACTCTATACCCTACACTCTATACCCTACACTCTATACCCTACACTCTACACTCTATACCCTACACTCTATACCCTACACTCTATACCCTACACTCTATACCCTAAACTCTATACCCTACACTCTACACTCTATTCCCTACACTCTATACTCCACACTCTACACTCTATACCCTACACTCTATACCCTACACTCTAATCCCTACACTCTACACTCTATACCCTACACTCTATACCCTACACTCTATACCCTACACTCTACACTCTATACCCTACACTCTATATCCTACACTCTACACTCTATACCATACACTCTATACCCTACACTCTATACCCTACACTCTATACCCTACACTCTACACCCTACACTCTATACACTACACTCTATACCCTACACTCTATACCCTACACGCTATACCCTACACTCTACACCCTACACTCTATACCCTACACTCTATACCCTACACTCTATACCCTACACTCTACACTCTATACCCTACACTCTACATCCTACACTCTATACCCTACACTCTAATCCCAACACTCTACACTCTATACCCTACACTCTATACCCTACACTCTATACCCTACACTCTACACTCTCTACCCTACACTCTATACCCTACACTCTATAACATACACTCTATACCCTACACTCTATACCCTACACTCTATACCATACACTCTACACTCTATACCCTACACTCTATACCATACACTCTACACCATACACTCTATAGCATACACTCTATACCCTACACTCTACACTCTATACCCTACACTCTATACCCTACACTCTACACCCTGCACTCTATACCCTACACTCTATACCCTACACTCTATACCCTACACTCTATACCCTACACTCTACACTCTATACCCTACACTCTATAGCCTACACTCTACAATCTATACCCTACACTCTATACCCTACACTCTATACCCTACAGTCTATACCCTACACTCTATACCCTACACACTACACTCTATACCTTACACTCTACACTCTATTCCCTACACTCTATACCCTACACTCTATACCCTACATTCTATACCCTACACTCTACACCCTACACTCTATACCCTACACTCTATACCATACACTCTATACCCTACACTCTACACTCTATACCCTACACTCTACACCCTACACTCTATACCCTACACTCTAATCCCTACACTCTACTCTCTATACCCTACACTCTATACCCTACACTCTACACTCTATACCTTACACTCTACACTCTATTCCCTACACTCTATACCCTTCACTCTATACCCTACACTCTATACCCTACACTCTATACCCTACACTCTACAACCTACACTCTATACCCTACACTCTATACCATACACTCTATACCCTACACTCTACACTCTATACCGTACACTCTACACTCTATACCCTACACTCTACACTCTCTACCCTACACTCTATACCCTGCACTCTATACCCTACACTCTATACCCTACACTCTACACTCTATACCCTACACTCTACACTCTATACCCTACACTCTATACCCTACACTCTATACCCTACACTCTATACCCTACACTCTATACCCTATACTCTACACTCTATACCCTACACTCTACACTCTATACCCTACACTCTACACTCTATACCCTACACTCTATACCCTACACTCTATACCCTACACTCTATACCCTACACTCTACACTCTATGCCCTACACTCTACACTCTATACTTTACACTCTACACTCTATTCCCTACACTCTATACCCTACACTCTATACCCTACACTCTATACCCTACACTCTACACCCCACACTCTATACCCTACACTCTATACCATACACTCTATACCCTACACTCTACACTCTATACCCTACACTCTACACCCTACACTCTATACACTACACTCTAATCCCTACACTCTACACTCTATACCCTACACTCTATACCCTACACTCTATACCCTACACTCTACACTCTCTACCCTACACTCTCTACCCTACACTCTATACCCTACACTCTATACCCTACACTCTACACTCTATACCCTACACTCTATACCCTACACTCTATACCCTACACTCTATACCCTACACTCTACACTCTATGCCCTACACTCTACACTCTATACCCTACACTCTACACTCTATACCCTACACTCTACACTCTATACCCTACACTCTATACCCTACACTCTATACCCTACACTCTATACCCTACACTCTACACTCTATGCCCTACACTCTACACTCTATACCTTACACTCTACACTCTATTCCCTACACTCTATACCCTACACTCTATACCCTACACTCTATACCCTACACCCCACACTCTATACCCTACACTCTATACCATACACTCTATACCCTACACTCTACACTCTATACACTACACTCTACACCCTACACTCTACACCATACACTCTATAGCATACACTCTATACCCTACACTCTACACTCTATACCCTACACTCTATACCCTACACTCTACACTCTCTACCCTACACTCTATACCCTACACTCTATAACATACACTCTATACCCTACACTCTATACCCTACACTCTATACCATACACTCTACACTCTATACCCTACACTCTATACCATACACTCTACACCATACACTCTATAGCATACACTCTATACCCTACACTCTACAGTCTATACCCTACACTCTATACCCTACACTCTACACCCTGCACTCTATACCCTACACACTATACCCTACACTCTACACTCTATACCCTACACTCTATACCCTACACTCTATACCCTACACTCTACACTCTATACCCTACACTCTAGAGCCTACACTCTACAATCTATACCCTACACTCTATACCCTACACTCTATACCCTACAGTCTATAACCTACACTCTATACCCTACACTCTATACCCTACACTCTACACTCTCTACCCTACACTCTCTACCCTACACTCTATACCCTACAATCTATACCCTACACTCTACACCCTACACTCTACACTCTATACCCTACACTCTATACCCTGCACTCTATACCCTACACTCTACACCCTACACTCTACACTCTATACCCTACACTCTATACCCTACACTCTATACCCTACACTCTACACTCTATACCCTACACTCTATACCCTACACTCTATGCCCTACACTCTATACCCTACACTCTATACCCTACACTCTATACCCTACACTCTACACTCTATACCCTACACTCTATACCCTACACTCTATACCCTACACTCTACACTCTATACCCTACACTCTATACCGTACACTCTATACCCTACACTCTACACTCTATACCCTACACTCTATACCCTACACTCTATGCCCTACACTCTATACCCTACACTCTATACCCTACACTCTTTACCCTACACTCTATACCCTACACTCTATACCCTACACTCTACACTCTATACCCTACACTCTATAACCTACACTCTATACCCTACACTCTACACTCTATACCCTACACTCTATACCCTACACTCTATGCCCTACACTCTATACCCTATACTCTATACCCTACACTCTACACTCTATACCCTACACTCTATACCCTACACTCTATACCCTACACTCTATACCCTACACTCTAATCCCTACACTCTACACTCTATACCCTACACTCTATACCCTACACTCTACACTCTATACCTTACATTCTACACTCTATTCCCTACACTCTATACCCTACACTCTATACCCTACACTCTATGCCCTACACTCTTTACCCAACACTCTACACCCTACACTCTATATCCTACACTCTATACCATACACTCTATACCCTACACTCTACACTCTATACCCTACACTCTAAACTCTATACCCTACACTCTATACCCTACACTCTATACCTTACACTCTATACCCTACACTCTATACTCTACACTCTACACTCTATACCCTACACTCTACACTCTATACCCTACACTCTATACCCTACACTCTATACCCTACACTCTACACTCTATGCCCTACACCCTACACTCTACACTCTATACCCTACACTCTACACTCTATACCCTACACTCTATACCCTACACTCTATACCCTACACTCTATACCCTACACTCTACACTCTATGCCCTACACTCTACACTCTATACCTTACACTCTACACTCTATTCCCTACACTCTATACCCTACACTCTATACCCTACACTCTACCCTCTATACCCTACACTCTATACCCTACACTCTACACTCTATACCTTACACTCTACACTCTATTCCCTACACTCTATACCCTACACTCTATACCCTACACTCTATACCCTACACTCTATACTCAACACTCTATACCCTACACTCTATACCCTACACTCTACACTCTCTACCCTACACTCTCTACCCTACACTCTATACCCTACACTCTATACCCTACACTCTACACTCTATACCCTACACTCTACACTCTATACCCTACACTTTATACCCTACACTCTATACCCTACACTCTACACTCTATGCCCTACACTTTACACTCTATACCCTACACTCTATACCCTACACTCTATACCCTACACTCTACACTCTATACCCTACACTCTATACCCTACACTCTATGCCCTACACTCTATACCCTACACTCTATACCCTACACTCTATACCCTACACTCTACACTCTATACCCTACACTCTATACCCTACACTATACACTCTATACCCTACACTCTATACCCTACACTCTATACCCTACACTCTACACTCTACACCCTACACTCTATACCCTACACTCTATACCCTACACTCTATACCCTACACTCTATACCCTACACTCTGTACCCTACACTCTACACTCTATACCCTACACTCTATACCCTACACTCTATACCCTACACTCTACACTCTATACCCTACACTCTATACCCTACACTCTATACCCTACACTCTATACCCTACACTCTACACTCTATACCCTACACTCTATACCCTACACTCTATACCCTACACTCTATGCCCTACACTCTATACCCTACACTCTATACCCTACACTCTATACCCTACACTCTACACTCTATACCCTACACTCTATACCCTACACTCTATACCCTACACTCTAATCCCTACACTCTACCCTCTATACCCTACACTCTATACCCTACACTCTACACTCTATACCTTACACTCTACACTCTATTCCCTACACTCTATACCCTACACTCTATACCCTACACTCTATACCCAACACTCAACACCCTACACTCTATACCCTACACTCTATACCATACACTCTATACCCTACACTCTACACTCTATACCCTACACTCTAAACTCTATACCCTACACTCTATACCCTACACTCTATACCCTACACTCTATACCCTACACTCTACACTCTATACCCTACACTCTATACCCTACACTCTATACCCTACACTCTATACCCTACACTCTATACCCTACACTCTACACTCTATACCCTACACTCTATACCCTACACTCTACGCTCTATACCCTACACTCTATACCCTACACTCTATGCCCTACACTCTATACCCTACACTCTATACCCTACACTCTATACCCTACACTCTATACCCTACACTCTATACCCTACACTCTACACTCTATACCCTACACTCTATACCCTACACTCTACACTCTATACCCTACACTCTATACCCTACACTCTAATCCCTACACTCTACACTCTATAGCCTACACTCTATACCCTACACTCTATACCCTACACTCTGCACTCTATACCCTACACTCTATATCCTACACTCTACACTCTATACCCTACACTCTATACCATACACTCTATACCCTACACTCTATACCATACACTCTATACCCTACACTCTATACCCTACACTCTACACCCTACACTCTATACCTTACACTCTATACCCTACACTCTATACCCTACAATCTAAACTCTACACCCTACACTCTACACTCTATACCCTACACTCTATAATATACACTCTATACCCTACACTCTATACCCTACACTCTATACCCTACACTCTACACTCTATACCCTACACTCTATAACATACACTCTATACCCTACACTCTATACCCTACACTCTACACTCTATACCCTACACTCTATACCATACAATCTATACCCTACACTCTATACCATACACTCTATACAATACACTCTATACCCTACACTCTACACCCTACACTCTATACATTACACTCTATACCCTACACTCTATACCCTACAATCTAAACTCTATACCCTACACTCTACACTCTATACCCTACACTCTATAACATACACTCTATACCCTACACTCTATACCCTACACTCTATACCATACACTCTACACTCTATACCCTACACTCTATACCATACACTCTACACCATATACTCTATAGCATACACTCTATACCCTACACTCTACACTCTATACCCTACACTCTATACCCAACACTCTATACCCTACACTATACACTCGTTACCCTACACTCTACACTTTATACCCTACACTCTATACCCTACACTCTATACCCTACACTCTATACCCTACACTCTACACTCTATACACTACACTCTATAGCCTACACTCTACAATCTATACCCTACACTCTATACCTTACACTCTATAGCCTACAGTCTATACCCTACACTCTATACCCTACACTCTACACTCTATACCTTACACTCTACACTCTATTCCCTACACTCTATACCCTACACTCTATACCCTACACTTTATACCCTACACTCTATACCCTACACTCTACACCCTACACTCTATACCCCACACTCTATACCATACACTCTATACCCTACAGTCTACACTCTATACCCTACACTCTACACCCTACACTCTATACCCTACACTCTAATCCCTACACTCTACACTCTATACCCTACACTCTATACCCTACACTCTACACTCTATACCTTACACTCTACACTCTATTCCCTACACTCTATACCCTACACTCTATACCCTACACTCTACACTATATACCCTACACTCTATACCATACACTCTATACCCTACACTCTACACTCTATACCCTACACTCTATACCCTACACTCTTTGCCCTACAACCTATACCCTACACTCTATACCCTACACTCTATACCCTACACTCTATACCATACACTCTATACCCTACACTCTACACTCTATACCCTACTGTTGTGAATTCTGTGGCTGAATTCACTCCTGTGGTCACAAGTGGTACTGCAGCTTCTGAGCTTCCTCCCTCAGGTGTTCTGGTGAGCTCGTTAACTGCTTCATTACTTAACTCCGCCTGATGCTGATATCCTTGCTCCTTGTCAATGTTTCAGTGTTGGATCTGAGCTTCTCCTGATTGTTCCTGTGACCTGCTGCTCTGTATAGCTAAGTGCTTTTTGTTTTTTTTGTTGCTTTTTTTCTGTCCAGCTTGTCTTTTGTTTTGCTGGAAGCTCTGAGACGCAAAGGGTGTACCGCCGTGCCGTTAGTTCGGCACGGTGGGTTTTTTTGCCCCCTTTGCGTGGTTTTGCTTTAGGGTTTTTTGTAGACTGCAAAGTTCGCTTTACTGTCCTCGCTCTGTCCTAGAATATCGGGCCCCACTTTGCTGAATCTATTTCATCCCTACGTTTTGTCTTTTCATCTTACTCACAGTCATTATATGTGGGGGGCTGCCTTTTCCTTTGGGGAATTTCTCTGGGGCAAGTCAGGCCTATTTTTCTATCTTCAGGCTAGCTAGTTTCTTAGGCTGTGCCGAGTTGCCTAGGTAGTTGTTAGGCGCTATCCACAGCCGCTTTTAGTTGTGTTTAGGATAGGATCAGGTGTGCAGTCTACAGAGTTTCCACGTCTCAGAGCTCGTTCTTGTATTTTTGGGTATTTGTCAGATCACTGTGTGCGCTCTGATCGCTAAGCACACTGTGTTTCTGGATTGCCTTCATAACACCTGTCATTAGCAAACATAACACCCTACACTCTACACCCTACACTCTATACCCTACACTCTATGCCCTACACTCTATACCCTACACTCTACACCCTACACTCTATACCCTACACTCTATACCATACACTCTATACCCTACACTCTACACTCTATACCCTACACTCTACACCCTGCACTCTATACCCTACACTCTAATCCCTACACTCTACACTCTATACCCTACACTCTATACCCTACACTCTACACTCTCTACCCTACACTCTCTACCCTACACTCTACACTCTATACCCTACACTCTATACCCTACACTCTATACCCTACACTCTATACCCTACACTCTACACTCTATACCCTACACTCTATGCCCTACACTCTATACCCTACACTCTACACCCTACACTCTATACCCTACACTCTATACCATACACTCTATACCCTGCACTCTACACTCTATACCCTACACTCTACACCCTACACTCTATACCCTACACTCTAATCCCTACACTCTACACTCTATACCCTACACTCTACACTCTATACCCTACACTCTATACCCTACACTCTACACTCTATACCCTACACTCTACACTCTATACCCTGCACTCTATACCCTACACTCTATACCCTACACTCTATACCCTACACTCTACACTATATACCCTACACTCTATACCCTACACTCTATACCCTACACTCTACACTCTATACCCTACACTCTATACCCTACACTCTTTGCCCTACACTCTATACCCTACACTCTATACCCTACACTCTATACCCCACACTCTATACCATACACTCTATACCCTACACTCTACACTCTATACCCTACACTCTATACCCTACACTCTATGCCCTACACTCTATATCCTACACTCTACACCCTACACTCTATACCCTACACTCTATACCATACACTCTATACCCTACACTAAACACTCTATACCCTACACTCTACACCCTACACTCTATACCCTACACTCTATACCCTACACTCTATACCCTACACTCTACACTCTATACCCTACACTTTATACCCTACACTCTATACAATACACTCTAATCCCTACACTCTACACTCTATACCCTACACTCTATACCCTACACTCTACACTCTATACCTTACACTCTACACTCTATTCCCTACACTCTATACCCTACACTCTATACCCTACACTCTATACCCTACACTCTATACCCAACACTCTACACCCTACACTCTATACCCTACACTCTATACCATACACTCTATACCCTACACTCTACACTCTATACCCTACACTCTAAACTCTATACCCTACACTCTATACCCTACACTCTATACCCTACACTCTATACCCTACACTCTACACTCTATACCCTACACTCTATACCCTACACTCTATACCCTACACTCTATACCCTACACTCTACACTCTATACCCTACACTCTATACCCTACACTCTACACTCTATACCCTACACTCTATACCCTACACTCTATGCCCTACACTCTATACCCTACACTCTATACCCTACACTCTATACCCTACACTCTACACTCTATACCCTACACTCTATACCCTACACTCTATACCCTACACTCTACACTCTATACCCTACACTCTATACCCTACACTCTATACCCTACACTCTATACCCTACACTCTACACTCTATACCCTACACTCTATACCCTACACTCTATACCCTACACTCTATACCCTACACTCTACACTCTATACCCTACACTCTATACCCTACACTCTACACTCTATACCCTACACTCTATACCCTACACTCTAATCCCTACACTCTACACTCTATACCCTACACTCTATACCCTACACTCTATACCCTACACTCTACACTCTATACCCTACACTCTATATCCTACACTCTACACTCTATACCCTACACTCTATGCCATACAATCTATACCCTACACTCTATACCATACACTCTATACAATACACTCTATACCCTACACTCTATACATTACACTCTATACCCTACACTCTATACCCTACAATCTAAACTCTATACCCTACACTCTACACTCTATACCCTACACTCTATACCATACACTCTATACCCTACACTCTATACCCTACACTCTATACCATACACTCTACACTCTATACCCTACACTCTATACCATACACTCTGCACCATATACTCTATAGCATACACTCTATACCCTACACTCTACACTCTATACCCTACACTCTATACCCTACACTCTATACAATACACTATACACTATATACCCTACACTCTACACTTTATACCCTACACTCTATACCCTACACTCTATACCCTACACTCTATACCCTACACTCTACACTCTATACACTACACTCTATAGCCTACACTCTACAATCTATACCCTTCACTCTATACCCTACACTCTATAGCCTACAGTCTATACTCTACACTCTATACCCTACACTCTACACTCTATACCTTACACTCTACACTCTATTCCCTACACTCTATACCCTACATTCTATACCCTACACTTTATACCCTACACTCTATACCCTACACTCTACACCCTACACTCTATACCCCACACTCTATACCATACACTCTATACCCTACACTCTACACTCTATACCCTACACTCTACACCCTACACTCTATACCCTACACTCTAATCCCTACACTCTACACACTATACCCTACACTCTATACCCTACACTCTACACTCTATACCTTACACTCTACACTCTATTCCCTACACTCTATACCCTACACTCTATTCACTACACTCTATACCCTACACTCTACACTATATACCCTACACTCTATACCATACACTCTATACCCTACACTCTACACTCTATACCCTACACTCTATATCCTACACTCTATACCCTACACTCTATACCCTAAACTCTATACCCTACACTCTATACCATACACTCTATACCCTACACTCTACACTCTATACCCTACACTCTACACCCTACACTCTATACCCTACACTCTATGCCCTACACTCTATACCCTACACTCTACACCCTACATTCTATACCCTACACTCTATACCATACACTCTATAACCTACACTCTACACTCTATACCCTACACTCTACACCCTACACTCTATACCCTACACTCTATTCCCTACACTCTACACTCTATACCCTACACTCTATACCCTACACTCTACACTCTCTACCCTACACTCTCTACCCTACACTCTATACCCTACACTCTACACTCTATACCCTACACTCTACACTCTATACCCTACACTCTATACCCTACACTCTATACCCTACACTCTATACCCTACACTCTATACCCTACACTCTACACTCTATACCCTACACTCTATGCCCTACACTCTATACCCTACACTCTACACCCTACACTCTATACCCTACACTCTATACCCTACACTCTATACCCTACACTCTACACTCTATACCCTACACTCTATGCCCTACACTCTATACCCTACACTCTACACCCTACACTCTATACCCTACACTCTATACCATACACTCTATACCCTGCACTCTACACTCTATACCATACACTCTATACCCTACACTCTATACCCTACACTCTATACCCTACACTCTACACCCTACACTCTATACACTACACTCTATACCCTACACTCTATACCCTACACGCTATACCCTACACTCTACACCCTACACTCTATACCCTACACTCTATACCCTACACTCTATACCCTACACTCTACACTCTATACCCTACACTCTACATCCTACACTCTATACCCTACACTCTAATCCCAACACTCTACACTCTATACCCTACACTCTATACCCTACACTCTATACCCTACACTCTACACTCTCTACCCTACACTCTATACCCTACACTCTATAACATACACTCTATACCCTACACTCTATACCCTACACTCTATACCATACACTCTACACTCTATACCCTACACTCTATACCATACACTCTACACCATACACTCTATAGCATACACTCTATACCCTACACTCTACACTCTATACCCTACACTCTATACCCTACACTCTACACCCTGCACTCTATACCCTACACTCTATACCCTACACTCTATACCCTACACTCTATACCCTACACTCTACACTCTATACCCTACACTCTATAGCCTACACTCTACAATCTATACCCTACACTCTATACCCTACACTCTATACCCTACAGTCTATACCCTACACTCTATACCCTACACACTACACTCTATACCTTACACTCTACACTCTATTCCCTACACTCTATACCCTACACTCTATACCCTACATTCTATACCCTACACTCTACACCCTACACTCTATACCCTACACTCTATACCATACACTCTATACCCTACACTCTACACTCTATACCCTACACTCTACACCCTACACTCTATACCCTACACTCTAATCCCTACACTCTACTCTCTATACCCTACACTCTATACCCTACACTCTACACTCTATACCTTACACTCTACACTCTATTCCCTACACTCTATACCCTTCACTCTATACCCTACACTCTATACCCTACACTCTATACCCTACACTCTACAACCTACACTCTATACCCTACACTCTATACCATACACTCTATACCCTACACTCTACACTCTATACCCTACACTCTACACTCTATACCCTACACTCTATACCCTACACTCTACACTCTCTACCCTACACTCTATACCCTGCACTCTATACCCTACACTCTATACCCTACACTCTACACTCTATACCCTACACTCTACACTCTATACCCTACACTCTATACCCTACACTCTATACCCTACACTCTATACCCTACACTCTATACCCTACACTCTACACTCTATACCCTACACTCTACACTCTATACCCTACACTCTACACTCTATACCCTACACTCTATACCCTACACTCTATACCCTACACTCTATACCTACACTCTACACTCTATGCCCTACACTCTACACTCTATACTTTACACTCTACACTCTATTCCCTACACTCTATACCCTACACTCTATACCCTACACTCTATACCCTACACTCTACACCCCACACTCTATACCCTACACTCTATACCATACACTCTATACCCTACACTCTACACTCTATACCCTACACTCTACACCCTACACTCTATACACTACACTCTAATCCCTACACTCTACACTCTATACCCTACACTCTATACCCTACACTCTATACCCTACACTCTACACTCTCTACCCTACACTCTCTACCCTACACTCTATACCCTACACTCTATACCCTACACTCTATACCATACACTCTATACCCTGCACTCTACACTCTATACCATACACTCTATACCCTACACTCTATACCCTACACTCTATACCCTACACTCTACACCCTACACTCTATACACTACACTCTATACCCTACACTCTATACCCTACACGCTATACCCTACACTCTACACCCTACACTCTATACCCTACACTCTATACCCTACACTCTATACCCTACACTCTACACTCTATACCCTACACTCTACATCCTACACTCTATACCCTACACTCTAATCCCAACACTCTACACTCTATACCCTACACTCTATACCCTACACTCTATACCCTACACTCTACACTCTCTACCCTACACTCTATACCCTACACTCTATAACATACACTCTATACCCTACACTCTATACCCTACACTCTATACCATACACTCTACACTCTATACCCTACACTCTATACCATACACTCTACACCATACACTCTATAGCATACACTCTATACCCTACACTCTACACTCTATACCCTACACTCTATACCCTACACTCTACACCCTGCACTCTATACCCTACACTCTATACCCTACACTCTATACCCTACACTCTATACCCTACACTCTACACTCTATACCCTACACTCTATAGCCTACACTCTACAATCTATACCCTACACTCTATACCCTACACTCTATACCCTACAGTCTATACCCTACACTCTATACCCTACACACTACACTCTATACCTTACACTCTACACTCTATTCCCTACACTCTATACCCTACACTCTATACCCTACATTCTATACCCTACACTCTACACCCTACACTCTATACCCTACACTCTATACCATACACGCTATACCCTACACTCTACACTCTATACCCTACACTCTACACCCTACACTCTATACCCTACACTCTAATCCCTACACTCTACTCTCTATACCCTACACTCTATACCCTACACTCTACACCTTACACTCTACACTCTATTCCCTACACTCTATACCCTTCACTCTATACCCTACACTCTATACCCTACACTCTATACCCTACACTCTACAACCTACACTCTATACCCTACACTCTATACCATACACTCTATACCCTACACTCTACACTCTATACCCTACACTCTACACTCTATACCCTACACTCTATACCCTACACTCTACACTCTCTACCCTACACTCTATACCCTGCACTCTATACCCTACACTCTATACCCTACACTCTACACTCTATACCCTACACTCTCCACTCTATACCCTACACTCTATACCCTACACTCTATACCCTACACTCTATACCCTACACTCTACACTCTATACCCTACACTCTACACTCTATACCCTACACTCTACACTCTATACCCTACACTCTATACCCTACACTCTATACCCTACACTCTATACCCTACACTCTACACTCTATGCCCTACACTCTACACTCTATACTTTACACTCTACACTCTATTCCCTACACTCTATACCCTACACTCTATACCCTACACTCTATACCCTACACTCTACACCCCACACTCTATACCCTACACTCTATACCATACACTCTATACCCTACACTCTACACTCTATACCCTACACTCTACACCCTACACTCTATACACTACACTCTAATCCCTACACTCTACACTCTATACCCTACACTCTATACCCTACACTCTATACCCTACACTCTACACTCTCTACCCTACACTCTCTACCCTACACTCTATACCCTACACTCTATACCCTACACTCTACACTCTATACCCTACACTCTATACCCTACACTCTATACCTTACACTCTATACCCTACACTCTATACTCTACACTCTACACTCTATACCCTACACTCTACACTCTATACCCTACACTCTATACCCTACACTCTATACCCTACACTCTATACCCTACACTCTATACCCTACACTCTACACTCTATGCCCTACACTCTACACTCTATACCCTACACTCTACACTCTATACCCTACACTCTACACTCTATACCCTACACTCTATACCCTACACTCTATACCCTACACTCTATACCCTACACTCTACACTCTATGCCCTACACTCTACACTCTATACCTTACACTCTACACTCTATTCCCTACACTCTATACCCTACACTCTATATCCTACACTCTACCCTCTATACCCTACACTCTATACCCTACACTCTACACTCTATACCTTACACTCTACACTCTATTCCCTACACTCTATACCCTACACTCTATACCCTACACTCTATACCCTACACTCTATACTCAACACTCTATACCCTACACTCTATACCCTACACTCTACACTCTCTACCCTACACTCTCTACCCTACACTCTATACCCTACACTCTATACCCTACACTCTACACTCTATACCCTACACTCTACACTCTATACCCTACACTTTATACCCTACACTCTATACCCTACACTCTACACTCTATGCCCTACACTTTACACTCTATACCCTACACTCTATACCCTACACTCTATACCCTACACTCTACACTCTATACCCTACACTCTATACCCTACACTCTATGCCCTACACTCTATACCCTACACTCTATACCCTACACTCTATACCCTACACTCTACACTCTATACCCTACACTCTATACCCTACACTATACACTCTATACCCTACACTCTATACCCTACACTCTATACCCTACACTCTACACTCTATACCCTACACTCTATACCCTACACTCTATGCCCTACACTCTATACCCTACACTCTATACCCTACACTCTATACCCTACACTCTACACTCTATACCCTACACTCTATACCCTACACTATACACTCTATACCCTACACTCTATACCCTACACTCTGTACCCTACACTCTACACTCTATACCCTACACTCTATACCCTACACTCTATACCCTACACTCTACACTCTATACCCTACACTCTATACCCTACACTCTATACCCTACACTCTATACCCTACACTCTACACTCTATACCCTACACTCAATACCCTACACTCTATACCCTACACTCTATGCCCTACACTCTATACCCTACACTCTATACCCTACACTCTATACCCTACACTCTACACTCTATACCCTACACTCTATACCCTACACTCTACACTCTATACCTTACACTCTACACTCTATTCCCTACACTCTATACCCTACACTCTATACCCTACACTCTATACCCTACACTCTAATCCCTACACTCTACCCTCTATACCCTACACTCTATACCCTACACTCTACACTCTATACCTTACACTCTACACTCTATTCCCTACACTCTATACCCTACACTCTATACCCTACACTCTATACCCAACACTCAACACCCTACACTCTATACCCTACACTCTATACCATACACTCTATACCCTACACTCTACACTCTATACCCTACACTCTAAACTCTATACCCTACACTCTATACCCTACACTCTATACCCTACACTCTATACCCTACACTCTACACTCTATACCCTACACTCTATACCCTACACTCTATACCCTACACTCTATACCCTACACTCTATACCCTACACTCTACACTCTATACCCTACACTCTATACCCTACACTCTACGCTCTATACCCTACACTCTATACCCTACACTCTATGCCCTACACTCTATACCCTACACTCTATACCCTACACTCTATACCCTACACTCTATACCCTACACTCTATACCCTACACTCTACACTCTATACCCTACACTCTATACCCTACACTCTACACTCTATACCCTACACTCTATACCCTACACTCTAATCCCTACACTCTACACTCTATAGCCTACACTCTATACCCTACACTCTATACCCTACACTCTGCACTCTATACCCTACACTCTATATCCTACACTCTACACTCTATACCTCACACTCTATACCATACACTCTATACCCTACACTCTATACCATACACTCTATACCCTACACTCTATACCCTACACTCTACACCCTACACTCTATACCTTACACTCTATACCCTACACTCTATACCCTACAATCTAAACTCTACACCCTACACTCTACACTCTATACCCTACACTCTATAATATACACTCTATACCCTACACTCTATACCCTACACTCTATACCCTACACTCTACACTCTATACCCTACACTCTATAACATACACTCTATACCCTACACTCTATACCCTACACTCTACACTCTATACCCTACACTCTATACCATACAATCTATACCCTACACTCTATACCATACACTCTATACAATACACTCTATACCCTACACTCTACACCCTACACTCTATACATTACACTCTATACCCTACACTCTATACCCTACAATCTAACTCTATACCCTACACTCTACACTCTATACCCTACACTCTATAACATACACTCTATACCCTACACTCTATACCCTACACTCTATACCATACACTCTACACTCTATACCCTACACTCTATACCATACACTCTACACCATATACTCTATAGCATACACTCTATACCCTACACTCTACACTCTATACCCTACACTCTATACCCAACACTCTATACCCTACACTATACACTCGTTACCGTACACTCTACACTTTATACCCTACACTCTATACCCTACACTCTATACCCTACACTCTATACCCTACACTCTACACTCTATACACTACACTCTATAGCCTACACTCTACAATCTATACCCTACACTCTATACCTTACACTCTATAGCCTACAGTCTATACCCTACACTCTATACCCTACACTCTACACTCTATACCTTACACTCTACACTCTATTCCCTACACTCTATACCCTACACTCTATACCCTACACTTTATACCCTACACTCTATACCCTACACTCTACACCCTACACTCTATACCCCACACTCTATACCATACACTCTATACCCTACAGTCTACACTCTATACCCTACACTCTACACCCTACACTCTATACCCTACACTCTAATCCCTACACTCTACACTCTATACCCTACACTCTATACCCTACACTCTACACTCTATACCTTACACTCTACACTCTATTCCCTACACTCTATACCCTACACTCTATACCCTACACTCTACACTATATACCCTACACTCTATACCATACACTCTATACCCTACACTCTACACTCTATACCCTACACTCTATACCCTACACTCTTTGCCCTACAACCTATACCCTACACTCTATACCCTACACTCTATACCCTACACTCTATACCATACACTCTATACCCTACACTCTACACTCTATACCCTACTGTTGTGAATTCTGTGGCTGAATTCACTCCTGTGGTCACAAGTGGTACTGCAGCTTCTGAGCTTCCTCCCTCAGGTGTTCTGGTGAGCTTGTTAACTGCTTCATTACTTAACTCCGCCTGATGCTGCTATCCTTGCTCCTTGTCAATGTTTCAGTGTTGGATCTGAGCTTCTCCTGATTGTTCCTGTGACCTGCTGCTCTGTATAGCTAAGTGCTTTTTGTTTTTTTTGTTGCTTTTTTTCTGTCCAGCTTGTCTTTTGTTTTGCTGGAAGCTCTGAGACGCAAAGGGTGTACCGCCGTGCCGTTAGTTCGGCACGGTGGGTTTTTTTGCCCCCTTTGCGTGGTTTTGCTTTAGGGTTTTTTGTAGACTGCAAAGTTCGCTTTACTGTCCTCGCTCTGTCCTAGAATATCGGGCCCCACTTTGCTGAATCTATTTCATCCCTACGTTTTGTCTTTTCATCTTACTCACAGTCATTATATGTGGGGGGCTGCCTTTTCCTTTGGGGAATTTCTCTGGGGCAAGTCAGGCCTATTTTTCTATCTTCAGGCTAGCTAGTTTCTTAGGCTGTGCCGAGTTGCCTAGGTAGTTGTTAGGCGCTATCCACAGCCGCTTTTAGTTGTGTTTAGGATAGGATCAGGTGTGCAGTCTACAGAGTTTCCACGTCTCAGAGCTCGTTCTTGTATTTTTGGGTATTTGTCAGATCACTGTGTGCGCTCTGATCGCTAAGCACACTGTGTTTCTGGATTGCCTTCATAACACCTGTCATTAGCAAACATAACACCCTACACTCTACACCCTACACTCTATACCCTACACTCTATGCCCTACACTCTATACCCTACACTCTACACCCTACACTCTATACCCTACACTCTATACCATACACTCTATACCCTACACTCTACACTCTATACCCTACACTCTACACCCTGCACTCTATACCCTACACTCTAATCCCTACACTCTACACTCTATACCCTACACTCTATACCCTACACTCTACACTCTCTACCCTACACTCTCTACCCTACACTCTACACTCTATACCCTACACTCTATACCCTACACTCTATACCCTACACTCTATACCCTACACTCTACACTCTATACCCTACACTCTATGCCCTACACTCTATACCCTACACTCTACACCCTACACTCTATACCCTACACTCTATACCATACACTCTATACCCTGCACTCTACACTCTATACCCTACACTCTACACCCTACACTCTATACCCTACACTCTAATCCCTACACTCTACACTCTATACCCTACACTCTACACTCTATACCCTACACTCTATACCCTACACTCTACACTCTATACCCTACACTCTACACTCTATACCCTGCACTCTATACCCTACACTCTATACCCTACACTCTATACCCTACACTCTACACTCTATACCCTACACTCTATACCCTACACTCTTTGCCCTACACTCTTTGCCCTACACTCTATACCCTACACTCTATACCCTACACTCTATACCCCACACTCTATACCATACACTCTATACCCTACACTCTACACTCTATACCCTACACTCTATACCCTACACTCTATGCCCTACACTCTATATCCTACACTCTACACCCTACACTCTATACCCTACACTCTATACCATACACTCTATACCCTACACTAAACACTCTATACCCTACACTCTACACCCTACACTCTATACCCTACACTCTATACCCTACACTCTATACCCTACACTCTACACTCTATACCCTACACTTTATACCCTACACTCTATACCCTACACTCTAATCCCTACACTCTACACTCTATACCCTACACTCTATACCCTACACTCTACACTCTATACCTTACACTCTACACTCTATTCCCTACACTCTATACCCTACACTCTATACCCTACACTCTATACCCTACACTCTATACCCAACACTCTACACCCTACACTCTATACCCTACACTCTATACCATACACTCTATACCCTACACTCTACACTCTATACCCTACACTCTAAACTCTATACCCTACACTCTATACCCTACACTCTATACCCTACACTCTATACCCTACACTCTACACTCTATACCCTACACTCTATACCCTACACTCTATACCCTACACTCTATACCCTACACTCTACACTCTATACCCTACACTCTATACCCTACACTCTACACTCTATACCCTACACTCTATACCCTACACTCTATGCCCTACACTCTATACCCTACACTCTATACCCTACACTCTATACCCTACACTCTACACTCTATACCCTACACTCTATACCCTACACTCTATACCCTACACTCTACACTCTATACCCTACACTCTATACCCTACACTCTATACCCTACACTCTATACCCTACACTCTACACTCTATACCCTACACTCTATACCCTACACTCTATACCCTACACTCTATACCCTACACTCTATACCCTACACTCTACACTCTATACCCTACACTCTATACCCTACACTCTACACTCTATACCCTACACTCTATACCCTACACTCTAATCCCTACACTCTACACTCTATACCCTACACTCTATACCCTACACTCTATACCCTACACTCTACACTCTATACCCTACACTCTATATCCTACACTCTACACTCTATACCCTACACTCTATGCCATACAATCTATACCCTACACTCTATACCATACACTCTATACAATACACTCTATACCCTACACTCTATACCCTACACTCTACACCCTACACTCTATACATTACACTCTATACCCTACACTCTATACCCTACAATCTAAACTCTATACCCTACACTCTACACTCTATACCCTACACTCTATACCATACACTCTATACCCTACACTCTATACCCTACACTCTATACCATACACTCTACACTCTATACCCTACACTCTATACCATACACTCTGCACCATATACTCTATAGCATACACTCTATACCCTACACTCTACACTCTATACCCTACACTCTATACCCTACACTCTATACAATACACTATACACTATATACCCTACACTCTACACTTTATACCCTACACTCTATACCCTACACTCTATACCCTACACTCTATACCCTACACTCTACACTCTATACACTACACTCTATAGCCTACACTCTACAATCTATACCCTTCACTCTATACCCTACACTCTATAGCCTACAGTCTATACTCTACACTCTATACCCTACACTCTACACTCTATACCTTACACTCTACACTCTATTCCCTACACTCTATACCCTACATTCTATACCCTACACTTTATACCCTACACTCTATACCCTACACTCTACACCCTACACTCTATACCCCACACTCTATACCATACACTCTATACCCTACACTCTACACTCTATACCCTACACTCTACACCCTACACTCTATACCCTACACTCTAATCCCTACACTCTACACTCTATACCCTACACTCTATACCCTACACTCTACACTCTATACCTTACACTCTACACTCTATTCCCTACACTCTATACCCTACACTCTATTCCCTACACTCTATACCCTACACTCTACACTATATACCCTACACTCTATACCATACACTCTATACCCTACACTCTACACTCTATACCCTACACTCTATATCCTACACTCTATACCCTACACTCTATACCCTAAACTCTATACCCTACACTCTATACCATACACTCTATACCCTACACTCTACACTCTATACCCTACACTCTACACCCTACACTCTATACCCTACACTCTATGCCCTACACTCTATACCCTACACTCTACACCCTACATTCTATACCCTACACTCTATACCATACACTCTATAACCTACACTCTACACTCTATACCCTACACTCTACACCCTACACTCTATACCCTACACTCTATTCCCTACACTCTACACTCTATACCCTACACTCTATACCCTACACTCTACACTCTCTACCCTACACTCTCTACCCTACACTCTATACCCTACACTCTACACTCTATACCCTACACTCTACACTCTATACCCTACACTCTATACCCTACACTCTATACCCTACACTCTATACCCTACACTCTATACCCTACACTCTACACTCTATACCCTACACTCTATGCCCTACACTCTATACCCTACACTCTACACCCTACACTCTATACCCTACACTCTATACCCTACACTCTATACCCTACACTCTACACTCTATACCCTACACTCTATGCCCTACACTCTATACCCTACACTCTACACCCTACACTCTATACCCTACACTCTATACCATACACTCTATACCCTGCACTCTACACTCTATACCATACACTCTATACCCTACACTCTATACCCTACACTCTATACCCTACACTCTACACCCTACACTCTATACACTACACTCTATACCCTACACTCTATACCCTACACGCTATACCCTACACTCTACACCCTACACTCTATACCCTACACTCTATACCCTACACTCTATACCCTACACTCTACACTCTATACCCTACACTCTACATCCTACACTCTATACCCTACACTCTAATCCCAACACTCTACACTCTATACCCTACACTCTATACCCTACACTCTATACCCTACACTCTACACTCTCTACCCTACACTCTATACCCTACACTCTATAACATACACTCTATACCCTACACTCTATACCCTACACTCTATACCATACACTCTACACTCTATACCCTACACTCTATACCATACACTCTACACCATACACTCTATAGCATACACTCTATACCCTACACTCTACACTCTATACCCTACACTCTATACCCTACACTCTACACCCTGCACTCTATACCCTACACTCTATACCCTACACTCTATACCCTACACTCTATACCCTACACTCTACACTCTATACCCTACACTCTATAGCCTACACTCTACAATCTATACCCTACACTCTATACCCTACACTCTATACCCTACAGTCTATACCCTACACTCTATACCCTACACACTACACTCTATACCTTACACTCTACACTCTATTCCCTACACTCTATACCCTACACTCTATACCCTACATTCTATACCCTACACTCTACACCCTACACTCTATACCCTACACTCTATACCATACACTCTATACCCTACACTCTACACTCTATACCCTACACTCTACACCCTACACTCTATACCCTACACTCTAATCCCTACACTCTACTCTCTATACCCTACACTCTATACCCTACACTCTACACTCTATACCTTACACTCTACACTCTATTCCCTACACTCTATACCCTTCACTCTATACCCTACACTCTATACCCTACACTCTATACCCTACACTCTACAACCTACACTCTATACCCTACACTCTATACCATACACTCTATACCCTACACTCTACACTCTATACCCTACACTCTACACTCTATACCCTACACTCTATACCCTACACTCTACACTCTCTACCCTACACTCTATACCCTGCACTCTATACCCTACACTCTATACCCTACACTCTACACTCTATACCCTACACTCTACACTCTATACCCTACACTCTATACCCTACACTCTATACCCTACACTCTATACCCTACACTCTATACCCTACACTCTACACTCTATACCCTACACTCTACACTCTATACCCTACACTCTACACTCTATATCCTACACTCTATACCCTACACTCTATACCCTACACTCTATACCTACACTCTACACTCTATGCCCTACACTCTACACTCTATACTTTACACTCTACACTCTATTCCCTACACTCTATACCCTACACTCTATACCCTACACTCTATACCCTACACTCTACACCCCACACTCTATACCCTACACTCTATACCATACACTCTATACCCTACACTCTACACTCTATACCCTACACTCTACACCCTACACTCTATACACTACACTCTAATCCCTACACTCTACACTCTATACCCTACACTCTATACCCTACACTCTATACCCTACACTCTACACTCTCTACCCTACACTCTCTACCCTACACTCTATACCCTACACTCTATACCCTACACTCTATACCATACACTCTATACCCTGCACTCTACACTCTATACCATACACTCTATACCCTACACTCTATACCCTACACTCTATACCCTACACTCTACACCCTACACTCTATACACTACACTCTATACCCTACACTCTATACCCTACACGCTATACCCTACACTCTACACCCTACACTCTATACCCTACACTCTATACCCTACACTCTATACCCTACACTCTACACTCTATACCCTACACTCTACATCCTACACTCTATACCCTACACTCTAATCCCAACACTCTACACTCTATACCCTACACTCTATACCCTACACTCTATACCCTACACTCTGCACTCTCTACCCTACACTCTATACCCTACACTCTATAACATACACTCTATACCCTACACTCTATACCCTACACTCTATACCATACACTCTACACTCTATACCCTACACTCTATACCATACACTCTACACCATACACTCTATAGCATACACTCTATACCCTACACTCTACACTCTATACCCTACACTCTATACCCTACACTCTACACCCTGCACTCTATACCCTACACTCTATACCCTACACTCTATACCCTACACTCTATACCCTACACTCTACACTCTATACCCTACACTCTATAGCCTACACTCTACAATCTATACCCTACACTCTATACCCTACACTCTATACCCTACAGTCTATACCCTACACTCTATACCCTACACACTACACTCTATACCTTACACTCTACACTCTATTCCCTACACTCTATACCCTACACTCTATACCCTACATTCTATACCCTACATTCTACACCCTACACTCTATACCCTACACTCTATACCATACACTCTATACCCTACACTCTACACTCTATACCCTACACTCTACACCCTACACTCTATACCCTACACTCTAATCCCTACACTCTACTCTCTATACCCTACACTCTATACCCTACACTCTACACTCTATACCTTACACTCTACACTCTATTCCCTACACTCTATACCCTTCACTCTATACCCTACACTCTATACCCTACACTCTATACCCTACACTCTACAACCTACACTCTATACCCTACACTCTATACCATACACTCTATACCCTACACTCTACACTCTATACCCTACACTCTACACTCTATACCCTACACTCTATACCCTACACTCTACACTCTCTACCCTACACTCTATACCCTGCACTCTATACCCTACACTCTATACCCTACACTCTACACTCTATACCCTACACTCTACACTCTATACCCTACACTCTATACCCTACACTCTATACCCTACACTCTATACCCTACACTCTACACTCTATACCCTACACTCTACACTCTATACCCTACACTCTACACTCTATACCCTACACTCTATACCCTACACTCTATACCCTACACTCTATACCCTACACTCTACACTCTATGCCCTACACTCTACACTCTATACTTTACACTCTACACTCTATTCCCTACACTCTATACCCTACACTCTATACCCTACACTCTATACCCTACACTCTACACCCCACACTCTATACCCTACACTCTATACCATACACTCTATACCCTACACTCTACACTCTATACCCTACACTCTACACCCTACACTCTATACACTACACTCTAATCCCTACACTCTACACTCTATACCCTACACTCTATACCCTACACTCTATACCCTACACTCTACACTCTCTACCCTACACTCTCTACCCTACACTCTATACCCTACACTCTATACCCTACACTCTACACTCTATACCCTACACTCTATACCCTACACTCTATACCCTACACTCTACACTCTATGCCCTACACTCTACACTCTATACCCTACACTCTACACTCTATACCCTACACTCTACACTCTATACCCTACACTCTATACCCTACACTCTATACCCTACACTCTATACCCTACACTCTACACTCTATGCCCTACACTCTACACTCTATACCTTACACTCTACACTCTATTCCCTACACTCTATACCCTACACTCTATACCCTACACTCTATACCCTACACTCTACACCCCACACTCTATACCCTACATTCTATACCATACACTCTATACCCTACACTCTACACTCTATACACTACACTCTACACCCTACACTCTACACCATACACTCTATAGCATACACTCTATACCCTACACTCTACACTCTATACCCTACACTCTATACCCTACACTCTACACTCTCTACCCTACACTCTATACCCTACACTCTATAACATACACTCTATACCCTACACTCTATACCCTACACTCTATACCATACACTCTACACTCTATACCCTACACTCTATACCATACACTCTACACCATACACTCTATAGCATACTCTCTATACCCTACACTCTACAGTCTATACCCTACACTCTATACCCTACACTCTACACCCTGCACTCTATACCCTACACACTATACCCTACACTCTACACTCTATACCCTACACTCTATACCCTACACTCTATACCCTACACTCTACACTCTATACCCTACACTCTATAGCCTACACTCTACAATCTATACCCTACACTCTATACCCTACACTCTATACCCTACAGTCTATAACCTACACTCTATACCCTACACTCTATACCCTACACTCTACACTCTCTACCCTACACTCTCTACCCTACACTCTATACCCTACAATCTATACCCTACACTCTACACCCTACACTCTACACTCTATACCCTACACTCTATACCCTGCACTCTATACCCTACACTCTACACCCTACACTCTACACTCTATACCCTACACTCTATACCCTACACTCTATACCCTACACTCTACACTCTATACCCTACATTCTATACCCTACACTCTATGCCCTACACTCTATACCCTACACTCTATACCCTACACTCTATACCCTACACTCTACACTCTATACCCTACACTCTATACCCTACACTCTATACCCTACACTCTACACTCTATACCCTACACTCTATACCGTACACTCTATACCCTACACTCTACACTCTATACCCTACACTCTATACCCTACACTCTATGCCCTACACTCTATACCCTACACTCTATACCCTACACTCTTTTCCCTACACTCTATACCCTACACTCTATACCCTACACTCTACACTCTATACCCTACACTCTATAACCTACACTCTATACCCTACACTCTACACTCTATACCCTACACTCTATACCCTACACTCTATGCCCTACACTCTATACCCTATACTCTATACCCTACACTCTACACTCTATACCCTACACTCTATACCCTACACTCTATACCCTACACTCTATACCCTACACTCTAATCCCTACACTCTACACTCTATACCCTACACTCTATACCCTACACTCTACACTCTATACCTTACATTCTACACTCTATTCCCTACACTCTATACCCTACACTCTATACCCTACACTCTATGCCCTACACTCTTTACCCAACACTCTACACCCTACACTCTATATCCTACACTCTATACCATACACTCTATACCCTACACTCTACACTCTATACCCTACACTCTAAACTCTATACCCTACACTCTATACCCTACACTCTATACCTTACACTCTATACCCTACACTCTATACTCTACACTCTACACTCTATACCCTACACTCTACACTCTATACCCTACACTCTATACCCTACACTCTATACCCTACACTCTATACCCTACACTCTATACCCTACACTCTACACTCTATGCCCTACACTCTACACTCTATACCCTACACTCTACACTCTATACCCTACACTCTACACTCTATACCCTACACTCTATACCCTACACTCTATACCCTACACTCTATACCCTACACTCTACACTCTATGCCCTACACTCTACACTCTATACCTTACACTCTACACTCTATTCCCTACACTCTATACCCTACACTCTATACCCTACACTCTACCCTCTATACCCTACACTCTATACCCTACACTCTACACTCTATACCTTACACTCTACACTCTATTCCCTACACTCTTTACCCTACACTCTATACCCTACACTCTATACCCTACACTCTATACTCAACACTCTATACCCTACACTCTATACCCTACACTCTACACTCTCTACCCTACACTCTCTACCCTACACTCTATACCCTACACTCTATACCCTACACTCTACACTCTATACCCTACACTCTACACTCTATACCCTACACTTTATACCCTACACTCTATACCCTACACTCTACACTCTATGCCCTACACTTTACACTCTATACCCTACACTCTATACCCTACACTCTATACCCTACACTCTACACTCTATACCCTACACTCTATACCCTACACTCTATGCCCTACACTCTATACCCTACACTCTATACCCTACACTCTATACCCTACACTCTACACTCTATACCCTACACTCTATACCCTACACTATACACTCTATACCCTACACTCTATACCCTACACTCTATACCCTACACTCTACACTCTACACCCTACACTCTATACCCTACACTCTATACCCTACACTCTATACCCTACACTCTATACCCTACACTCTGTACCCTACACTCTACACTCTATACCCTACACTCTATACCCTACACTCTATACCCTACACTCTACACTCCATACCCTACACTCTATACCCTACACTCTATACCCTACACTCTATACCCTACACTCTACACTCTATACCCTACACTCTATACCCTACACTCTATACCCTACACTCTATGCCCTACACTCTATACCCTACACTCTATACCCTACACTCTATACCCTACACTCTACACTCTATACCCTACACTCTATACCCTACACTCTATACCCTACACTCTAATCCCTACACTCTAACCTCTATACCCTACACTCTATACCCTACACTCTACACTCTATACCTTACACTCTACACTCTATTCCCTACACTCTATACCCTACACTCTATACCCTACACTCTATACCCAACACTCAACACCCTACACTCTATACCCTACACTCTATACCATACACTCTATACCCTACACTCTACACTCTATACCCTACACTCTAAACTCTATACCCTACACTCTATACCCTACACTCTATACCCTACACTCTATACCCTACACTCTACACTCTATACCCTACACTCTATACCCTACACTCTATACCCTACACTCTATACCCGACACTCTATACCCTACACTCTACACTTTATACCCTACACTCTATACCCTACACTCTACACTCTATACCCTACACTCTATACCCTACACTCTATGCCCTACACTCTATACCCTACACTCTATACCCTACACTCTATACCCTACACTCTATACCCTACACTCTATACCCTACACTCTATACCCTACACTCTACACTCTATACCCTACACTCTATACCCTACACTCTACACTCTATACCCTACACTCTATACCCTACACTCTAATCCCTACACTCTACACTCTATACCCTACACTCTATACCCTACACTCTATACCCTACACTCTGCACTCTATACCCTACACTCTATATCCTACACTCTACACTCTATACCCTACACTCTATACCATACACTCTATACCCTACACTCTATACCATACACTCTATACCCTACACTCTATACCCTACACTCTACACCCTACACTCTATACCTTACACTCTATACCCTACACTCTATACCCTACAATCTAAACTCTACACCCTACACTCTACACTCTATACCCTACACTCTATAATATACACTCTATACCCTACACTCTATACCCTACACTCTATACCCTACACTCTACACTCTATACCCTACACTCTATAACATACACTCTATACCCTACACTCTATACCCTACACTCTACACTCTATACCCTACACTCTATACCATACAATCTATACCCTACACTCTATACCATACACTCTATACAATACACTCTATACCCTACACTCTACACCCTACACTCTATACATTACACTCTATACCCTACACTCTATACCCTACAATCTAAACTCTATACCCTACACTCTACACTCTATACCCTACACTCTATAACATACACTCTATACCCTACACTCTATACCCTACACTCTATACCATACACTCTACACTCTATACCCTACACTCTATACCATACACTCTACACCATATACTCTATAGCATACACTCTATACCCTACACTCTACACTCTATACCCTACACTCTATACCCAACACTCTATACCCTACACTATACACTCGTTACCCTACACTCTACACTTTATACCCTACACTCTATACCCTACACTCTATACCCTACACTCTATACCCTACACTCTACACTCTATACACTACACTCTATAGCCTACACTCTACAATCTATACCCTACACTCTATACCCTACACTCTATAGCCTACAGTCTATACCCTACACTCTATACCCTACACTCTACACTCTATACCTTACACTCTACACTCTATTCCCTACACTCTATACCCTACACTCTATACCCTACACTTTATACCCTACACTCTATACCCTACACTCTACACCCTACACTCTATACCCCACACTCTATACCATACACTCTATACCCTACAGTCTACACTCTATACCCTACACTCTACACCCTACACTCTATACCCTACACTCTAATCCCTACACTCTACACTCTATACCCTACACTCTATACCCTACACTCTACACTCTATACCTTACACTCTACACTCTATTCCCTACACTCTATACCCTACACTCTATACCCTACACTCTACACTATATACCCTACACTCTATACCATACACTCTATACCATACACTCTACACTCTATACCCTACACTCTATACCCTACACTCTTTGCCCTACAACCTATACCCTACACTCTATACCCTACACTCTATACCCTACACTCTATACCCTACACTCTATACCATACACTCTATACCCTACACTCTACACTCTATACCCTACTGTTGTGAATTCTGTGGCTGAATTCACTCCTGTGGTCACAAGTGGTACTGCAGCTTCTGAGCTTCCTCCCTCAGGTGTTCTGGTGAGCTCGTTAACTGCTTCATTACTTAACTCCGCCTGATGCTGCTATCCTTGCTCCTTGTCAATGTTTCAGTGTTGGATCTGAGCTTCTCCTGATTGTTCCTGTGACCTGCTGCTCTGTATAGCTAAGTGCTTTTTGTTTTTTTTGTTGCTTTTTTTCTGTCCAGCTTGTCTTTTGTTTTGCTGGAAGCTCTGAGACGCAAAGGGTGTACCGCCGTGCCGTTAGTTCGGCACGGTGGGTTTTTTTGCCCCCTTTGCGTGGTTTTGCTTTAGGGTTTTTTGTAGACTGCAAAGTTCGCTTTACTGTCCTCGCTCTGTCCTAGAATATCGGGCCCCACTTTGCTGAATCTATTTCATCCCTACGTTTTGTCTTTTCATCTTACTCACAGTCATTATATGTGGGGGGCTGCCTTTTCCTTTGGGGAATTTCTCTGGGGCAAGTCAGGCCTATTTTTCTATCTTCAGGCTAGCTAGTTTCTTAGGCTGTGCCGAGTTGCCTAGGTAGTTGTTAGGCGCTATCCACAGCCGCTTTTAGTTGTGTTTAGGATAGGATCAGGTGTGCAGTCTACAGAGTTTCCACGTCTCAGAGCTCGTTCTTGTATTTTTGGGTATTTGTCAGATCACTGTGTGCGCTCTGATCGCTAAGCACACTGTGTTTCTGGATTGCCTTCATAACACCTGTCATTAGCAAACATAACACCCTACACTCTACACCCTACACTCTATACCCTACACTCTATGCCCTACACTCTATACCCTACACTCTACACCCTACACTCTATACCCTACACTCTATACCATACACTCTATACCCTACACTCTACACTCTATACCCTACACTCTACACCCTGCACTCTATACCCTACACTCTAATCCCTACACTCTACACTCTATACCCTACACTCTATACCCTACACTCTACACTCTCTACCCTACACTCTCTACCCTACACTCTACACTCTATACCCTACACTCTATACCCTACACTCTATACCCTACACTCTATACCCTACACTCTACACTCTATACCCTACACTCTATGCCCTACACTCTATACCCTACACTCTACACCCTACACTCTATACCCTACACTCTATACCATACACTCTATACCCTGCACTCTACACTCTATACCCTACACTCTACACCCTACACTCTATACCCTACACTCTAATCCCTACACTCTACACTCTATACCCTACACTCTACACTCTATACCCTACACTCTATACCCTACACTCTACACTCTATACCCTACACTCTACACTCTATACCCTGCACTCTATACCCTACACTCTATACCCTACACTCTATACCCTACACTCTACACTCTATACCCTACACTCTACACTCTATACCCTACACTCTATACCCTACACTCTATGCCCTACACTCTATACCCTACACTCTATACCCTACACTCTATACCCTACACTCTACACTCTATACCCTACACTCTATACCCTACACTCTATACCCTACACTCTACACTCTATACCCTACACTCTATACCCTACACTCTATACCCTACACTCTATACCCTACACTCTACACTCTATACCCTACACTCTATACCCTACACTCTATACCCTACACTCTATACCCTACACTCTATACCCTACACTCTACACTCTATACCCTACACTCTATACCCTACACTCTACACTCTATACCCTACACTCTATACCCTACACTCTAATCCCTACACTCTACACTCTATACCCTACACTCTATACCCTACACTCTATACCCTACACTCTACACTCTATACCCTACACTCTATATCCTACACTCTACACTCTATACCCTACACTCTATGCCATACAATCTATACCCTACACTCTATACCATACACTCTATACAATACACTCTATACCCTACACTCTATACCCTACACTCTACACCCTACACTCTATACATTACACTCTATACCCTACACTCTATACCCTACAATCTAAACTCTATACCCTACACTCTACACTCTATACCCTACACTCTATACCATACACTCTATACCCTACACTCTATACCCTACACTCTATACCATACACTCTACACTCTATACCCTACACTCTATACCATACACTCTGCACCATATACTCTATAGCATACACTCTATACCCTACACTCTACACTCTATACCCTACACTCTATACCCTACACTCTATACAATACACTATACACTATATACCCTACACTCTACACTTTATACCCTACACTCTATACCCTACACTCTATACCCTACACTCTATACCCTACACTCTACACTCTATACACTACACTCTATAGCCTACACTCTACAATCTATACCCTTCACTCTATACCCTACACTCTATAGCCTACAGTCTATACTCTACACTCTATACCCTACACTCTACACTCTATACCTTACACTCTACACTCTATTCCCTACACTCTATACCCTACATTCTATACCCTACACTTTATACCCTACACTCTATACCCTACACTCTACACCCTACACTCTATACCCCACACTCTATACCATACACTCTATACCCTACACTCTACACTCTATACCCTACACTCTACACCCTACACTCTATACCCTACACTCTAATCCCTACACTCTACACTCTATACCCTACACTCTATACCCTACACTCTACACTCTATACCTTACACTCTACACTCTATTCCCTACACTCTATACCCTACACTCTATTCCCTACACTCTATACGCTACACTCTACACTATATACCCTACACTCTATACCATACACTCTATACCCTACACTCTACACTCTATACCCTACACTCTATATCCTACACTCTATACCCTACACTCTATACCCTAAACTCTATACCCTACACTCTATACCATACACTCTATACCCTACACTCTACACTCTATACCCTACACTCTACACCCTACACTCTATACCCTACACTCTATGCCCTACACTCTATACCCTACACTCTACACCCTACATTCTATACCCTACACTCTATACCATACACTCTATAACCTACACTCTACACTCTATACCCTACACTCTACACCCTACACTCTATACCCTACACTCTATTCCCTACACTCTACACTCTATACCCTACACTCTATACCCTACACTCTACACTCTCTACCCTACACTCTCTACCCTACACTCTATACCCTACACTCTACACTCTATACCCTACACTCTACACTCTATACCCTACACTCTATACCCTACACTCTATACCCTACACTCTATACCCTACACTCTATACCCTACACTCTACACTCTATACCCTACACTCTACACCCTACACTCTATACCCTACACTCTATACCATACACTCTATACCCTGCACTCTACACTCTATACCCTACACTCTACACCCTACACTCTATACCTTACACTCTAATCCCTACACTCTACACTCTATACCCTACACTCTACACTCTTTACCCAACACTCTATACCCTACACTCTATACCCTACACTCTATACCCTACACTCTACACTCTATACCCTACACTCTACACTCTATACCCTGCACTCTATACCCTACGCTCTATACCCTACACTCTATACCCTACACTCTACACTATATACCCTACACTCTATACCCTACACTCTACACTCTATACCCTACACTCTACACTCTATACCCTACACTCTATACCCTACACTCTATACCCTGCACTCTATACCCTACACTCTATACCCCACACTCTATACCATACACTCTATACCCTACACTCTACACTCTATACCCTGCACTCTATACCCTACACTCTATACCCTACACTCTATACCCTACAGTCTACACTATATACCCTACACTCTATACCCTACACTCTATACCCTACACTCTACACTCTATACCCTACACTCTATACCCTACACTCTTTGCCCTACACTCTATACCCTACACTCTATACCCTACACTCTATACCCCACACTCTATACCATACACTCTATACCCTACACTCTACACTCTATACCCTACACTCAATACCCTACACTCTATGCCCTACACTCTATACCCTACACTCTACACCCTACACTCTATACCCTACACTCTATACCATACACTCTATACCCTACACTCTACACTCTATACCCTACACTCTACACCCTACACTGTAGACCCTACACTCTAATCCCTACACTCTACACTCTATACCCTACACTCTATACCCTACACTCTACACTCTCTACCTTACACTCTCTACCCTACACTCTATACCCTACACTCTATACCCTACACTCTACACTCTATACCCTACACTCTACACTCTATACCCTACACTCTATACCCTACACTCTACACCCTACACTCTATACCCTACACTCTATACCCTACACTCTCCACTCTATACCCTACACTCTATACCCTACACTCTATACCCTACAATCTACACTCTATACCCTACACTCTATACTCTATACCCTACACTCTATGCCCTACACTCTATACCCTACACTCTACACCCTACACTCTATACCCTACACTCTATACCATACACTCTATACCCTGCACTCTACACTCTATACCCTACACTCTACACCCTACACTCTATACCTTACACTCTAATCCCTACACTCTACACGCTATACCCTACACTCTACACTCTTTACCCAACACTCTATACCCTACACTCTATACCCTACACTCTATACCCTACACTCTACACTCTATACCCTACACTCTACACTCTATACTCTGCACTCTATACCCTACGCTCTATACCCTACACTCTATACCCTACACTCTACACTATATACCCTACACTCTATACCCTACACTCTACACTCTATACCCTACACTCTACACTCTATACCCTACACTCTATACCCTACACTCTATACCCTACACTCTATACCCTACACTCTATACCCCACACTCTATACCATACACTCTATACCCTACACTCTACACTCTATACCCTACATTCTATACCCTACACTCTATACCATACACTCTATAACCTACACTCTACACTCTATACCCTACACTCTACACCCTACACTCTATACCCTACACTCTATTCCCTACACTCTACACTCTATACCCTACACTCTATACCCTACACTCTACACTCTCTAACCTACACTCTCTACCCTACACTCTATACCCTACACTCTACACTCTATACCCTACACTCTATACCCTACACTCTATACCCTACACTCTATACCCTACACTCTACACTCTATACCCTACACTCTATGCCCTACACTCTATACCCTACACTCTACACCCTACACTCTATACCCTACACTCTATACCATACACTCTATACCCTGCACTCTACACTCTATACCCTACACTCTACACCCTACACTCTATACCTTACACTCTAATCCCTACACTCTACACTCTATACCCTACACTCTACACTCTTTACCCAACACTCTATACCCTACACTCTATACCCTACACTCTATACCCTACACTCTACACTCTATACCCTACATTCTACACTCTATACCCTGCACTCTATACCCTACGCTCTATACCCTACACTCTATACCCTACACTCTACACTATATACCCTACACTCTATACCCTACACTCTACACTCTATACCCTACACTCTACACTCTATACCCTACACTCTATACCCAACACTCTATACCCTACACTCTATACCCTACACTCTATACCCCACACTCTATACCATACACTCTATACCCTACACTCTACACTCTATACCCTGCACTCTATACCCTACACTCTATACCCTACACTCTATACCCTACACTCTACACTATATACCCTACACTCTATACCCTACACTCTATACCCTACACTCTACACTCTATACCCTACACTCTATACCCTACACTCTTTGCCCTACACTCTATACCCTACACTCTATACCCTACACTCTATACCCCACACTCTAAACCATACACTCTATACCCTACACTCTACACTCTACACCCTACACTCTATACCCTACACTCTATGCCCTACACTCTATACCCTACACTCTACACCCTACACTCTATACCCTACACTCTATACCAAACACTCTATACCCTACACTCTACACTCTATACCCTACACTCTACACCCTACACTGTAGACCCTACACTCTAATCCCTACACTCTACACTCTATACCCTACACTCTATACCCTACACTCTACACTCTCTACCTTACACTCTCTACCCTACACTCTATACCCTACACTCTATACCCTACACTCTATACCCTACACTCTACACTCTATACCCTACACTCTATACCCTACACTCTACACCCTACACTCTATACCCTACACTCTATACCCTACACTCTCCACTCTATACCCTACACTCTATACCCTACACTCTACACTCTATACCCTACACTCTATACTCTATACCCTACACTCTATGCCCTACACTCTATACCCTACACTCTACACCCTACACTCTATACCCTACACTCTATACCATACACTCTATGCCCTGCACTCTACACTCTATACCCTACACTCTACACCCTACACTCTATACCTTACACTCTAATCCCTACACTCTACACTCTATACCCTACACTCTACACTCTTTACCCAACACTCTATACCCTACACTCTATACCCTACACTCTATACCCTACACTCTACACTCTATACCCTACACTCTACACTCTATACCCTGCACTCTATACCCTACGCTCTATACCCTACACTCTATACCCTACACTCTACACTATATACCCTACACTCTATACCCTACACTCTACACTCTCTACCCTACACTCTACACTCTATACCCTACACTCTATACCCTACACTCTATACCCTACACTCTATACCCTACACTCTATACCCCACACTCTATACCATACACTCTATACCCTACACTCTACACTCTATACCCTGCACTCTATACCCTACACTCTATATCCTACACTCTATACCCTACACTCTACACTATATACCCTACACTCTATACCCTACACTCTATACCCTACACTCTACACTCTATACCCTACACTCTACACCCTGCACTCTATACCCTACACTCTAATCCCTACACTCTACACTCTATACCCTACACTCTATACCCTACACTCTACACTCTCTACCATACACTCTCTACCCTACACTCTACACTCTATACCCTACACTCTATACCCTACACTCTATACCCTACACTCTATACCCTACACTCTACACTCTATACCCTACACTCTATACCCTACACTCTATACCATACACTCTATACCCTGCACTCTACACTCTATACCCTACACTCTACACCCTACACTCTATACCCTACACTCTAATCCCTACACTCTACACTCTATACCCTACACTCTACACTCTATACCCTACACTCTATAGCCTACACTCTACACTCTATACCCTACACTCTACACTCTATACCCTGCACTCTATACCCTACACTCTGTACCCTACACTCTATACCCTACACTCTACACTATATACCCTACACTCTATACCCTACACTCTATACCCTACACTCTACAATCTATACCCTACACTCTATACCCTACACTCTTTGCCCTACACTCTATACCCTACACTCTATACCCTACACTCTATACCCCACACTCTATACCATACACTCTATACCCTACACTCTACACTCTATACCCTACACTCTATACCCTACACTCTATGCCCTACACTCTATATCCTACACTCTACACCCTACACTCTATACCCTACACTCTATACCATACACTCTATACCCTACACTAAACACTCTATACCCTACACTCTACACCCTACACTCTATACCCTACACTCTATACCCTACACTCTATACCCTACACTCTACACTCTATACCCTACACTTTATACCCTACACTCTATACCCTACACTCTAATCCCTACACTCTACACTCTATACCCTACACTCTATACCCTACACTCTACACTCTATACCTTACACTCTACACTCTATTCCCTACACTCTATACCCTACACTCTATACCCTACACTCTATACCCTACACTCTATACCCAACACTCTACACCCTACACTCTATACCCTACACTCTATACCATACACTCTATACCCTACACTCTACACTCTATACCCTACACTCTAAACTCTATACCCTACACTCTATACCCTACACTCTATACCCTACACTCTATACCCTACACTCTACACTCTATACCCTACACTCTATACCCTACACTCTATACCCTACACTCTATACCCTACACTCTACACTCTATACCCTACACTCTATACCCTACACTCTACACTCTATACCCTACACTCTATACCCTACACTCTATGCCCTACACTCTATACCGTACACTCTATACCCTACACTCTATACCCTACACTCTACACTCTATACCCTACACTCTATACCCTACACTCTATACCCTACACTCTACACTCTATACCCTACACTCTATACCCTACACTCTATACCCTACACTCTATACCCTACACTCTACACTCTATACCCTACACTCTATACCCTACACTCTATACCCTACACTCTATACCCTACACTCTATACCCTACACTCTACACTCTATACCCTACAATCTATACCCTACACTCTACACTCTATACCCTACACTCTATACCCTACACTCTATATCCTACACTCTACACTCTATACCCTACACTCTATGCCATACAATCTATACCCTACACTCTATACCATACACTCTATACAATACACTCTATACCCTACACTCTATACCCTACACTCTACACCCTACACTCTATACATTACACTCTATACCCTACACTCTATACCCTACAATCTAAACTCTATACCCTACACTCTACACTCTATACCCTACACTCTATACCATACACTCTATACCCTACACTCTATACCCTACACTCTATACCATACACTCTACACTCTATACCCTACACTCTATACCATACACTCTGCACCATATACTCTATAGCATACACTCTATACCCTACACTCTACACTCTATACCCTACACTCTATACCCTACACTCTATACAATACACTATACACTATATACCCTACACTCTACACTTTATACCCTACACTCTATACCCTACACTCTATACCCTACACTCTATACCCTACACTCTACACTCTATACACTACACTCTATAGCCTACACTCTACAATCTATACCCTTCACTCTATACCCTACACTCTATAGCCTACAGTCTATACTCTACACTCTATACCCTACACTCTACACTCTATACCTTACACTCTACACTCTATTCCCTACACTCTATACCCTACATTCTATACCCTACACTTTATACCCTACACTCTATACCCTACACTCTACACCCTACACTCTATACCCCACACTCTATACCATACACTCTATACCCTACACTCTACACTCTATACCCTACACTCTACACCCTACACTCTATACCCTACACTCTAATCCCTACACTCTACACTCTATACCCTACACTCTATACCCTACACTCTACACTCTATACCTTACACTCTACACTCTATTCCCTACACTCTATACCCTACACTCTATTCCCTACACTCTATACCCTACACTCTACACTATATACCCTACACTCTATACCATACACTCTATACCCTACACTCTACACTCTATACCCTACACTCTATATCCTACTCTCTATACCCTACACTCTATACCCTAAACTCTATACCCTACACTCTATACCATACACTCTATACCCTACACTCTACACTCTATACCCTACACTCTACACCCTACACTCTATACCCTACACTCTATGCCCTACACTCTATACCCTACACTCTACACCCTACATTCTATACCCTACACTCTATACCATACACTCTATAACCTACACTCTACACTCTATACCCTACACTCTATACCCTACACTCTATACCCTACACTCTATACCCTACACTCTACACTCTATACCCTACACTCTATACCCTACACTCTACACTCTATACCCTACACTCTATACCCTACACTCTATGCCCTACACTCTATACCCTACACTCTATACCCTACACTCTATACCCTACACTCTACACTCTATACCCTACACTGTATACCCTACACTCTATACCCTACACTCTACACTCTATACCCTACACTCTATACCCTACACTCTATACCCTACACTCTATACCCTACACTCTACACTCTATACCCTACACTCTATACCCTACACTCTATACCCTACACTCTATACCCTACACTCTATACCCTACACTCTACACTCTATACCCTACACTCTATACCCTACACTCTACACTCTATACCCTACACTCTATACCCTACACTCTATACCCTACACTCTACACTCTATACCCTACACTCTATATCCTACACTCTACACTCTATACCCTACACTCTATGCCATACAATCTATACCCTACACTCTATACCATACACTCTATACAATACACTCTATACCCTACACTCTATACCCTACACTCTACACCCTACACTCTATACATTACACTCTATACCCTACACTCTATACCCTACAATCTAAACTCTATACCCTACACTCTACACTCTATACCCTACACTCTATACCATACACTCTATACCCTACACTCTATACCCTACACTCTATACCATACACTCTACACTCTATACCCTACACTCTATACCATACACTCTGCACCATATACTCTATAGCATACACTCTATACCCTACACTCTACACTCTATACCCTACACTCTATACCCTACACTCTATACAATACACTATACACTATATACCCTACACTCTACACTTTATACCCTACACTCTATACCCTACACTCTATACCCTACACTCTATACCCTACACTCTACACTCTATACACTACACTCTATACACTACACTCTATAGCCTACACTCTACAATCTATACCCTTCACTCTATACCCTACACTCTATAGCCTACAGTCTATACTCTACACTCTATACCCTACACTCTACACTCTACACCTTACACTCTACACTCTATTCCCTACACTCTATACCCTACATTCTATACCCTACACTTTATACCCTACACTCTATACCCTACACTCTACACCCTACACTCTATACCCCACACTCTATACCATACACTCTATACCCTACACTCTACACTCTATACCCTACACTCTACACCCTACACTCTATACCCTACACTCTAATCCCTACACTCTACACTCTATACCCTACACTCTATACCCTACACTCTACACTCTATACCTTACACTCTACACTCTATTCCCTACACTCTATACCCTACACTCTATTCCCTACACTCTATACCCTACACTCTACACTATATACCCTACACTCTATACCATACACTCTATACCCTACACTCTACACTCTATACCCTACACTCTATATCCTACACTCTATACCCTACACTCTATACCCTAAACTCTATACCCTACACTCTATACCATACACTCTATACCCTACACTCTACACTCTATACCCTACACTCTACACCCTACACTCTATACCCTACACTCTATGCCCTACACTCTATACCCTACACTCTACACCCTACATTCTATACCCTACACTCTATACCATACACTCTATAACCTACACTCTACACTCTATACCCTACACTCTACACCCTACACTCTATACCCTACACTCTATTCCCTACACTCTACACTCTATACCCTACACTCTATACCCTACACTCTACACTCTCTACCCTACACTCTCTACCCTACACTCTATACCCTACACTCTACACTCTATACCCTACACTCTACACTCTATACCCTACACTCTATACCCTACACTCTATACCCTACACTCTATACCCTACACTCTATACCCTACACTCTACACTCTATACCCTACACTCTATGCCCTACACTCTATACCCTACACTCTACACCCTACACTCTATACCCTACACTCTATACCATACACTCTATACCCTGCACTCTACACTCTATACCCTACACTCTACACCCTACACTCTATACCTTACACTCTAATCCCTACACTCTACACTCTATACCCTACACTCTACACTCTTTACCCAACACTCTATACCCTACACTCTATACCCTACACTCTATACCCTACACTCTACACTCTATACCCTACACTCTACACTCTATACCCTGCACTCTATACCCTACGCTCTATACCCTACACTCTATACCCTACACTCTACACTATATACCCTACACTCTATACCCTACACTCTACACTCTATACCCTACACTCTACACTCTATACCCTACACTCTATACCCTACACTCTATACCCTACACTCTATACCCTACACTCTATACCCCACACTCTATACCATACACTCTATACCCTACACTCTACACTCTATACCCTGCACTCTATACCCTACACTCTATACCCTACACTCTATACCCTACAGTCTACACTATATACCCTACACTCTATACCCTACACTCTATACCCTACACTATACACTCTATACCCTACACTCTATACCCTACACTCTTTGCCCTACACTCTATACCCTACACTCTATACCCTACACTCTATACCCCACACTCTATACCATACACTCTATACCCTACACTCTACACTCTATACCCTACACTCTATACCCTACACTCTATGCCCTACACTCTATACCCTACACTCTACACCCTACACTCTATACCCTACACTCTATACCATACACTCTATACCCTACACTCTACACTCTATACCCTACACTCTACACCCTACACTGTAGACCCTACACTCTAATCCCTACACTCTACACTCTATACCCTACACTCTATACCCTACACTCTACACTCTCTACCTTACACTCTCTACCCTACACTCTATACCCTACACTCTATACCCTACACTCTACACTCTATACCCTACACTCTACACTCTATACCCTACACTCTATACCCTACACTCTACACCCTACACTCTATACCCTACACTCTATACCCTACACTCTCCACTCTATACCCTACACTCTATACCCTACACTCTATACCCTACACTCTACACTCTATACCCTACACTCTATACTCTATACCCTACACTCTATGCCCTACACTCTATACCCTACACTCTACACCCTACACTCTATACCCTACACTCTATACCATACACTCTATACCCTGCACTCTACACTCTATACCCTACACTCTACACCCTACACTCTATACCTTACACTCTAATCCCTACACTCTACACGCTATACCCTACACTCTACACTCTTTACCCAACACTCTATACCCTACACTCTATACCCTACACTCTATACCCTACACTCTACACTCTATACCCTACACTCTACACTCTATACCCTGCACTCTATACCCTACGCTCTATACCCTACACTCTATACCCTACACTCTACACTATATACCCTACACTCTATACCCTACACTCTACACTCTATACCCTACACTCTACACTCTATACCCTACACTCTATACCCTACACTCTATACCCTACACTCTATACCCTACACTCTATACCCCACACTCTATACCATACACTCTATACCCTACACTCTACACTCTATACCCTACATTCTATACCCTACACTCTATACCATACACTCTATAACCTACACTCTACACTCTATATCCTACACTCTACACCCTACACTCTATACCCTACACTCTATTCCCTACACTCTACACTCTATACCCTACACTCTATACCCTACACTCTACACTCTCTAACCTACACTCTCTACCCTACACTCTATACCCTACACTCTACACTCTATACCCTACACTCTACACTCTATACCCTACACTCTATACCCTACACTCTATACCCTACACTCTATACCCTACACTCTATACCCTACACTCTACACTCTATACCCTACACTCTATACCCTACACTCTATACCCTACACTCTACACCCTACACTCTATACCCTACACTCTATACCATACACTCTATACCCTGCACTCTACACTCTATACCCTACACTCTACACCCTACACTCTATACCTTACACTCTAATCCCTACACTCTACACTCTATACCCTACACTCTACACTCTTTACCCAACACTCTATACCCTACACTCTATACCCTACACTCTATACCCTACACTCTACACTCTATACCCTACACTCTACACTCTATACCCTGCACTCTATACCCTACCCTCTATACCCTACACTCTATACCCTACACTCTACACTATATACCCTACACTCTATACCCTACACTCTACACTCTATACCCTACACTCTACACTCTATACCCTACACTCTATACCCTACACTCTATACCCTACACTCTATACCCTACACTCTATACCCCACACTCTATACCATACACTCTATACCCTACACTCTACACTCTATACCCTGCACTCTATACCCTACACTCTATACCCTACACTCTATACCCTACACTCTACACTATATACCCTACACTCTATACCCTACACTCTATACCCTACACTCTACACTCTATACCCTACACTCTATACCCTACACTCTTTGCCCTACACTCTATACCCTACACTCTATACCCTACACTCTATACCCCACACTCTATACCATACACTCTATACCCTACACTCTACACTCTACACCCTACACTCTATACCCTACACTCTATGCCCTACACTCTATACCCTACACTCTACACCCTACACTCTATACCCTACACTCTATACCATACACTCTATACCCTACACTCTACACTCTATACCCTACACTCTACACCCTACACTGTAGACCCTACACTCTAATCCCTGCACTCTACACTCTATACCCTACACTCTATACCCTACACTCTACACTCTCTACCTTACACTCTCTACCCTACACTCTATACCCTACACTCTATACCCTACACTCTACACTCTATACCCTACACTCTACACTCTATACCCTACACTCTATACCCTACACTCTACACCCTACACTCTATACCCTACACTCTATACCCTACACTCTCCACTCTATACCCTACACTCTATACCCTACACTCTATACCCTACACTCTACACTCTATACCCTACACTCTATACTCTATACCCTACACTCTATGCCCTACACTCTATACCCTACACTCTACACCCTACACTCTATACCCTACACTCTATACCATACACTCTATGCCCTGCACTCTACACTCTATACCCTACACTCTACACCCTACACTCTATACCTTACACTCTAATCCCTACACTCTACACTCTATACCCTACACTCTACACTCTTTACCCAACACTCTATACCCTACACTCTATACCCTACACTCTATACCCTACACTCTACACTCTATACCCTACACTCTACACTCTATACCCTGCACTCTATACCCTACGCTCTATACCCTACACTCTATACCCTACACTCTACACTATATACCCTACACTCTCTACCCTACACTCTACACTCTATACCCTACACTCTATACCCTACACTCTATACCCTACACTCTATACCCTACACTCTATACCCCACACTCTATACCATACACTCTATACCCTACACTCTACACTCTATACCCTGCACTCTATACCCTACACTCTATACCCTACACTCTACCCTATATACCCTACACTCTATACCCTACACTCTATACCCTACACTCTACACTCTATACCCTACACTCTATACCCTACACTCTTTGCCCTACACTCTATACCCTACACTCTATACCCTACACTCTATACCCCACACTCTATACCATACACTCTATACCCTACACTCTACACTCTATACCCTACACTCTATACCCTACACTCTATGCCCTACACTCTATACCCTACACTCTACACCCTACACTCTATACCCTAACTCTATACCATACACTCTATACCCTACACTCTACACTCTATACCCTACACTCTACACCCTACACTGTAGACCCTACACTCTAATCCCTACACTCTACACTCTATACCCTACACTCTATACCCTACACTCTACACTCTCTACCTTACACTCTCTACCCTACACTCTATACCCTACACTCTATACCCTACACTCTACACTCTATACCCTACACTCTATACCCTACACTCTATACCCTACACTCTACACCCTACACTCTATACCCTACACTCTATACCCTACACTCTCCACTCTATACCCTACACTCTATACCCTACACTCTATACCCTACACTCTACACTCTATACCCTACACTCTATACCCTACACACTATGCCCTACACTCTATACCCTACACTCTACACCCTACACTCTATACCCTACACTCTATACCGTACACTCTATACCCTACACTCTATACCCTACACTCTATACCCTACACTCTACACCCTACACTCTATACCTTACACAATACACTCTATACCCTACACTCTATACCCTAAACTCTATACCCTACACTCTATACCATACACTCTATACCCTACACTCTACACTCTATACCCTACACTCTACACCCTACACTCTATACCCTACACTCTGTGCCCTACACTCTATACCCTACACTCTACACCCTACATTCTATACCCTACACTCTATACCATACACTCTATACCCTACACTCTACACCCTACACTCTACACTCTATACCCTACACTCTATACCCTACACTCTATACCCTACACTCTACACTCTATACCCTACACTCTATACCATACACTCTATACCCTGCACTCTACACTCTATACCCTACACTCTACACCCTACACTCTATACCTTACACTCTAATCCCTACACTCTACACTCTATACCCTACACTCTACACTCTTTACCCAACACTGTATACCCTACACTCTATACCCTACACTCTATACCCTACACTCTACACTCTATACCCTACACTCTACACTCTATACCCTGCACTCTATACCCTACACTCTATACCCTACACTCTATACCCTACACTCTACACTATATACCCTACACTCTATACCCTACACTCCACACTCTATACCCTACACTCTACACTCTATACCCTACACTCTATACCCTACACTCTATACCCTACACTCTATACCCTACACTCTATACCCCACACTCTATACCATACACTCTATACCCTACACTCTACACTCTATACCCTGCACTCTATACCCTACACTCTATACCCTACACTCTATACCCTACACTCTACACTATATACCCTAAACTCTATACCCTACACTCTACACTCTATACCCTACACTCTATACCCTACACTCTTTGCCCTACACTTTATGCCCTATACTCTATACCCTACACTCTATACCCCACACACTATACCATACACTCTATACCCTACACTCTACACTCTATACCCTACACTCTATACCCTACACTCTATGCCCTACACTCTATACCCTACACTCTACACCCTACACTCTATACCCTACACTCTATACCATACACTCTATACCCTACACTCTACACTCTATACCCTACACTCTACACCCTACACTGTTGACCCTACACTCTAATCCCTACACTCTACACTCTATACCCTACACTCTACACCCTACACTCTATACCCTACACTCTATACCATACACTCTATACCCTACACTCTCCACTCTATACCCTACACTCTATACCCTACGCTCTATACCCTACACTCTACACTCTATACCCTACACTCTATACCCTACACACTATGCCCTACACTCTATACCCTACACTCTACACCCTACACTCTATACCCTACACTCTATACCGTACACTCTATACCCTACACTCTATACCCTACACTCTATACCCTACACTCTACACCCTACACTCTATACCTTACACAATACACTCTATACCCTACACTCTATACCCTACACTCTATGCCCTACACTCTATACCCTACACTCTATACCATACACTCTATACCCTACACTCTATACCGTACACTCTATACCCTACACTCTATACCCTACACTCTATACCCTACACTCTACACCCTACACTCTATACCTTACACTCTATACCCTACACTCTATACCCTACACTCTAAACTCTATACCCTACACTCTACACTCTATACCCTACACTCTATACCCTACACTCTATACCCTACACTCTACACTCTATACTCTACACTCTATACCCTACACTCTATACCCTACACTCTACACTCTAAACCCTACACTCTATACCCTACACTCTATACCCTACACTCTACCCTCTATACCCTACACTCTATACCCTACACTCTATGCCCTACACTCTATACCCTACACTCTATACCCTACACACTATACCCTACACTCTACACTCTATACCCTACACTCTATTCCCTACACTCTATACCCTACACTCTACACTCTGTACCCTACACTCTATACCCTACACTCTATACCCTACACTCTACACTCTATACCCTACACTCTATACCATACACTCTATGCCCTACACTCTATACCCTACACTCTATACCCTACACTCTATACCCTACACTCTACACTCTATACCCTACACTCTATACCCTACACTCTATACCCTACACTCTACACTCTATACCCTACACTCTATACCCTACACTCTATGCCCTACACTCTACACCCTACACTCTATACCCTACACTCTATACCATACACTCTATACCCTACACTCTACACTCTATACCCTACACTCTAAACTCTATACCCTACACTCTATACCCAACACTCTATACCCTACACTCTATACCGTACACTCTATACCCTACACTCTACACTCTATACCCTACACTCTACACTCTATACCCTGCACTCTATACCCTACGCTCTATACCCTACACTCTATACCCTACACTCTACACTATATACCCTACACTCTATACCCTACACTCTACACTCTATACCCTACACTCTACACTCTATACCCTACACTTTATACCCTACACTCTATGCCCTACACTCTATACCCTACACTCTATACCCTACACTCTATACCCTACACTCTACACTCTATACCCTACACTCTATACCCTACACTCTATACCCTACACTCTACACCCTACACTCTATACCTTACACAATACACTCTATACCCTACACTCTATACCCTAAACTCTATACCCTACACTCTATACCATACACTCTATACCCTACACTCTACACTCTATACCCTACACTCTACACCCTACACTCTATACCCTACACTCTGTGCCCTACACTCTATACCCTACACTCTACACCCTACATTCTATACCCTACACTCTATACCATACACTCTATACCCTACACTCTACACCCTACACTCTACACTCTATACCCTACACTCTATACCCTACACTCTATACCCTACACTCTACACTCTATACCCTACACTCTATACCATACACTCTATACCCTGCACTCTACAATCTATACCCTACACTCTACACCCTACACTCTATACCTTACACTCTAATCCCTACACTCTACACTCTATACCCTACACTCTACACTCTTTACCCAACACTCTATACCCTACACTCTATACCCTACACTCTATACCCTACACTCTACACTCTATACCCTACACTCTACACTCTATACCCTGCACTCTATACCCTACACTCTATACCCTACACTCTATACCCTACACTCTACACTATATACCCTACACTCTATACCCTACACTCCACACTCTATACCCTACACTCTACACTCTATACCCTACACTCTATACCCTACACTCTATACCCTACACTCTATACCCTACACTCTATACCCCACACTCTATACCATACACTCTATACCCTACACTCTACACTCTATACCCTGCACTCTATACCCTACACTCTATACCCTACACTCTATACCCTACACTCTACACTATATACCCTAAACTCTATACCCTACACTCTACACTCTATACCCTACACTCTATACCCTACACTCTTTGCCCTACACTTTATGCCCTATACTCTATACCCTACACTCTATACCCCACACACTATACCATACACTCTATACCCTACACTCTACACTCTATACCCTACACTCTATACCCTACACTCTATGCCCTACACTCTATACCCTACACTCTACACCCTACACTCTATACCCTACACTCTATACCATACACTCTATACCCTACACTCTACACTCTATACCCTACACTCTACACCCTACACTGTTGACCCTACACTCTAATCCCTACACTCTACACTCTATACCCTACACTCTACACCCTACACTCTATACCCTACACTCTATACAATACACTCTATACCCTACACTCTCCACTCTATACCCTACACTCTATACCCTACGCTCTATACCCTACACTCTACACTCTATACCCTACACTCTATACCCTACACACTATGCCCTACACTCTATACCCTACACTCTACACCCTACACTCTATACCCTACACTCTATACCGTACACTCTATACCCTACACTCTATACCCTACACTCTATACCCTACACTCTACACCCTACACTCTATACCTTACACAATACACTCTATACCCTACACTCTATACCCTACACTCTATGCCCTACACTCTATACCCTACACTCTATACCATACACTCTATACCCTACACTCTATACCGTACACTCTATACCCTACACTCTATACCCTACACTCTATACCCTACACTCTACACCCTACACTCTATACCTTACACTCTATATCCTACACTCTATACCCTACACTCTAAACTCTATACCCTACACTCTACACTCTATACCCTACACTCTATACCCTACACTCTATACCCTACACTCTACACTCTATACTCTACACTCTATACCCTACACTCTATACCCTACACTCTACACTCTATACCCTACACTCTATACCCTACACTCTATACCCTACACTCTACCCTCTATACCCTACACTCTATACCCTACACTCTATGCCCTACACTCTATACCCTACACTCTATACCCTACACACTATACCCTACACTCTACACTCTATACCCTACACTCTATTCCCTACACTCTATACCCTACACTCTACACTCTGTACCCTACACTCTATACCCTACACTCTATACCCTACACTCTACACTCTATACCCTACACTCTATACCATACACTCTATGCCCTACACTCTATACCCTACACTCTATACCCTACACTCTATACCCTACACTCTACACTCTATACCCTACACTCTATACCCTACACTCTATACCCTACACTCTACACTCTATACCCTACACTCTATACCCTACACTCTATGCCCTACACTCTACACCCTACACTCTATACCCTACACTCTATACCATACACTCTATACCCTACACTCTACACTCTATACCCTACACTCTAAACTCTATACCCTACACTCTATACCCAACACTCTATACCCTACACTCTATACCCTACACTCTATACCCTACACTCTACACTCTATACCCTACACTCTACACTCTATACCCTGCACTCTATACCCTACGCTCTATACCCTACACTCTATACCCTACACTCTACACTATATACCCTACACTCTATACCCTACACTCTACACTCTATACCCTACACTCTACACTCTATACCCTACACTTTATACCCTACACTCTATGCCCTACACTCTATACCCTACACTCTATACCCTACACTCTATACCCTACACTCTACACTCTATACCCTACACTCTATACCCTACACTCTATACCCTACACTCTACACTCTATACCCTACACTCTATACCATACACTCTATACCCAACACTCTACACCCTACACTCTATACCCTACACTCTATACCATACACTCTATACCCTACACTCTACACTCTATACCCTACACTCTAAACTCTATACCCTACACTCTATACCCAACACTCTATACCCTACACTCTATACCCTACACTCTATACCCTACACTCTACACTCTATACCCTACACTCTACACTCTATACCCTGCACTCTATACCCTACGCTCTATACCCTACACTCTATACCCTACACTCTACACCCTACACTCTATACCCTACACTCTATACCATACACTCTATACCCTACACTATACACTCTATACCCTACACTCTACACCCTACACTGTAGACCCTACACTCTAATCCCTACACTCTACACTCTATACCCTACACTCTATACCCTACACTCTACACTCTCTACCTTACACTCTCTACCCTACACTCTATACCCTACACTCTATACCCTACACTCTACACTCTATACCCTACACTCTACACTCTATACCCTACACTCTATACCCTACACTCTACACCCTACACTCTATACCCTACACTCTATACCCTACACTCTCCACTCTATACCCTACACTCTATACCCTACACTCTATACCCTACACTCTACACTCTATACCCTACACTCTATACCCTACACACTATGCCCTACACTCTATACCCTACACTCTACACCCTACACTCTATACCTTACACTCTATACCGTACACTCTATACCCTACACTCTATACCCTACACTCTATACCCTACACTCTACACCCTACACTCTATACCTTACACAATACACTCTATACCCTACACTCTATACCCTAAACTCTATACCCTACACTCTATACCATACACTCTATACCATACACTCTACACTCTATACCCTACACTCTACACCCTACACTCTATACCCTACACTCTATGCCCTACACTCTATACCCTACACTCTACACCCTACATTCTATACCCTACACTCTATACCATACACTCTATACCCTACACTCTACACCCTACACTCTACACTCTATACCCTACACTCTATACCCTACACTCTATACCCTACACTCTACACTCTATACCCTACACTCTATACCATACACTCTATACCCTGCACTCTACACTCTATACCCTACACTCCACACCCTACACTCTATACCTTACACTCTAATCCCTACACTCTACACTCTATACCCTACACTCTACACTCTTTACCCAACACTCTATACCCTACACTCTATACCCTACACTCTATACCCTACACTCTACACTCTATACCCTACACTCTACACTCTATACCCTGAACTCTATACCCTACACTCTATACCCTACACTCTATACCCTACACTCTACACTATATATCCTACACTCTATACCCTACACTCTACACTCTATACCCTACACTCTACACTCTATACCCTACACTCTATACCCTACACTCTATACCCTACACTCTATACCCTACACTCTATACCCCACACTCTATACCATACACTCTATACCCTACACTCTACACTCTATACCCTGCACTCTATACCCTACACTCTATACCCTACACTCTATACCCTACACTCTACACTATATACCCTACACTCTATACCCTACACTCTATACCCTACACTCTACACTCTATACCCTACACTCTATACCCTACACTCTTTGCCCTACACTTTATACCCTATACTCTATACCCTACACTCTATACCCCACACTCTATACCATACACTCTATACCCTACACTCTACACTCTATACCCTACACTCTATACCCTACACTCTATGCCCTACACTCTATACCCTACACTCTACACCCTACACTCTATACCCTACACTCTATACCATACACTCTATACCCTACACTCTACACTCTATACCCTACACTCTATACCCTACACTCTATACCCTACACTCTACACTCTATACCCTACACTCTATACCCTACACACTATGCCCTACACTCTATACCCTACACTCTACACCCTACACTCTATACCTTACACTCTATACCGTACACTCTATACCCTACACTCTATACCCTACACTCTACACTCTCTACCTTACACTCTCTACCCTACACTCTATACCCTACACTCTATACCCTACACTCTACACTCTATACCCTACACTCTACACTCTATACCCTACACTCTATACCCTACACTCTACACCCTACACTCTATACCCTACACTCTATACCCTACACTCTCCACTCTATACCCTACACTCTATACCCTACACTCTATACCCTACACTCTACACTCTATACCCTACACTCTATACCCTACACACTATGCCCTACACTCTATACCCTACACTCTACACCCTACACTCTATACCTTACACTCTATACCGTACACTCTATACCCTACACTCTATACCCTACACTCTATACCCTACACTCTACACCCTACACTCTATACCTTACACAATACACTCTATACCCTACACTCTATACCCTAAACTCTATACCCTACACTCTATACCATACACTCTATACCATACACTCTACACTCTATACCCTACACTCTACACCCTACACTCTATACCCTACACTCTATACCCTACACTCTACACCCTACACTCTATACCCTACACTCTATACCATACACTCTATACCCTACACTCTCCACTCTATACCCTACACTCTATACCCTACGCTCTATACCCTACACTCTACACTCTATACCCTACACTCTATACCCTACACACTATGCCCTACACTCTATACCCTACACTCTACACCCTACACTCTATACCCTACACTCTATACCGTACACTCTATACCCTACACTCTATACCCTACACTCTATACCCTACACTCTACACCCTACACTCTATACCTTACACAATACACTCTATACCCTACACTCTATACCCTACACTCTATGCCCTACACTCTATACCCTACACTCTATACCATACACTCTATACCCTACACTCTATACCGTACACTCTATACCCTACACTCTATACCCTACACTCTATACCCTACACTCTACACCCTACACTCTATACCTTACACTCTATACCCTACACTCTATACCCTACACTCTAAACTCTATACCCTACACTCTACACTCTATACCCTACACTCTATACCCTACACTCTATACCCTACACTCTACACTCTATACTCTACACTCTATACCCTACACTCTATACCCTACACTCTACACTCTATACCCTACACTCTATACCCTACACTCTATACCCTACACTCTACCCTCTATACCCTACACTCTATACCCTACACTCTATGCCCTACACTCTATACCCTACACTCTATACCCTACACACTATACCCTACACTCTACACTCTATACCCTACACTCTATTCCCTACACTCTATACCCTACACTCTACACTCTGTACCCTACACTCTATACCCTACACTCTATACCCTACACTCTACACTCTATACCCTACACTCTATACCATACACTCTATGCCCTACACTCTATACCCTACACTCTATACCCTACACTCTATACCCTACACTCTACACTCTATACCCTACACTCTATACCCTACACTCTATACCCTACACTCTACACTCTATACCCTACACTCTATACCCTACACTCTATGCCCTACACTCTACACCCTACACTCTATACCCTACACTCTATACCATACACTCTATACCCTACACTCTACACTCTATACCCTACACTCTAAACTCTATACCCTACACTCTATACCCAACACTCTATACCCTACACTCTATACCGTACACTCTATACCCTACACTCTACACTCTATACCCTACACTCTACTCTCTATACCCTGCACTCTATACACTACGCTCTATACCCTACACTCTATACCCTACACTCTACACTATATACCCTACACTCTATACCCTACACTCTACACTCTATACCCTACACTCTACACTCTATACCCTACACTTTATACCCTACACTCTATGCCCTACACTCTATACCCTACACTCTATACCCTACACTCTATACCCTACACTCTACACTCTATACCCTACACTCTATACCCTACACTCTATACCCTACACTCTACACCCTACACTCTATACCTTACACAATACACTCTATACCCTACACTCTATACCCTAAACTCTATACCCTACACTCTATACCATACACTCTATACCCTACACTCTACACTCTATACCCTACACTCTACACCCTACACTCTATACCCTACACTCTGTGCCCTACACTCTATACCCTACACTCTACACCCTACATTCTATACCCTACACTCTATACCATACACTCTATACCCTACACTCTACACCCTACACTCTACACTCTATACCCTACACTCTATACCCTACACTCTATACCCTACACTCTACACTCTATACCCTACACTCTATACCATACACTCTATACCCTGCACTCTACAATCTATACCCTACACTCTACACCCTACACTCTATACCTTACACTCTAATCCCTACACTCTACACTCTATACCCTACACTCTACACTCTTTACCCAACACTCTATACCCTACACTCTATACCCTACACTCTATACCCTACACTCTACACTCTATACCCTACACTCTACACTCTATACCCTGCACTCTATACCCTACACTCTATACCCTACACTCTATACCCTACACTCTACACTATATACCCTACACTCTATACCCTACACTCCACACTCTATACCCTACACTCTACACTCTATACCCTACACTCTATACCCTACACTCTATACCCTACACTCTATACCCTACACTCTATACCCCACACTCTATACCATACACTCTATACCCTACACTCTACACTCTATACCCTGCACTCTATACCCTACACTCTATACCCTACACTCTACACTATATACCCTAAACTCTATACCCTACACTCTACACTCTATACCCTACACTCTATACCCTACACTCTTTGCCCTACACTTTATGCCCTATACTCTATACCCTACACTCTATACCCCACACACTATACCATACACTCTATACCCTACACTCTACACTCTATACCCTACACTCTATACCCTACACTCTATGCCCTACACTCTATACCCTACACTCTACACCCTACACTCTATACCCTACACTCTATACCATACACTCTATACCCTACACTCTACACTCTATACCCTACACTCTACACCCTACACTGTTGACCCTACACTCTAATCCCTACACTCTACACTCTATACCCTACACTCTACACCCTACACTCTATACCCTACACTCTATACAATACACTCTATACCCTACACTCTCCACTCTATACCCTACACTCTATACCCTACGCTCTATACCCTACACTCTACACTCTATACCCTACACTCTATACCCTACACACTATGCCCTACACTCTATACCCTACACTCTACACCCTACACTCTATACCCTACACTCTATACCGTACACTCTATACCCTACACTCTATACCCTACACTCTATACCCTACACTCTACACCCTACACTCTATACCTTACACAATACACTCTATACCCTACACTCTATACCCTACACTCTATGCCCTACACTCTATACCCTACACTCTATACCATACACTCTATACCCTACACTCTATACCGTACACTCTATACCCTACACTCTATACCCTACACTCTATACCCTACACTCTACACCCTACACTCTATACCTTACACTCTATATCCTACACTCTATACCCTACACTCTAAACTCTATACCCTACACTCTACACTCTATACCCTACACTCTATACCCTACACTCTATACCCTACACTCTACACTCTATACTCTACACTCTATACCCTACACTCTATACCCTACACTCTACACTCTATACCCTACACTCTATACCCTACACTCTATACCCTACACTCTACCCTCTATACCCTACACTCTATACCCTACACTCTATGCCCTACACTCTATACCCTACACTCTATACCCTACACACTATACCCTACACTCTACACTCTATACCCTACACTCTATTCCCTACACTCTATACCCTACACTCTACACTCTGTACCCTACACTCTATACCCTACACTCTATACCCTACACTCTACACTCTATACCCTACACTCTATACCATACACTCTATGCCCTACACTCTATACCCTACACTCTATACCCTACACTCTATACCCTACACTCTACACTCTATACCCTACACTCTATACCCTACACTCTATACCCTACACTCTACACTCTATACCCTACACTCTATACCCTACACTCTATGCCCTACACTCTACACCCTACACTCTATACCCTACACTCTATACCATACACTCTATACCCTACACTCTACACTCTATACCCTACACTCTAAACTCTATACCCTACACTCTATACCCAACACTCTATACCCTACACTCTATACCCTACACTCTATACCCTACACTCTACACTCTATACCCTACACTCTACACTCTATACCCTGCACTCTATACCCTACGCTCTATACCCTACACTCTATACCCTACACTCTACACTATATACCCTACACTCTATACCCTACACTCTACACTCTATACCCTACACTCTACACTCTATACCCTACACTTTATACCCTACACTCTATGCCCTACACTCTATACCCTACACTCTATACCCTACACTCTATACCCTACACTCTACACTCTATACCCTACACTCTATACCCTACACTCTATACCCTACACTCTACACTCTATACCCTACACTCTATACCATACACTCTATACCCAACACTCTACACCCTACACTCTATACCCTACACTCTATACCATACACTCTATACCCTACACTCTACACTCTATACCCTACACTCTAAACTCTATACCCTACACTCTATACCCAACACTCTATACCCTACACTCTATACCCTACACTCTATACCCTACACTCTACACTCTATACCCTACACTCTACACTCTATACCCTGCACTCTATACCCTACGCTCTATACCCTACACTCTATACCCTACACTCTACACCCTACACTCTATACCCTACACTCTATACCATACACTCTATACCCTACACTATACACTCTATACCCTACACTCTACACCCTACACTGTAGACCCTACACTCTAATCCCTACACTCTACACTCTATACCCTACACTCTATACCCTACACTCTACACTCTCTACCTTACACTCTCTACCCTACACTCTATACCCTACACTCTATACCCTACACTCTACACTCTATACCCTACACTCTACACTCTATACCCTACACTCTATACCCTACACTCTACACCCTACACTCTATACCCTACACTCTATACCCTACACTCTCCACTCTATACCCTACACTCTATACCCTACACTCTATACCCTACACTCTACACTCTATACCCTACACTCTATACCCTACACACTATGCCCTACACTCTATACCCTACACTCTACACCCTACACTCTATACCTTACACTCTATACCGTACACTCTATACCCTACACTCTATACCCTACACTCTATACCCTACACTCTACACCCTACACTCTATACCTTACACAATACACTCTATACCCTACACTCTATACCATACACTCTATACCATACACTCTACACTCTATACCCTACACTCTACACCCTACACTCTATACCCTACACTCTATGCCCTACACTCTATACCCTACACTCTACACCCTACATTCTATACCCTACACTCTATACCATACACTCTATACCCTACACTCTACACCCTACACTCTACACTCTATACCCTACACTCTATACCCTACACTCTATACCCTACACTCTACACTCTATACCCTACACTCTATACCATACACTCTATACCCTGCACTCTACACTCTATACCCTACACTCCACACCCTACACTCTATACCTTACACTCTAATCCCTACACTCTACACTCTATACCCTACACTCTACACTCTTTACCCAACACTCTATACCCTACACTCTATACCCTACACTCTATACCCTACACTCTACACTCTATACCCTACACTCTACACTCTATACCCTGCACTCTATACCCTACACTCTATACCCTACACTCTATACCCTACACTCTACACTATATATCCTACACTCTATACCCTACACTCTACACTCTATACCCTACACTCTACACTCTATACCCTACACTCTATACCCTACACTCTATACCCTACACTCTATACCCTACACTCTATACCCCACACTCTATACCATACACTCTATACCCTACACTCTACACTCTATACCCTGCACTCTATACCCTACACTCTATACCCTACACTCTATACCCTACACTCTACACTATATACCCTACACTCTATACCCTACACTCTATACCCTACACTCTACACTCTATACCCTACACTCTATACCCTACACTCTTTGCCCTACACTTTATACCCTATACTCTATACCCTACACTCTATACCCCACACTCTATACCATACACTCTATACCCTACACTCTACACTCTATACCCTACACTCTATACCCTACACTCTATGCCCTACACTCTATACCCTACACTCTACACCCTACACTCTATACCCTACACTCTATACCATACACTCTATACCCTACACTCTACACTCTATACCCTACACTCTATACCCTACACTCTATACCCTACACTCTACACTCTATACCCTACACTCTATACCCTACACACTATGCCCTACACTCTATACCCTACACTCTACACCCTACACTCTATACCTTACACTCTATACCGTACACTCTATACCCTACACTCTATACCCTACACTCTACACTCTCTACCTTACACTCTCTACCCTACACTCTATACCCTACACTCTATACCCTACACTCTACACTCTATACCCTACACTCTACACTCTATACCCTACACTCTATACCCTACACTCTACACCCTACACTCTATACCCTACACTCTATACCCTACACTCTCCACTCTATACCCTACACTCTATACCCTACACTCTATACCCTACACTCTACACTCTATACCCTACACTCTATACCCTACACACTATGCCCTACACTCTATACCCTACACTCTACACCCTACACTCTATACCTTACACTCTATACCGTACACTCTATACCCTACACTCTATACCCTACACTCTATACCCTACACTCTACACCCTACACTCTATACCTTACACAATACACTCTATACCCTACACTCTATACCCTAAACTCTATACCCTACACTCTATACCATACACTCTATACCATACACTCTACACTCTATACCCTACACTCTACACCCTACACTCTATACCCTACACTCTATGCCCTACACTCTATACCCTACACTCTACACCCTACATTCTATACCCTACACTCTATACCATACACTCTATACCCTACACTCTACACCCTACACTCTACACTCTATACCCTACACTCTATACCCTACACTCTATACCCTACACTCTACACTCTATACCCTACACTCTATACCATACACTCTATACCCTGCACTCTACACTCTATACCCTACACTCCACACCCTACACTCTATACCTTACACTCTAATCCCTACACTCTACACTCTATACCCTACACTCTACACTCTTTACCCAACACTCTATACCCTACACTCTATACCCTACACTCTATACCCTACACTCTACACTCTATACCCTACACTCTACACTCTATACCCTGCACTCTATACCCTACACTCTATACCCTACACTCTATACCCTACACTCTACACTATATATCCTACACTCTATACCCTACACTCTACACTCTATACCCTACACTCTACACTCTATACCCTACACTCTATACCCTACACTCTATACCCTACACTCTATACCCTACACTCTATACCCCACACTCTATACCATACACTCTATACCCTACACTCTACACTCTATACCCTGCACTCTATACCCTACACTCTATACCCTACACTCTATACCCTACACTCTACACTATATACCCTACACTCTATACCCTACACTCTATACCCTACACTCTACACTCTATACCCTACACTCTATACCCTACACTCTTTGCCCTACACTTTATACCCTATACTCTATACCCTACACTCTATACCCCACACTCTATACCATACACTCTATACCCTACACTCTACACTCTATACCCTACACTCTATACCCTACACTCTATGCCCTATACTCTATACCCTACACTCTACACCCTACACTCTATACCCTACACTCTATACCATACACTCTATACCCTACACTCTACACTCTATACCCTACACTCTACACCCTACACTGTTGACCCTACACTCTAATCCCTACACTCTACACTCTATACCCTACACTCTACACCCTACACTCTATACCCTACACTCTATACCATACACTCTATACCCTACACTCTCCACTCTATACCCTACACTCTATACCCTACACTCTATACCCTACACTCTACACTCTATACCCTACACTCTATACCCTACACACTATGCCCTACACTCTATACCCTACACTCTACACCCTACACTCTATACCCTACACTCTATACCGTACACTCTATACCCTACACTCTATACCCTACACTCTATACCCTACACTCTACACCCTACACTCTATACCTTACACAATACACTCTATACCCTACACTCTATACCCTACACTCTATGCCCTACACTCTATACCCTACACTCTATACCATACACTCTATACCCTACACTCTATACCGTACACTCTATACCCTACACTCTATACCCTACACTCTATACCCTACACTCTACACCCTACACTCTATACCTTACACTCTATACCCTACACTCTATACCCTACACTCCAAACTCTATACCCTACACTCTACACTCTATACCCTACACTCTATACCCTACACTCTATACCCTACACTCTACACTCTATACCCTACACTCTATACCCTACACTCTATACCCTACACTCTACACTCTATACCCTACACTCTATACCCTACACTCTATACCCTACACTCTACACTCTATACCCTACACTCTATACCCTACACTCTATGCCCTACACTCTATACCCTACACTCTATACCCTACACTCTATACCCTACACTCTACACTCTATACCCTACACTCTATTCCCTACACTCTATACCCTACACTCTACACTCTGTACCCTACACTCTATACCCTACACGCTATACCCTACACTCTACACTCTATACCCTACACTCTATACCATACACTCTATGCCCTACACTCTATACCCTACACTCTATACCCTACACTCTATACCCTACACTCTACACTCTATACCCTACACTCTATACCCTACACTCTATACCCTACACTCTACACTCTATACCCTACACTCTATACCCTACACTCTATGCCCTACACTCTATACCCTACACTCTATACCCTACACTCTATACCCTACACTCTATACCCTACACTCTAAACTCTATACCCTACACTCTATACCCTACACTCTATGCCCTACACTCTATACCCTACACTCTATACCCTACACTCTATACCCTACACTCTACACTCTATACCCTACACTCTATACCCCACACTCTATACCCTACACTCTAATCCCTAAACTCTACACTCTATACCCTACACTCTATACCCTACACTCTACACTCTATACCTTACACTCTACACTCTATTCCCTACACTCTATACCCTACACTCTATACCCTACACTCTACACTCTATACCCTACACTCTATACCCTACACTCTATGCCCTATACTCTATACCCTACACTCTACACCCTACACTCTATACCCTACACTCTATACCCTACACTCTACACTCTATACCCTACACTCTATACCCTACACTCTATACCCTACACTCTACACTCTATACCCTACACTCTATACCCTACACTCTATGCCCTACACTCTATTCCCTACACTCTATACCCTACACTCTACACTCTATACCCTACACTCTATACCCTACACTCTATACCCTACACTCTAATCCCTACACTTTACACTCTATACCCTACACTCTATACCCTACACTCTACACTCTATACCTTACATTCTACACTCTATTCCCTACACTCTATACCCTACACTCTATACCCTACACTCTATACCATACACTCTATACCCAACACTCTACACCCTACACTCTATACCCTACACTCTATACCATACACTCTAAACCCTACACTCTACACTCTATACCCTACACTCTAAACTCTATACCCTACACTCTATACCCTACACTCTATACCCTACACTCTATACCCTACACTCTATACTCTACACTCTACACTCTATACCCTACACTCTACACTCTATACCCTACACTCTATACCCAACACTCTATACCCTACACTCTATACCCTACACTCTATACCCTACACTCTATACCCTACGCTCTATACCCTACACTCTACACTCTATGCCCTACACTCTACACTCTATACCCTACACTCTACACTCTATACACTACACTCTACACTCTATACCCTACACTCTATACCCTACACTCTATACCCTACACTCTACACTATATGCCCTTCACTCTACACTCTATACCTTACACTCTACACTCTATTCCCTACACTCTATACCCTACACTCTATACCCTACACCCTACACTCTCTACCCTACACTCTCTACCCTACACTCTATACCCTACACTCTATACCCTACACTCTACACTCTATACCCTACACTCTACACTCTATACCCTACACTCTATACCCTACACTCTATACCCTACACTCTACACTCTATGCCCTACACTCTACACTCTATACCCTACACTATATACCCTACACTCTATACCCTACACTCTACACTCTATACCCTACACTCTATACCCTACACTCTATGCCCTACACTCTATACCCTACACTCTATACCCTACACTCTATACCCTACACTCTATATCCTACACTCTACACTCTATACCCTACACTCTATACCCTACACTCTATACCCTACACTCTACACTCTATACCCTACACTCTATACCCTACACTCTATACCCTACACTCTACACTCTATACCCTACACTCTATACCCTACACTCTATGCCCTACACTCTACACTCTATACCCTACACTCTATACCCTACACTCTATACCCTACACTCTACACTCTATACCCTACACTCTATACCCTACACTCTATGCCCTACACTCTATACCCTACACTCTATACCCCACACTCTATACCCTACACTCTATACCCTACACTCTACACTCTATACCCTACACTCTATACCCTACACTCTATACCCTACACTCTACACTCTATACCCTACACTCTATACCCTACACTCTATGCCCTACACTCTATACCCTACACTCTATACCCTACACTCTATACCCTACACTTTACGCCCTACACTCTATACCCTACACTCTATACCCTACACTCTAATCCCTACACTCTACACTCTATACCCTACACTCTATACCCTACACTCTACACTCTATACCTTACACTCTACACTCTATTCCCTACACTCTATACCCTACATTCTATACCCTACACTCTATACCCTACACTCTATACCCAACACTCAACACCCTACACTCTATACCCTACACTCCATACCATACACTCTATACCCTACACTCTACACTCTATACCCTACACTCTAAACTCTATACCCTACACTCTATACCCTACACTCTATACCCTACACTCTATACCCTACACTCTACACTCTATACCCTACACTCTACACTCTATACCCTACACTCTATACCCTACACTCTACACTCTATACCCTACACTCTATACTCTACACTCTACACTCTATACCCTACACTCTATACCCTACACTCTATGCCCTACACTCTATACCCTACACTCTATACCCTACACTCTACACTCTATACCCTACACTCTATACCCTACACCCTACACTCTATACCCTACACTCTATACCCTACACTCTATACCCTACACTCTATACCCTACACTCTATACCCTACACTCTACACTCTATACCCTACACTCTAAACTCTATACCCTACACTCTATACCCAACACTCTATACCCTACACTCTATACCCTACACTGTATACCCTACACTCTACACTCTATACCCTACACTCTACACTCTATACCCTGCACTCTATACCCTACGCTCTATACCCTACACTCTATAACCTACACTCTACACCCTACACTCTATACCCTACACTCTATACCATACACTCTATACCCTACACTATACACTCTATACCCTACACTCTACACCCTACACTGTAGACCCTACACTCTAATCCCTACACTCTACACTCTATACCCTACACTCTATACCCTACACTCTACACTCTCTACCTTACACTCTCTACCCTACACTCTATACCCTACACTCTATACCCTACACTCTACACTCTATACCCTACACTCTACACTCTATACCCTACACTCTATACCCTACACTCTACACCCTACACTCTATACCCTACACTCTATACCCTACACTCTCCACTCTATACCCTACACTCTATACCCTACACTCTATACCCTACACTCTACACTCTATACCCTACACTCTATACCCTACACACTATGCCCTACACTCTATACCCTACACTCTACACCCTACACTCTATACCTTACACTCTATACCGTACACTCTATACCCTACACTCTATACCCTACACTCTACACCCTACACTCTATACCTTACACAATACACTCTATACCCTACACTCTATACCCTAAACTCTATACCCTACACTCTATACCATACACTCTATACCATACACTCTACACTCTATACCCTACACTCTACACCCTACACTCTATACCCTACACTCTATGCCCTACACTCTATACCCTACACTCTACACCCTACATTCTATACCCTACACTCTATACCATACACTCTATACCCTACACTCTACACCCTACACTCTACACTCTATACCCTACACTCTATACCCTACACTCTATACCCTACACTCTACACTCTATACCCTACACTCTATACCATACACTCTATACCTTACACTCTAATCCCTACACTCTACACTCTATACCCTACACTCTACACTCTTTACCCAACACTCTATACCCTACACTCTATACCCTACACTCTATACCCTACACTCTACACTCTATACCCTACACTCTACACTCTATACCCTGCACTCTATACCCTACACTCTACACTCTATACCCTACACTCTATACCCTACACTCTATACCCTACACTCTACACTCTATACCCTACACTCTATACCATACACTCTATACCCTACACTCTACACCCTACACTCTACACTCTATACCCTACACTCTATACCCTACACTCTATACCCTACACTCTACACTCTATACCCTACACTCTATACCATACACTCTATACCCTGCACTCTACACTCTATACCCTACACTCCACACCCTACACTCTATACCTTACACTCTAATCCCTACACTCTACACTCTATACCCTACACTCTACACTCTTTACCCAACACTCTATACCCTACACTCTATACCCTACACTCTATACCCTACACTCTACACTCTATACCCTACACTCTACACTCTATACCCTGCACTCTATACCCTACACTCTATACCCTACACTCTATACCCTACACTCTACACTATATATCCTACACTCTATACCCTACACTCTACACTCTATACCCTACACTCTACACTCTATACCCTACACTCTATACCCTACACTCTATACCCTACACTCTATACCCTACACTCTATACCCCACACTCTATACCATACACTCTATACCCTACACTCTACACTCTATACCCTGCACTCTATACCCTACACTCTATACCCTACACTCTATACCCTACACTCTACACTATATACCCTACACTCTATACCCTACACTCTATACCCTACACTCTACACTCTATACCCTACACTCTATACCCTACACTCTTTGCCCTACACTTTATACCCTATACTCTATACCCTACACTCTATACCCCACACTCTATACCATACACTCTTTACCCTACACTCTACACTCTATACCCTACACTCTATACCCTATACTCTATGCCCTATACTCTATACCCTACACTCTACACCCTACACTCTATACCCTACACTCTATACCATACACTCTATACCCTACACTCTACACTCTATACCCTACACTCTACACCCTACACTGTTGACCCTACACTCTAATCCCTACACTCTACACTCTATACCCTACACTCTACACCCTACACTCTATACCCTACACTCTATACCATACACTCTATACCCTACACTCTCCACTCTATACCCTACACTCTATACCCTACACTCTATACCCTACACTCTACACTCTATACCCTACACTCTATACCCTACACACTATGCCCTACACTCTATACCCTACACTCTACACCCTACACTCTATACCCTACACTCTATACCGTACACTCTATACCCTACACTCTATACCCTACACTCTATACCCTACACTCTACACCCTACACTCTATACCTTACACAATACACTCTATACCCTACACTCTATACCCTACACTCTATGCCCTACACTCTATACCCTACACTCTATACCATACACTCTATACCCTACACTCTATACCGTACACTCTATACCCTACACTCTATACCCTACACTCTATACCCTACACTCTACACCCTACACTCTATACCTTACACTCTATACCCTACACTCTATACCCTACACTCCAAACTCTATACCCTACACTCTACACTCTATACCCTACACTCTATACCCTACACTCTATACCCTACACTCTACACTCTATACCCTACACTCTATACCCTACACTCTATACCCTACACTCTACACTCTATACCCTACACTCTATACCCTACACTCTATACCCTACACTCTACACTCTATACCCTACACTCTATACCCTACACTCTATGCCCTACACTCTATACCCTACACTCTATACCCTACACTCTATACCCTACACTCTACACTCTATACCCTACACTCTATTCCCTACACTCTATACCCTACACTCTACACTCTGTACCCTACACTCTATACCCTACACTCTATACCCTACACTCTACACTCTATACCCTACACTCTATACCCTACACTCTATGCCCTACACTCTATACCCTACACTCTATACCCTACACTCTATACCCTACACTCTACACTCTATACCCTACACTCTATTCCCTACACTCTATACCCTACACTCTACACTCTGTACCCTACACTCTATACCCTACACGCTATACCCTACACTCTACACTCTATACCCTACACTCTATACCATACACTCTATGCCCTACACTCTATACCCTACACTCTATACCCTACACTCTATACCCTACACTCTACACTCTATACCCTACACTCTATACCCTACACTCTATACCCTACACTCTACACTCTATACCCTACACTCTATACCCTACACTCTATGCCCTACACTCTATACCCTACACTCTATACCCTACACTCTATACCCTACACTCTATACCCTACACTCTAAACTCTATACCCTACACTCTATACCCTACACTCTATGCCCTACACTCTATACCCTACACTCTATACCCTACACTCTATACCCTACACTCTACACTCTATACCCTACACTCTATACCCCACACTCTATACCCTACACTCTAATCCCTACACTCTACACTCTATACCCTACACTCTATACCCTACACTCTACACTCTATACCTTACACTCTACACTCTATTCCCTACACTCTATACCCTACACTCTATACCCTACACTCTACACTCTATACCCTACACTCTATACCCTACACTCTATGCCCTATACTCTACACCCTACACTCTACACCCTACACTCTATACCCTACACTCTATACCCTACACTCTACACTCTATACCCTACACTCTATACCCTACACTCTATACCCTACACTCTACACTCTATACCCTACACTCTATACCCTACACTCTATGCCCTACACTCTATTCCCTACACTCTATACCCTACACTCTACACTCTATACCCTACACTCTATACCCTACACTCTATACCCTACACTCTAATCCCTACACTTTACACTCTATACCCTACACTCTATACCCTACACTCTACACTCTATACCTTACATTCTACACTCTATTCCCTACACTCTATACCCTACACTCTATACCCTACACTCTATACCATACACTCTATACCCAACACTCTACACCCTACACTCTATACCCTACACTCTATACCATACACTCTATACCCTACACTCTACACTCTATACCCTACACTCTAAACTCTATACCCTACACTCTATACCCTACACTCTATACCCTACACTCTATACCCTACACTCTATACTCTACACTCTACACTCTATACCCTACACTCTACACTCTATACCCTACACTCTATACCCAACACTCTATACCCTACACTCTATACCCTACACTCTATACCCTACACTCTATACCCTACGCTCTATACCCTACACTCTACACTCTATGCCCTACACTCTACACTCTATACCCTACACTCTACACTCTATACACTACACTCTACACTCTATACCCTACACTCTATACCCTACACTCTATACCCTACACTCTACACTATATGCCCTTCACTCTACACTCTATACCTTACACTCTACACTCTATTCCCTACACTCTATACCCTACACTCTATACCCTACACCCTACACTCTCTACCCTACACTCTCTACCCTACACTCTATACCCTACACTCTATACCCTACACTCTACACTCTATACCCTACACTCTACACTCTATACCCTACACTCTATACCCTACACTCTATACCCTACACTCTACACTCTATGCCCTACACTCTACACTCTATACCCTACACTATATACCCTACACTCTATACCCTACACTCTACACTCTATACCCTACACTCTATACCCTACACTCTATGCCCTACACTCTATACCCTACACTCTATACCCTACACTCTATACCCTACACTCTATATCCTACACTCTACACTCTATACCCTACACTCTATACCCTACACTCTATACCCTACACTCTACACTCTATACCCTACACTCTATACCCTACACTCTATACCCTACACTCTACACTCTATACCCTACACTCTATACCCTACACTCTATGCCCTACACTCTACACTCTATACCCTACACTCTATACCCTACACTCTATACCCTACACTCTACACTCTATACCCTACACTCTATACCCTACACTCTATGCCCTACACTCTATACCCTACACTCTATACCCCACACTCTATACCCTACACTCTATACCCTACACTCTACACTCTATACCCTACACTCTATACCCTACACTCTATACCCTACACTCTACACTCTATACCCTACACTCTATACCCTACACTCTATGCCCTACACTCTATACCCTACACTCTATACCCTACACTCTATACCCTACACTCTACGCCCTACACTCTATACCCTACACTCTATACCCTACACTCTAATCCCTACACTCTACACTCTATACCCTACACTCTATACCCTACACTCTACACTCTATACCTTACACTCTACACTCTATTCCCTACACTCTATACCCTACATTCTATACCCTACACTCTATACCCTACACTCTATACCCAACACTCAACACCCTACACTCTATACCCTACACTCCATACCATACACTCTATACCCTACACTCTACACTCTATACCCTACACTCTAAACTCTATACCCTACACTCTATACCCTACACTCTATACCCTACACTCTATACCCTACACTCTACACTCTATACCCTACACTCTACACTCTATACCCTACACTCTATACCCTACACTCTACACTCTATACCCTACACTCTATACTCTACACTCTACACTCTATACCCTACACTCTATACCCTACACTCTATGCCCTACACTCTATACCCTACACTCTATACCCTACACTCTACACTCTATACCCTACACTCTATACCCTACACCCTACACTCTATACCCTACACTCTATACCCTACACTCTATACCCTACACTCTATACCCTACACTCTATACCCTACACTCTACACTCTATACCCTACACTCTAAACTCTATACCCTACACTCTATACCCAACACTCTATACCCTACACTCTATACCCTACACTGTATACCCTACACTCTACACTCTATACCCTACACTCTACACTCTATACCCTGCACTCTATACCCTACGCTCTATACCCTACACTCTATAACCTACACTCTACACCCTACACTCTATACCCTACACTCTATACCATACACTCTATACCCTACACTATACACTCTATACCCTACACTCTACACCCTACACTGTAGACCCTACACTCTAATCCCTACACTCTACACTCTATACCCTACACTCTATACCCTACACTCTACACTCTCTACCTTACACTCTCTACCCTACACTCTATACCCTACACTCTATACCCTACACTCTACACTCTATACCCTACACTCTACACTCTATACCCTACACTCTATACCCTACACTCTACGCCCTACACTCTATACCCTACACTCTATACCCTACACTCTCCACTCTATACCCTACACTCTATACCCTACACTCTATACCCTACACTCTACACTCTATACCCTACACTCTATACCCTACACACTATGCCCTACACTCTATACCCTACACTCTACACCCTACACTCTATACCTTACACTCTATACCGTACACTCTATACCCTACACTCTATACCCTACACTCTATACCCTACACTCTACACCCTACACTCTATACCTTACACAATACACTCTATACCCTACACTCTATACCCTAAACTCTATACCCTACACTCTATACCATACACTCTATACCATACACTCTACACTCTATACCCTACACTCTACACCCTACACTCTATACCCTACACTCTATGCCCTACACTCTATACCCTACACTCTACACCCTACATTCTATACCCTACACTCTATACCATACACTCTATACCCTACACTCTACACCCTACACTCTACACTCTATACCCTACACTCTATACCCTACACTCTATACCCTACACTCTACACTCTATACCCTACACTCTATACCATACACTCTATACCTTACACTCTAATCCCTACACTCTACACTCTATACCCTACACTCTACACTCTTTACCCAACACTCTATACCCTACACTCTATACCCTACACTCTACACCCTACACTCTATACCTTACACAATACACTCTATACCCTACACTCTATACCCTAAACTCTATACCCTACACTCTATACCATACACTCTATACCATACACTCTACACTCTATACCCTACACTCTACACCCTACACTCTATACCCTACACTCTATGCCCTACACTCTATACCCTACACTCTACACCCTACATTCTATACCCTACACTCTATACCATACACTCTATACCCTACACTCTACACCCTACACTCTACACTCTATACCCTACACTCTATACCCTACACTCTATACCCTACACTCTACACTCTATACCCTACACTCTATACCATACACTCTATACCTTACACTCTAATCCCTACACTCTACACTCTATACCCTACACTCTACACTCTTTACCCAACACTCTATACCCTACACTCTATACCCTACACTCTATACCCTACACTCTACACTCTATACCCTACACTCTACACTCTATACCCTGCACTCTATACCCTACACTCTATACCCTACACTCTATACCCTACACTCTACACTATATATCCTACACTCTATACCCTACACTCTACACTCTATACCCTACACTCTACACTCTATACCCTACACTCTATACCCTACACTCTATACCCTACACTCTATACCCTACACTCTATACCCCACACTCTATACCATACACTCTATACCCTACACTCTACACTCTATACCCTGCACTCTATACCCTACACTCTATACCCTACACTCTATACCCTACACTCTACACTATATACCTTACACTCTATACCCTACACTCTATACCCTACACTCTACACTCTATACCCTACACTCTATACCCTACACTCTTTGCCCTACACTTTATACCCTATACTCTATACCCTACACTCTATACCCCACACTCTATACCATACACTCTATACCCTACACTCTACACTCTATACCCTACACTCTATACCCTACACTCTATGCCCTACACTCTATACCCTACACTCTACACCCTACACTCTATACCCTACACTCTATACCATACACTCTATACCCTACACTCTACACTCTATACCCTACACTCTACACCCTACACTGTTGACCCTACACTCTAATCCCTACACTCTACACTCTATACCCTACACTCTACACCCTACACTCTATACCCTACACTCTATACCATACACTCTATACCCTACACTCTCCACTCTATACCCTACACTCTATACCCTACACTCTATACCCTACACTCTACACTCTATACCCTACACTCTATACCCTACACACTATGCCCTACACTCTATACCCTACACTCTACACCCTACACTCTATACCCTACACTCTATACCGTACACTCTATACCCTACACTCTATACCCTACACTCTATACCCTACACTCTACACCCTACACTCTATACCTTACACAATACACTCTATACCCTACACTCTATACCCTACACTCTATGCCCTACACTCTATACCCTACACTCTATACCATACACTCTATACCCTACACTCTATACCGTACACTCTATACCCTACACTCTATACCCTACACTCTATACCCTACACTCTACACCCTACACTCTATACCTTACACTCTATACCCTACACTCTATACCCTACACTCTAAACTCTATACCCTACACTCTACACTCTATACCCTACACTCTATACCCTACACTCTATACCCTACACTCTACACTCTATACCCTACACTCTATACCCTACACTCTATACCCTACACTCTACACTCTATACCCTACACTCTATACCCTACACTCTATACCCTACACTCTACACTCTATACCCTACACTCTATACCCTACACTCTATGCCCTACACTCTATACCCTACACTCTATACCCTACACTCTATACCCTACACTCTATACCCTACACTCTATTCCCTACACTCTATACCCTACACTCTACACTCTGTACCCTACACTCTATACCCTACACGCTATACCCTACACTCTACACTCTATACCCTACACTCTATACCATACACTCTATGCCCTACACTCTATACCCTACACTCTATACCCTACACTCTATACCCTACACTCTACACTCTATACCCTACACTCTATACCCTACACTCTATACCCTACACTCTACACTCTATACCCTACACTCTATACCCTACACTCTATGCCCTACACTCTATACCCTACACTCTATACCCTACACTCTATACCCTACACTCTATACCCTACACTCTAAACTCTATACCCTACACTCTATACCCTACACTCTATGCCCTACACTCTATACCCTACACTCTATACCCTACACTCTATACCCTACACTCTACACTCTATACCCTACACTCTATACCCCACACTCTATACCCTACACTCTAATCCCTACACTCTACACTCTATACCCTACACTCTATACCCTACACTCTACACTCTATACCTTACACTCTACACTCTATTCCCTACACTCTATACCCTACACTCTATACCCTACACTCTACACTCTATACCCTACACTCTATACCCTACACTCTATGCCCTATACTCTATACCCTACACTCTACACCCTACACTCTATACCCTACACTCTATACCCTACACTCTACACTCTATACCCTACACTCTATACCCTACACTCTATACCCTACACTCTACACTCTATACCCTACACTCTATATCCTACACTCTATGCCCTACACTCTATTCCCTACACTCTATACCCTACACTCTACACTCTATACCCTACTCTCTATACCCTACACTCTATACCCTACACTCTAATCCCTACACTCTACACTCTATACCCTACACTCTATACCCTACACTCTACACTCTATACCTTACATTCTACACTCTATTCCCTACACTCTATACCCTACACTCTATACCCTACACTCTATACCATACACTCTATACCCAACACTCTACACCCTACACTCTATACCCTACACTCTATACCATACACTCTATACCCTACACTCTACACTCTATACCCTACACTCTAAACTCTATACCCTACACTCTATACCCTACACTCTATACCCTACACTCTATACCCTACACTCTATACTCTACACTCTACACTCTATACCCTACACTCTACACTCTATACCCTACACTCTATACCCAACACTCTATACCCTACACTCTATACCCTACACTCTATACCCTATACTCTATACCCTACGCTCTATACCCTACACTCTACACTCTATGCCCTACACTCTACACTCTATACCCTACACTCTACACTCTATACACTACACTCTACACTCTATACCCTACACTCTATACCCTACACTCTATACCCTACACTCTACACTATATGCCCTTCACTCTACACTCTATACCTTACACTCTACACTCTATTCCCTACACTCTATACCCTACACTCTATACCCTACACCCTACACTCTCTACCCTACACTCTCTACCCTACACTCTATACCCTACACTCTATACCCTACACTCTACAATCTATACCCTACACTCTACACTCTATACCCTACACTCTATACCCTACACTCTATACCCTACACTCTACACTCTATGCCCTACACTCTACACTCTATACCCTACACTATATACCCTACACTCTATACCCTACACTCTACACTCTATACCCTACACTCTATACCCTACACTCTATGCCCTACACTCTATACCCTACACTCTATACCCTACACTCTATACCCTACACTCTATATCCTACACTCTACACTCTATACCCTACACTCTATACCCTACACTCTATACCCTACACTCTACACTCTATACCCTACACTCTATACCCTACACTCTATACCCTACACTCTACACTCTATACCCTACACTCTATACCCTACACTCTATGCCCTACACTCTACACTCTATACCCTACACTCTATACCCTACACTCTATACCCTACACTCTACACTCTATACCCTACACTCTATACCCTACACTCTATGCCCTACACTCTATACCCTACACTCTATACCCCACACTCTATACCCTACACTCTATACCCTACACTCTACACTCTATACCCTACACTCTATACCCTACACTCTATACCCTACACTCTACACTCTATACCCTACACTCTATACCCTACACTCTATGCCCTACACTCTATACCCTACACTCTATACCCTACACTCTATACCCTACACTCTACACTCTATGCCCTACACTCTATACCCTACACTCTATACCCTACACTCTAATCCCTACACTCTACACTCTATACCCTACACTCTATACCCTACACTCTACACTCTATACCTTACACTCTACACTCTATTCCCTACACTCTATACCCTACACTCTATACCCTACACTCTATACCCTACACTCTATACCCAACACTCAACACCCTACACTCTATACCCTACACTCCATACCATACACTCTATACCCTACACTCTACACTCTATACCCTACACTCTAAACTCTATACCCTACACTCTATACCCTACACTCTATACCCTACACTCTATACCCTACACTCTACACTCTATACCCTACACTCTACACTCTATACCCTACACTCTATACCCTACACTCTATACCCTACACTCTACACTCTATACCCTACACTCTATACTCTACACTCTACACTCTATACCCTACACTCTATACCCTACACTCTATGCCCTACACTCTATACCCTACACTCTATACCCTACACTCTACACTCTATACCCTACACTCTATACCCTACACCCTACACTCTATACCCTACACTCTATACGCTACACTCTATACCCTACACTCTATACCCTACACTCTATACCCTACACTCTACACTCTATACCCTACACTCTATACCCTACACTCTATACCCTACACTCTATACCCTACACTCTACACTCTATACCCTACACTCTATAACATACACTCTATACCCTACACTATATACCCTACACTCTACACTCTATACCCTACACTCTATACCATACAATCTATACCCTACACTCTATACCATACACGCTATACAATACACTCTATACCCTACACTCTACACCCTACACTCTATACATTACACTCTATACCCTACACTCTATACCCTACAATCTAAACTCTATACCCTACACTCTACACCCTACACTCTATAACATACACTCTATACCCTACACTCTATACCCTACACTCTATACCATACACTCTACACTCTATACCCTACACTCTATACCATACACTCTACACCATATACTCTATAGCATACACTCTATACCCTACACTCTATACCCTACACTCTATACCCTACACTCTATACAATACACTATGCACTATATACCCTACACTCTACACTTTATACCCTACACTCTATACCCTACACTCTATACCCTACACTCTATACCCTACACTCTACACTCTATACACTACACTCCATAGCCTACACTCTACAATCTATACCCTTCACTCTATACCCTACACTCTATAGCCTACAGTCTATACCCTACACTCTATACCCTACACTCTACACTCTATACCTTACACTCTACACTCTATTCCCTACACTCTATACCCTACACTCTATACCCTACACTTTATACCCTACACTCTATAGCCTACACTCTACACAATACACTCTATACCCCACACTCTATACCATACACTCTATACCCTACACTCTACACTCTATACCCTACACTCTACACCCTACACTCTATACCCTACACTCTAATCCCTACACTCTACACTCTATACCCTACACTGTATACCCTACACTCTACACTCTATACCTTACACTCTACACTCTATTCCCTACACTCTATACCCTACACTCTATACCCTACACTCTATACCCTACACTCTACACTACATACCCTACACTCTATACCATACACTCTATACCCTACACTCTACACTCTATACCCTACACTCTATACCCTACACTCTTTGCCCTACACTCTATACCCTACACTCTATACCCTACACTCTATACCCTACACTCTATACCATACACTCTATACCCTACACTCTACACTCTATACCCTACACTCTACACCCTACACTCTATACCCTACACTCTATGCCCTACACTCTATACCCTACACTCTACACCCTACATTCTATACCCTACACTCTATACCATACACTCTATACCCTACACTCTACACTCTATACCCTACACTCTACACTCTACACTCTATACCCTACACTCTAATCCCTACACTCTACACTCTATACCCTACACTCTATACCCTACACTCTACACTCTCTACCCTACACTCTCTACCCTCCACTCTATACCCTACACTGTACACTCTATACCCTACACTCTACACTCTATACCCTACACTCTATACCCTACACTCTATACCCTACACTCTATACCCTACACTCTACACTCTATACCCTACACTCTATGCCCTACACTCTATACCCTACACTCTACACCCTACACTCTATACCCTAAACTCTATACCATACACTCTATACCCTGCACTCTACACTCTATACTCTACACTCTACACTCTAATCCCTACACTCTACACTCTATACCCTACACTCTACACTCTTTACTCAACACTCTTTACCCTACACTCTATACCCTACACTCTATACCCTACACTCTATACCCTACACTCTACACTCTATACCCTACACTCTACACTCTATACCCTGCACTCTATACCCTACACTCTATACCCTACACTCTATACCCTACACTCTACACTATATACCCTACACTCTATAACCTACACTCTATACCCTACACTCTACACTCTATACCCTACACTCTATACCCTACACTCTTTGCCCTACACTCTATACCCCACACTCTATACCATACACTCTATACCCTACACTCTACACTCTATACCCTACACTCTGTACCCTACAATCTATGCCCTACACTCTATACCCTACACTCTACACCCTACACTCTATACCCTACACTCTATACCATACACTCTATACCCTACACTCTACACTCAATACCCTACACTCTACACCCTACACTCTATACCCTACACTCTAATCCCTACACTCTACACTCTATACCCTACACTCTATACCCTACACTCTACACTCTCTACCTTACACTCTCTACCCTACACTCTATACCCTACACTCTATACCCTACACTCTACACTCTATACCCTACACTCTACACTCTATACCCTACACTCTATACCCTAAACTCTCCACTCTATACCCTACACTCTATACCCTACACTCTATACCCTACACTCTACACTCTATACCCAACACTCTATACCCTACACCCTATGCCCTACACTCTATACCCTACACTCTACACCCTACACTCTATACCGTGCACTCTATACCCTACACTTTATACCCTACACTCTATACCCTACACTCTACACCCTACACTCTATACCTTACACTCTACACTCTATACCCTACACTCTATACCCTACACCCTATGCCCTACACTCTATACCCTACACTCTATACCATACACTCTATACCCTACACTCTATACCGTACACTCTATACCCTACACGCTATACCCTACACTCTATACCCTACACTCTACACCCTACACTCTATACCTTACACTCTATACCCTACACTCTATACCCTACACTCTAAACTCTATACCCTACACTCTACACTCTATACCCTACACTCTATACCCTACACTCTATACCCTACACTCTATACCTAACACTCTACACTCTATACCCTACACTCTATACCCTACACTCTATACCTACACTCTACACTCTATACCCTACACTCTATACCCTACACTCTATACCCTACACTCTACACTCTATACACTACACTCTATACCCTACACTCTATACCCTACACTCTATACCCTACACTCTATACCCTACACTCTATACCCTACACTCTACACTCTATACCCTACACTCTATACCCTACACTCTACACTCTATACCCTACACTCTATACCCTACACTCTACACTCTATACCCTACACTCTATACCCTACACTCTATGCCCTACACTCTATACCCTACACTCTATACCCTTCACTCTATACCCTACACTCTACACTCTATACCCTACACTCTATACCCTACACATTATACCCTACACTCTACACTCTATACCCTACACTCTATACCCTACACTCTATGCCCTACACTCTATACCCTACACTCTATACCCTACACTCTATACCCTACACTCTATTTCCTACACTCTATACCCTACACTCTACACTCTATACCCTACACTCTATACCCTACACTCTATACCCTACACTCTAAACTCTATACCCTACACTCTATACCCTACACTCTATGCCCTACACTCTATACCCTACACTCTATACCCTACACTCTATACCCTACACTCTACACTACATACCCTACACTCTATACCATACACTCTATACCCTACACTCTACACTCTATACCCTACACTCTATACCCTACACTCTTTGCCCTACACTCTATACCCTACACTCTATACCCTACACTCTATACCCTACACTCTATACCATACACTCTATACCCTACACTCTACACTCTATACCCTACACTCTACACCCTACACTCTATACCCTACACTCTATGCCCTACACTCCATACCCTACACTCTACACCCTACATTCTATACCCTACACTCTATACCATACACTCTATACCCTACACTCTACACTCTATACCCTACACTCTACACCCTACACTCTATACCCTACACTCTAATCCCTACACTCTACACTCTATACCCTACACTCTATACCCTACACTCTACACTCTCTACCCTACACTCTCTACCCTACACTCTATACCCTACACTGTACACTCTATACCCTACACTCTACACTCTATACCCTACACTCTATACCCTACACTCTATACCCTACACTCTATACCCTACACTCTACACTCTATACCCTACACTCTATGCCCTACACTCTATACCCTACACTCTACACCCTACACTCTATACCCTACACTCTATACCATACACTCTATACCCTGCACTCTACACTCTATACTCTACACTCTACACCCTACACTCTAATCCCTACACTCTACACTCTATACCCTACACTCTACACTCTTTACCCAACACTCTTTACCCTACACTCTATACCCTACACTCTATACCCTACACTCTATACCCTACACTCTACACTCTATACCCTACACTCTACACTCTATACCCTCCACTCTATACCCTACACTCTATACCCTACACTCTATACCCTACACTCTACACTATATACCCTACACTCTATAACCTACACTCTATACCCTACACTCTACACTCTATACCCTACACTCTATACCCTACACTCTTTGCCCTACACTCTATACCCCACACTCTATACCATACACTCTATACCCTACACTCTACACTCTATACCCTACACTCTATACCCTACAATCTATGCCCTACACTCTATACCCTACACTCTACACCCTACACTCTATACCCTACACTCTATACCATACACTCTATACCCTACACTCTACACTCTATACCCTACACTCTACACCCTACACTCTATACCCTACACTCTAATCCCTACACTCTACACTCTATACCCTACACTCTATACCCTACACTCTACACTCTCTACCTTACACTCTCTACCCTACACTCTATACCCTACACTCTATACCCTACACTCTACACTCTATACCCTACACTCTACACTCTATACCCTACACGCTATACCCTACACTCTCCACTCTATACCCTACACTCTATACCCTACACTCTATACCCTACACTCTACACTCTATACCCTACACTCTATACCCTACACCCTATGCCCTACACTCTATACCCTACACTCTACACCCTACACTCTATACCGTGCACTCTATACCCTACACTCTATACCCTACACTCTATACCCTACACTCTACACCCTACACTCTATACCTTACACTCTACACTCTATACCCTACACTCTATACCCTACACACTATGCCCTACACTCTATACCCTACACTCTATACCATACACTCTATACCCTACACTCTATACCGTACACTCTATACCCTACACTCTATACCCTACACTCTATACCCTACACTCTACACCCTACACTCTATACCTTACACTCTATACCCTACACTCTATACCCTACACTCTAAACTCTATACCCTACACTCTACACTCTATACCCTACACTCTATACCCTACACTCTATACCCTACACTCTACACTCTATACCCTACACTCTATACCCTACACTCTATACCTACACTCTACACTCTATACCCTACACTCTATACCCTACACTCTATACCCTACACTCTACACTCTATACCCTACTCTCTATACCCTACACTCTATGCCCTACACTCTATACCCTACACTCTATACCCTACACTCTATACCCTACACTCTACACTCTATACCCTACACTCTATACCCTACACTCTACACTCTATACCCTACACTCTATACCCTACACTCTACACTCTATACCCTACACTCTATACCCTACACTCTATGCCCTACACTCTATACCCTACACCTTATGCCCTACACTCTATACCCTACACTCTATACCCTTCACTCTATACCCTACACTCTACACTCTATACCCTACACTCTATACCCTACACATTATACCCTACACTCTACACTCTATACCCTACACTCTATACCCTACACTCTATGCCCTACACTCCATACCCTACACTCTATACCCTACACTCTATACCCTACACTCTATTTCCTACACTCTATACCCTTCACTCTACACTCTATACCCTACACTCTATACCCTACACTCTATACCCTACACTCTAAACTCTATACCCTACACTCTATACCCTACACTCTATGCCCTACACTCTATACCCTACACTCTATACCCTACACTCTATACCCTACACTCTACACTCTATACATTACACTCTATACCCTACACTCTATACCCTACACTCTAATCCCTACACTCTACACTCTATACCCTACACTCTATACCCTACACTCTACACTCTATACCTTACACTCTACACTCTATTCCCTACACTCTATACCCTACACTCTATACCCTACACTTTATACCCTACACTCTATACCCAACACTCTACACCCTACACTCTATACCCTACACTTTATACCCTACACTCTATACCCTACACTCTATACCCTACACTCTACACTCTATACCCTACACTCTACACTCTATACCCTACACTTTATACCCTACACTCTATACCCTACACTCTATACCCTACACTCTATACCCTACACTCTATACCTTACACTCTACACTCTATGCCCTACACTCTACACTCTATACCCTACACTCTACACTCTATACCCTACACTCTACACTCTATACCCTACACTCTATACCCTACACTCTATACCCTACACTCTATACCCTACACTCTACACTCTATGCCCTACACTCTACACTCTATACCTCACACTCTACACTCTATTCCCTACACTCTATACCCTACAGTCTACACTCTCTACCCTACACTCTCTACCCTACACTCTATACCCTACACTCTATACCCTACACTCTACACTCTATACCCTACACTCTATACCCTACACTCTATACCCTACACTCTACATTCTATACCCTACACTCTATACCCTACACTCTTTGCCCTACACTCTATACCCTACACTCTATACCCTACACTCTATACCCCACACTCTATACCATACACTCTATACCCTACACTCTACACTCTATACCCTACACTCTATACCCTACACTCAATACCCTACACTCTACACGCTATACCCTACACTCTACACTCTATACCCTGCACTCAATACCCTACACTCTATACCCTACACTCTACACTATATACCCTACACTCTATACCCTACACTCTATACCCTACACTCTACACTCTATACCCTACACTCTATACCCTACACTCTTTGCCCTACACTCTATACCCTACACTCTACACCCTACACTCTATACCCCACACTCTATACCATACACTCTATACCCTACACTCTACACTCTATACCCTACACTCTACACCCTACACTCTACACTCTATACACTACACTCTATACCCTACACTCTATACCCTACACTCTATACCCTACACTCTATACCCTACACTGTATACCCTACACTCTACACTCTATACCCTACACTCTATACCCTACACTCTACACTCTATACCCTACACTCTATACCCTACACTCTACACTCTATACCCTACACTCTATACCCTACACTCTATGCCCTACACTCTATACCCTACACTCTATACCCTTCACTCTATACCCTACACTCTACACTCTATACCCTACACTCTATACCCTACACATTATACCCTACACTCTACACTCTATACCCTACACTCTATACCCTACACTCTATGCCCTACACTCTATACCCTACACTCTATACCCTACACTCTATACCCTACACTCTATTTCCTACACTCTATACCCTACACTCTACACTCTATACCCTACACTCTATACCCTACACTCTATACCCTACACTCTAAACTCTATACCCTACACTCTATACCCTACACTCTATGCCCTACACTCTATACCCTACACTCTATACCCTACACTCTATACCCTACACTCTACACTACATACCCTACACTCTATACCATACACTCTATACCCTACACTCTACACTCTATACCCTACACTCTATACCCTACACTCTTTGCCCTACACTCTATACCCTACACTCTATACCCTACACTCTATACCCTACACTCTATACCATACACTCTATACCCTACACTCTACACTCTATACCCTACACTCTACACCCTACACTCTATACCCTACACTCTATGCCCTACACTCCATACCCTACACTCTACACCCTACATTCTATACCCTACACTCTATACCATACACTCTATACCCTACACTCTACACTCTATACCCTACACTCTACACCCTACACTCTATACCCTACACTCTAATCCCTACACTCTACACTCTATACCCTACACTCTATACCCTACACTCTACACTCTCTACCCTACACTCTCTACCCTACACTCTATACCCTACACTGTACACTCTATACCCTACACTCTACACTCTATACCCTACACTCTATACCCTACACTCTATACCCTACACTCTATACCCTACACTCTACACTCTATACCCTACACTCTATGCCCTACACTCTATACCCTACACTCTACACCCTACACTCTATACCCTACACTCTATACCATACACTCTATACCCTGCACTCTACACTCTATACTCTACACTCTACACCCTACACTCTAATCCCTACACTCTACACTCTATACCCTACACTCTACACTCTTTACCCAACACTCTTTACCCTACACTCTATACCCTACACTCTATACCCTACACTCTATACCCTACACTCTACACTCTATACCCTACACTCTACACTCTATACCCTCCACTCTATACCCTACACTCTATACCCTACACTCTATACCCTACACTCTACACTATATACCCTACACTCTATAACCTACACTCTATACCCTACACTCTACACTCTATACCCTACACTCTATACCCTACACTCTTTGCCCTACACTCTATACCCCACACTCTATACCATACACTCTATACCCTACACTCTACACTCTATACCCTACACTCTATACCCTACAATCTATGCCCTACACTCTATACCCTACACTCTACACCCTACACTCTATACCCTACACTCTATACCATACACTCTATACCCTACACTCTACACTCTATACCCTACACTCTACACCCTACACTCTATACCCTACACTCTAATCCCTACACTCTACACTCTATACCCTACACTCTATACCCTACACTCTACACTCTCTACCTTACACTCTCTACCCTACACTCTATACCCTACACTCTATACCCTACACTCTACACTCTATACCCTACACTCTACACTCTATACCCTACACGCTATACCCTACACTCTCCACTCTATACCCTACACTCTATACCCTACACTCTATACCCTACACTCTACACTCTATACCCTACACTCTATACCCTACACCCTATGCCCTACACTCTATACCCTACACTCTACACCCTACACTCTATACCGTGCACTCTATACCCTACACTCTATACCCTACACTCTATACCCTACACTCTACACCCTACACTCTATACCTTACACTCTACACTCTATACCCTACACTCTATACCCTACACACTATGCCCTACACTCTATACCCTACACTCTATACCATACACTCTATACCCTACACTCTATACCGTACACTCTATACCCTACACTCTATACCCTACACTCTATACCCTACACTCTACACCCTACACTCTATACCTTACACTCTATACCCTACACTCTATACCCTACACTCTAAACTCTATACCCTACACTCTACACTCTATACCCTACACTCTATACCCTACACTCTATACCCTACACTCTACACTCTATACCCTACACTCTATACCCTACACTCTATACCTACACTCTACACTCTATACCCTACACTCTATACCCTACACTCTATACCCTACACTCTACACTCTATACCCTACTCTCTATACCCTACACTCTATGCCCTACACTCTATACCCTACACTCTATACCCTACACTCTATACCCTACACTCTACACTCTATACCCTACACTCTATACCCTACACTCTACACTCTATACCCTACACTCTATACCCTACACTCTACACTCTATACCCTACACTCTATACCCTACACTCTATGCCCTACACTCTATACCCTACACCTTATGCCCTACACTCTATACCCTACACTCTATACCCTTCACTCTATACCCTACACTCTACACTCTATACCCTACACTCTATACCCTACACATTATACCCTACACTCTACACTCTATACCCTACACTCTATACCCTACACTCTATGCCCTACACTCCATACCCTACACTCTATACCCTACACTCTATACCCTACACTCTATTTCCTACACTCTATACCCTTCACTCTACACTCTATACCCTACACTCTATACCCTACACTCTATACCCTACACTCTAAACTCTATACCCTACACTCTATACCCTACACTCTATGCCCTACACTCTATACCCTACACTCTATACCCTACACTCTATACCCTACACTCTACACTCTATACATTACACTCTATACCCTACACTCTATACCCTACACTCTAATCCCTACACTCTACACTCTATACCCTACACTCTATACCCTACACTCTACACTCTATACCTTACACTCTACACTCTATTCCCTACACTCTATACCCTACACTCTATACCCTACACTTTATACCCTACACTCTATACCCAACACTCTACACCCTACACTCTATACCCTACACTCTATACCATACACTCTATACCCTTCACTCTACACTCTATACCCTACACTCTAAACTCTATACCCTACACTTTATACCCTACACTCTATACCCTACACTCTATACCCTACACTCTACACTCTATACCCTACACTCTACACTCTATACCCTACACTTTATACCCTACACTCTATACCCTACACTCTATACCCTACACTCTATACCCTACACTCTATACCCTACACTCTACACTCTATGCCCTACACTCTACACTCTATACCCTACACTCTACACTCTATACCCTACACTCTACACTCTATACCCTACACTCTATACCCTACACTCTATACCCTACACTCTATACCCTACACTCTACACTCTATGCCCTACACTCTACACTCTATACCTCACACTCTACACTCTATTCCCTACACTCTATACCCTACAGTCTACACTCTCTACCCTACACTCTCTACCCTACACTCTATACCCTACACTCTATACCCTACACTCTACACTCTATACCCTACACTCTATACCCTACACTCTATACCCTACACTCTACATTCTATACCCTACACTCTATACCCTACACTCTTTGCCCTACACTCTATACCCTACACTCTATACCCTACACTCTATACCCCACACTCTATACCATACACTCTATACCCTACACTCTACACTCTATACCCTACACTCTATACCCTACACTCAATACCCTACACTCTACACGCTATACCCTACACTCTACACTCTATACCCTGCACTCAATACCCTACACTCTATACCCTACACTCTACACTATATACCCTACACTCTATACCCTACACTCTATACCCTACACTCTACACTCTATACCCTACACTCTATACCCTACACTCTATACCCTACACTCTACACTATATACCCTACACTCTATAACCTACACTCTATACCCTACACTCTACACTCTATACCCTACACTCTATACCCTACACTCTTTGCCCTACACTCTATACCCCACACTCTATACCATACACTCTATACCCTACACTCTACACTCTATACCCTACACTCTATACCCTACAATCTATGCCCTACACTCTATACCCTACACTCTACACCCTACACTCTATACCCTACACTCTATACCATACACTCTATACCCTACACTCTACACTCTATACCCTACACTCTACACCCTACACTCTATACCCTACACTCTAATCCCTACACTCTACACTCTATACCCTACACTCTATACCCTACACTCTACACTCTCTACCTTACACTCTCTACCCTACACTCTATACCCTACACTCTATACCCTACACTCTACACTCTATACCCTACACTCTACACTCTATACCCTACACGCTATACCCTACACTCTCCACTCTATACCCTACACTCTATACCCTACACTCTATACCCTACACTCTACACTCTATACCCTACACTCTATACCCTACACCCTATGCCCTACACTCTATACCCTACACTCTACACCCTACACTCTATACCGTGCACTCTATACCCTACACTCTATACCCTACACTCTATACCCTACACTCTACACCCTACACTCTATACCTTACACTCTACACTCTATACCCTACACTCTATACCCTACACACTATGCCCTACACTCTATACCCTACACTCTATACCATACACTCTATACCCTACACTCTATACCGTACACTCTATACCCTACACTCTATACCCTACACTCTATACCCTACACTCTACACCCTACACTCTATACCTTACACTCTATACCCTACACTCTATACCCTACACTCTAAACTCTATACCCTACACTCTACACTCTATACCCTACACTCTATACCCTACACTCTATACCCTACACTCTACACTCTATACCCTACACTCTATACCCTACACTCTATACCTACACTCTACACTCTATACCCTACACTCTATACCCTACACTCTATACCCTACACTCTACACTCTATACCCTACTCTCTATACCCTACACTCTATGCCCTACACTCTATACCCTACACTCTATACCCTACACTCTATACCCTACACTCTACACTCTATACCCTACACTCTATACCCTACACTCTACACTCTATACCCTACACTCTATACCCTACACTCTACACTCTATACCCTACACTCTATACCCTACACTCTATGCCCTACACTCTATACCCTACACCTTATGCCCTACACTCTATACCCTACACTCTATACCCTTCACTCTATACCCTACACTCTACACTCTATACCCTACACTCTATACCCTACACATTATACCCTACACTCTACACTCTATACCCTACACTCTATACCCTACACTCTATGCCCTACACTCCATACCCTACACTCTATACCCTACACTCTATACCCTACACTCTATTTCCTACACTCTATACCCTTCACTCTACACTCTATACCCTACACTCTATACCCTACACTCTATACCCTACACTCTAAACTCTATACCCTACACTCTATACCCTACACTCTATGCCCTACACTCTATACCCTACACTCTATACCCTACACTCTATACCCTACACTCTACACTCTATACATTACACTCTATACCCTACACTCTATACCCTACACTCTAATCCCTACACTCTACACTCTATACCCTACACTCTATACCCTACACTCTACACTCTATACCTTACACTCTACACTCTATTCCCTACACTCTATACCCTACACTCTATACCCTACACTTTATACCCTACACTCTATACCCAACACTCTACACCCTACACTCTATACCCTACACTCTATACCATACACTCTATACCCTTCACTCTACACTCTATACCCTACACTCTAAACTCTATACCCTACACTTTATACCCTACACTCTATACCCTACACTCTATACCCTACACTCTACACTCTATACCCTACACTCTACACTCTATACCCTACACTTTATACCCTACACTCTATACCCTACACTCTATACCCTACACTCTATACCCTACACTCTATACCCTACACTCTACACTCTATGCCCTACACTCTACACTCTATACCCTACACTCTACACTCTATACCCTACACTCTACACTCTATACCCTACACTCTATACCCTACACTCTATACCCTACACTCTATACCCTACACTCTACACTCTATGCCCTACACTCTACACTCTATACCTCACACTCTACACTCTATTCCCTACACTCTATACCCTACAGTCTACACTCTCTACCCTACACTCTCTACCCTACACTCTATACCCTACACTCTATACCCTACACTCTACACTCTATACCCTACACTCTATACCCTACACTCTATACCCTACACTCTACATTCTATACCCTACACTCTATACCCTACACTCTTTGCCCTACACTCTATACCCTACACTCTATACCCTACACTCTATACCCCACACTCTATACCATACACTCTATACCCTACACTCTACACTCTATACCCTACACTCTATACCCTACACTCAATACCCTACACTCTACACGCTATACCCTACACTCTACACTCTATACCCTGCACTCAATACCCTACACTCTATACCCTACACTCTACACTATATACCCTACACTCTATACCCTACACTCTATACCCTACACTCTACACTCTATACCCTACACTCTATACCCTACACTCTTTGCCCTACACTCTATACCCTACACTCTACACCCTACACTCTATACCCCACACTCTATACCATACACTCTATACCCTACACTCTACACTCTATACCCTACACTCTATACCCTACACTCTATGCCCTACACTCTATACCCTACACTCTTCACCCTACACTCTATACCCTACACACTATACCATACACTCTATACCCTACACTCTACACTCTATACCCTACACTCTACACCCTACACTCTATACCCTACACTCTATACCATACACTCTATACCCTACACTCTACACTCTATACCCTACACTCTAAACTCTATACCCTACACTCTATACCCTACACTCTATACCCTACACTCTACACTCTATACCCTACACTCTATACCATACACTCTATGCCCTACACTCTATACCCTACACTCTATACCCTACACTCTATACCCTACACTCTACACTCTATACCCTACACTCTATACCCTACACTCTATACCCTACACTCTACACTCTATACCCTACACTCTATACCCTACACTCTATGCCCTACACTCTATACCCTACACTCTATACCCTACACTCTATACCCTACACTCTATACCCTACACTCTAAACTCTATACCCTACACTCTATACCCTACACTCTATGCCCTACACTCTATACCCTACACTCTATACCCTACACTCTATACCCTACACTCTACACTCTATACCCTACACTCTATACCCCACACTCTATACCCTACACTCTAATCCCTACACTCTACACTCTATACCCTACACTCTATACCCTACACTCTACACTCTATACCTTACACTCTACACTCTATTCCCTACACTCTATACCCTACACTCTATACCCTACACTCTACACTCTATACCCTACACTCTATACCCTACACTCTATGCCCTATACTCTATACCCTACACTCTACACCCTACACTCTATACCCTACACTCTATACCCTACACTCTACACTCTATACCCTACACTCTATACCCTACACTCTATACCCTACACTCTACACTCTATACCCTACACTCTATACCCTACACTCTATGCCCTACACTCTATTCCCTACACTCTATACCCTACACTCTACACTCTATACCCTACACTCTATACCCTACACTCTATACCCTACACTCTAATCCCTACACTCTACACTCTATACCCTACACTCTATACCCTACACTCTACACTCTATACCTTACATTCTACACTCTATTCCCTACACTCTATACCCTACACTCTATACCCTACACTCTATACCATACACTCTATACCCAACACTCTACACCCTACACTCTATACCCTACAGTCTATACCATACACTCTATACCCTACACTCTACACTCTATACCCTACACTCTAAACTCTATACCCTACACTCTATACCCTACACTCTATACCCTACACTCTATACCCTACACTCTATACTCTACACTCTACACTCTATACCCTACACTCTACACTCTATACCCTACACTCTATACCCAACACTCTATACCCTACACTCTATACCCTACACTCTATACCCTACACTCTATACCCTACGCTCTATACCCTACACTCTACACTCTATGCCCTACACTCTACACTCTATACCCTACACTCTACACTCTATACACTACACTCTACACTCTATACCCTACACTCTATACCCTACACTCTATACCCTACACTCTACACTATATGCCCTTCACTCTACACTCTATACCTTACACTCTACACTCTATTCCCTACACTCTATACCCTACACTCTATACCCTACACCCTACACTCTCTACCCTACACTCTCTACCCTACACTCTATACCCTACACTCTATACCCTACACTCTACACTCTATACCCTACACTCTACACTCTATACCTTACACTCTACACTCTATTCCCTACACTCTATACCCTACACTCTATACCCTACACTTTATACCCTACACTCTATACCCAACACTCTACACCCTACACTCTATACCCTACACTCTATACCATACACTCTATACCCTTCACTCTACACTCTATACCCTACACTCTAAACTCTATACCCTACACTCTATACCCTACACTCTATACCCTACACTCTATACCCTACACTCTACACTCTATACCCTACACTCTACACTCTATACCCTACACTTTATACCCTACACTCTATACCCTACACTCTATACCCTACACTCTATACCCTACACTCTATACCCTACACTCTACACTCTATGCCCTACACTCTACACTCTATACCCTACACTCTACACTCTATACCCTACACTCTACACTCTATACCCTACACTCTATACCCTACACTCTATACCCTACACTCTATACCCTACACTCTACACTCTATGCCCTACACTCTACACTCTATACCTCACACTCTACACTCTATTCCCTACACTCTATACCCTACAGTCTACACTCTCTACCCTACACTCTCTACCCTACACTCTATACCCTACACTCTATACCCTACACTCTACACTCTATACCCTACACTCTATACCCTACACTCTATACCCTACACTCTACATTCTATACCCTACACTCTATACCCTACACTCTTTGCCCTACACTCTATACCCTACACTCTATACCCTACACTCTATACCCCACACTCTATACCATACACTCTATACCCTACACTCTACACTCTATACCCTACACTCTATACCCTACACTCAATACCCTACACTCTACACTCTATACCCTACACTCTACACTCTATACCCTGCACTCTATACCCTACACTCTATACCCTACACTCTACACTATATACCCTACACTCTATACCCTACACTCTATACCCTACACTCTACACTCTATACCCTACACTCTATACCCTACACTCTTTGCCCTACACTCTATACCCTACACTCTACACCCTACACTCTATACCCCACACTCTATACCATACACTCTATACCCTACACTCTACACTCTATACCCTACACTCTATACCCTACACTCTATGCCCTACACTCTATACCCTACACTCTTCACCCTACACTCTATACCCTACACACTATACCATACACTCTATACCCTACACTCTACACTCTATACCCTACACTCTACACCCTACACTCTATACCCTACACTCTATACCATACACTCTATACCCTACACTCTACACTCTATACCCTACACTCTAAACTCTATACCCTACACTCTATACCCTACACTCTATACCCTACACTCTACACTCTATACCCTACACTCTATACCATACACTCTATGCCCTACACTCTATACCCTACACTCTATACCCTACACTCTATACCCTACACTCTACACTCTATACCCTACACTCTATACCCTACACTCTATACCCTACACTCTACACTCTATACCCTACACTCTATACCCTACACTCTATGCCCTACACTCTATACCCTACACTCTATACCCTACACTCTATACCCTACACTCTATACCCTACACTCTAAACTCTATACCCTACACTCTATACCCTACACTCTATGCCCTACACTCTATACCCTACACTCTATACCCTACACTCTATACCCTACACTCTACACTCTATACCCTACACTCTATACCCCACACTCTATACCCTACACTCTAATCCCTACACTCTACACTCTATATCCTACACTCTATACCCTACACTCTACACTCTATACCTTACACTCTACACTCTATTCCCTACACTCTATACCCTACACTCTATACCCTACACTCTACACTCTATACCCTACACTCTATACCCTACACTCTATGCCCTATACTCTATACCCTACACTCTACACCCTACACTCTATACCCTACACTCTATACCCTACACTCTACACTCTATACCCTACACTCTATACCCTACACTCTATACCCTACACTCTACACTCTATACCCTACACTCTATACCCTACACTCTATGCCCTACACTCTATTCCCTACACTCTATACCCTACACTCTACACTCTATACCCTACACTCTATACCCTACACTCTATACCCTACACTCTAATCCCTACACTCTACACTCTATACCCTACACTCTATACCCTACACTCTACACTCTATACCTTACATTCTACACTCTATTCCCTACACTCTATACCCTACACTCTATACCCTACACTCTATACCATACACTCTATACCCAACACTCTACACCCTACACTCTATACCCTACACTCTATACCATACACTCTATACCCTACACTCTACACTCTATACCCTACACTCTAAACTCTATACCCTACACTCTATACCCTACACTCTATACCCTACACTCTATACCCTACACTCTATACTCTACACTCTACACTCTATACCCTACACTCTACACTCTATACCCTACACTCTATACCCAACACTCTATACCCTACACTCTATACCCTACACTCTATACCCTACACTCTATACCCTACGCTCTATACCCTACACTCTACACTCTATGCCCTACACTCTACACTCTATACCCTACACTCTACACTCTATACACTACACTCTACACTCTATACCCTACACTCTATACCCTACACTCTATACCCTACACTCTACACTATATGCCCTTCACTCTACACTCTATACCTTACACTCTACACTCTATTCCCTACACTCTATACCCTACACTCTATACCCTACACCCTACACTCTCTACCCTACACTCTCTACCCTACACTCTATACCCTACACTCTATACCCTACACTCTACACTCTATACCCTACACTCTACACTCTATACCCTACACTCTATACCCTACACTCTATACCCTACACTCTACACTCTATGCCCTACACTCTACACTCTATACCCTACACTATATACCCTACACTCTATACCCTACACTCTACACTCTATACCCTACACTCTATACCCTACACTCTATGCCCTACACTCTATACCCTACACTCTATACCCTACACTCTATACCCTACACTCTATATCCTACACTCTACACTCTATACCCTACACTCTATACCCTACACTCTATACCCTACACTCTACACTCTATACCCTACACTCTATACCCTACACTCTATACCCTACACTCTACACTCTATACCCTACACTCTATACCCTACACTCTATGCCCTACACTCTACACTCTATACCCTACACTCTATACCCTACACTCTATACCCTACACTCTACACTCTATACCCTACACTCTATACCCTACACTCTATGCCCTACACTCTATACCCTACACTCTATACCCCACACTCTATACCCTACACTCTATACCCTACACTCTACACTCTATACCCTACACTCTATACCCTACACTCTATACCCTACACTCTACACTCTATACCCTACACTCTATACCCTACACTCTATGCCCTACACTCTATACCCTACACTCTATACCCTACACTCTATACCCTACACTCTACACTCTATGCCCTACACTCTATACCCTACACTCTATACCCTACACTCTAATCCCTATACTCTACACTCTATACCCTACACTCTATACCCTACACTCTACACTCTATACCTTACACTCTACACTCTATTCCCTACACTCTATACCCTACACTCTATACCCTACACTCTATACCCTACACTCTATACCCAACACTCAACACCCTACACTCTATACCCTACACTCCATACCATACACTCTATACCCTACACTCTACACTCTATACCCTACACTCTAAACTCTATACCCTACACTCTATACCCTACACTCTATACCCTACACTCTATACCCTACACTCTACACTCTATACCCTACACTCTACACTCTATACCCTACACTCTATACCCTACACTCTATACCCTACACTCTACACTCTATACCCTACACTCTATACTCTACACTCTACACTCTATACCCTACACTCTATACCCTACACTCTATGCCCTACACTCTATACCCTACACTCTATACCCTACACTCTACACTCTATACCCTACACTCTATACCCTACACCCTACACTCTATACCCTACACTCTATACCCTACACTCTATACCCTACACTCTATACCCTACACTCTATACCCTACACTCTACACTCTATACCCTACACTCTATACCCTACACTCTATACCCTACACTCTAATCCCTACACTCTACACTCTATACCCTACACTCTATACCCTACACTCTATACCCTAAACTCTACACTCTATACCCTACACTCTATATCCTACACTCTACACTCTATACCCTACACTCTATACCATACACTCTATACCCTACACTCTATACCCTACACTCTATACCCTACACTCTATACCCTACACTCTATACCTTACACTCTATACCCTACACTCTATACCCTACACTCTATAACATACACTCTATACCCTACACTCTATACCCTACACTCTATACCCTACACTCTACACTCTATACCCTACACTCTATAACATACACTCTATACCCTACACTATATACCCTACACTCTACACTCTATACCCTACACTCTATACCATACAATCTATACCCTACACTCTATACCATACACGCTATACAATACACTCTATACCCTACACTCTACACCCTACACTCTATACATTACACTCTATACCCTACACTCTATACCCTACAATCTAAACTCTATACCCTACACTCTACACTCTATACCCTACACTCTATAACATACACTCTATACCCTACACTCTATACCATACACTCTACACTCTATACCCTACACTCTATACCATACACTCTACACCATATACTCTATAGCATACACTCTATACCCTACACTCTATACCCTACACTCTATACCCTACACTCTATACAATACACTATGCACTATATACCCTACACTCTACACTTTATACCCTACACTCTATACCCTACACTCTATACCCTACACTCTATACCCTACACTCTACACTCTATACACTACACTCCATAGCCTACACTCTACAATCTATACCCTTCACTCTATACCCTACACTCTATAGCCTACAGTCTATACCCTACACTCTATACCCTACACTCTACACTCTATACCTTACACTCTACACTCTATTCCCTACACTCTATACCCTACACTCTATACCCTACACTTTATACCCTACACTCTATACCCTACACTCTACACCCTACACTCTATACCCCACACTCTATACCATACACTCTATACCCTACACTCTACACTCTATACCCTACACTCTACACCCTACACTCTATACCCTACACTCTAATCCCTACACTCTACACTCTATACCCTACACTCTATACCCTACACTCTACACTCTATACCTTACACTCTACACTCTATTCCCTACACTCTATACCCTACACTCTATACCCTACACTCTATACCCTACACTCTACACTACATACCCTACACTCTATACCATACACTCTATACCCTACACTCTACACTCTATACCCTACACTCTATACCCTACACTCTTTGCCCTACACTCTATACCCTACACTCTATACCCTACACTCTATACCCTACACTCTATACCATACACTCTATACCCTACACTCTACACTCTATACCCTACACTCTACACCCTACACTCTATACCCTACACTCTATGCCCTACACTCTATACCCTACACTCTACACCCTACATTCTATACCCTACACTCTATACCATACACTCTATACCCTACACTCTACACTCTATACCCTACACTCTACACCCTACACTCTATACCCTACACTCTAATCCCTACACTCTACACTCTATACCCTACACTCTATACCCTACACTCTACACTCTCTACCCTACACTCTCTACCCTACACTCTATACCCTACACTGTACACTCTATACCCTACACTCTACACTCTATACCCTACACTCTATACCCTACACTCTATACCCTACACTCTATACCCTACACTCTACACTCTATACCCTACACTCTATGCCCTACACTCTATACCCTACACTCTACACCCTACACTCTATACCCTACACTCTATACCATACACTCTATACCCTGCACTCTACACTCTATACTCTACACTCTACACTCTAATCCCTACACTCTACACTCTATACCCTACACTCTACACTCTTTACTCAACACTCTTTACCCTACACTCTATACCCTACACTCTATACCCTACACTCTATACCCTACACTCTACACTCTATACCCTACACTCTACACTCTATACCCTGCACTCTATACCCTACACTCTATACCCTACACTCTATACCCTACACTCTACACTATATACCCTACACTCTATAACCTACACTCTATACCCTACACTCTACACTCTATACCCTACACTCTATACCCTACACTCTTTGCCCTACACTCTATACCCCACACTCTATACCATACACTCTATACCCTACACTCTACACTCTATACCCTACACTCTGTACCCTACAATCTATGCCCTACACTCTATACCCTACACTCTACACCCTACACTCTATACCCTACACTCTATACCATACACTCTATACCCTACACTCTACACTCTATACCCTACACTCTACACCCTACACTCTATACCCTACACTCTAATCCCTACACTCTACACTCTATACCCTACACTCTATACCCTACACTCTACACTCTCTACCTTACACTCTCTACCCTACACTCTATACCCTACACTCTATACCCTACACTCTACACTCTATACCCTACACTCTACACTCTATACCCTACACTCTATACCCTAAACTCTCCACTCTATACCCTACACTCTATACCCTACACTCTATACCCTACACTCTACACTCTATACCCTACACTCTATACCCTACACCCTATGCCCTACACTCTATACCCTACACTCTACACCCTACACTCTATACCGTGCACTCTATACCCTACACTTTATACCCTACACTCTATACCCTACACTCTACACCCTACACTCTATACCTTACACTCTACACTCTATACCCTACACTCTATACCCTACACCCTATGCCCTACACTCTATACCCTACACTCTATACCATACACTCTATACCCTACACTCTATACCGTACACTCTATACCCTACACGCTATACCCTACACTCTATACCCTACACTCTACACCCTACACTCTATACCTTACACTCTATACCCTACACTCTATACCCTACACTCTAAACTCTATACCCTACACTCTACACTCTATACCCTACACTCTATACCCTACACTCTATACCCTACACTCTATACCTAACACTCTACACTCTATACCCTACACTCTATACCCTACACTCTATACCTACACTCTACACTCTATACCCTACACTCTATACCCTACACTCTATACCCTACACTCTACACTCTATACCCTACACTCTATACCCTACACTCTATACCCTACACTCTATACCCTACACTCTATACCCTACACTCTATACCCTACACTCTACACTCTATACCCTACACTCTATACCCTACACTCTACACTCTATACCCTACACTCTATACCCTACACTCTACACTCTATACCCTACACTCTATACCCTACACTCTATGCCCTACACTCTATACCCTACACTCTATACCCTTCACTCTATACCCTACACTCTACACTCTATACCCTACACTCTATACCCTACACATTATACCCTACACTCTACACTCTATACCCTACACTCTATACCCTACACTCTATGCCCTACACTCTATACCCTACACTCTATACCCTACACTCTATACCCTACACTCTATTTCCTACACTCTATACCCTACACTCTACACTCTATACCCTACACTCTATACCCTACACTCTATACCCTACACTCTAAACTCTATACCCTACACTCTATACCCTACACTCTATGCCCTACACTCTATACCCTACACTCTATACCCTACACTCTATACCCTACACTCTACACTACATACCCTACACTCTATACCATACACTCTATACCCTACACTCTACACTCTATACCCTACACTCTATACCCTACACTCTTTGCCCTACACTCTATACCCTACACTCTATACCCTACACTCTATACCCTACACTCTATACCATACACTCTATACCCTACACTCTATACCCTACACTCTACACCCTACACTCTATACCCTACACTCTATGCCCTACACTCCATACCCTACACTCTACACCCTACATTCTATACCCTACACTCTATACCATACACTCTATACCCTACACTCTACACTCTATACCCTACACTCTACACCCTACACTCTATACCCTACACTCTAATCCCTACACTCTACACTCTATACCCTACACTCTATACCCTACACTCTACACTCTCTACCCTACACTCTCTACCCTACACTCTATACCCTACACTGTACACTCTATACCCTACACTCTACACTCTATACCCTACACTCTATACCCTACACTCTATACCCTACACTCTATACCCTACACTCTACACTCTATACCCTACACTCTATGCCCTACACTCTATACCCTACACTCTACACCCTACACTCTATACCCTACACTCTATACCATACACTCTATACCCTGCACTCTACACTCTATACTCTACACTCTACACCCTACACTCTAATCCCTACACTCTACACTCTATACCCTACACTCTACACTCTTTACCCAACACTCTTTACCCTACACTCTATACCCTACACTCTATACCCTACACTCTATACCCTACACTCTACACTCTATACCCTACACTCTACACTCTATACCCTCCACTCTATACCCTACACTCTATACCCTACACTCTATACCCTACACTCTACACTATATACCCTACACTCTATAACCTACACTCTATACCCTACACTCTACACTCTATACCCTACACTCTATACCCTACACTCTTTGCCCTACACTCTATACCCCACACTCTATACCATACACTCTATACCCTACACTCTACACTCTATACCCTACACTCTATACCCTACAATCTATGCCCTATACTCTATACCCTACACTCTACACCCTACACTCTATACCCTACACTATATACCATACACTCTATACCCTACACTCTACACTCTATACCCTACACTCTACACCCTACACTCTATACCCTACACTCTAATCCCTACACTCTACACTCTATACCCTACACTCTATACCCTACACTCTATACCCTACACTCTACACTCTATACCCTACACTCTACACTCTATACCCTACACTCTATACCCTACACTCTCCACTCTATACCCTACACTCTATACCCTACACTCTATACCCTACACTCTACACTCTATACCCTACACTCTATACCCTACACCCTATGCCCTACACTCTATACCCTACACTCTACACCCTACACTCTATACCGTGCACTCTATACCCTACACTCTATACCCTACACTCTATACCCTACACTCTACACCCTACACTCTATACCTTACACTCTACACTCTATACCCTACACTCTATACCCTACACCCTATGCCCTACACTCTATACCCTACACTCTATACCATACACTCTATACCCTACACTCTATACCGTACACTCTATACCCTACACTCTATACCCTACACTCTATACCCTACACTCTACACCCTACACTCTATACCTTACACTCTATACCCTACACTCTATACCCTACACTCTAAACTCTATACCCTACACTCTACACTCTATACCCTACACTCTATACCCTACACTCTATACCCTACACTCTACACTCTATACCCTACACTCTATACCCTACACTCTATACCTACACTCTACACTCTATACCCTACACTCTATACCCTACACTCTATACCCTACACTCTACACTCTATACCCTACTCTCTATACCCTACACTCTATGCCCTACACTCTATACCCTACACTCTATACCCTACACTCTATACCCTACACTCTACACTCTATACCCTACACTCTATACCCTACACTCTACACTCTATACCCTACACTCTATACCCTACACTCTACACTCTATACCCTACACTCTATACCCTACACTCTATGCCCTACACTCTATACCCTACACTCTATGCCCTACACTCTATACCCTACACTCTATACCCTTCACTCTATACCCTACACTCTACACTCTATACCCTACACTCTATACCCTACACATTATACCCTACACTCTACACTCTATACCCTACACTCTATACCCTACACTCTATGCCCTACACTCCATACCCTACACTCTATACCCTGCACTCTATACCCTACACTCTATTTCCTACACTCTATACCCTTCACTCTACACTCTATACCCTACACTCTATACCCTACACTCTATACCCTACACTCTAAACTCTATACCCTACACTCTATACCCTACACTCTATGCCCTACACTCTATACCCTACACTCTATACCCTACACTCTATACCCTACACTGTACACTCTATACATTACACTCTATACCCTACACTCTATACCCTACACTCTAATCCCTACACTCTACACTCTATACCCTACACTCTATACCCTACACTCTACACTCTATACCTTACACTCTACACTCTATTCCCTACACTCTATACCCTACACTCTATACCCTACACTTTATACCCTACACTCTATACCCAACACTCTACACCCTACACTCTATACCCTACACTCTATACCATACACTCTATACCCTTCACTCTACACTCTATACCCTACACTCTAAACTCTATACCCTACACTCTATACCCTACACTCTATACCCTACACTCTATACCCTACACTCTACACTCTATACCCTACACTCTACACTCTATACCCTACACTTTATACCCTACACTCTATACCCTACACTCTATACCCTACACTCTATACCCTACACTCTACACTCTATGCCCTACACTCTACACTCTATACCCTACACTCTACACTCTATACCCTACACTCTACACTCTATACCCTACACTCTATACCCTACACTCTATACCCTACACTCTATACCCTACACTCTACACTCTATGCCCTACACTCTACACTCTATACCTCACACTCTACACTCTATTCCCTACACTCTATACCCTACAGTCTACACTCTCTACCCTACACTCTCTACCCTACACTCTATACCCTACACTCTATACCCTACACTCTACACTCTATACCCTACACTCTATACCCTACACTCTATACCCTACACTCTACATTCTATACCCTACACTCTATACCCTACACTCTTTGCCCTACACTCTATACCCTACACTCTATACCCTACACTCTATACCCCACACTCTATACCATACACTCTATACCCTACACTCTACACTCTATACCCTACACTCTATACCCTACACTCAATACCCTACACTCTACACTCTATACCCTACACTCTACACTCTATACCCTGCACTCTATACCCTACACTCTATACCCTACACTCTACACTATATACCCTACACTCTATACCCTACACTCTATACCCTACACTCTACACTCTATACCCTACACTCTATACCCTACACTCTTTGCCCTACACTCTATACCCTACACTCTACACCCTACACTCTATACCCCACACTCTATACCATACACTCTATACCCTACACTCTACACTCTATACCCTACACTCTATACCCTACACTCTATGCCCTACACTCTATACCCTACACTCTTCACCCTACACTCTATACCCTACACACTATACCATACACTCTATACCCTACACTCTACACTCTATACCCTACACTCTACACCCTACACTCTATACCCTACACTCTATACCATACACTCTATACCCTACACTCTACACTCTATACCCTACACTCTAAACTCTATACCCTACACTCTATACCCTACACTCTATACCCTACACTCTATACCCTACACTCTACACTCTATACCCTACACTCTACACTCTATACCCTACACTCTATACCCTACACTCTATACCCTACACTCTATACCCTACACTCTATACCCTACACTCTACACTCTATGCCCTACACTCTACACTCTATACCCTACACTCTACACTCTATACCCTACACTCTACACTCTATACCCTACACTCTATACCCTACACTCTATACCCTACACTCTATACCCTACACTCTACACTCTATGCCCTACACTCTATACCCTACACTCTATACCCTACACTCTACACTCTATGCCCTACACTCTATACCCTACACTCTATACCCTACACTCTATACCCTACACTCTACACTCTCTACCCTACACTCTCTACCCTACACTCTATACCCTACACTCTATACCCTACACTCTACACTCTATACCCTACACTCTACACTCTATACCCTACACTCTATACCCTACACTCTATACCCTACACTCTACACTCTATACCCTACACTCTACACTCTATACCCTACACTCTATACCCTACACTCTATACCCTACACTCTACACTCTATGCCCTACACTCTACACTCTATACCCTACACTCTATACCCTACACTCTATACCCTACACTCGACACTCTATACCCTACACTTTATACCCTACATTCTATGCCCTACACTCTATACCCTACACTCTATACCCTACACTCTATACCCTACACTCTACACTCTATACCCTACACTCTATACTCTACACTCTACACTCTATACCCTACACTCTATACCCTACACTCTATACCCTACACTCTACACTCTATACCCTACACTCTATACCCTACACTCTATGCCCTACACTCTATACCCTACACTCTATACCCTACACTCTATACCCTACACTCTATACCCTACACTCTACACTCTATACCCTACACTCTATACCCTACACTCTATAACCTACACTCTACACTCTATACCCTACACTCTATACCCTACACTCTATGCCCTACACTCTATACCCTACACTCTATACCCTACACTCTACACCCTACACTCTACACTCTATACCCTACACTCTATACCCTACACTCTATACCCTACACTCTAATCCCTACACTCTACACTCTATACCCTACACTCTATATCCTACACTCTACACTCTATACCTTACACTCTACACTCTATTCCCTACACTCTATACCCTACACTCTATACCCTAAACTCTATACCCTACACTCTATACCCAACACTCTACACCCTACACTCTATACCCTACACTCTATACCATACACTCTATACCCTACACTCTACACTCTATACCCTACACTCTAAACTCTATACCCTACACTCTATAACCTACACTCTATACCCTACACTCTATACCCTACACTCTACACTCTATACCCTACACTCTACACTCTATACCCTACACTCTATACCCTACACTCTATACCCTACACTCTATACCCTACACTCTACACTCTATGCCCTACACTCTACACTCTATACCCTACACTCTACACTCTATACCCTACACTCTACACTCTATACCCTACACTCTATACCCTACACTCTATACCCTACACTCTACACTCTATTCCCTACACTCTACACTCTATACCTTACACTCTACACTCTATTCCTTCACTCTATACCCTACACTCTATACCCTACACTCTATACCCTACACTCTACACTCTCTACCCTACACTCTCTACCCTACACTCTATACCCTACACTCTACACTCTATGCCCTACACTCTACACTCTATACCCTACACTCTATACCCTACACTCTACACTCTATACCCTACACTCTACACTCTATACCCTACACTTTATACCCTACACTCTATACCCTACACTCTATACCCTACACTCTATACCCTACACTCTATACCCTACACTCTACACTCTATGCCCTACACTCTACACTCTATACCCTACACTCTACACTCTATACCCTACACTCTACACTCTATACCCTACACTCTATACCCTACACTCTATACCCTACACTCTATACCCTACACTCTACACTCTATGCCCTACACTCTACACTCTATACCTCACACTCTACACTCTATTCCCTACACTCTATACCCTACAGTCTACACTCTCTACCCTACACTCTCTACCCTACACTCTATACCCTACACTCTATACCCTACACTCTACACTCTATACCCTACACTCTATACCCTACACTCTATACCCTACACTCTACATTCTATACCCTACACTCTATACCCTACACTCTTTGCCCTACACTCTATACCCTACACTCTATACCCTACACTCTATACCCCACACTCTATACCATACACTCTATACCCTACACTCTACACTCTATACCCTACACTCTATACCCTACACTCAATACCCTACACTCTACACTCTATACCCTACACTCTACACTCTATACCCTGCACTCTATACCCTACACTCTATACCCTACACTCTACACTATATACCCTACACTCTATACCCTACACTCTATACCCTACACTCTACACTCTATACCCTACACTCTATACCCTACACTCTTTGCCCTACACTCTATACCCTACACTCTACACCCTACACTCTATACCCTACACTCTTTGCCCTACACTCTATACCCTACACTCTATACCCTACACTCTATACCCCACACTCTATACCATACACTCTATACCCTACACTCTACACTCTATACCCTACACTCTATACCCTACACTCAATACCCTACACTCTACACTCTATACCCTACACTCTACACTCTATACCCTGCACTCTATACCCTACACTCTATACCCTACACTCTACACTATATACCCTACACTCTATACCCTACACTCTATACCCTACACTCTACACTCTATACCCTACACTCTATACCCTACACTCTTTGCCCTACACTCTATACCCTACACTCTACACCCTACACTCTATACCCCACACTCTATACCATACACTCTATACCCTACACTCTACACTCTATACCCTACACTCTATACCCTACACTCTATGCCCTACACTCTATACCCTACACTCTTCACCCTACACTCTATACCCTACACACTATACCATACACTCTATACCCTACACTCTACACTCTATACCCTACACTCTACACCCTACACTCTATACCCTACACTCTATACCATACACTCTATACCCTACACTCTACACTCTATACCCTACACTCTAAACTCTATACCCTACACTCTATACCCTACACTCTATACCCTACACTCTATACCCTACACTCTACACTCTATACCCTACACTCTACACTCTATACCCTACACTCTATACCCTACACTCTATACCCTACACTCTATACCCTACACTCTATACCCTACACTCTACACTCTATGCCCTACACTCTACACTCTATACCCTACACTCTACACTCTATACCCTACACTCTACACTCTATACCCTACACTCTATACCCTACACTCTATACCCTACACTCTATACCCTACACTCTACACTCTATGCCCTACACTCTATACCCTACACTCTATACCGTACACTCTACACTCTATGCCCTACACTCTATACCCTACACTCTATACCCTACACTCTATACCCTACACTCTACACTCTCTACCCTACACTCTCTACCCTACACTCTATACCCTACACTCTATACCCTACACTCTACACTCTATACCCTACACTCTACACTCTATACCCTACACTCTATACCCTACACTCTATACCCTACACTCTACACTCTATGCCCTACACTCTACACTCTATACCCTACACTCTATACCCTACACTCTATACCCTACACTCGACACTCTATACCCTACACTTTATACCCTACATTCTATGCCCTACACTCTATACCCTACACTCTATACCCTACACTCTATACCCTACACTCTACACTCTATACCCTACACTCTATACTCTACACTCTACACTCTATACCCTACACTCTATACCCTACACTCTATACCCTACACTCTACACTCTATACCCTACACTCTATACCCTACACTCTATGCCCTACACTCTATACCCTACACTCTATACCCTACACTCTATACCCTACACTCTATACCCTACACTCTACACTCTATACCCTACACTCTATACCCTACACTCTATAACCTACACTCTACACTCTATACCCTACACTCTATACCCTACACTCTATGCCCTACACTCTATACCCTACACTCTATACCCTACACTCTACACCCTACACTCTACACTCTATACCCTACACTCTATACCCTACACTCTATACCCTACACTCTAATCCCTACACTCTACACTCTATACCCTACACTCTATATCCTACACTCTACACTCTATACCTTACACTCTACACTCTATTCCCTACACTCTATACCCTACACTCTATACCCTAAACTCTATACCCTACACTCTATACCCAACACTCTACACCCTACACTCTATACCCTACACTCTATACCATACACTCTATACCCTACACTCTACACTCTATACCCTACACTCTAAACTCTATACCCTACACTCTATAACCTACACTCTATACCCTACACTCTATACCCTACACTCTACACTCTATACCCTACACTCTACACTCTATACCCTACACTCTATACCCTACACTCTATACCCTACACTCTATACCCTACACTCTACACTCTATGCCCTACACTCTACACTCTATACCCTACACTCTACACTCTATACCCTACACTCTACACTCTATACCCTACACTCTATACCCTACACTCTATACCCTACACTCTACACTCTATTCCCTACACTCTACACTCTATACCTTACACTCTACACTCTATTCCTTCACTCTATACCCTACACTCTATACCCTACACTCTATACCCTACACTCTACACTCTCTACCCTACACTCTCTACCCTACACTCTATACCCTACACTCTACACTCTATGCCCTACACTCTACACTCTATACCCTACACTCTATACCCTACACTCTATACCCTACACTCTACACTCTATACCCTACACTCTACACTCTATACCCTACACTTTATACCCTACACTCTATACCCTACACTCTATACCCTACACTCTATACCCTACACTCTATACCCTACACTCTACACTCTATGCCCTACACTCTACACTCTATACCCTACACTCTACACTCTATACCCTACACTCTACACTCTATACCCTACACTCTATACCCTACACTCTATACCCTACACTCTATACCCTACACTCTACACTCTATGCCCTACACTCTACACTCTATACCTCACACTCTACACTCTATTCCCTACACTCTATACCCTACAGTCTACACTCTCTACCCTACACTCTCTACCCTACACTCTATACCCTACACTCTATACCCTACACTCTACACTCTATACCCTACACTCTATACCCTACACTCTATACCCTACACTCTACATTCTATACCCTACACTCTATACCCTACACTCTTTGCCCTACACTCTATACCCTACACTCTATACCCTACACTCTATACCCCACACTCTATACCATACACTCTATACCCTACACTCTACACTCTATACCCTACACTCTATACCCTACACTCAATACCCTACACTCTACACTCTATACCCTACACTCTACACTCTATACCCTGCACTCTATACCCTACACTCTATACCCTACACTCTACACTATATACCCTACACTCTATGCCCTACACTCTATACCCTACACTCTATGCCCTACACTCTATACCCTACACTCTTCACCCTACACTCTATACCCTACACACTATACCATACACTCTATACCCTACACTCTACACTCTATACCCTACACTCTACACCCTACACTCTATACCCTACACTCTATACCATACACTCTATACCCTACACTCTACACTCTATACCCTACACTCTAAACTCTATACCCTGCACTCTATACCCTACACTCTATACCCTACACTCTATACCCTACACTCTACACTCTATACCCTACACTCTACACTCTATACCCTACACTCTATACCCTACACTCTATACCCTACACTCTATACCCTACACTCTACACTCTATGCCCTACACTCTACACTCTATACCCTACACTCTACACTCTATACCCTACACTCTACACTCTATACCCTACACTCTATACCCTACACTCTATAACCTACACTCTATACCCTACACTCTACACTCTATGCCCTACACTCTACACTCTATACCTTAAACTCTACACTCTATTCCCTACACTCTATACCCTACACTCTATACCCTACACTCTATACCCTACACTCTACACTCTCTACCCTACACTCTCTACCCTACACTCTATACCCTACACTCTATACCCTACACTCTACACTCTATACCCTACACTCTACACTCTATACCCTACACTCTATACCCTACACTCTATACCCTACACTCTACACTCTATGCCCTACACTCTACACTCTATACCCTACACTCTATACCCTACACTCTATACCCTACACTCTATACCCTACACTCGACACTCTATACCCTACACTTTATACCCTACACTCTATGCACTACACTCTATACCCTACACTCTATACCCTACACTCTATACCCTACACTCTACACTCTATACCCTACACTCTATACTCTACACTCTACACTCTATACCCTACACTCTATACCCTACACTCTATACCCTACACTCTACACTCTATACCCTACACTCTATACCCTACACTCTATGCCCTACACTCTATACCCTACACTCTATACCCTACACTCTATACCCTACACTCTATACCCTACACTCTACACTCTATACCCTACACTCTATACCCTACACTCTATAACCTACACTCTACACTCTATACCCTACACTCTATACCCTACACTCTATGCCCTACACTCTATACCCTACACTCTATACCCTACACTCTACACCCTACACTCTACACTCTATACCCTACACTCTATACCCTACACTCTATACCCTACACTCTAATCCCTACACTCTACACTCTATACCCTACACTCTATATCCTACACTCTACACTCTATACCTTACACTCTACACTCTATTCCCTACACTCTATACCCTACACTCTATACCCTAAACTCTATACCCTACACTCTATACCCAACACTCTACACCCTACACTCTATACCCTACACTCTATACCATACACTCTATACCCTACACTCTACACTCTATACCCTACACTCTAAACTCTATACCCTACACTCTATAACCTACACTCTATACCCTACACTCTATACCCTACACTCTACACTCTATACCCTACACTCTACACTCTATACCCTACACTCTATACCCTACACTCTATACCCTACACTCTATACCCTACACTCTATACCCTACACTCTACACTCTATGCCCTACACTCTACACTCTATACCCTACACTCTACACTCTATACCCTACACTCTACACTCTATACCCTACACTCTATACCCTACACTCTATACCCTACACTCTATACCCTACACTCTACACTCTATGCCCTACACTCTACACTCTATACCTTACACTCTACACTCTATTCCTACACTCTATACCCTACACTCTATACCCTACACTCTATACCCTACACTCTACACTCTCTACCCTACACTCTATACCCTACACTCTACACTCTATGCCCTACACTCTACACTCTATACCCTACACTCTATACCCTACACTCTATACCCTACACTCTACACTCTATACCCTACACTCTATACCCTACACTCTACACTCTATACCCTACACTCTATACCCTACACTCTATGCCCTACACTCTATACCCTACACTCTTCACCCTACACTCTATACCCTACACACTATACCATACACTCTATACCCTACACTCTACACTCTATACCCTACACTCTACACCCTACACTCTATACCCTACACTCTATACCATACACTCTATACCCTACACTCTACACTCTATACCCTACACTCTAAACTCTATACCCTACACTCTATACCCTACACTCTATACCCTACACTCTATACCCTACACTCTACACTCTATACCCTACACTCTACACTCTATACCCTACACTCTATACCCTACACTCTATACCCTACACTCTATACCCTACACTCTATACCCTACACTCTACACTCTATGCCCTACACTCTACACTCTATACCCTACACTCTACACTCTATACCCTACACTCTACACTCTATACCCTACACTCTATACCCTACACTCTATACCCTACACTCTATACCCTACACTCTACACTCTATGCCCTACACTCTACACTCTATACCTTAAACTCTACACTCTATTCCCTACACTCTATACCCTACACTCTATACCCTACACTCTATACCCTACACTCTACACTCTCTACCCTACACTCTCTACCCTACACTCTATACCCTACACTCTATACCCTACACTCTACACTCTATACCCTACACTCTACACTCTATACCCTACACTCTATACCCTACACTCTATACCCTACACTCTACACTCTATGCCCTACACTCTACACTCTATACCCTACACTCTATACCCTACACTCTATACCCTACACTCGACACTCTATACCCTACACTTTATACCCTACACTCTATGCCCTACACTCTATACCCTACACTCTATACCCTACACTCTATACCCTACACTCTACACTCTATACCCTACACTCTATACCCTACACTCTATACCCTACACTCTACATTCTATACCCTACACTCTATACCCTACACTCTTTGCCCTACACTCTATACCCTACACTCTATACCCTACACTCTATACCCCACACTCTATACCGTACACTCTATACCCTACACTCTACACTCTATACCCTACACTCTATACCCTACACTCAATACCTTACACTCTACACTCTATACCCTACACTCTACACTCTATACCCTGCACTCTATACCCTACACTCTATACCCTACACTCTACACTATATACCCTACACTCTATACCCTACACTCTATACCCTACACTCTACACTCTATACCCTACACTCTATACCCTACACTCTTTGCCCTACACTCTATACCCTACACTCTACACCCTACACTCTATACCCCACACTCTATACCATACACTCTATACCCTACACTCTACACTCTATACCCTACACTCTATACCCTACACTCTATGCCCTACACTCTATACCCTACACTCTTCACCCTACACTCTATACCCTACACACTATACCATACACTCTATACCCTACACTCTACACTCTATACCCTACACTCTACACCCTACACTCTATACCCTACACTCTATACCATACACTCTATACCCTACACTCTACACTCTATACCCTACACTCTAAACTCTATACCCTACACTCTATACCCTACACTCTATACCCTACACTCTATACCCTACACTCTACACTCTATACCCTACACTCTACACTCTATACCCTACACTCTATACCCTACACTCTATACCCTACACTCTATACCCTACACTCTATACCCTACACTCTACACTCTATGCCCTACACTCTACACTCTATACCCTACACTCTACACTCTATACCCTACACTCTACACTCTATACCCTACACTCTATACCCTACACTCTATACCCTACACTCTATACCCTACACTCTACACTCTATGCCCTACACTCTACACTCTATACCTTAAACTCTACACTCTATTCCCTACACTCTATACCCTACACTCTATACCCTACACTCTATACCCTACACTCTACACTCTCTACCCTACACTCTCTACACTCTATACCCTACACTCTACACTCTATACCCTACACTCTACACTCTCTACCCTACACTCTCTACCCTACACTCTATACCCTACACTCTATACCCTACACTCTACACTCTATGCCCTACACTCTATACCCTACACTCTATACCCTACACTCTATACCCTACACTCGACACTCTATACCCTACACTTTATACCCTACACTCTATGCCCTACACTCTATACCCTACACTCTATACCCTACACTCTATACCCTACAGTCTACACTCTATACCCTACACTCTATACTCTACACTCTACACTCTATATCCTACACTCTATACCCTACACTCTATACCCTACACTCTACACTCTATACCCTACACTCTATACCCTACACTCTATGCCCTACACTCTATACCCTACACTCTATACCCTACACTCTATACCATACACTCTACACTCTATACCCTACACTCTATACCCTACACTCTATAACCTACACTCTACACTCTATACCCTACACTCTATACCCTACACTCTATGCCCTACACTCTATACCCTACACTCTATACCCTACACTCTACACCCTACACTCTACACTCTATACCCTACACTCTATACCCTACACTCTATACCCTACACTCTAATCCCTACACTCTACACTCTATACCCTACACTCTATATCCTACACTCTACACTCTATACCTTACACTCTACACTCTATTCCCTACACTCTATACCCTACACTCTATACCCTAAACTCTATACCCTACACTCTATACCCAACACTCTACACCCTACACTCTATACCCTACACTCTATACCATACACTCTATACCCTACACTCTACACTCTATACCCTACACTCTAAACTCTATACCCTACACTCTATAACCTACACTCTATACCCTACACTCTATACGCTACACTCTACACTCTATACCCTACACTCTACACTCTATACCCTACACTCTATACCCTACACTCTATACCCTACACTCTATACCCTACACTCTATACCCTACACTCTACACTCTATGCCCTACACTCTACACTCTATACCCTACACTCTACACTCTATACCCTACACTCTACACTCTATACCCTACACTCTATACCCTACACTCTATACCCTACACTCTACACTCTATGCCCTACACTCTACACTCTATACCTTACACTCTACACTCTATTCCTACACTCTATACCCTACACTCTATACCCTACACTCTATACCCTACACTCTACACTCTCTACCCTACACTCTCTACCCTACACTCTATACCCTACACTCTACACTCTATGCCCTACACTCTACACTCTATACCCTACACTCTATACCCTACACTCTATACCCTACACTCTACACTCTATACCCTACACTCTATACCCTACACTCTACACTCTATACCCTACACTCTATACCCTACACTCTATGCCCTACACTCTATACCCTACACTCTTCACCCTACACTCTATACCCTACACACTATACCATACACTCTATACCCTACACTCTACACTCTATACCCTACACTCTACACCCTACACTCTATACCCTACACTCCATACCATACACTCTATACCCTACACTCTACACTCTATACCCTACACTCTAAACTCTATACCCTACACTCTATACCCTACACTCTATACCCTACACTCTATACCCTACACTCTACCCTCTATACCCTACACTCTACACTCTATACCCTACACTCTATACCCTACACTCTATACCCTACACTCTATACCCTACACTCTATACCCTACACTCTACACTCTATGCCCTACACTCTACACTCTATACCCTACACTCTACACTCTATACCCTACACTCTACACTCTATACCCTACACTCTATACCCTACACTCTATACCCTACACTCTATACCCTACACTCTACACTCTATGCCCTACACTCTACACTCTATACCTTAAACTCTACACTCTATTCCCTACACTCTATACCCTACACTCTATACCCTACACTCTATACCCTACACTCTACACTCTCTACCCTACACTCTCTACCCTACACTCTATACCCTACACTCTATACCCTACACTCTACACTCTATACCCTACACTCTACACTCTATACCCTACACTCTATACCCTACACTCTATACCCTACACTCTACACTCTATGCCCTACACTCTACACTCTATACCCTACACTCTATACCCTACACTCTATACCCTACACTCGACACTCTATACCCTACACTTTATACCCTACACTCTATGCCCTACACTCTATACCCTACACTCTATACCCTACACTCTATACCCTACACTCTACACTCTATACCCTACACTCTATACTCTACACTCTACACTCTATACCCTACACTCTATACCCTACACTATATACCCTACACTCTACACTCTATACCCTACACTCTATACCCTACACTCTATGCCCTACACTCTATACCCTACACTCTATACCCTACACTCTATACCCTACACTCTATACCCTACACTCTACACTCTATACCCTACACTCTATACCCTACACTCTATAACCTACACTCTACACTCTATACCCTACACTCTATACCCTACACTCTATGCCCTACACTCTATACCCTACACTCTATACCCTACACTCTACACCCTACACTCTACACTCTATACCCTACACTCTATACCCTACACTCTATACCCTACACTCTAATCCCTACACTCTACACTCTATACCCTACACTCTATATCCTACACTCTACACTCTATACCTTACACTCTACACTCTATTCCCTACACTCTATACCCTACACTCTATACCCTAAACTCTATACCCTACACTCTATACCCAACACTCTACACCCTACACTCTATACCCTACACTCTATACCATACACTCTATACCCTACACTCTACACTCTATACCCTACACTCTAAACTCTATACCCTACACTCTATAACCTACACTCTATACCCTACACTCTATACCCTACACTCTACACTCTATACCCTACACTCTATACCCTACACTCTATACCCTACACTCTATACCCTACACTCTATACCCTACACTCTACACTCTATGCCCTACACTCTACACTCTATACCCTACACTCTACACTCTATACCCTACACTCTACACTCTATACCCTACACTCTATACCCTACACTCTATACCCTACACTCTACACTCTATGCCCTACACTCTACACTCTATACCTTACACTCTACACTCTATTCCTACACTCTATACCCTACACTCTATACCCTACACTCTATACCCTACACTCTACACTCTCTACCCTACACTCTCTACCCTACACTCTATACCCTACACTCTACACTCTATGCCCTACACTCTACACTCTATACCCTACACTCTATACCCTACACTCTATACCCTACACTCTACACTCTATACCCTACACTCTATACCCTACACTCTATGCCCTACACTCTATACCCTACACTCTATACCCTACACTCTACACTCTATACCCTACACGCTATACCCTACACTCTATACTCTATACCCTACACTCTATACCCTACACTATATACCCTACACTCTACACTCTATACCCTACACTCTATACCATACACTCTATGCCCTACACTCTATACCCTACACTCTATACCCTACATTCTATACCCTACACTCTATACCCTACACTCTATACCCTACACTCTACCCTCTATACCCTACACTCTATACCCTACACTCTATACCCTACACTCTATACCCTACACTATATGCCCTACGCTCTATACCCTACATTCTATACCCTACACTCTACACTCTATACCCTACACTCTATACCCTACACTCTATACCCTACACTCTAATCCCTACACTCTACACTCTATACCCTACACTCTATACCCTACACTCTAATCCCTACACTCTACACTCTATACCCTACACTCTATACCTTACACTCTACACTCTATTCCCTACACTCTATACCCTACACTCTATACCCTACACTCTATACCCTACACCCTATACCCAACACTCTACACCCTACACTCTATACCCTACACTCTATACCATACACTCTATACCCTACACTCTATACCCTACACTCTACACTCTCTACCCTACACTCTCTACCCTACACTCTATACCCTACACTCTACACTCTATGCCCTACACTCTACACTCTATACCCTACACCCTATACCCTACACTCTATACCCTACACTCTACACTCTATACCCTACACTCTATACCCTACACTCTATGCCCTACACTCTATACCCTACACTCTATACCCTACACTCTACACTCTATACCCTACACGCTATACCCTACACTCTACACTCTATACCCTACACTCCATACCCTACACTATATACCCTACACTCTACACTCTATACCCTACACTCTATACCATACACTCTATGCCCTACACTCTATACCCTACACTCTATACCCTACATTCTATACCCTACACTCTATACCCTACACTCTATACCCTACACTCTACACTCTATACCCTACACTCTATACCCTACACTCTATACCCTACACTCTATACCGTACACTATATGCCCTACACTCTATACCCTACACTCTATACCCTACACTCTACACTCTATACCCTACACTCTATACCCTACACTCTATACCCTACACTCTAATCCCTACACTCTACACTCTATACCCTACACTCTATACCCTACACTCTAATCCCTACACTCTACACTCTATACCCTACACTCTATACCTTACACTCTACACTCTATTCCCTACACTCTATACCCTACAGTCTATACCCTACACTCTATACCCTACACCCTATACCCAACACTCTACACCCTACACTCTATACCCTACACTCTATACCATACACTCTATACCCTACACTCTACACTCTATATACTCTACACTCTAAACTCTATACCCTACACTCTATACCCTACACTCTATACCCTACACTCTATACCCTACACTCTACACTCTATACCCTACACTCTATACCCTACACTCTATACCCTACACTCTACACTCTATGCCCTACACTCTACACTCTGTACCCTACACTCTACACTCTATACTCTACACTCTACACTCTATACCCTACACTCTATACCCTACACTCTATACCCTACACTCTATACCCTACACTCTACACTCTATGCCCTACACTCTACACTCTATGCCCTACACTCTACACTCTATGCCCTACACTCTATACCCTACACTCTATACCCTACACTCTACACTCTCTACCCTACACTCTCTACCCTACACTCTATACCCTACACTCTATACCCTACACTCTACACTCTATACCCTACACTCTACACTCTATACCCTACACTCTATACCCTACACTCTATACCCTACACTCTACACTCTATGCCCTACACTCTACACTCTATACCCTACACTCTATACCCTACACTCTATACCCTACACTCTATACCCTACACTCTACACTCTATACCCTACACTCTATACCCTACACTCTACACTCTATACCCTACACTCTATATCCTACACTCTATGCCTTACACTCTATACCCTACACTCTATACCCTACACTCTATACCCTACACTCTACACTCTATACCCTACACTCTATACCCTACACATTATACCCTACACTCTACACTCTATACCCTACACTCTATACCCTACACTCTATACCCTACACTCTAAACTCTATACCCTACACTCTATACCCTACACTCTATGCCCTACACTCTATACCCTACACTCTATACCCTACACTCTATACCCTACACTCTACACACTATACCCTACACTCTATACCCTACACTCTATACCCTACACTCTAATCCCTACACTCTACACTCTATACCCTACACTCTATACCCTACACTCTACACTCTATACCTTACACTCTACACTCTATTCCCTACACTCTATACCCTACACTCTATACCCAACACTCTACACCCTACACTCTATACCCTACACTCTATACCATACACTGTATACCCTACACTCTACACTCTATACCCTACACTCTAAACTCTATACCCTACACTCTATACCCTACACTCTATACCCTACACTCTACACTCTATACCCTACACTCTACACTCTATACCCTACACTCTATACCCTACACTCTATACCCTACACTCTATACCCTACACTCTATACCCTACACTCTATACCCTACACTCTTCACTCTATGCCCTACACTCTACACTCTATACCCTACACTCTACACTCTATACCCTACACTCTATACCCTACACTATACACTCTATGCCCTACACTCTACACTCTATACCTCACACTCTACACTCTATTCCCTACACTCTATACCCTACAGTCTACACTCTCTACCCTACACTCTCTACCCTACACTCTATACCCTACACTCTATACCCTACACTCTACACTCTATACCCTACACTCTATACCCTACACTCTACATTCTATACCCTACACTCTATACCCTACACTCTTTGCCCTACACTCTATACCCTACACTCTATACCCTACACTCTATACCCCACACTCTATACCATACACTCTATACCCTACACTCTACACTCTATACCCTACACTCTATACCCTACACTCTATACCCTACACTCTACACTCTATACCCTACACTCTACACTCTATACCCTGCACTCTATACCCTACACTCTATACCCTACACTCTACACTATATACCCTACACTCTATACCCTACACTATATACCCTACACTCTACACTCTATACCCTACACTCTATACCCTACACTCTTTGCCCTACACTCTATACCCTACACTCTACACCCTACACTCTATACCCCACACTCTATACCATACACTCTATACCCTACACTCTACACTCTATACCCTACACTCTATACCCTACACTCTATGCCCTACACTCTATACCCTACACTCTACACCCTACACTCTATACCCTACACTCTATACCATACACTCTATACCCTACACTCTACACTCTATACCCTACACTCTACACTCTATACCCTACACTCTATACCCTACACTCTCCACTCTATACCCTACACTCTATACCCTACACTCTATACATTACACTCTACACTCTATACCCTACACTCTATACCCTACACCCTATGCCCTACACTCTATACCCTACACTCTACACCCTACACTCTATACCCTACACTCTATACCGTACACTCTATACCCTACACTCTATACCCTACACTCTATACCCTACACTCTACACCCTACACTCTATACCTTACACTCTACACTCTATACCCTACACTCTATACCCTACACCCTATGCCCTACACTCTATACCCTACACTCTATACCATACACTCTATACCCTACACTCTATACCGTACACTCTATACCCTACACTCTATACCCTACACTCTATACCCTACACTCTACACCCTACACTCTATACCTTACACTCTATACCCTACACTCTATACCCTACACTCTAAACTCTATACCCTACACTCTACACTCTATACCCTACACTCTATAACCTACACTCTATACCCTACACTCTATACCCTACACTCTACACTCTATACCCTACACTCTATACCCTACACTCTATACCCTACACACTACACTCTATACCCTACACTCTATACCCTACACTCTATACCCTACACTCTACACTCTATACCCTACACTCTATACCCTACACTCTATGCCCTACACTCTATTCCCTACACTCTATACCCTACACTCTATACCCTACACTCTACACTCTATACCCTACACTCTATACCCTACACTCTATACCCTACACTCTACACTCTATACCCTACACTCTATACCCTACACTCTATACCCTACACTCTACACTCTATACCCTACACTCTATACCCTACACTCTATGCCCTACACTCTATACCCTACACTCTATACCCTACACTCTATACCCTACAATCTACACTCTATGCCCTACACTCTATACCTTACACTCTATACCCTACACTCTATACCCTACACTCTATACCTTACACTCTATACCCTACACTCTATACCCTACACTCTATACCCTACACTCTAAACTCTATACCCTACACTCTATACCCTACACTCTATGCCCTACACTCTATACCCTACACTCTATACCGTACACTCTATACCCTACACTCTAATCCCTACACTCTACACTCTATACCCTACACTCTATACCCTACACTCTACACTCTATACCTTACACTCTACACTCTATTCCCTACACTCTATACCCTACACTCTATACCCTACACTCTATACCCTACACTCTATGCCCTACACTCTATACCCTACACTCTACACCCTACACTCTATACCCTACACTCTATACCATACACTCTATACCCTACACTCTACACTCTATACCCTACACTCTACACTCTATACCCTACACTCTATACCCTACACTCTCCACTCTATACCCTACACTCTATACCCTACACTCTATACATTACACTCTACACTCTATACCCTACACTCTATACCCTACACCCTATGCCCTACACTCTATACCCTACACTCTACACCCTACACTCTATACCCTACACTCTATACCGTACACTCTATACCCTACACTCTATACCCTACACTCTATACCCTACACTCTACACCCTACACTCTATACCTTACACTCTACACTCTATACCCTACACTCTATACCCTACACCCTATGCCCTACACTCTATACCCTACACTCTATACCATACACTCTATACCCTACACTCTATACCGTACACTCTATACCCTACACTCTATACCCTACACTCTATACCCTACACTCTACACCCTACACTCTATACCTTACACTCTATACCCTACACTCTATACCCTACACTCTAAACTCTATACCCTACACTCTACACTCTATACCCTACACTCTATAACCTACACTCTATACCCTACACTCTATACCCTACACTCTACACTCTATACCCTACACTCTATACCCTACACTCTATACCCTACACACTACACTCTATACCCTACACTCTATACCCTACACTCTATACCCTACACTCTACACTCTATACCCTACACTCTATACCCTACACTCTATGCCCTACACTCTATTCCCTACACTCTATACCCTACACTCTATACCCTACACTCTACACTCTATACCCTACACTCTATACCCTACACTCTATACCCTACACTCTACACTCTATACCCTACACTCTATACCCTACACTCTATACCCTACACTCTACACTCTATACCCTACACTCTATACCCTACACTCTATGCCCTACACTCTATACCCTACACTCTATACCCTACAATCTACACTCTATGCCCTACACTCTATACCTTACACTCTATACCCTACACTCTATACCCTACACTCTATACCTTACACTCTATACCCTACACTCTATACCCTACACTCTATACCCTACACTCTAAACTCTATACCCTACACTCTATACCCTACACTCTATGCCCTACACTCTATACCCTACACTCTATACCGTACACTCTATACCCTACACTCTAATCCCTACACTCTACACTCTATACCCTACACTCTATACCCTACACTCTACACTCTATACCTTACACTCTACACTCTATTCCCTACACTCTATACCCTACACTCTATACCCTACACTCTATACCCTACACTCTATACCCAACACTCTACACCCTACACTCTATACCCTACACTCTATACCATACACTCTATACCCTACACTCTACACTCTATACCCTACACTCTAAACTCTATACCCTACACTCTATACCCTACACTCTATACCCTACACTCTATACCCTACACTCTATACCCTACACTCTACACTCTATGCCCTACACTCTACACTCTATACCTTACACTCTACACTCTATTCCCTACATTCTATACCCTACACTCTATACCCTACACTCTATACCCTACACTCTACACTCTCTACCCTACACTCTCTACCCTACACTCTATACCCTACACTCTATACCCTACACTCTACACTCTATACCCTACACTCTACACTCTATACCCTACACTCTATACCCTACACTCTATACCCTACACTCTACACTCTATGCCCTACACTCTACACTCTATACCCTACACTATATACCCTACACTCTATACCCTACACTCGACACTCTATACCCTACACTCTATACCCTACACTCTATGCCCTACACTCTATACCCTACACTCTATACCCTACACTCTTTACCCTACACTCTACACTCTATACCCTACACTCTATACCCTACACTCTACACTCTATACCCTACACTCTATACCCTACACTCTATACCCTACACTCTACACTCTATACCCTACACTCTATACCCTACACTCTATGCCCTACACTCTATACCCTACACTCTATACCCTACACTCTATATCCTACACTCTATACCCTACACTCTACACTCTATACCCTACACTCTATACCCTACACTCTATACCCTACACTCTACACTCTATACCCTACACTCTATACCCTACACTCTATGCCCTACACTCTATACCCTACACTCTATACCCTACACTCTACACCCTACACTCTACACTCTATACCCTACACTCTATACCCTACACTCTAATCCCTACACTCTAATCCCTACACTCTACACTCTATACCCTACACTCTATATCCTACACTCTACACTCTATACCTTACACTCTACACTCTATTCCCTACACTCTATACCCTACACTCTATACCCTAAACTCTATACCCTACACTCTATACCCAACACTCTACACCCTACACTCTATACCCTACACTCTACACTCTATACCCTACACTCTACACTCTATACCCTACACTCTATACCCTACACTCTATACCCTACACTCTACACTCTATGCCCTACACTCTACACTCTATACCCTACACTCTATACCCTACACTCTATACCCTACACTCTATACCCTACACTCGACACTCTATACCCTACACTCTATACCCTACACTCTATGCCCTACACTCTATACCCTACACTCTATACCCTACACTCTATACCCTACACTCTATGCCCTACACTCTACACCCTACACTCTATACCCTACACTCTATACCGTACACTCTATATCCTACACTCTATACCCTACACTCTATACCCTACACTCTACACCCTACACTCTATACCTTACACTCTACACTCTATACCCTACACTCTATACCCTACACCCTATGCCCTACACTCTATACCCTACACTCTATACCATACACTCTATACCCTACACTCTATACCGTACACTCTATACCCTACACTCTATACCCTACACTCTATACCCTACACTCTACACCCTACACTCTATACCTTACACTCTATACCCTACACTCTATACCCTACACTCTAAACTCTATACCCTACACTCTACACTCTATACCCTACACTCTATAACCTACACTCTATACCCTACACTCTATACCCTACACTCTACACTCTATACCCTACACTCTATACCCTACACTCTATACCCTACACACTACACTCTATACCCTACACTCTATACCCTACACTCTATACCCTATACTCTACACTCTATACCCTACACTCTATACCCTACACTCTATGCCCTACACTCTATTCCCTACACTCTATACCCTACACTCTATACCCTACACTCTACACTCTATACCCTACACTCTATACCCTACACTCTATACCCTACACTCTACACTCTATACCCTACACTCTATACCCTACACTCTATACCCTACACTCTACACTCTATACCCTACACTCTATACCCTACACTCTATGCCCTACACTCTATACCCTACACTCTATACCCTACACTCTATACCCTACAATCTACACTCTATGCCCTACACTCTATACCTTACACTCTATACCCTACACTCTATACCCTACACTCTATACCTTACACTCTATACCCTACACTCTATACCCTACACTCTATACCCTACACTCTAAACTCTATACCCTACACTCTATACCCTACACTCTATGCCCTACACTCTATACCCTACACTCTATACCGTACACTCTATACCCTACACTCTAATCCCTACACTCTACACTCTATACCCTACACTCTATACCCTACACTCTACACTCTATACCTTACACTCTACACTCTATTCCCTACACTCTATACCCTACACTCTATACCCTACACTCTATACCCTACACTCTATACCCAACACTCTACACCCTACACTCTATACCCTACACTCTATACCATACACTCTATACCCTACACTCTACACTCTATACCCTACACTCTAAACTCTATACCCTACACTCTATACCCTACACTCTATACCCTACACTCTATACCCTACACTCTATACCCTACACTCTACACTCTATGCCCTACACTCTACACTCTATACCTTACACTCTACACTCTATTCCCTACATTCTATACCCTACACTCTATACCCTACACTCTATACCCTACACTCTACACTCTCTACCCTACACTCTCTACCCTACACTCTATACCCTACACTCTATACCCTACACTCTACACTCTATACCCTACACTCTACACTCTATACCCTACACTCTATACCCTACACTCTATACCCTACACTCTACACTCTATGCCCTACACTCTACACTCTATACCCTACACTATATACCCTACACTCTATACCCTACACTCGACACTCTATACCCTACACTCTATACCCTACACTCTATGCCCTACACTCTATACCCTACACTCTATACCCTACACTCTTTACCCTACACTCTACACTCTATACCCTACACTCTATACCCTACACTCTACACTCTATACCCTACACTCTATACCCTACACTCTATACCCTACACTCTACACTCTATACCCTACACTCTATACCCTACACTCTATGCCCTACACTCTATACCCTACACTCTATACCCTACACTCTATATCCTACACTCTATACCCTACACTCTACACTCTATACCCTACACTCTATACCCTACACTCTATACCCTACACTCTACACTCTATACCCTACACTCTATACCCTACACTCTATGCCCTACACTCTATACCCTACACTCTATACCCTACACTCTACACCCTACACTCTACACTCTATACCCTACACTCTATACCCTACACTCTAATCCCTACACTCTAATCCCTACACTCTACACTCTATACCCTACACTCTATATCCTACACTCTACACTCTATACCTTACACTCTACACTCTATTCCCTACACTCTATACCCTACACTCTATACCCTAAACTCTATACCCTACACTCTATACCCAACACTCTACACCCTACACTCTATACCCTACACTCTACACTCTATACCCTACACTCTACACTCTATACCCTACACTCTATACCCTACACTCTATACCCTACACTCTATACCCTACACTCTACACTCTATGCCCTACACTCTACACTCTATACCCTACACTCTATACCCTACACTCTATACCCTACACTCTATACCCTACACTCGACACTCTATACCCTACACTCTATACCCTACACTCTATGCCCTACACTCTATACCCTACACTCTATACCCTACACTCTATACCCTACACTCTACACTCTATACCCTACACTCTATACCCTACACTCTACACTCTATACCCTACACTCTATACCCTACACTCTATACCCTACACTCTACACTCTATACCCTACACTCTATACCCTACACTCTATGCCCTACACTCTATACCCTACACTCAATACCCTACACTCTATACCCTACACTCTATACCCTACACTCTACACCCTACACTCTATACCCTACACTCTATACCCTACACTCTACACTCTATACCCTACACTCTATACCCTACACTCTAATCCCTACACTCTAATCCCTACACTCTACACTCTATACCCTACACTCTATATCCTACACTCTACACTCTATACCTTACACTCTACACTCTATTCCCTACACTCTATACCCTACACTCTATACCCTAAACTCTATACCCTACACTCTATACCCAACACTCTACACCCTACACTCTATACCCTACACTCTATACCATACACTCTATACCCTACACTCTACACTCTATACCCTACACTCTAAACTCTATACCCTACACTCTATACCCTACACTCTATACCCTACACTCTATACCCTACACTCTACACTCTATACCCTACACTCTACACTCTATACCCTACACTCTATACCCTACACTCTATACCCTACACTCTATACCCTACACTCTATACCCTACACTCTACACTCTATGCCCTACACTCTACACTCTATACCCTACACTCTACACTCTATACCCTACACTCTACACTCTATACCCTACACTCTATACCCTACACTCTACACTCTATGCCCTACACTCTACACTCTATACCTTACACTCTACACTCTATTCCTACACTCTATACCCTACAATCTATACCCTACACTCTATACCCTACACTCTACACTCTCTACCCTACACTCTCTACCCTACACTCTCTACCCTACACTCTACACTCTATGCCCTACACTCTACACTCTATACCCTACACTCTATACCCTACACTCTATACCCTACACTCTACACTCTATACCCTACACTCTATACCCTACACTCTATGCCCTACACTCTATACCCTACACTCTATACCCTACACTCTACACTCTATACCCTACACTCTATACCCTACACTCTACACTCTATACCCTACACTCTATACCCTATACTCTATACCCTACACTCTACACTCTATACCCTACACTCTATACCCTACACTCTATGCCCTACACTCTATACCCTACACTCTATACCCTACATTCTATACCCTACACTCTATACCCTACACTCTATACCCTACACTCTACACTCTATACCCTACACTCTATACCCTACACTCTATACCCTACACTCTATACCCTACACTCTATGCCCTACACTCTATACCCTACACTCTATACCCTACACTCTACAATCTATACCCTACACTCTATACCCTACACTCTATACCCTACACTCTAATCATAGTTAGTAAGTAAGGCCGAAAAAAGACATTTGTCCATCCAGTTCAGCCTATATTCCATCATAATAAATCCCCAGATCTACGTCCTTCTACAGAACCTAATAATTGTATGATACAATATTGTTCTGCTCCAGGAAGACATCCAGGCCTCTCTTGAACCCCTCGACTGAGTTCGCCATCACCACCTCCTCAGGCAAGCAATTTCAGATTCTCACTGCCCTAACAGTAAAGAATCCTCTTCTATGTTGGTGGAAAAACCTTCTCTCCTCCAGACGCAAAGAATGCCCCCTTGTGCCCGTCACCTTGTGCCCGTCACAATCCCTACACTCTACACTCTATACCCTACACTCTATACCCTACACTCTACACTCTATACCTTAAACTCTACACTCTATTCCCTACACTCTATACCCTACACTCTATACCCAACACTCTACACCTTACACTCTATACCCTACACTCTATACCATACACTCTATACCCTACACTCTACACTCTATACCCTACACTCTAAACTCTATACCCTACACTCTATACCCTACACTCTATACCCTACACTCTATACCCTACACTCTACACTCTATGCCCTACACTCTACACTCTATACCCTACACTCTACACTCTATACTCTACACTCTACACTCTATACCCTACACTCTATACCCTACACTCTATACCCTACACTCTACAGTCTATGCCCTACACTCTACACTCTATTCCCTACACTCTATACCCTACACTCTATACTCTACACTCTATACCCTACACTCTACACTCTCTACCCTACACTCTCTACCCTACACTCTATACCCTACACTCTATACCCTACACTCTACACTCTATACCCTACACTCTACACTCTATACCCTACACTCTATACCCTACACTCTATACCCTACACTCTACACTCTATGCCCTACACTCTACACTCTATACCCTACACTCTATACCCTACACTCTATACCCTACACTCTACACTCTATACCCTACACTCTATACCCTACACTCTATGCCCTACACTCTATACCCTACACTCTATAACCTACACTCTATACCCTACACTCTACACTCTATACCCTACACTCAATACCCTACACTCTATACCCTACACTCTACACTCTATACCCTACACTCTATACCCTACACTCTATACCCTACACTCTACACTCTATACCCTACACTCTATACCCTACACTCTATGCCCTACACTCTATACCCTACACTCTATGCCCTACACTCTATACCCTACACTCTATACCCTACACTCTATACCCTACACTCTACACTCTATACCCTACACTCTATACCCTACACTCTATACCCTACACTCTACACTCTATACCCTACACTCTATACCCTACACTCTATACCCTACACTCTACACTCTATACCCTACACTCTATACCCTACACTCTATGCCCTACACTCTATACCCTACACTCTATACCCTACACTCTATACCCTACACTCTATACCCTACACTCTATACCCTACACTCTACACTCTATACCCTACACTCTATACCCTACACTCTACACTCTATACCCTACACTCTATACCCTACACTCTATACCCTACACTCTACACTCTATACCCTACACTCTATACCCTACACTCTATGCCCTACACTCTATACCCTACACTCTATACCCTACACTCTATACCCTACACTCTATACCCTACACTCTACACTCTATACCCTACACTCTATACCCTACACTCTATATCCTACACTCTATACCCTACACTCTAATCCCTACACTCTACACTCTATACCCTACACTCTATATCCTACACTCTACACTCTATACCTTACACTCTACACTCTATTCCCTACACTCTATACCCTACACTCTATACCCTAAACTCTATACCCTACACCCTATACCCAACACTCTACACCCTACACTCTATACCCTACACTCTATACCATACACTCTATACCCTACACTCTACACTCTATACCCTACACTCTAAACTCTATACCCTACACTCTATACCCTACACTCTATACCCTACACTCTATACCCTACACTCTACACTCTAAACCCTGCACTCTACACTCTATACCCTACACTCTATACCCTACACTCTATACCCTACACTCTATACCCTACACTCTATACCTTACACTCTACACTCTATGCCCTACACTCTACACTCTATACCCTACACTCTACACTCTATACCCTACACTCTACACTCTATACCCTACACTCTATACCCTACACTCTATACCCTACACTCTATACCCTACACTCTACACTTTATGCCCTACACTCTACACTCTATACCTTACACTCTACACTCTATTCCTACACTCTATACCCTACACTCTATACCCTACACTCTACACTCTCTACCCTACACTCTCTACCCTACACTCTATACCCTACACTCTACACTCTATGCCCTACACTCTACACTCTATACCCTACACTCTATACCCTACACTCTATACCCTACACTCTACACTCTATACCCTACACTCTATACCCTACACTCTATGCCCTACACTCTATACCCTACACTCTATACCCTACACTCTATACCCTACACTCTACACTCTATACCCTACACTCTATACCCTACACTCTACACTCTATACCCTACACTCTATACCCTACACTCTATACCCTACACTCTATACCCTACACTCTATACCCTACACTCTATGCCCTACACTCTATACCCTACACTCTATACCCTACACTCTATACCCTACACTCTATACCCTACACTCTACACCCTATACCCTACACTCTATACCCTACACTCTATACCCTACACTCTACACTCTATACCCTACACTCTATACCCTAAACTCTATGCCCTACACTCTATACCCTACACTCTATACCCTACACTCTATACCCTACACTCTACACTCTATACCCTACACTCTAAACCCTACACTCTATACCCTACACTCTAATCCCTACACTCTACACTCTATACCCTACACTCTATACCCTACACTCTACACTCTACACCTTACACTCTACACTCTATTCCCTACACTCTATACCCTACACTCTATACCCTACACTCTATACCCTACACTCTATACCCAACACTCTACACCCTACACTCTATACCCTACACTCTATACCATACACTCTATACCCTACACTCTACACTCTATACCCTACACTCTAAACTCTATACCCTACACTCTATACCCTACACTCTATACCCTACACTCTATACCCTACACTCTACACTCTATACCCTACACTCTACACTCTATACCCTACACTCTATACCCTACACTCTATACCCTACACTCTATACCCTACACTCTACACTCTATGCCCTACACTCTACACTCTATACCCTACACTCTACACTCTATACTCTACACTCTACACTCTATACCCTACACTCTATACCCTACACTCTATACCCTACACTCTACACTCTATGCCCTACACTCTACACTCTATGCCCTACACTCTACACTCTATTCCCTACACTCTATACCCTACACTCTATACCCTACACTCTATACCCTACACTCTACACTCTCTACCCTACACTCTCTACCTTACACTCTATACCCTACACTCTATACCCTACACTCTACACTCTATGCCCTACACTCTACACTCTATACCTTACACTCTACACTCTATTCCTACACTCTATACCCTACACTCTATACCCTACACTCTATACCCTACACTCTACACTCTCTACCCTACACTCTCTACCCTACACTCTATACCCTACACTCTACACTATATGCCCTACACTCTACACTCTATACCCTACACTCTATACCCTACACTCTATACCCTACACTCCACACTCTATACCCTACACTCTATACCCTACACTCTATGCCCTACACTCTATACCCTACACTCTATACCCTACACTCTATACCCTACACTCTACACTCTATACCCTACACTCTATACCCTACACTCTACACTCTATACCCTACACTCTATATCCTACACTCTATACCCTACACTCTACACTCTATACCCTACACTCTATACCCTACACTGTATGCCCTACACTCTATACCCTACACTCTATACCCTACATTCTATACCCTACACTCTATACCCTACACTCTATACCCTACACTCTACACTCTATACCCTACACTCTATACCCTACACTCTATACCCTACACTCTATACCCTAAACTCTATACCCTACACTCTATACCCAACACTCTACACCCTACACTCTATACCCAACACTCTATACCATACACTCTATACCCTACACTCTACACTCTATACCCTACACTCTAAACTCTATACCCTACACTCTATTCCCTACACTCTATACCCTACACTCTACACTCTATACCCTACACTCTACACTCTATACCCTACACTCTATACCCTACACTCTATACCCTACACTCTATACCCTACACTCTACACTCTATGCCCTACACTCTACACTCTATACCCTACACTCTACACTCTATACCCTACACTCTACACTCTATACCCTACACTCTATACCCTACACTCTATACCCTACACTCTACACTCTATGCCCTACACTCTACACTCTATACCTTACACTCTACACTCTATTCCTACACTCTATACCCTACACTCTATACCCTACACTCTATACCCTACACTCTACACTCTCTACCCTACACTCTCTACCCTACACTCTATACCCTACACTCTACACTCTATGCCCTACACTCTACACTCTATACCCTACACTCTATACCCTACACTCTATACCCTACACTCTACACTCTATACCCTACACTCTATACCCTACACTCTATGCCCTACACTCTATATCCTACACTCTATACCCTACACTCTATACCCTACACTCTACACTCTATACCCTACACTCTATACCCTACACTCTACACTCTATACCCTACACTCTATACCCTACACTCTATACCCTACACTCTACACTCTATACCCTACACTCTATACCCTACACTCTATGCCCTGCACTCTATACCCTACACTCTATACCCTACATTCTATACCCTACACTCTATACCCTACACTCTATACCCTACACTCTACACTCTATACCCTACACTCTATACCCTACACTCTATACCCTACACTCTATACCCTACACTCTATGCCCTACACTCTATACCCTACACTCTATACCCTACACTCTACAATCTATACCCTACACTCTATACCCTACACTCTATACCCTACACTCTAATCCCTACACTCTACACTATATACCCTACACTCTATACCCTACACTCTACACTCTATACCTTACACTCTACACTCTATTCCCTACACTCTATACCCTACACTCTATACCCTACACTCTATACCCTACACTCTATACCCAACACTCTACACCCTACACTCTATACCCTACACTCTATACCATACACTCTATACCCTACACTCTACACTCTATACCCTACACTCTAAACTCTATACCCTACACTCTATACCCTACACTCTATACCCTACACTCTATACCCTACACTCTACCCTCTATACCCTACACTCTACACTCTATACCCTACACTCTATACCCTACACTCTATACCCTACACTCTACACTCTATGCCCTACACTCTACACTCTATACCCTACACTCTACACTCTATACTCTACACTCTACACTCTATACCCTACACTCTATACCCTACACTCTATACCCTACACTCTACAGTCTATGCCCTACACTCTACACTCTATTCCCTACACTCTATACCCTACACTCTATACCCTACACTCTATACCCTACACTCTACACTCTCTACCCTACACTCTCTAACCCTACACTCTATACCCTACACTCTATACCCTACACTCTACACTCTATACCCTACACTCTACACTCTATACCCTACACTCTATACCCTACACTCTATACCCTACACTCTACACTCTATGCCCTACACTCTACACTCTATACCCTACACTCTATACCCTACACTCAATACCCTACACTCTACACTCTATACCCTACACTCTATACCCTACACTCTATGCCCTACACTCTATACCCTACACTCTATAACCTACACTCTATACCCTACACTCTACACTCTATACCCTACACTCTATACCCTACACTCTATACCCTACACTCTACACTCTATACCCTACACTCTATACCCTACACTCTATACCCTACACTCTACACTCTATACCCTACACTCTATACCCTACACTCTATGCCCTACACTCTATACCCTACACTCTATGCCCTACACTCTATACCCTACACTCTATACCCTACACTCTATACCCTACACTCTACACTCTATACCCTACACTCTATGCCCTACACTCTATGCCCTACACTCTATACCCTACACTCTATACCCTACACTCTATACCCTACACTCTATACCCTACACTCTACACTCTATACCCTACACTCTATACCCTACACTCTACACTCTATACCCTACACTCTATACCCTACACTCTATACCCTACACTCTACACCCTACACTCTATACCCTACACTCTATGCCCTACACTCTATACCCTACACTCTATACCCTACATTCTATACCCTACACTCTATACCCTACACTCTACACTCTATACCCTACACTCTATACCCTACACTCTATATCCTACACTCTATACCCTACACTCTAATCCCTACACTCTACACTCTATACCCTACACTCTATATCCTACACTCTACACTCTATACCTTACACTCTACACTCTATTCCCTACACTCTATACCCTACACTCTATACCCTAAACTCTATACCCTACACTCTATACCCAACACTCTACACCCTACACTCTATACCCTACACTCTATACCATACACTCTATACCCTACACTCTACACTCTATACCCTACACTCTAAACTCTATACCCTACACTCTATACCCTACACTCTATACCCTACACTCTATACCCTACACTCTACACTCTAAACCCTACACTCTACACTCTATACTCTACACTCTATACCCTACACTCTATACCCTACACTCTATACCCTACACTCTATACCCTACACTCTACACTCTATGCCCTACACTCTACACTCTATACCCTACACTCTACACTCTATACCCTACACTCTACACTCTATACCCTACACTCTATACCCTACACTCTATACCCTACACTCTATACCCTACACTCTACACTCTATGCCCTACACTCTACACTCTATACCTTACACTCTACACTCTATTCCTACACTCTATACCCTACAATCTCTACCCTACACTCTCTACCCTACACTCTATACCCTACACTCTACACTCTATGCCCTACACTCTACACTCTACACTCTATACCCTACTCTCTATACCCTACACTCTACACTCTATACCCTACACTCTATACCCTACACTCTATGCCCTACACTCTATACCCTACACTCTATACCCTACACTCTATACCCTACACTCTACACTCTATACCCTACACTCTATACCCTACACTCTACACTCTATACCCTACACTCTATACCGTACACTCTATACCCTACACTCTATACCCTACACTCTATACCCTACACTCTATGCCCTACACTCTATACCCTACACTCTATACCATACACTCTATACCCTACACTCTATACCCTACACTCTATACCCTACACTCTACACTCTATACCCTACACTCTATACCCTACACTCTATACCCTACACTCTACACGCTATACCCTACACTCTATACCCTACACTCTATGCCCTACACTCTATACCCTACACTCTATACCCTACACTCTATACCCTACACTCTACACTCTATACCCTACACTCTAAACCCTACACTCTATACCCTACACTCTAATCCCTACACTCTACACTCTATACCCTACACTCTACACTCTATACCTTACACTCTACACTCTATTCCCTACACTCTATACCCTACACTCTATACCCTACACTCTATACCCTACACTCTATACCCAACACTCTACACCCTACACTCTATACCCTACACTCTATACCCAACACTCTACACCCTACACTCTATACCCTACACTCTATACCATACACTCTATACCCTACACTCTACACTCTATACCCTACACTCTAAACTCTATACCCTACACTCTATACCCTACACTCTATACCCTACACTCTATACCCTACAGTCTACACTCTATACCCTACACTCTACACTCTATACCCTACACTCTATACCCTACACTCTATACCCTACACTCTACACTCTATGCCCTACACTCTACACTCTATGCCCTACACTCTACACTCTATACTCTACACTCTACACTCTATACCCTACACTCTATACCCTACACTCTATACCCTACACTCTACACTCTATGCCCTACACTCTACACTCTATGCCCTACACTCTACACTCTATTCCCTACACTCTATACCCTACACTCTATACCCTACACTCTATACCCTACACTCTACACTCTCTACCCTACACTCTCTACCCTACACTCTATACCCTACACTCTATACCCTACACTCTACACTCTATGCCCTACACTCTACACTCTATACCTTACACTCTACACTCTATTCCTACACTCTATACCCTACACTCTATACCCTACACTCTATACCCTACACTCTACACTCTCTACCCTACACTCTCTACCCTACACTCTATACCCTACACTCTACACTCTATGCCCTACACTCTACACTCTATACCCTACACTCTATACCCTACACTCTATACCCTACACTCTACACTCTATACCCTACACTCTATACCCTACACTCTATGCCCTACACTCTATACCCTACACTCTATACCCTACACTCTATACCCTACACTCTACACTCTATACCCTACACTCTATACCCTACACTCTACACTCTATACCCTACACTCTATACCCTACACTCTATACCCTACACTCTACACTCTATACCCTACACTCTATACCCTACACTCTATGCCCTACACTCTATACCCTACACTCTATACCCTACATTCTATACCCTACACTCTATACCCTACACTCTATACCCTACACTCTACACTCTATACCCTACACTCTATACCCTACACTCTATACCCTACACTCTATACCCTACACTCTATGCCCTACACTCTATACCCTACACTCTATACCCTACACTCTACAATCTATACCCTACACTCTATACCCTACACTCTAATCCCTACACTCTACACTCTATACCCTACACTCTATACCCTACACTCTACACTCTATACCTTACACTCTACACTCTATTCCCTACACTCTATACCCTACACTCTATACCCTACACTCTATACCCTACACTCTATACCCAACACTCTACACCCTACACTCTATACCCTACACTCTATACCATACACTCTATACCCTACACTCTACACTCTATACCCTACACTCTAAACTCTATACCCTACACTCTATACCCTACACTCTATACCCTACACTCTACACTCTATACCCTACACTCTACAATCTATACCCTACACTCTATACCCTACACTCTATACCCTACACTCTACACTCTATGCCCTACACTCTACACTCTATACCCTACACTCTACACTCTATACTCTACACTCTACACTCTATACCCTACACGCTATACCCTACACTCTATACCCTACACTCTATACCCTACACTCTACAGTCTATGCCCTACACTCTACACTCTATTCCCTACACTCTATACCCTACACTCTATACCCTACACTCTATACCCTACACTCTACACTCTCTACCCTACACTCTCTACCCTACACTCTATACCCTACACTCTATACCCTACACTCTACACTCTATACCCTACACTCTACACTCTATACCCTACACTCTATACCCTACACTCTATACCCTACACTCTACACTCTATGCCCTACACTCTACACTCTATACCCTACACTCTATACCCTACACTCTATACCCTACACTCTACACTCTATACCCTACACTCTATACCCTACACTCTATGCCCTACACTCTATACCCTACACTCTATAACCTACACTCTATACCCTACACTCTACACTCTATACCCTACACTCTATACCCTACACTCTATACCCTACACTCTACACTCTATACCCTACACTCTATACCCTACACTCTATACCCTACACTCTACACTCTATACCCTACACTCTATACCCTACACTCTATGCCCTACACTTTATACCCAACACTCTATGCCCTACACTCTATACCCTACACTCTATACCCTACACTCTATACCCTACACTCTACACTCTATACCCTACACACTATACCCTACACTCTATACACTACACTCTACACTCTATACCCTACACTCTATACCCTACACTCTATACCCTACACTCTGCACTCTATACCCTACACTCTATACCCTACACTCTATGCCCTACACTCTATACCCTACACTCTATACCCTACACTCTATACCCTACACTCTATACCCTACACTCTACACTCTATACCCTACAATCTATACCCTACACTCTACACTCTATACCCTACACTCTATACCCTACACTCTATACCCTACACTCTACACTCTATACCCTACACTCTATACCCTACACTCTATGCCCTACACTCTATACCCTACACTCTATACCCTACACTCTATACCCTACACTCTACACTCTATACCCTACACTCTATACCCTACACTCTATACCCTACACTCTACACTCTATACCCTACACTCTATACCCTACACTCTATATCCTACACTCTATACCCTACACTCTAATCCCTACACTCTACACTCTATACCCTACACTCTATATCCTACACTCTACACTCTATACCTTACACTCTACACTCTATTCCCTACACTCTATACCCTACACTCTATACCCTAAACTCTATACCCTACACTCCATACCCAACACTCTACACCCTACACTCTATACCCTACACTCTATACCATACACTCTATACCCTACACTCTACACTCTATACCCTACACTCTAAACTCTATACCCTACACTCTATACCCTACACTCTATACCCTACACTCTACACTCTAAACCCTACACTCTACACTCTATACCCTACACTCTATACCCTACACTCTATACCCTACACTCTATGCCCTACACTCTACACTCTATACCCTACACTCTACACTCTATACCCTACACTCTACACTCTATACCCTACACTCTATACCCTACACTCTATACCCTACACTCTATACCCTACACTCTACACTCTATGCCCTACACTCTACACTCTATACCTTACACTCTACACTCTATTCCTACACTCTATACCCTACACTCTATACCCTACACTCTACACTCTCTACCCTACACTCTCTACCCTACACTCTATACCCTACACTCTACACTCTATACCCTACACTCTATACCCTACACTCTATACCCTACACTCTACACTCTATACCCTACACTCTATACCCTACACTCTATGCCCTACACTCTACACCCTACACTCTATACCCTACACTCTATACCCTACACTCTACACTCTATACCCTACACTCTATACCCTACACTCTACACTCTATACCCTACACTCTATACCCTACACTCTATACCCTACACTCTATACCCTACACTCTACACTCTATACCCTACACTCTATACCCTACACTCTATACCCTACACTCTATACCCTACACTCTATACCCTACACTCTATGCCCTACACTCTATACCCTACACTCTATACCCTACACTCTATACCTTACACTCTATACCCTACACTCTATACCCTACACTCTATACCCTACACTCTACACCCTACACTATATACCCTACACTCTATACCCTACACTCTACACTCTATACCCTACACTCTATACCCTACACTCTATGCCCTACACTCTATACCCTACACTCTATACCCTACACTCTATACCCTACACTCTACACTCTATACCCTACACTCTAAACCCTACACTCTATACCCTACACTCTATACCCTACACTCTACACTCTATACCTTACACTCTACACTCTATTCCCTACACTCTATACCCTACACTCTATACCCTACACTCTATACCCTACACTCTATACCCAACACTCTACACCCTACACTCTATACCATACACTCTATACCCTACACTCTATACCATACACTCTATACCCTACACTCTACACTCTATACCCTACACTCTAAACTCTATACCCTACACTCTATACCCTACACTCTATACCCTACACTCTATACCCTACACTCTACACTCTATACCCTACACTCTACACTCTATACCCTACACTCTATACCCTACACTCTATACCCTACACTCTATACCCTACACTCTACACTCTATGCCCTACACTCTACACTCTATACCCTACACTCTACACTCTATACTCTACACTCTATACCCTACACTCTATACCCTACACTCTATACCCTACACTCTACACTCTATGCCCTACACTCTACACTCTATGCCCTACACTCTACACTCTATTCCCTACACTCTATACCCTACACTCTATACCCTACACTCTATACCCTACACTCTACACTCTCTACCCTACACTCTCTACCCTACACTCTATACCCTACACTCTATACCCTACACTCTACACTCTATACCCTACACTCTACACTCTATACCCTACACTCTATACCCTACACTCTATACCCTACACTCTACACTCTATGCCCTACACTCTACACTCTATACCCTACACTCTATACCCTACACTCTATACCCTACACTCTACACTCTATACCCTACACTCTATACCCTACACTCTATGCCCTACACTCTATACCCTACACTCTATACCCTACACTCTATACCCTACACTCTACACTCTATACTCTACACTCTACACTCTATACCCTACACTCTATACCCTACACTCTATACCCTACACTCTATACCCTACACTCTACACTCTATGCCCTACACTCTACACTCTATGCCCTACACTCTACACTCTGTTCCCTACACTCTATACCCTACACTCTATACCCTACACTCTATACCCTACACTCTACACTCTCTACCCTACACTCTCTACCCTACACTCTATACCCTACACTATATACCCTACACTCTACACTCTATACCCTACACTCTACACTCTATACCCTACACTCTATACCCTACACTCTATACCCTACACTCTACACTCAATGCCCTACACTCTACACTCTATACCCTACACTCTATACCCTACACTCTATACCCTACACTCTATACCCTACACTCTATACCCTACACTCTACACTCTATACCCTACACTCTATACCCTACACTCTACACTCTATACCCTACACTCTATACCCTACACTCTATGCCCTACACTCTATACCCTACACTCTATACCCTACACTCTATACCCTACACTCTACACTCTATACCCTACACTCTATACCCTACACTCTATACCCTACACTCTAATCCCTACACTCTACACTCTATACCCTACACTCTATACCCTACACTCTACACTCTATACCTTACACTCTACACTCTATTCCCTACACTCTATACCCTACACTCTATACCCTACACTCTATACCCTACACTCTATACCCAACACTCTACACCCTACACTCTATACCCTACACTCTATACCATACTCTCTATACCCTACACTCTACACTCTATACCCTACACTCTAAACTCTATACCCTACACTCTATACCCTACACTCTATACCCTACACTCTATACCCTACACTCTATACCCTACACTCTACACTCTATACCCTACACTCTATACCCTACACTCTATACCCTACACTCTATTCCCTACACTCTACACTCTATGCCCTACACTCTACACTCTATACCCTACTCTCTACACTCTATACTCTACACTCTACACTTTATACCCTACACTCTATACCCTACACTCTATACCCTACACTCTACACTCTATGCCCTACACTCTACACTCTATACCCTACACTCTATACCCTACACTCTATACCCTACACTCTACACTCTATACCCTACACTCTATACCCTACACTCTATGCCCTACACTCTATACCCTACACTCTATAACCTACACTCTATACCCTACACTCTACACTCTATACCCTACACTCTATACCCTACACTCTATACCCTACACTCTACACTCTATACCCTACACTCTATACCCTACACTCTATACCCTACACTCTACACTCTATACCCTACACTCTATACCCTACACTCTATGCCCTACACTCTATACCCAACACTCTATGCCCTACACTCTATACCCTACACTCTATACCCTACACTCTATACCCTACACTCTACACTCTATACCCTACACTCTATACCCTACACTCTATACACTACACTCTACACTCTATACCCTACACTCTATACCCTACACTCTATACCCTACACTCTACACTCTATACCCTACACTCTATACCCTACACTCTATGCCCTACACTCTATACCCTACACTCTATACCCTACACTCTATACCCTACACTCTATACCCTACACTCTACACTCTATACCCTACACTCTATACCCTACACTCTACACTCTATACCCTACACTCTATACCCTACACTCTATACCCTACACTCTACACTCTATACCCTACACTCTATACCCTACACTCTATGCCCTACACTCTATACCCTACACTCTATACCCTACACTCTATACCCTACACTCTACACTCTATACCCTACACTCTATACCCTACACTCTATACCCTACACTCTACACTCTATACCCTACACTCTATACCCTACACTCTATATCCTACACTCTATACCCTACACTCTAATCCCTACACTCTACACTCTATACCCTACACTCTATATCCTACACTCTACACTCTATACCTTACACTCTACACTCTATTCCCTACACTCTATACCCTACACTCTATACCCTAAACTCTATACCCTACACTCCATACCCAACACTCTACACCCTACACTCTATACCCTACACTCTATACCATACACTCTATACCCTACACTCTACACTCTATACCCTACACTCTAAACTCTATACCCTACACTCTATACCCTACACTCTATACCCTACACTCTACACTCTAAACCCTACACTCTACACTCTATACCCTACACTCTATACCCTACACTCTATACCCTACACTCTATGCCCTACACTCTACACTCTATACGATACACTCTACACTCTATACCCTACACTCTACACTCTATACCCTACACTCTATACCCTACACTCTATACCCTACACTCTATACCCTACACTCTACACTCTATGCCCTACACTCTACACTCTATACCTTACACTCTACACTCTATTCCTACACTCTATACCCTACACTCTATACCCTACACTCTACACTCTCTACCCTACACTCTATACCCTACACTCTATACCCTACACTCTACACTCTATACCCTACACTCTATACCCTACACTCTATACCCTACACTCTACACTCTATACCCTACACTCTATACCCTACACTCTATGCCCTACACTCTATACCCTACACTCTATACCCTACACTCTATACCCTACACTCTACACTCTATACCCTACACTCTATACCCTACACTCTATACCCTACACTCTACACTCTATACCCTACACTCTATACCCTACACTCTATATCCTACACTCTATACCCTACACTCTAATCCCTACACTCTACACTCTATACCCTACACTCTATATCCTACACTCTACACTCTATACCTTACACTCTACACTCTATTCCCTACACTCTATACCCTACACTCTATACCCTAAACTCTATACCCTACACTCCATACCCAACACTCTACACCCTACACTCTATACCCTACACTCTATACCATACACTCTATACCCTACACTCTACACTCTATACCCTACACTCTAAACTCTATACCCTACACTCTATACCCTACACTCTATACCCTACACTCTACACTCTAAACCCTACACTCTACACTCTATACCCTACACTCTATACCCTACACTCTATACCCTACACTCTATGCCCTACACTCTACACTCTATACGATACACTCTACACTCTATACCCTACACTCTACACTCTATACCCTACACTCTATACCCTACACTCTATACCCTACACTCTATACCCTACACTCTACACTCTATGCCCTACACTCTACACTCTATACCTTACACTCTACACTCTATTCCTACACTCTATACCCTACACTCTATACCCTACACTCTACACTCTCTACCCTACACTCTCTACCCTACACTCTATACCCTACACTCTACACTCTATACCCTACACTCTATACCCTACACTCTATACCCTACACTCTACACTCTATACCCTACACTTTATACCCTACACTCTATGCCCTACACTCTATACCCTACACTCTATACCCTACACTCTATACCCTACACTCTACACTCTATACCCTACACTCTATACCCTACACTCTACACTCTATACCCTACACTCTATACCCTACACTCTACACTCTATACCCTACACTCTATACCCTACACTCTATGCCCTACACTCTATACCCTACACTCTATACCCTACACTCTATACCCTACACTCTACACTCTATACCCTACACTCTATACCCTACACTCTATACCCTACACTCTACACTCTATACCCTACACTCTATACCCTACACTCTATATCCTACACTCTATACCCTACACTCTAATCCCTACACTCTACACTCTATACCCTACACTCTATATCCTACACTCTACACTCTATACCTTACACTCTACACTCTATTCCCTACACTCTATACCCTACACTCTATACCCTAAACTCTATACCCTACACTCCATACCCAACACTCTACACCCTACACTCTATACCCTACACTCTATACCATACACTCTATACCCTACACTCTACACTCTATACCCTACACTCTAAACTCTATACCCTACACTCTATACCCTACACTCTATACCCTACACTCTACACTCTAAACCCTACACTCTACACTCTATACCCTACACTCTATACCCTACACTCTATACCCTACACTCTATGCCCTACACTCTACACTCTATACGATACACTCTACACTCTATACCCTACACTCTACACTCTATACCCTACACTCTATACCCTACACTCTATACCCTACACTCTATACCCTACACTCTACACTCTATGCCCTACACTCTACACTCTATACCTTACACTCTACACTCTATTCCTACACTCTATACCCTACACTCTATACCCTACACTCTACACTCTCTACCCTACACTCTCTACCCTACACTCTATACCCTACACTCTACACTCTATACCCTACACTCTATACCCTACACTCTATACCCTACACTCTACACTCTATACCCTACACTCTATACCCTACACTCTATGCCCTACACTCTATACCCTACACTCTATACCCTACACTCTATACCCTACACTCTACACTCTATACCCTACACTTTATACCCTACACTCTACACTCTATACCCTACACTCTATACCCTACACTCTATACCCTACACTCTATACCCTACACTCTATACCCTACACTCTATGCCCTACACTCTATACCCTACACTCTATACCCTACACTCTATACCTTACACTCTATACCCTACACTCTATACCCTACACTCTATACCCTACACTCTACACCCTACACTCTATACCCTACACTCTATACCCTACACTCTACACTCTATACCCTACACTCTATACCCTACACTCTATGCCCTACACTCTATACCCTACACTCTATACCCTACACTCTATACCTTACACTCTACACTCTATTCCCTACACTCTATACCCTACACTCTATACCCTAAACTCTATACCCTACACTCCATACCCAACACTCTACACCCTACACTCTATACCCTACACTCTATACCATACACTCTATACCCTACACTCTACACTCTATACCCTACACTCTAAACTCTATACCCTACACTCTATACCCTACACTCTATACCCTACACTCTACACTCTAAACCCTACACTCTACACTCTATACCCTACACTCTATACCCTACACTCTATACCCTACACTCTGTGCCCTACACTCTACACTCTATACGATACACTCTACACTCTATACCCTACACTCTACACTCTATACCCTACACTCTATACCCTACACTCTATACCCTACACTCTATACCCTACACTCTACACTCTATGCCCTACACTCTACACTCTATACCTTACACTCTACACTCTATTCCTACACTCTATACCCTACACTCTATACCCTACACTCTACACTCTCTACCCTACACTCTCTACCCTACACTCTATACCCTACACTCTACACTCTATACCCTACACTCTATACCCTACACTCTATACCCTACACTCTACACTCTATACCCTACACTCTATACCCTACACTCTACACTCTATACCCTACACTCTATACCCTACACTCTATGCCCTACACTCTATACCCTACACTCTATACCCTACACTCTATACCCTACACTCTACACTCTATACCCTACACTCTAAACCCTACACTCTATACCCTACACTCTAATCCCTACACTCTACACTCTATACCCTACACTCTATACCCTACACTCTACACTCTATACCTTACACTCTACACTCTATTCCCTACACTCTATACCCTACACTCTATACCCTACAATCTATACCCTACACTCTATACCCAACACTCTACACCCTACACTCTATACCATACACTCTATACCCTACACTCTATACCATACACTCTATACCCTACACTCTACACTCTATACCCTACACTCTAAACTCTATACCCTACACTCTATACCCTACACTCTATACCCTACACTCTATACCCTACACTCTACACTCTATACCCTACACTCTACACTCTATACCCTACACTCTATACCCTACACTCTATACCCTACACTCTATACCCTACACTCTACACTCTATGCCCTACACTCTACACTCTATACCCTACACTCTACACTCTATACTCTACACTCTATACCCTACACTCTATACCCTACACTCTATACCCTACACTCTACACTCTATGCCCTACACTCTACACTCTATGCCCTACACTCTACACTCTATTCCCTACACTCTATACCCTACACTCTATACCCTACACTCTATACCCTACACTCTACACTCTCTACCCTACACTCTCTACCCTACACTCTATACCCTACACTCTATACCCTACACTCTACACTCTATACCCTACACTCTACACTCTATACCCTACACTCTATACCCTACACTCTATACCCTACACTCTACACTCTATGCCCTACACTCTACACTCTATACCCTACACTCTATACCCTACACTCTATACCCTACACTCTACACTCTATACCCTACACTCTATACCCTACACTCTATGCCCTACACTCTATACCCTACACTCTATACCCTACACTCTATACCCTACACTCTACACTCTATACTCTACACTCTACACTCTATACCCTACACTCTATACCCTACACTCTATACCCTACACTCTATACCCTACACTCTACACTCTATGCCCTACACTCTACACTCTAAGCCCTACACTCTACACTCTGTTCCCTACACTCTATACCCTACACTCTATACCCTACACTCTATACCCTACACTCTACACTCTCTACCCTACACTCTCTACCCTACACTCTATACCCTACACTATATACCCTACACTCTACACTCTATACCCTACACTCTACACTCTATACCCTACACTCTATACCCTACACTCTATACCCTACACTCTACACTCAATGCCCTACACTCTACACTATATACCCTACACTCTATACCCTACACTCTATACCCTACACTCTATACCCTACACTCTATACCCTACACTCTACACTCTATACCCTACACTCTATACCCTACACTCTACACTCTATACCCTACACTCTATACCCTACACTCTATGCCCTACACTCTATACCCTACACTCTATACCCTACACTCTATACCCTACACTCTACACTCTATACCCTACACTCTATACCCTACACTCTATACCCTACACTCTAATCCCTACACTCTACACTCTATACCCTACACTCTATACCCTACACTCTACACTCTATACCTTACACTCTACACTCTATTCCCTACACTCTATACCCTACACTCTATACCCTACACTCTATACCCTACACTCTATACCCAACACTCTACACCCTACACTCTATACCCTACACTCTATACCATACTCTCTATACCCTACACTCTACACTCTATACCCTACACTCTAAACTCTATACCCTACACTCTATACCCTACACTCTATACCCTACACTCTATACCCTACACTCTATACCCTACACTCTACACTCTATACCCTACACTCTACACTCTATACCCTACACTCTATACCCTACACTCTATACCCTACACTCTATTCCCTACACTCTACACTCTATGCCCTACACTCTACACTCTATACCCTACTCTCTACACTCTATACTCTACACTCTACACTTTATACCCTACACTCTATACCCTACACTCTATACCCTACACTCTATACCCTACACTCTACACTCTATGCCCTACACTCTACACTCTATGCCCTACACTCTACACTCTATTCCCTACACTCTATACCCTACACTCTATACCCTACACTCTATACCCTACACTCTACACTCTCTACCCTACACTCTATACCCTACACTCTATACCCTACACTCTACACTCTATACCCTACACTCTATACCCTACACTCTATTCCCTACACTCTATACCCTACACTCTATACCCTACACTCTATACCCTACACTCTACACTCTATACCCTACACTCTATACCCTACACTCTATACCCTACACTCTAATCCCTACACTCTACACTCTATACCCTACACTCTATACCCTACACTCTACACTCTATACCTTACACTCTACACTCTATTCCCTAAACTCTATACCCTACACTCTATACCCTACACTCTATACCCTACACTTTACACTATATACCCTACACTCTATACCATACACTCTATACCCTACACTCTACACTCTATACCCTACACTCTATACCCTACACTCTTTGCCCTACACTCTATACCCTACACTCTATACCCTACACTCTATACCATACACTCTATACCCTACACTCTACACTCTATACCCTACACTCTACACCCTACACTCTATACCCTACACTCTATGCCCTACACTCTATACCCTACACTCTACACCCTACACTCTATACCCTACACTCTAATCCCTACACTCTACACTCTATACCCTACACTCTATACCCTACACTCTACACTCTCTACCCTACACTCTCTACCCTACACTCTATACCCTACACTCTACACTCTATACCCTACACTCTACACTCTATACCCTACACTCTATACCCTACACTCTATACCCTACACTCTATACCCCACACTCTACACTCTATACCCTACACTCTATGCCCTACACTCTATACCCTACACTCTACACCCTACACTCTATACCCTACACTCTATACCATACACTCTATACCCTGCACTCTACACTCTATACCCTACACTCTACACCCTACACTCTATACCCTACACTCTAATCCCTACACTCTAAACTCTATACCCTACACTCTACACTCTTTACCCAACACTCTATACCCTACACTCTATACCCTACACTCTATACCCTACACTCTACACTCTATACCCTACACTCTACACTCTATACCCTGCACTCTATACCCTACACTCTATACCCTACACTCTATACCCTACACTCTATACCCTACACTCTACACTATATACCCTACACTCTATACCCTACACTCTATGCCCTACACTCTATACCCTACACTATACACCCTACACTCTATACCCTACACTCTATACCATACACTCTATACCCTACACTCTACACTCTATACCCTACACTCTACACCCTACACTCTCTACCCTACACTCTATACCCTACACTCTATACCCTACACTCTACACTCTATATCCTACACTCTACACTCTATACCCTACACTCTATACTCTACACTCTATACCATACACTCTATACCCTACACTCTACACTCTATACCCTACTCTCTAAACTCTATACCCTACACTCTATACCCTACACTCTATACCCTACACTCTATACCCTACACTCTATACCCTACACTCTACACTCTATACCCTACACTCTATACCCTACACTCTATACCCTACACTCTACACTCTATACCCTACACTCTATACCCTACACTCTATACCCTACACTCTATACCCTACACTCTACACTCTATACCCTACACTCTATACCCTACACTCTACACTCTATACCCTACACTCTATTCCCTACACTCTAATCCCTACACTCTACACTCTATACCCTACACTCTTTACCCTACACTCTATACCCTACACTCTACACTCTATACCCTACACTCTATATCCTACACTCTACACTCTATACCCTACACTCTATACCATACACTCTATACCCTACACTCTATACCATACAATCTATACCCTACACTCTATACCCTACACTCTATACCCTACACTCTACACCCTACACTCTATACCTTACACTCTATACCCTACACTCTATACCCTACAATCTAAACTCTATACCCTACAATCTACACTCTATACCCTACACTCTATAACATACACTCTATACCCTACACTCTATACCCTACACTCTATACCCTACACTCTACACTCTATACCCTACACTCTATAACATACACTCTATACCCTACACTCTATACCCTACACTCTACACTCTATACCCTACACTCTATACCATACAATCTATACCCTACACTCTATACCATACACTCTATACAATACACTCTATACCCTACACTCTGTACCCTACACTCTACACCCTACACTCTAAACATTACACTCTATACCCTACACTCTATATCCTACAATCTAAACTCTATACCCTACACTCTACACTCTATACCCTACACTCTATAACATACACTCTATACCCTACACTCTATACCCTACACTCTATACCATACACTCTACACTCTATACCCTACACTCTATACCATACACTCTACACCATATACTCTATAGCATACACTCTATACCCCACACTCTACACTCTATACCCTACACTCTATACCCTACGCTATACACTCTATACCCTACACTCTACACATTATACCCTACACTCTATACCCTACACTCTATACCCTACACTCTATACCCTACACTCTACACTCTATACACTACACTCTATAGCCTACACTCTACAATCTATACCCTACACTCTATACCCTACACTCTATAGCTATACCCTAACACCCCACACTATATACCCCACACTCTATACCATACACTCTATACCCTACACTCTACACTCTATACCCTACACCCTACACTCTATACCCTACACTCTAATCCCTACACTCTATACCCCTACACTCTATACCCTACACTCTACACTCTAATACCTTACACTCTACACTTTATTCCCTAAACTCTATACCCTACACTCTATACCCTACACTCTATACCCTACACTCTACACTATATACCCCCCCCCCCCCCCCCCCCCCCCCCCCCCCCCCCCCCCCCCCCCCCCCCCCCCCCCCCCCCCCCCCCCCCCCCCCCCCCCCACCCCCCCCCCCCCCCCCCCTCCCCCCCCCCCCCCTACACCTCACTATACCCTACACTCTATACCCTACACTCTACACTCTATACCCTACACTCTATACCCTACACTCTTTGCCCTACACTCTATACCCTACACTCTATACCCTACACTCTATACCATACACTCTATACCCTACACTCTACACTCTATGCCCTACACTCTACACCCTACACTCTATACCCTACACTCTATGCCCTACACTCTATACCCTACACTCTACACCCTACACTCTATACCCTACACTCTAATCCCTACACTCTACACTCTATACCCTACACTCTATACCCTACACTCTACACTCTCTACCCTACACTCTCTACCCTACACTCTATACCCTACACTCTACACTCTATACCCTACACTCTACACTCTATACCCTACACTCTATACCCTACACTCTATACCCTACACTCTATACCCTACACTCTATACCCCACACTCTACACTCTATACCCTACACTCTACACCCTACACTCTATACCCTGCACTCTATACCATACACTCTATACCCTGCACTCTACACTCTATACCCTACACTCTACACCCTACACTCTATACCCTACACTCTAATCCCTACACTCTAAACTCTATACCCTACACTCTACACTCTTTACCCAACACTCTATACCCTACACTCTATACCCTACACTCTATACCCTACACTCTACACTCTATACCCTACACTCTACACTCTATACCCTGCACTCTATACCCTACACTCTATACCCTACACTCTATACCCTACACTCTATACCCTACACTCTACACTATATACCCTACACTCTATACCCTACACTCTATGCCCTACACTCTATACCCTACACTATACACCCTACACTCTATACCCTACACTCTATACCATACACTCTATACCCTACACTCTACACTCTATACCCTACACTCTACACCCTACACTCTATACCCTACACTCTATACCCTACACTCTACACTCTCTACCTTACACTCTCTACCCTACACTCTATACCCTACACTCTATACCCTACACTCTACACTCTATATCCTACACTCTACACTCTATACCCTACACTCTATACCCTACACTCTATACCCTACACTCTATACCCTACACTCTATACCCTACACTCTCCACTCTATACCCTACACTCTATGCCCTACACTCTACACTCTATTCCCTACACTCTATACCCTACACTCTATACCCTACACTCTATACCCTACACTCTACACTCTCTACCCTACACTCTCTACCCTACACTCTATACCCTACACTCTATACCCTACACTCTACACTCTATACCCTACACTCTACACTCTATACCCTACACTCTATACCCTACACTCTATACCCTACACTCTACACTCTATGCCCTACACTCTACACTCTATACCCTACACTCTATACCCTACACTCTATACCCTACACTCTACACTCTATACCCTACACTCTATACCCTACACTCTATGCCCTACACTCTATACCCTACACTCTATACCCTACACTCTATACCCTACACTCTACACTCTATGCCCTACACTCTACACTCTAAGCCCTACACTCTACACTCTGTTCCCTACACTCTATACCCTACACTCTATACCCTACACTCTACACTCTCTACCCTACACTCTCTACCCTACACTCTATACCCTACACTATATACCCTACACTCTACACTCTATACCCTACACTCTACACTCTATACCCTACACTCTATACCCTACACTCTATACCCTACACTCTACACTCAATGCCCTACACTCTACACTATATACCCTACACTCTATACCCTACACTCTATACCCTACACTCTATACCCTACACTCTATACCCTACACTCTACACTCTATACCCTACACTCTATACCCTACACTCTACACTCTATACCCTACACTCTATACCCTACACTCTATGCCCTACACTCTATACCCTACACTCTATACCCTACACTCTATACCCTACACTCTACACTCTATACCCTACACTCTATACCCTACACTCTATACCCTACACTCTAATCCCTACACTCTACACTCTATACCCTACACTCTATACCCTACACTCTACACTCTATACCTTACACTCTACACTCTATTCCCTACACTCTATACCCTACACTCTATACCCTACACTCTATACCCTACACTCTATACCCAACACTCTACACCCTACACTCTATACCCTACACTCTATACCATACTCTCTATACCCTACACTCTACACTCTATACCCTACACTCTAAACTCTATACCCTACACTCTATACCCTACACTCTATACCCTACACTCTATACCCTACACTCTATACCCTACACTCTACACTCTATACCCTACACTCTACACTCTATACCCTACACTCTATACCCTACACTCTATACCCTACACTCTATTCCCTACACTCTACACTCTATGCCCTACACTCTACACTCTATACCCTACTCTCTACACTCTATACTCTACACTCTACACTTTATACCCTACACTCTATACCCTACACTCTATACCCTACACTCTATACCCTACACTCTACACTCTATGCCCTACACTCTACACTCTATGCCCTACACTCTACACTCTATTCCCTACACTCTATACCCTACACTCTATACCCTACACTCTATACCCTACACTCTACACTCTCTACCCTACACTCTATACCCTACACTCTATACCCTACACTCTACACTCTATACCCTACACTCTATACCCTACACTCTATTCCCTACACTCTATACCCTACACTCTATACCCTACACTCTATACCCTACACTCTACACTCTATACCCTACACTCTATACCCTACACTCTATACCCTACACTCTAATCCCTACACTCTACACTCTATACCCTACACTCTATACCCTACACTCTACACTCTATACCTTACACTCTACACTCTATTCCCTAAACTCTATACCCTACACTCTATACCCTACACTCTATACCCTACACTCTACACTATATACCCTACACTCTATACCATACACTCTATACCCTACACTCTACACTCTATACCCTACACTCTATACCCTACACTCTTTGCCCTACACTCTATACCCTACACTCTATACCCTACACTCTATACCATACACTCTATACCCTACACTCTACACTCTATACCCTACACTCTACACCCTACACTCTATACCCTACACTCTATGCCCTACACTCTATACCCTACACTCTACACCCTACACTCTATACCCTACACTCTAATCCCTACACTCTACACTCTATACCCTACACTCTATACCCTACACTCTACACTCTCTACCCTACACTCTCTACCCTACACTCTATACCCTACACTCTACACTCTATACCCTACACTCTACACTCTATACCCTACACTCTATACCCTACACTCTATACCCTACACTCTATACCCCACACTCTACACTCTATACCCTACACTCTATGCCCTACACTCTATACCCTACACTCTACACCCTACACTCTATACCCTACACTCTATACCATACACTCTATACCCTGCACTCTACACTCTATACCCTACACTCTACACCCTACACTCTATACCCTACACTCTAATCCCTACACTCTAAACTCTATACCCTACACTCTACACTCTTTACCCAACACTCTATACCCTACACTCTATACCCTACACTCTATACCCTACACTCTACACTCTATACCCTACACTCTACACTCTATACCCTGCACTCTATACCCTACACTCTATACCCTACACTCTATACCCTACACTCTATACCCTACACTCTACACTATATACCCTACACTCTATACCCTACACTCTATGCCCTACACTCTACACCCTACACTATACACCCTACACTCTATACCCTACACTCTATACCATACACTCTATACCCTACACTCTACACTCTATACCCTACACTCTACACCCTACACTCTCTACCCTACACTCTATACCCTACACTCTATACCCTACACTCTACACTCTATATCCTACACTCTACACTCTATACCCTACACTCTATACTCTACACTCTATACCATACACTCTATACCCTACACTCTACACTCTATACCCTACTCTCTAAACTCTATACCCTACACTCTATACCCTACACTCTATACCCTACACTCTATACCCTACACTCTATACCCTACACTCTACACTCTATACCCTACACTCTATACCCTACACTCTATACCCTACACTCTACACTCTATACCCTACACTCTATACCCTACACTCTATACCCTACACTTTATACCCTACACTCTACACTCTATACCCTACACTCTATACCCTACACTCTACACTCTATACCCTACACTCTATTCCCTACACTCTAATCCCTACACTCTACACTCTATACCCTACACTCTTTACCCTACACTCTATACCCTACACTCTACACTCTATACCCTACACTCTATATCCTACACTCTACACTCTATACCCTACACTCTATACCATACACTCTATACCCTACACTCTATACCATACAATCTATACCCTACACTCTATACCCTACACTCTATACCCTACACTCTACACCCTACACTCTATACCTTACACTCTATACCCTACACTCTATACCCTACAATCTAAACTCTATACCCTACAATCTACACTCTATACCCTACACTCTATAACATACACTCTATACCCTACACTCTATACCCTACACTCTATACCCTACACTCTACACTCTATACCCTACACTCTATAACATACACTCTATACCCTACACTCTATACCCTACACTCTACACTCTATACCCTACACTCTATACCATACAATCTATACCCTACACTCTATACCATACACTCTATACAATACACTCTATACCCTACACTCTGTACCCTACACTCTACACCCTACACTCTAAACATTACACTCTATACCCTACACTCTATATCCTACAATCTAAACTCTATACCCTACACTCTACACTCTATACCCTACACTCTATAACATACACTCTATACCCTACACTCTATACCCTACACTCTATACCATACACTCTACACTCTATACCCTACACTCTATACCATACACTCTACACCATATACTCTATAGCATACACTCTATACCCCACACTCTACACTCTATACCCTACACTCTATACCCTACGCTATACACTCTATACCCTACACTCTACACATTATACCCTACACTCTATACCCTACACTCTATACCCTACACTCTATACCCTACACTCTACACTCTATACACTACACTCTATAGCCTACACTCTACAATCTATACCCTACACTCTATACCCTACACTCTATAGCCTACAGTCTATACCCTACACTCTATACCCTACACTCTACACTCTATACCTTACACTCTACACTCTATTCCCTACACTCTATACCCTACACTCTATACCCTACACTTTATACCCTACACTCTATACCCTACACCCCACACTATATACCCCACACTCTATACCATACACTCTATACCCTACACTCTACACTCTATACCCTACACCCTACACTCTATACCCTACACTCTAATCCCTACACTCTATACCCTACACTCTATACCCTACACTCTACACTCTATACCTTACACTCTACACTTTATTCCCTAAACTCTATACCCTACACTCTATACCCTACACTCTATACCCTACACTCTACACTATATACCCTACACTCTATACCATACACTCTATACCCTACACTCTACACTCTATACCCTACACTCTATACCCTACACTCTTTGCCCTACACTCTATACCCTACACTCTATACCCTACACTCTATACCATACACTCTATACCCTACACTCTACACTCTATGCCCTACACTCTACACCCTACACTCTATACCCTACACTCTATGCCCTACACTCTATACCCTACACTCTACACCCTACACTCTATACCCTACACTCTAATCCCTACAATCTACACTCTATACCCTACACTCTATACCCTACACTCTACACTCTCTACCCTACACTCTCTACCCTACACTCTATACCCTACACTCTACACTCTATACCCTACACTCTACACTCTATACCCTACACTCTATACCCTACACTCTATACCCTACACTCTATACCCTACACTCTATACCCCACACTCTACACTCTATACCCTACACTCTATGCCCTACACTCTATACCCTACACTCTACACCCTACACTCTATACCCTGCACTCTATACCATACACTCTATACCCTGCACTCTACACTCTATACCCTACACTCTACACCCTACACTCTATACCCTACACTCTAATCCCTACACTCTAAACTCTATACCCTACACTCTACACTCTTTACCCAACACTCTATACCCTACACTCTATACCCTACACTCTATACCCTACACTCTACACTCTATACCCTACACTCTACACTCTATACCCTGCACTCTATACCCTACACTCTATACCCTACACTCTATACCCTACACTCTATACCCTACACTCTACACTATATACCCTACACTCTATACCCTACACTCTATGCCCTACACTCTATACCCTACACTATACACCCTACACTCTATACCCTACACTCTATACCATACACTCTATACCCTACACTCTACACTCTATACCCTACACTCTACACCCTACACTCTATACCCTACACTCTATACCCTACACTCTACACTCTCTACCTTACACTCTCTACCCTACACTCTATACCCTACACTCTATACCCTACACTCTACACTCTATATCCTACACTCTACACTCTATACCCTACACTCTATACCCTACACTCTATACCCTACACTCTATACCCTACACTCTATACCCTACACTCTCCACTCTATACCCTACACTCTATACCCTACACTCTACACTCTATACCCTACACTCTATACCCTACACCCTATGCCCTACACTCTATACCCTACACTCTATACCCTACACTCTATACCCTACACTCTATACCCTACACTCTCCACTCTATACCCTACACTCTATACCCTACACTCTATACCCTACACTCTACACTCTATACCCTACACTCTATACCCTACACCCTATGCCCTACACTCTATACCCTACACTCTACACCCTACACTCTATACCCTACACTCTATACCGTACACTCTATACCCTACACTCTATACCCTACACTCTATACCCTACACTCTACACCCTACACTCTATAACTTACACTCTACACTCTATACTCTACACTCTATACCCTACACCCTATGCCCTACACTCTATACCCTACACTCTATACCCTACACTCTATACCCTACACTCTCCACTCTATACCCTACACTCTATACCCTACACTCTATACCCTACACTCTACACTCTATACCCTACACTCTATACCCTACACCCTATGCCCTACACTCTATACCCTACACTCTACACCCTACACTCTATACCCTACACTCTATACCGTACACTCTATACCCTACACTCTATACCCTACACTCTATACCCTACACTCTACACCCTACACTCTATACCTTACACTCTACACTCTATACCCTACACTCTATACCCTACACCCTATGCCCTACACTCTATACCCTACACTCTACACCCTACACTCTATACCTTACACTCTACACCCTATACCCTACACTCTATACCCTACACCCTATGCCCTACACTCTATACCCTACACTCTATACCATACACTCTATACCCTACACTCTATACCGTACACTCTATACCCTACACTCTATACCCTACACTCTATACCCTACACTCTACACCCTACACTCTATACCTTACACTCTACACTCTATACCCTACACTCTATACCCTACACCCTATGCCCTACACTCTATACCCTACACTCTATACCATACACTCTATACCCTACACTCTATACCTTACACTCTATACCCTACACTCTATACCCTACACTCTATATCCTACTCTCTACACTCTATACCCTACACTCTATACCATACACTCTATACCCTACACTCCATACCGTACACTCTATACCCTACACTCTATACCCTACACTCTATACCCTACACTCTATACCCTACACTCTATACCCTACACTCTACACCCTACACTCTATACCTTACACTCTACACTCTATACCCTACACTCTATACCCTACACCCTATGCCCTACACTCTATACCCTACACTCTATACCATACACTCTATACCCTACACTCTATACCTTACACTCTATACCCTACACTCTATACCCTACACTCTATACATACACTCTACACTCTATACCCTGCACTCTATACCATACACTCTACACCATACACTCTATAGCATACACTCTATACCCTACACTCTACACTCTATACCCTACACTCTATACCCTACACTCTATACCCTACACTCTATACCCTACACTCTATATCCTACTCTCTACACTCTATACCCTACACTCTATACCATACACTCTATACCCTACACTCCATACCGTACACTCTATACCCTACACTCTATACCCTACACTCTATACCCTACACTCTACACCCTACACTCTATACCTTACACTCTACACTCTATACCCTACACTCTATACCCTACACCCTATGCCCTACACTCTATACCCTACACTCTATACCATACACTCTATACCCTACACTCTATACCTTACACTCTATACCCTACACTCTATACCCTACACTCTATACATACACTCTACACTCTATACCCTGCACTCTATACCATACACTCTACACCATACACTCTATAGCATACACTCTATACCCTACACTCTACACTCTATACCCTATACTCTATACCCTACACTCTACACCCTGCACTCTACACCCTACACACTATACCCTACACTCTACACTCTATACCCTACACTCTATACCCTACACTCTATACCCTACACTCTATGCCCTACACTCTACACTCTATACCCTACACTCTATAGCCTACACTCTACAATCAATACCCTACACTCTATACCCTACACTCTATACCCTACAGTCTATACCCTACACTCTATACCCTACACTCTACACTCTATACCTTACACTCTACACTCTATTCCCTACACTCTATACCCTACACTCTATACCCTACACTCTATACCCTACACTCTACACCCTACACTCGATACCCTACACTCTATACCATACACTCTATACCCTACACTCTTCACTCTATACCCTACACTCTATACCCTACACTCTAATCCCTACACTCTACACTCTATACCCTACACTCTATACCCTACACTCTACACTCTATACCTTACACTCTACACTCTATTCCCTACACTCTATACCCTACACTCTATACCCTACACTCTATACCCTACACTCTACACCCTACACTCTATACCCTACACTCTATACCATACACTCTATACCCTACACTCTACACTCTATACCCTACACTCTACACCCTACACTCTATACCCTACACTCTAATCCCTACACTCTACACTCTGTACCCTACACTCTATACCCTACACTCTATACCCTACACTCTACACTCTCTACCCTACACTCTATACCCTACACTCTATAACATACACTCTATACCATACACTCTATACCCTACACTCTATACCATACACTCTACACTCTATACCCTACTCTCTATACCATACACTCTACACCATACACTCTATAGCATACACTCTATACCCTACACTCTACACTCTATACCCTACACTCTATACCCTACACTCTACACCCTGCACTCTATACCCTACACAATATACCCTACACTCTACACTCTATACCCTACACTTTATACCCTACACTCTATACCCTACACTCTATACCCTACACTCTACACTCTATACCCTGCACTCTATAGCCTACACTCTACAATCTATACCATACACTCTATACCCTACACTCTATACCCTACAGTCTATACCCTACACTCTATACCCTACACTCTACACTCTATAACTTACACTCTACACTCTATTCCCTACACTCTATACCCTACACTCTATACCCTACACTCTATACCCTACACTCTATACCCTACACTCTACACCCTACACTCTATACCCTACACTCTATACCATACACTCTATACCCTACACTCTACACTCTATACCCTACACTCTACACCCTACACTCTATACCCTACACTCTAATCCCTACACTCTACACTCTGTACCCTACACTCTATTCCCTACACTCTATACCCTACACTCTACACTATCTACCCTACACTCTATACCCTACACTCTATAACATACACTCTATACCCTACACTCTATACCCTACACTCTATACCATACACTCTACACTCTATACCCTACACTCTATACCATACACTCTACACCATACACTCTATAGCATACACTCTATACCCTACACTCTACACTCTATACCCTACACTCTATACCCTACACTCTACACCCTGCACTCTATACCCTACACAATATACCCTACACTCTACACTCTATACCCTACACTCTATACCCTACACTCTACACTCTATACCCTGCACTCTATAGCCTACACTCTACAATCTATACCAAACACTCTATACCCTACACTCTATACCCTACAGTCTATACCCTACACTCTATACCCTACACTCTACACTCTATAACTTACACTCTACACTCTATTCCCTACACTCTATACCCTACACTCTAAACCCTACACTCTATACCCTACACTCTATACCCTACACTCTACACCCTACACTCTATACCGTACACTCTATACCATACACTCTATACCCTACACTCTACACTCTATACCCTACACTCTACACCCTACACTCTATACCCTACACTCTAATCCCTACACTCTACACTCTATACCCTACAATCTTTACTCTACACTCTACACTCTATACCTTACACTCTACACTCTATTCCCTACACTCTATACCCTACACTCTATACCCTACACTCTATACCCTACACTCGACACCCTACACTCTATACCCTACACTCTATACCATACACTCTATACCCTACACTCTACACTCTATACCCTACACTCTACACCCTACACTCTATACCCTACACTCTAATCCCTACACTCTACACTCTATACCCTACACTCTATAACCTACACTCTATACCCTACACTCTACACTCTCTACCCTACACTCTATACCCTACACTCTATAACCTACACTCTATACCCTACACTCTACACTCTATACCCTACACTGTACACTCTATACCCTACACTCTATACCCTACACTCTATACCCTACACTGTACACTCTATACCCTACACTCTATACCCTACACTCTACACTCTATGCCCTACACTCTACACCCTACACTCTACACTCTATACCCTACACTCTATACCCTACACTCTATACCCTACACTCTATACCCTACACAATACCCTCTATGCCCTACACTCTACACTCTATACCTTACACTCTACACTCTATTCCCTACACTCTATTCCCTACACTCTACACCCTACACTCTATACCCTACACTCTATACCATACACTCTATACCCTACACTCTACACTATATACCCTACACTCTACACCCTACACTTTATACCCTACACTCTACACTCTCTACCCTACACTCTATACCCTACACTCTATACCCTACACTCTATACCCTACACTCTACACTCTATACCCTACACTCTATACCCTACACTCTATACCCTACACTCTATACCCTACACTCTACACTCTATGCCCTACACTCTACACTCTATACCCTACACTCTATACCCTACACTCTATACCCTACACTCTACACTCTATACCCTACACTCTATACCCTACACTCTATGCCCTACACTCTATACCCTACACTCTATACCCTACACTCTATACCCTACACTCTACACTCTATACCCTACACTCTATAACCTACACTCTATAACCTACACTCTACACTCTATACCCTACACTCTATAACCTACACTCTATACCCTACACTCTACACTCTATACCCTACACTCTATACCCTACACTCTATACCCTACACTGTACACTCTATACCCTACACTCTATACCCTACACTCTACACTCTATGCCCTACACTCTACACCCTACACTATACACTCTATACCCTACACTCTATACCCTACACTCTATACCCTACACTCTATACCCTACACAATACCCTCTATGCCCTACACTCTACACTCTATACCTTACACTCTACACTCTATTCCCTACACTCTATTCCCTACACTCTATACCCTACACTCTATACCCTACACTCTATACCCTACACTCTACACCCTACACTCTATACCCTACACTCTATACCATACACTCTATACCCTACACTCTACACTCTATACCCTACACTCTACACCCTACACTTTATACCCTACACTCTACACTCTCTACCCTACACTCTATACCCTACACTCTATACCCTACACTCTATACCCTACACTCTACACTCTATACCCTACACTCTATACCCTACACTCTATACCCTACACTCTATACCCTACACTCTACACTCTATGCCCTACACTCTACACTCTATACCCTACACTCTATACCCTACACTCTATACCCTACACTCTACACTCTATACCTTACACTCTATACCCTACACTCTATGCCCTACACTCTATACCCTACACTCTATACCCTACACTCTATACCCTACACTCTACACTCTATACCCTACACTCTATACCCTACACTCTATAACCTACACTCTACACTCTATACCCTACACTCTATAACATACACTCTATACCCTACACTCTATACCGTACACTCTATACCCTACACTCTATACCCTACACTCTATACCCTACACTCTACACCCTACACTCTATACCTTACACTCTATACCCTACACTCTATACCCTACACTCTAAATTCTATACCCTACACTCTACACTCTATACCCTACACTCTATAACATACACTCTATACCCTACACTCTATACCCTACACTCTATACCATACACTCTACACTCTATACCCTACACTATATACCATACACTCTACACCATACACTCTATAGCATACAATCTATACCCTACACTCTACACTCTATACCCTACACTCTATACCCTACACTCTACACCCTGCACTCTATACCCTACACACTATACCCTACACTCTACACTCTATACCCTACACTCTATAACCTACACTCTATACCCTACACTCTATGCCCTACAATCTACACTCTATACCCTACACTCTATAGCCTACACTCTACAATCTATACCCTACACTCTATACCCTACACTCTATACCCTACAGTCTATACCCTACACTCTATACCCTACACTCTACACTCTATACCTTACACTCTACACTCTATTCCCTACACTCTATACCCTACACTCTATACCCTACACTCTATACCGTACACTCTATACCCTACACTCTACACCCTACACTCTATACCCTACACTCTATACCATACACTCTATACCCTACACTCTACACTCTATACCCTACACTCTATACCTTACACTCTAATCCCTACACTCTACACTCTATACCCTACACTCTATACCCTACACTCTACACTCTATACCTTACACTCTACACTCTATTCCCTACACTCTATACTCTACACTCTATACCCTACACTCTATACCCTACACTCTACACCCTACACTCTATACCCTACACTCTATACCATACACTCTATACCCTACACTCTACACTCTATACCCTACACTCTACACCCTACACTCTATACCCTACACTCTTATCCCTACACTCTACACTCTGTACCCTACACTCTATATCCTACACTCTATACCCTACACTCTATACCCAACACTCTATACCCTACACTCAACACCCTACACTCTATACCCTACACTCTATACCATACACTCTATACCCTACACTCTACACTCTATACCCTACACTCTACACCCTACACTCTATACCCTACACTCTAATCCCTACACTCTACACTCTATACCCTACACTCTATAACCTACACTCTATACCCTACACTCTACACTCTCTACCCTACACTCTATACCCTACACTCTATACCCTACACTCTATACCCCACACTCTACACCCTACACTCTATACCCTACACTCTATACCATACACTCTATACCCTACACTCTACACTCTATACCCTACACTCTATACCTTACACTCTAATCCCTACACTCTACACTCTATACCCTACACTCTATACCCTACACTCTACACTCTATACCTTACACTCTACACTCTATTCCCTACACTCTATACTCTACACTCTATACCCTACACTCTATACCCTACACTCTACACCCTACACTCTATACCCTACACTCTATACCATACACTCTATACCCTACACTCTACACTCTATACCCTACACTCTACACCCTACACTCTATACCCTACACTCTTATCCCTACACTCTACACTATGTACCCTACACTCTATACGCTACACTCTATACCCTACACTCTATACCCTACACTCTATACCCTACACTCAACACCCTACACTCTATACCCTACACTCTATACCATACACTCTATACCCTACACTCTACACTCTATACCCTACACTCTACACCCTACACTCTATTCCCTACACTCTAATCCCTACACTCTACACTCTATACCCTACACTCTATAACCTACACTCTACACCCTACACTCTACACTCTATACCCTACACTCTACACTCTATACCCTACACTCTATACCCTACACTCTATACCCTACACTGTACACTCTATACCCTACACTCTATACCCTACACTCTACACTCTATGCCCTACACTCTACACTCTATACCCTACACTCTACACTCTATACCCTACACTCTATACCCTACACTCTATACCCTACACTCTATACCCTACACTCTATACCCTACACTCTACACTCTATGCCCTACACTCTACATTCTATACCTTACACTCTACACTCTATTCCCTACACTCTATTCCCTACACTATATACCCTACACTCTATACCCTACACTATATACCCTACACTCTATACCCTACACTCTACACCCTACACTCTATACTCTACACTCTATACCATACACTCTATACCCTACACTCTACACTCTATACCCTATACTCTACACTCTACACTCTATACCCTACACTCTACACTCTCTACCATACACTCTATACCCTACACTCTATACCCTACACTCTATACCCTACACTCTACACTCTATACCCTACACTCTATACCTTACACTCTATACCCTACACTCTATACCCTACACTCTACACTCTATGCCCTACACTCTACACTCTATACCCTACACTCTATACCCTACACTCTATACCCTACACTCTACACTCTATACCCTACACTCTATACCCTACACTCTATGCCCTACACTATATACCCTACACTCTATACCCTACACTCTATACCCTACACTCTACACTCTATACCCTACACTCCATACCCTACACTCTATAACCTACACTCTACACTCTATACCCTACACTCTATACCATACACTCTATACCCTACACTCTTTACCGTACACTCTATACCCTACACTCTATACCCTACACTCTATACCCTACACTCTACACCCTACACTCTATACCTTACACTCTATACCCTACACTCTATACCCTACACTCTAAACTCTATACCCTACACTCTACACTCTATACCCTACACTCTATAACATACACTCTATACCCTACACTCTATACCCTACACTCTATACCATACACTCTACACTCTATACCCTACACTCTATACCATACACTCTACACCATACACTTTATAGCATACACTCTATACCCTACACTTTACACTCTATACCCTACACTCAATACCCTACACTCTACACTCTATACCCTACACTCTATACCCTACACTCTATACCCTACACTCTATGCCCTACACTCTACACTCTATACCCTACACTCTATAGCCTACACTCTGCAATCTATACCCTACACTCTAAACCCTACACTCTATACCCTACAGTCTATACCCTACACTCTATACCCTACACTCTACACTCTATACCTTACACTCTACGCTCTATTCCCTACACTCTATACCCTACACTCTATACCCTACACTCTATACCGTACACTCTATACCCTACACTCTGCACCCTACACTCTATACCCTACACTCTATACCATACACTCTATACCCTACACTCTATACCCTACACTCTAATCCCTACACTCTACACTCTATACCCTACACTCTATACCCTACACTCTACACTCTATACCTTACACTCTACACTCTATTCCCTACACTCTATACCCTACACTCTATACCCTACACTCTATACCCTACACTCTACACCCTACACTCTATACGCTACACTCTATACCATACACTCTATACCCTACACTCTACACTCTATACCCTACACTCTACACTCTATACCCTACACTCTACACCTTACACTCTATACCCAACACTCTTATCCCTACACTCTACACTCTGTACCCTACACTTTATACCCTACACTCTATACCCTACACTCTACACTCTCTACCCTACACTCTATACCCTACACTCTATAACATACACTCTATACCCTACACTCTATACCCTACACTCTATACCCTACACTCTACACTCTATACCCTACACTCTATACCCTACACTCTACACCCTGCACTCTATACCCTACACAATATACCCTACACTCTATACCCTACACTCTATACCCTACACTCTACACCCTGCACTCTATACCATACACAATATACCCTACACTCTACACTCTATACCCTACACTCTATACCCTACACTCTATACCCTACACTCTACACTCTATACCCTGCACTCTATAGCCTACACTCTACAATCTATACCATACACTCTATACCCTACACTCTATACCCTACAGTCTATACCCTACACTCTATACCCTACTCGCTACACTCTATACCTTACACTCTACACTCTATTCCCTACACTCTATACCCTACACTCTATACCCTACACTCTATACCCTACACTCTATACCCTACACTCTACACCCTACACTCTATACCCTACACTCTATACCATACACTCTATACCCTACACTCTACACTCTATACCCTACACTCTACACCCTACACTCTATACCCTACACTCTAATCCCTACACTCTACACTCTATACCCTACACTCTATAACCTACACTCTATACTCTACACTCTACACTCTCTACCCTACACTCTATACCCTACACTCTATACCCTACACTCTATACCCTACACTCAACACTCTATACCCTACACTCTACACTCTATATCCTACACTCTATACCCTACACTCTATACCCTACACTATACACTCTATAACCTACACTCTATACCCTACACTCTACACTCTATGCCCTACACTCTACACTCTATACCCTTCACTCTACACTCTATACCCTACACTCTATACCCTACACTCTATACCCTACACTCTATACCCTACACTCTATACCCTACACTCTACACTCTATGCCCTACACTCTACACTCTATACCTTACACTCTACACTCTATTCCCTACACTCTATTCCCTACACTCTATACCTTACACTCTATACCAAACACTCTATACCCTACACTATATACCATACACTCTATATCATACACTCTATACCGTACACTCTATACCCTACACTCTATACCCTACACTCTATACCATACACTCTGTACCCTACACTCTACACTCTATACCCTACAATCTACACCCTACACTCTATACGCTACACTCTAATCCCTACACTCTACACTCTATACCCTACACTCTATACCCTACACTCTATACCCTACACTCTACACTCTCTACCCTACACTCTATACCCTACACTCTATACCCTACACTCTACACTCTATACCCTACACTCTATACCCTACACTCTATACCCTACACTCTACACTCTATGCCCTACACTCTACACTCTATACCCTACACTCTATACCCTACACTCTATACCCTACACTCTACACTCTATACCCTACACTCTATACCCTACACTCTATGCCCTACACTCTATACTCTACACTCTATACCCTACACTCTATACCCTACACTCTACACTCTATACCCTACACTCTATACCCTACTCTCTATACCCTACACTCTACACTCTTTGCCCTACACTCTACACTCTATACCTTACACTCTATACCCTACACTCTATACCCTACACTCTATACCCTACACTCTATACCCTACACTCTACACCCTACACTCTATACCCTACACTCTATACCATACACTCTATACCCTACACTCTACACTCTATACCCTACACTCTATACCCTACACTCTATACTCTACACTCTACACTCTCTACCCTACACTCTATACCCTACACTCTATACCCTACACTCTATACCCTACACTCTACACTCTATACCCTACACTCTATACCCTACACTCTATACCCTACACTCTACACTCTATGCCCTACACTCTACACTCTATACCCTACACTCTATACCCTAAACTCTATACCCTACACTCTACACTCTATACCCTACACTCTATACCCTACACTCTATGCCCTACACTCTATACCCTACACTCTATACCCTACACTCTATACCCTACACTCTACACTCTATACCCTACACTCTATACCCTACACTCTATACCCTACACTCTACACTCTATACCCTACACTCTATACCCTACACTCTATACCCTACACTCTACACTCTATACCCTACACTCTATACCCTACACTCTATGCCCTACACTCTATACCCTACACTCTATACCCTACACTCTACACCCTACACTCTATACCCTACACTCTATACCATACACTCTATACCCTACACTCTACACTCTATACCCTACACTCTACACCCTACACTCTATACGCTACACTCTAATCCCTACACTCTACACTCTATACCCTACACTCTATACCCTACACTCTATACCCTACACTCTACACTCTCTACCCTACACTCTATACCCTACACTCTATACCCTACACTCTATACCCTACACTCTACACTCTATGCCCTACACTCTAGGAGCAACATGGCAGATGTGACAACCTACATGGTGAGCTGCAGCATGTGCTACATGTTCACAGATCGACCAGAAGAAGAATCCAATTTCACCTGTCAGAAGTGTAGACTAGTGGCCCTTTTAGAAGAAAAGGTGCGGGGTCTGGAAGAAAGAATAGCAACTTTGAAACTCATCAAAGAGAATGAAGACTTTCTAGACAGAACAGAAGCATCTCTACTGGTCACAGAAGGTGCAAAAAGTGTCAGAGAACTACCCTACACTCTACACTCTATACCCTACACTCTATACCCTACACTCTATACCCTACACTCTACACTCTATACCCTACACTCTATACCCTACACTCTATGCCCTATACTCTATACCCTACACTCTATACCCTACACTCTATACCCTACACTCTACACTATATACCCTACACTCTATACCCTACACTCTATACCCTACACTCTAATCCCTACACTCTACACTCTATACCCTACACTCTATACCCTACACTCTACACTCTATACCTTACACTCTACACTCTATTCCCTACACTCTATACCCTACACTCTATACCCTACACTCTATACCCTACACTCTACACCCTACACTCTACACCCTACACTCTATACCCTACACTCTAATCCCTACACTCTACACTCTATACCCTACACTCTATACCCTACATTCTATACCCTACACTCTACACTCTCTACCCTACACTCTCTACCCTACACTCTATACCCTACACTCTATACCCTACACGCTACACTCTATACCCTACACTCTACACTCTATACCCTACACTCTATACCCTACACTCTATACCCTACACTCTATACCCTACACTCTACACTCTATGCCCTACACTCTACACTCTATACCCCACACTCTACACTCTATACTCTACACTCTACACTCTATACCCTACACTCTATACCCTACACTCTATACCCTACACTCTACACTCTATGCCCTACACTCTGCACTCTATACCTTACACTCAACACTCTATTCCCTACACTCTATACCCTACACTCTACACTCTCTACCCTACACTCTATACCCTACACTCTACACTCTATACCCTACACTCTACACTCTATACCCTACACTCTACACTCTATACCCTACACTATACACCCTACACTCTATACCCTACACTCTAATCCCTACACTCTACACTCTATACCCTACACTCTATACACTACACTCTATACCCTACATTCTACACTCTCTACCCTACACTCTATACCCTACACTCTATACCCTACACTCTACACTCTATGCCCTACACTGTACACTCTATACCCTACACTCTATACCCTACACTCTATACCCTACACTCTACACTCTATACCCTACACTCTATACCCTACACTCTATGCCCTACACTCTATACCCTACACTTTATACCCTACACTCTATACCCTACACTCTATACCCTACACTCTATGCCCTACACTCTATACCCTACACTCTATACCCTACACTCTATACCCTACACTCTACACTCTATACCCTACACTCTATACCCTACACTCTATACCCTACACTCTACACTCTATACCCTACACTCTATACCCTACACTCTATGCCCTACACTCTATACCCTACACTCTATACCCTACACTCTATACCCTACACTCTACACTCTATACCCTACACTCTATACCCTACACTCTATACCCTACACTCTAATCCCTACACTCTACACTCTATACCCTACACTCTATACCCTACACTCTACACTCTATACCTTACACTCTACACTCTATTCCCTACACTCTATACCCTACACTCTATACCCTACACTCTATACCCTACACTCTATACCCAACACTCTACACCCTACACTCTATACCCTACACTCTATACCATACACTCTATACCCTACACTCTACGCTCTATACCCTACACTCTACACTCTATACCCTACACTCTATACCCTACACTATATACCCTACACTCTATACCCTACACTCTACACTCTATACCCTACACTCTACACTCTATACCCTACACTCTATACCCTACACTCTATACCCTACACTCTATACCCTACACTCTATACCCTACACTCTACACTCTATACCCTACACTCTATACCCTACACTCTACACTCTATACCCTACATTCTATGCCCTACACTCTATACCCTACACTCTATACCCTACACTCTATACCTTACACTCTACACTCTATACCCTACACTCTATACCCTACACTCTATACCTTACACTCTACACTCTATACCCTACACTCTATACCCTACATTCTATACCCTACACTCTATACCCTACACTCTATACCCTACACTCTATACCCTACACTCTACACTCTATACCCTACACTCTATACCCTACACTCTACACTCTATACCCTACACTCTATACCCTACACTCTATACCATACACTCTATACCCTACACTCTATACCCTACACTCTATACCATAGACTCTATACCCTACACTCTATACCGTACACTCTATACCCTACACTCTATACCCTACACTCTATACCCTACACTCTACACCCTACACTCTATACCTTACACTCTATACCCTACACTCTATACCCTACACTCTAAAATCTATACCCTACACTCTACACTCTATACCCTACACTCTATACCCTACACTCTATACCCTACACTCTACACTCTATACCCTACACTCTATACCCTACACTCTATGCCCTACACTCTATACCCTACACTCTATACCCTACACTCTATACCCTACACTCTACACTCTATACCCTACACTCTATACCCTACACTCTATACCCTACACTCTAATCCCTACACTCTACACTCTATACCCTACACTCTATACCCTACACTCTACACTCTATACCTTACACTCTACACTCTATTCCCTACACTCTATACCCTACACTCTATACCCTACACTCTATACCCTACACTCTATACCCAACACTCTACACCCTACACTCTATACCCTACACTCTATACCATACACTCTATACCCTACACTCTACACTCTATACCCTACACTCTACACTCTATACCCTACACTCTATACCCTACACTATATACCCTACACTCTATACCCTACACTCTACACTGTATACCCTACACTCTACACTCTATACCCTACACTCTATACCCTACACTCTATACCCTACACTCTATACCCTACACTCTACACTCTATACCCTACACTCTATACCCTACACTCTACACGCTATACCCTACACTCTATGCCCTACACTATATACCCTACACTCTATACCCTACACTCTATACCCTACACTCTACACTCTATACCCTACACTCTATACCCTACACTCTACACTCTATACCCTACACTCTATACCCTACATTCTATACCCTACACTCTATACCCTAAACTCTATACCCTACACTCTATACCCTACACTCTACACTCTATACCCTACACTCTATACCCTACACTCTACACTCTATACCCTACACTCTATACCCTACACTCTATACCATACACTCTATACCCTACACTCTATACCCTACACTCTATACCATACACTCTATACCCTACACTCTATACCGTACACTCTATACCCTACACTCTATACCCTACACTCTATACCCTACACTCTACACCCTACACTCTATACCTTACACTCTATACCCTACACTCTATACCCTACACTCTAAACTCTATACCCTACACTCTACACTCTATACCCTACACTCTATACCCTACACTCTATACCCTACACTCTATACCCTACACTCTACACTCTTTACCCTACACTCTATACAATACACTCCATACCCTACACTCTATACCGTACATTCTATACCCTACACTCTATACCCTACACTCTATACCCTACACTCTACACCCTACACTCTATACCTTACACTCTATACCCTACACTCTATACCCTACACTCTAAACTCTATACCCTACACTCTACACTCTATACCCTACACTCTATAACATACACTCTATACCCTACACTCTATACCCTACACTCTATACCATACACTCTACACTGTATACCCTACACTCTATACCATACACTCTACACCATACACTCTATAGCATACACTCTATACCCTACACTCTACACTCTATACCCTACACTCTATACCCTACACTCTACACCCTGCACTCTATACCCTACACACTATATCCTACACTCTACACTCTATACCCTACACTCTATACCCTACACTCTATACCCTACACTCTACACTCTATACCCTACACTCTATAGCCTACACTCTACAATCTATACCCTACACTCTATACCCTACACTCTATACCCTACAGTCTATACCCTACACTCTATACCCTACACTCTACACTCTATACCTTACACTCTACACTCTATTCCCTACACTCTATACCCTACACTCTATACCCTACACTCTATACCCTACACTCTATACCCTACACTCTACACCCTACACTGTATACCCTACACTCTATACCATACACTCTCTACCCTACACTCTACACTCTATACCCTACACTCTACACCCTACACTCTATACCCTACACTCTAATCCCTACACTCTACACTCTATACCCTACACTCTATACCCTACACTCTACACTCTATACCTTACACTCTACAGTCTATTCCCTACACTCTATACCCTACACTCTATACCCTACACTCTATACCCTACACTCTATACCCTACACTCTACACCCTACACTCTATACCCTACACTCTATACCCTACACTCTACACCCTACACTCTATACCCTACACTCTAATCCCTACACTTTACACTCTATACCCTACACTCTATACCCTACACTCTATACCCCACACTCTACACTCTCTACCCTACACTCTATACCCTACACTCTATAACATACACTCTATACCCAACACTCTATACCCTACACCATACACTCTACACTCTATACCCTACACTCTATACCATACACTCTACACTCTATACCTTACACTCTACACTCTATTCCCTACACTCTATACCCTACACTCTATACCCTACACTCTATACCCTACACTCTATACCCTACACTCTACACCCTACACTCTATACCCTACACTCTATACCATACACTCTATACCCTACACTCTACACTCTATACCCTACACTCTACACCCTACACTCTATACCCTACACTCTAATCCCTACACTCTACACTCTATACCCTACACTCTATACCCTACACTCTATACCCTACACTCTACACTCTATACCCTACACTCTATACATAGTAACATAGTAACATATTAACATAGTTAGTAAGGCCGAAAAAAGACATTTGTCCATCCAGTTCAGCCTATATTCCATCATAATAAATCCCCAGATCTACGTCCTTCTACAGAACCTAATAATTGTATGATACAATATTGTTCTGCTCCAGGAAGACATCCAGGCCTCTCTTGAACCCCTCGACTGAGTTCGCCATCACCACCTCCTCAGGCAAGCAATTCCAGATTCTCACTGCCCTAACAGTAAAGAATCCTCTTCTATGTTGGTGGAAAAACCTTCTCTCCTCCAGACGCAAAGAATGCCCCCTTGTGCCCGTCACCTTCCTTGGTATAAACAGATCCTCAGCGAGATATTTGTATTGTCCCCTTATATGCTTATACATGGTTATTAGATCGCCCCTCAGTCGTCTTTTTTCTAGACTGAATAATCCTAATTTCGCTAATCTATCTGGGTATTGTAGTTCTCCCATCCCCTTTATTAATTTTGTTGCCCTCCTTTGTACTCTCTCTAGTTCCATTATATCCTTCCTGAGCACCGGTGCCCAAAACTGGACACAGTTCTCCATGTGCGGTCTAACTAGGGATTTGAACAGAGGCAGTATAATGCTCTCATCATGTGTATCCAGACCTCTTTTAATGCACCCCATGATCCTGTTTGCCTTGGCAGCTGCTGCCTGGCACTGGCTGCTCCAGGTAAGTTTATCATTAACTAGGATCCCCAAGTCCTTCTCCCTGTCAGATTTACCCAGTGGTTTCCCGTTCAGTGTGTAATGGTGATATTGATTCCCTCTTCCCATGTGTATAACCTTACATTTATCATTGTTAAACCTCATCTGCCACCTTTCAGCCCAAGTTTCCAACTTATCCAGATCCATCTGTAGCAGAATACTATCTTCTCTTGTATTAACTGCTTTACATAGTTTTGTATCATCTGCAAATATCGATATTTTACTGTGTAAACCTTCTACCAGATCATTAATGAATATGTTGAAGAGAACAGGTCCCAATACTGACCCCTGCGGTACTCCACTGGTCACAGCGACCCAGTTAGAGACTATACCATTTATAACCACCCTCTGCTTTCTATCACTAAGCCAGTTACTAACCCATTTACAAACATTTTCCCCCAGACCAAGCATTCTCATTTTGTGTACCAACCTCTTGTGCGGCACGGTATCAAACGCTTTGGAAAAATCGAGATATACCACGTCCAATGACTCACCGTGGTCCAGTCTATAGCTTACCTCTTCATAAAAACTGATTAGATTGGTTTGACAGGAGCGATTTCTCATAAACCCATGCTGATATGTAGTTAAACAGTTATTCTCATTGAGATAATCCAGAATAACATCCCTCAGAAACCCTTCAAATATTTTACCAACAATAGAGGTTAGACTTACTGGCCTATAATTTCCAGGTTCACTTTTAGAGCCCTTTTTGAATATTGGCACCACATTTGCTATGCGCCAGTCCTGCGGAACAGACCCTGTCGCTATAGAGTCACTAAAAATAAGAAATAATGGTTTATCTATTACATTACTTAGTTCTCTTAGTACTCGTGGGTGTATGCCATCCGGACCCGGAGATTTATCTATTTTAATCTTATTTAGCCGGTTTCGCACCTCTTCTTGGGTTAGATTGGTGACTCTTACCCTACACTATATACCCTACACTCTATACCCTACACTCTACACTCTATACCCTACACTCTATACCCTACACTCTATACCCTACACTCTATACCCTACACTCTATACCCTACACTCTACACTCTATGCCCTACACTCTACACTCTATACCCTACACTCTATACCCTACACTCTATACCCTACACTCTACACTCTATACCCTACACGCTATACCCTACATTCTATACCCTACACTCTATACCCTACACTCTATACCCTACACTCTATACCCTACACTCTTCACTCTATACCCTACACTCTATACCCTACACTCTACACTCTATACCCTACACTCTATACCCTACACTCTAATCCCTACACTCTACACTCAATACCCTACACTCTCTACCCTACACTCTATACCCTACACTCTACACTCTATAACCTACACTCTATATCCTACACTCTACACTCTATACCATACACTATATACCCTACACTCTACACCCTACACTCTATACCCTACACTCTATACCCTACACTCTATTCCCTACACTCTATACCCTACACTCTACACCCTACACTCTATACCCTACACTCTATACCATACACTCTATACTCTACACTCTACACTCTATACCCTACACTCTACACCCTACACTCTATAACCTACACTCCATACCCTACACTCTATACCCTACACTCTACACTCTCTACCCTACACTCTATACCCTACACTCTATAACATACACTCTATACCCTACACTCTATACCCTACACTCTATACCATACACTCTACACTCTATGCCCTACACTCTATACCATACACTCTACACCATACACTCTAAAGCATACACTCTATACCCTACACTCTACACTCTATACCCTACACTCTATACCCTACACTCTACACCCTGCACTCTATACCCTACACACTGTACCCTACACTCTACACTCTATACCCTACACTCTATACCCTACACTCTATACCCTACACTCTACACTCTATGCCCTACACTCTACACTCTATACCCTACACTCTATACACTACACTCTATACCCTACACTCTACACTCTATACCCTACACTCTATACCCTACACTCTATGCCCTACACTCTATACCCTACACTCTATACCCTACACTCTACAATCTATACCCTACACTCTATACCCTACACTCTATGCCCTACACTCTATACCCTACACTCTATACCCTACATTCTATACCCTACACTCTATACCCTACACTCTACATTCTATACCCTACACAATATACCCTACACTCTATACCCTACACTCTACACTCTATACCCTACACTCTATACCCTACACTCTATGCCCTATACTCTATACCCTACACTCTATACCCTACACTCTATACCCTACACTCTACACTATATACCCTACACTCTATACCCTACACTCTATACCCTACACTCTAATCCCTACACTCTACACACTATACCCTACACTCTATACCCTACACTCTACACTCTATACCTTACACTCTACACTCTATTCCCTACACTCTATACCCTACACTCTATACCCTACACTCTATACCCTACACTCTACACCCTACACTCTACACCCTACACTCTATACCCTACACTCTAATCCCTACACTCTACACTCTATACCCTACACTCTATACCCTACACTCTATACCCTACACTCTACACTCTCTACCCTACACTCTCTACCCTACACTCTATACCCTACACTCTATACCCTACACTCTACACTCTATACCCTACACTCTACACTCTATACCCTACACTCTATACCCTACACTCTATACCCTACACTCTATACCCTACACTCTATACCCTACACTCTACACTCTATGCCCTACACTCTACACTCTATACCCCACACTCTACACTCTATACCCTACACTCTACACTCTATACCCTACACTCTATACCCTACACTCTATACCCTACACTCTACACTCTATGCCCTACACTCTGCACTCTATACCTTACACTCAACACTCTATTCCCTACACTCTATACCCTACACTCTACACTCTCTACCCTACACTCTCTACCCTACACTCTATACCCTACACTCTATACCCTACACTCTACACTCTATACCCTACACTCTATACCCTACACTCTATGCCCTACACTCTATACCCTACACTCTATACCCTACACTCTACAATCTATACCCTACACTCTATACCCTACACTCTATGCCCTACACTCTATACCCTACACTCTATACCCTACATTCTATACCCTACACTCTATACCCTACACTCTACATTCTATACCCTACACAATATACCCTACACTCTATACCCTACACTCTACACTCTATACCCTACACTCTATACCCTACACTCTATGCCCTATACTCTATACCCTACACTCTATACCCTACACTCTATACCCTACACTCTACACTATATACCCTACACTCTATACCCTACACTCTATACCCTACACTCTAATCCCTACACTCTACACACTATACCCTACACTCTATACCCTACACTCTACACTCTATACCTTACACTCTACACTCTATTCCCTACACTCTATACCCTACACTCTATACCCTACACTCTATACCCTACACTCTACACCCTACACTCTACACCCTACACTCTATACCCTACACTCTAATCCCTACACTCTACACTCTATACCCTACACTCTATACCCTACACTCTATACCCTACACTCTACACTCTCTACCCTACACTCTCTACCCTACACTCTATACCCTACACTCTATACCCTACACTCTACACTCTATACCCTACACTCTACACTCTATACCCTACACTCTATACCCTACACTCTATACCCTACACTCTATACCCTACACTCTATACCCTACACTCTACACTCTATGCCCTACACTCTACACTCTATACCCCACACTCTACACTCTATACCCTACACTCTACACTCTATACCCTACACTCTATACCCTACACTCTATACCCTACACTCTACACTCTATGCCCTACACTCTGCACTCTATACCTTACACTCAACACTCTATTCCCTACACTCTATACCCTACACTCTACACTCTCTACCCTACACTCTCTACCCTACACTCTATACCCTACACTCTATACCCTACACTCTACACTCTATACCCTACACTCTACACTCTATACCCTACACTCTACACCCTACACTCTATACCCTACACTCTAATCCCTACACTCTACACTCTATACCCTACACTCTATACACTACACTCTATACCCTACATTCTACACTCTCTACCCTACACTCTATACCCTACACTCTATACCCTACACTCTACACTCTATGCCCTACACTGTACACTCTATACCCTACACTCTATACCCTACACTCTATACCCTACACTCTACACTCTATACCCTACACTCTATGCCCTACACTCTATACCCTACACTCTATACCCTACACTCTATAAACTACACTCTATACCCTACACTCTATGCCCTACACTCTATACCCTACACTCTATACCCTACACTCTATACCCTACACTCTACACTCTATACCCTACACTCTATACCCTACACTCTATACCCTACACTCTACACTCTATACCCTACACTCTATACCCTACACTCTATGCCCTACACTCTATACCCTACACTCTATACCCTACACTATATACCCTACACTCTACACTCTATACCCTACACTCTATACCCTACACTCTATACCCTACACTCTAATCCCTACACTCTACACTCTATACACTACACTCTATACCCTACACTCTACACTCTATACCTTACACTCTACACTCTATTCCCTACACTCTATACCCTACACTCTATACCCTACACTCTATACCCTACACTCTATACCCAACACTCTACACCCTACACTCTATACCCTACACTCTATACCATACACTCTATACCCTACACTCTACACTCTATACCCTACACTCTACACTCTATACCCTACACTCTATACCCTACACTCTATACCCTACACTCTATACCCTACACTCTACACTCTATACCCTACACTCTACACTCTATACCCTACACTCTATACCCTACACTCTATACCCTACACTCTATACCCTACACTCTACACTCTATACCCTACACTCTATACCCTACACTCTACACTCTATACCCTACACTCTATGCCCTACACTCTATACCCTACACTCTATACCCTACACTCTATACCCTACACTCTACACTCTATACCCTACACTCTATACCCTACACTCTATACCCTACACTCTACACTCTATACCCTACACTCTATACCCTACATTCTATACCCTACACTCTATACCCTACACTCTATACCCTACACTCTATACCCTACACTCTACACTCTATACCCTACACTCTATACCCTACACTCTACACTCTATACCCTACACTCTATACCCTACACTCTATACCATACACTCTATACCCTACACTCTATACCCTACACTCTATACCATACACTCTATACCCTACACTCTATACCGTACACTCTATACCCTACACTCTATACCCTACACTCTATACCCTACACTCTACACCCTACACTCTATACCTTACACTCTATACCCTACACTCTATACCCTACACTCTAAACTCTATACCCTACACTCTACACTCTATACCCTACACTCTATACCCTACACTCTATACCCTACACTCTACACTCTATACCCTACACTCTATACCCTACACTCTATGCCCTACACTCTATACCCTACACTCTATACCCTACACTCTATACCCTACACTCTACACTCTATACCCTACACTCTATACCCTACACTCTATACCCTACACTCTAATCCCTACACTCTACACTCTATACCCTACACTCTATACCCTACACTCTACACTCTATACCTTACACTCTACACTCTATTCCCTACACTCTATACCCTACACTCTATACCCTACACTCTATACCCTACACTCTATACCCAACACTCTACACCCTACACTCTATACCCTACACTCTATACCATACACTCTATACCCTACACTCTACACTCTATACCCTACACTCTATACCCTACACTATATACCCTACACTCTATACCCTACACTCTACACTCTATACCCTACACTCTATACCCTACACTCTATACCCTACACTCTATACCCTACACTCTACACTCTATACCCTACACTCTATACCCTACACTCTACACGCTATACCCTACACTCTATGCCCTACACTATATACCCTACACTCTATACCCTACACTCTATACCCTACACTCTATACCCTACACTCTATACCCTACACTCTATACCCTACACTCTATACCCTACACTCTACACTCTATACCCTACACTCTATACCCTACATTCTATACCCTACACTCTATACCCTAAACTCTATACCCTACACTCTATACCCTACACTCTACACTCTATACCCTACACTCTATACCCTACACTCTACACTCTATACCCTACACTCTATACCCTACACTCTATACCATACACTCTATACCCTACACTCTATACCCTACACTCTATACCATACACTCTATACCCTACACTCTATACCGTACACTCTATACCCTACACTCTATACCCTAGACTCTATACCCTACACTCTACACTCTACACTCTATACCTTACACTCTATACCCTACACTCTATACCCTACACTCTAAACTCTATACCCTACACTCTACACTCTATACCCTACACTCTATACCCTACACTCTATACCCTACACTCTACACTCTATACCCTACACTCTATACAATACACTCCATACCCTACACTCTATACCGTACATTCTATACCCTACACTCTATACCCTACACTCTATACCCTACACTCTACACCCTACACTCTATACCTTACACTCTATACCCTACACTCTATACCCTACACTCTAAACTCTATACCCTACACTCTACACTCTATACCCTACACTCTATAACATACACTCTATACCCTACACTCTATACCCTACACTCTATACCATACACTCTACACTGTATACCCTACACTCTATACCATACACTCTACACCATACACTCTATAGCATACACTCTATACCCTACACTCTACACTCTATACCCTACACTCTATACCCTACACTCTACACCCTGCACTCTATACCCTACACACTATACCCTACACTCTACACTCTATACCCTACACTCTATAGCCTACACTCTATACCCTACACTCTATACCCTACACTCAACACTCTATACCCTAAACTCTATAGCCTACACTCTACAATCTATACCCTACACTCTATACCCTACACTCTATACCCTACAGTCTATACCCTACAGTCTATACCCTACACTCTATACCCTACACTCTACACTCTATACCTTACACTCTACACTCTATTCCCTACACTCTATACCCTACACTCTATACCCTACACTCTATACCCTACATTCTATACCCTACACTCTATACCCTACACTCTATACCCTACACTCTATACCCTACACTCTACACTCTATACCCTACACTCTATACCCTACACTCTACACTCTATACCCTACACTCTATACCCTACACTCTATACCATACACTCTATACCCTACACTCTATACCCTACACTCTATACCATACACTCTATACCCTACACTCTATACCGTACACTCTATACCCTACACTCTATACCCTACACTCTATACCCTACACTCTACACCCTACACTCTATACCTTACACTCTATACCCTACACTCTATACCCTACACTCTAAACTCTATACCCTACACTCTACACTCTATACCCTACACTCTATACCCTACACTCTATACCCTACACTCTACACTCTATACCCTACACTCTATACCCTACACTCTATGCCCTACACTCTATACCCTACACTCTATACCCTACACTCTATACCCTACACTCTACACTCTATACCCTACACTCTATACCCTACACTCTATACCCTACACTCTAATCCCTACACTCTACACTCTATACCCTACACTCTATACCCTACACTCTACACTCTATACCTTACACTCTACACTCTATTCCCTACACTCTATACCCTACACTCTATACCCTACACTCTATACCCTACACTCTATACCCAACACTCTACACCCTACACTCTATACCCTACACTCTATACCATACACTCTATACCCTACACTCTACACTCTATACCCTACACTCTATACCCTACACTATATACCCTACACTCTATACCCTACACTCTACACTCTATACCCTACACTCTATACCCTACACTCTATACCCTACACTCTATACCCTACACTCTACACTCTATACCCTACACTCTATACCCTACACTCTACACGCTATACCCTACACTCTATGCCCTACACTATATACCCTACACTCTATACCCTACACTCTATACCCTACACTCTATACCCTACACTCTATACCCTACACTCTATACCCTACACTCTATACCCTACACTCTACACTCTATACCCTACACTCTATACCCTACATTCTATACCCTACACTCTATACCCTAAACTCTATACTAGGGTTGAGCGAAACGGGTCGAACATTTTCAAAAGTCGCCGACTTTTGGCTAAGTCGGGGTTTCATGAAACCCGATCCGACCCCTGTGCGGGGTCGGCCATGCGGTACGCGACTTTCGCGCCAAAGTCGCGTTTCAATGACGCGAAAAGCGCCATTTCTCAGCCAATGAAGGTAAACGCAGAGTGTGGGCAGCGTGATGACATAGGTCCTGGTCCCCACCATCTTAGAGAAGGGCATTGCAGTGATTGGCTTGCTGTCTGCGACGTCACAGGGGCTATAAAGAGGCGTTCCCGCCGACCGCCATCTTACTGCTGCTGATCTGAGCTTAGGGAGAGGTTGCTGCCGCTTTGTCAGAAGCAGGGATAGCGTTAGGCAGGGTCCATTAACCACAAAACCGCTTGTGCTGCAGCGATTTGCACTGTCCAACACCACCCTCGGTGTGCAGGGACAGTGGAATTTTTTTTTTTTTTTTTTTTCCCCTCAGCGCTGTAGCTCATTGGGCTGCCCTAGAAGGCTCCCTGATAGCTGCATTGCTGTGTGTACGCCGCTGTGCAAACCAACTGCTTTTTTCAAAGCACAAATCCTCTTGTTCCTTCCTTTCTGCACAGCTATCTTTTTTGTTTGTCCACACTTTTTATTTCATTTGTGCATAGTCCACTCCTTATTGCTGCCTGCCATACCTGGCTGAGATTACTGCAGGCAGGGAGATAGTAGCTGCCCTGCCATACCTGGCTGAGATTACTGCAGGCAGGGAGATAGTAATTGTAGGACATTCCCTGTTTTTTTTTTTTTTTTTTTTTGGTGGGAGATTAAGATTGGCAATTTGGCATTTCTGCTAGAGTGCCATCCCTGTGTGTGCCATCTCTCTCACATAGTGGGCCATAGAAAGCCTTTTCATTTTTCTGTATTTTTTTTTGTGGGGTGTATAAATTCTCCCTGATAAAAATACAGTGGGAGATTAATATTGGCCTTTGGGCTTGTGTGCCAGTCCTGAGTGTGCCATCTCTCTCACAAATAGTGGGCCATAGAAAGCCTATTTTATTTTTTTTTGGGTTTTATAAATTCTCCCTGAAAAAAAGGGAGATTAATATTGGCCTCTGGGCTTCTGTGCCAGTCCTGAGCGTGCCATCTGTGCCAGTCCTGAGCGTCCCATCTCTCTCACAAATAGTGGGCCATAGAAAGCCTATTTAATTTTTTTTTTGGTTTTATAAATTTTCCCTGAAAAAAGGGAGATTAATATTGGCCTCTGGGCTTGTGTGCCAGTTGTGAGCGTGCCATCTGTGCCAGTCCTGAGCGTGCCATCTCTCTCACAAATAGTGGGCCATAGAAAGCCTATTTAATTTTTTTTTTGGTTTTATAAATTTTCCCTGAAAAAAGGGAGATTAATATTGGCCTCTGGGCTTGTGTGCCAGTTGTGAGCGTGCCATCTGTGCCAGTCCTGAGCGTGCCATCTCTCTCACAAATAGTGGGCCATAGAAAGCCTATTTAAATATTTTTTTGGTTTTATAAATTCTCCCAGAAAAAAAGGGAGATTAATATTGGCCTCTGGGCTTCTGTGCCAGTTGTGAGCGTGCCATCTGTGCCAGTCCTGAGCGTGCCATCTCTCTCACAAATAGTGGGCCATAGAAAGCCTATTTAAATATTTTTTTGGTTTTATAAATTCTCCCAGAAAAAAAGGGAGATTAATATTGGCCTCTGGGCTTCTGTGCCAGTCCTGAGCGTGCCATCTGTGCCAGTCCTGAGCGTCCCATCTCTCTCACAAATAGTGGGCCATAGAAAGCCTATTTTATTTTTTTTTTGGGTTTCAGAAATTCTCCCTGGAAAAAAAAAGGGAGATTAATATTGCCCTTTGGGCTTGTGTGCCAGTACTAAGCGTTCCATCTCTCTCTCTCTCTCAGTCAGTGGGCCATAGAACGCATATTTTTGGTTTTATTTGTTTTCTAAATTCTCCCTGAAAAAATCATTTTATTTTATTTGGTTTCTAAATTCTTCCTGATAAAATCATATTTTTTTTATTATTTTTATTTCTAAAGTCTCCCTGAAAAAAAAAAAAAAAAAAAACAACCAAAAAAACAGTGGGAGATTAATATTGGCCTTTCTGCTTGTGTGCCAGTCTTGACTCCTGGGTGTGCCATCTCTCTCTCTCTCTCTCTCTCTCTCTCTCTCTCTCTCTCTCTCTCTCTCTCTCCAATTGTGGTCCATAGAAAGCCTATATTTTTTTTCCTTGATTTGGGTTCTAAAATCTACCAGAGAAAATAACTACATCAATCATTGGTAGAAAAATATTGGCCTCTGGGTTTGTGTGCCACTCCTGACTCCTGTGTGCGTCATCTCTCAGTCAGTGGGCCATAGAACGCCTATTTTTGGTTTTATTTGTTTTCTAAATTCTCCCTGAAAAAATTATTTTATTTTATTTGGTTTCTAAATTCTTCCTGATAAAATCATATTTTTTTTATTATTTTTTTTTCTAAAGTCTCCCTGAAAAAAAAAAAAAAAAACAGTGGGAGATTAATATTGGCCTTTCTGCTTGTGTGCCAGTCTTGACTCCTGGGTGCGTCATCTCTCAGTCAGTGGGCCATAGAACGCCTATTTTTGGTTTTATTTGTTTTATAAATTCTCCCTGAAAAAATCATTTTATTTTATTTGGTTTCTAAATTCTTCCTGATAAAATCATATTTTTTTTATTATTTTTTTTTCTAAAGTCTCCCTGAAAAAAAAAAAAAAAAAACAACCAAAAAAAACAGTGGGAGATTAATATTGGCCTTTCTGCTTGTGTGCCAGTCTTGACTCCTGGGTGCGTCATCTCTCAGTCAGTGGGCCATAGAACGCCTATTTTTGGTTTTATTTGTTTTCTAAATTCTCCCTGAAAAAATCATTTTATTTTATTTGGTTTCTAAATTCTTCCTGATAAAATCATATTTTTTTTATTATTTTTTTTTCTAAAGTCTCCCTGAAAAAAAAAAAAAAAACAGTGGGAGATTAATATTGGCCTTTCTGCTTGTGTGCCAGTCTTGACTCCTGGGTGCGTCATCTCTCAGTCAGTGGGCCATAGAACGCCTATTTTTGGTTTTATTTGTTTTCTAAATTCTCCCTGAAAAAATCATTTTATTTTATTTGGTTTCTAAATTCTTCCTGATAAAATCATATTTTTTTTATTATTTTTTTTTCTAAAGTCTCCCTGAAAAAAAAAAAAAAAAAAAACAACCAAAAAAAACAGTGGGAGATTAATATTGGCCTTTCTGCTTGTGTGCCAGTCTTGACTCCTGGGTGTGCCATCTCTCTCTCTCTCTCTCTCCAATTGTGGTCCATAGAAAGCCTACATTTTTTTTCCTTGATTTGGGTTCCAAAATCTACCAGAGAAAATAACTCCATCAATCATTGGTAGAAAAATATTGGCCTCTGGGCTTGTGTGCCACTCCTGATTCCTGTGTGCGTCATCTCTCACTCAGTGGCCCATAGAAAGCATATAGTTTGTTACATTTGTTTTCTAAATTCTCCCTGCAAAAATCTATTTTTTTTTTTTTGGGGGGTTTCTAAAGTGTTCCTGAAAAAAATAAAAATAAAAAAAAAATAATAGTGTGACATTAATATTAACATTTGTGCTTCAGTGACAGTCCTGCGTGTGGGGCATCTCTCTAATTTGCAGCCACCAAAAAAAGAGTGTGTAACATTGGGCCTGATTTTCGCTGTGGTCTCACCAACCTGTAAAGGGGTAGCTAAATCATACAGAAGTTATAGCTCACCGTGTAAGTTGTGTGACTGCAACAAATAACGTTAGTTTGGTTACGTTTTTAAAACAATGAGGAAGTCTAGTGGAAGAGGTCGTGGCCGGGGGCGTTCATTGTCAGCTGGTAATGAGGGTAGTGGTAGTGGTGGAGCATCAGGTGGTCGTGGGGGAAAAAATATTGCACCTAAGTCTGGAGCTGTGGAGCCAGGTTCGTCGTCCGGCTACACAAGGCCTCGAACGCTCCCTTTTCTGGGATTAGGAAAACCGCTTTTAAAGCCGGAGCAGCAAGAGCAAGTTTTGGCTTATCTTGCTGACTCAGCCTCTAGCTCTTTTGCCTCATCTCGTGAAACTGGTAAAAGTAAAAGCAGCGCGTCGTTAGTGGATGTTCACGGTCAGGGACAAGTCACTTCCTTGTCCTCTTCAGCAAAAACAACAACAGAGAAGAATGCAGCAGGCGACACAACGGGTTACTCCATGGAGCTCTTTACACATACCGTCCCTGGCTTAGAAAGTGAAGCAGTTAACAGTCCATGCCCATTACAAATTGAATCTGACATGGAGTGCACTGACGCACAGCCACAGCCAGACTACTATGCTGGTCCTTTGACTCAGACCACAACATTGCCCTCGCAGGGTGCTGATCAAGAATCAGACCCTGATGAGACTATGTTGCCCCATCACGAACGCTATACCACCGAACGACACGGTGACACAGACGAAGTTGCGCAGGAGGTACAAGAAGAGTTATTAGATGACCCAGTTCTTGACCCCGATTGGCAGCCATTGGGGGAACAGGGTGCAGGCGGCAGCAGTTCTGAAGCAGAGGAGGAGGAGGGGCCGCAGCAGGCATCAACATCGCCACAGGTTCCATCTGCCGGGCCCGTATCTTGCCCAAAACGCGTGGCAAAGCCAAAACCTGGTGGAGGACAGCGTGGCCATCCGGTTAAAGCTCAGTCTGCAATGCCTGAAAAGGTATCCGATGCTAGAAAGAGTGCAGTCTGGCATTTTTTTAAACAACATCCAATTGATCAGCGCAAAGTCATCTGTCAAAAATGTTCTACTTCCTTAAGCAGAGGTCAGAATCTGAAAAGTCTCAATACTAGTTGCATGCATAGACATTTAACCACCATGCATTTGAAAGCTTGGACTAACTACCAAACGTCCCTTAAGGTTGTTGCACCCTCGGCCAATGAAGCTAGTCATCAACGCAACATCCCTTCCGGCAGTGTAGGACCACCATTTAGCGCACCACCTGCTGTATCTGTGCAGGTATCTTTGCCAGGCCAAAGCAGTCAGGGTCAGGGAATCACCAGTTTCGTAGTAGGAAACACTGCATCTAGGGCACCGGCGGCAACAATACCATCTCCCACCGTCTCTCAGTCTGCCATGTCCACCGGCACCCCCGCTAGTTCCACGATCTCCAGCTCTCCAGTCCAGCTCACCCTACATGAGACTATGGTTAGAAAAAGGAAATACTTAGCCTCGCATCCGCGTACACAGGGTTTGAACGCCCACATAGCTAGACTAATCTCGTTAGAGATGATGCCCTACCGGTTAGTTGAAAGCGAAGCTTTCAAAGACCTGATGGACTACGCTGTACCACGCTACGAGCTACCCAGTCGACACTTTTTTTCCAGAAAAGCCATCCCAGCCCTCCACCAGCATGTTAAAGAGCGCATCGTCCATGCACTCAGGCAATCTGTGAGCACAAAGGTGCACCTGACAACAGATGCATGGACCAGTAGGCATGGCCAGGGACGTTACGTGTCCATCACGGCACACTGGGTAAATGTGGTGGATTCAGGGTCCACAGGGGACAGCAAGTTTGGGACAGTTCTGCCTAGCCCACGGTCTAGTAAACAGTTGTCTGTAGCCGTTCGCACCCCCTCCTCCTCCTCCTCCTCGTCCTCCTGCAGAAGCAAGAGCTCGTCCACAGACCGCAGTCGCACAAACACTCCATCCGCACCTGCCACTGTTGCACACCAGGTCTCCCATTATGGGGCAGCTACTGGCATACGTCAGCAGGCTGTATTGGCTATGAAGTGTTTGGGCGACAATAGACACACCGCGGAAGTTCTGTCCGAGTTCTTGCAGCAAGAAACGCAGTCGTGGCTGGGCACTGTAGATCTTGAGGCAGGCAAGGTAGTGAGTGATAACGGAAGGAATTTCATGGCTGCCATCTCCCTTTCCCAACTGAAACACATTCCTTGCCTGGCTCACACCTTAAACCTGGTGGTGCAGTGCTTCCTGAAAAGTTATCCGGGGTTATCCGACCTGCTCCTCAAAGTGCGTGGACTTTGCGCACATATCCGCCGTTCGCCTGTACACTCCAGCCGTATGCAGACCTATCAGCGTTCTTTGAACCTTCCCCAGCATCGCCTAATCATAGACGTTGCAACAAGGTGGAACTCAACACTGCACATGCTTCAGAGACTGTGCGAACAGAGGCGGGCTGTTATGTTTTTGTGGGAGGATACACATACACGGGCAGGCAGTAGGATGGCAGACATGGAGTTGTCAGGTGTGCAGTGGTCGAAGATTCAAGACATGTGTCAAGTCCTTCAGTGTTTTGAGGAATGCACACGGCTGGTTAGTGCAGACAACGCCATAATAAGCATGAGCATCCCCCTAATGCGTCTGCTGATGCAAAGTTTGACGCACATAAAGGATCAGGCGTCTGCACCAGAGGAAGAGGAAAGCCTTGATGACAGTCAGCGATTGTCTGGTCAGGGCAGTGTACATGACGAGGTACCGGGCGAAGAGGAGGTGGAGGATGAGGAGGATGATGGGGATGAGTATATTTTTAATGAGGAAGCTTTCCCGGGGGCACGGGAAATTGGTGGCGTGGCAAGGCCGGGTTCTGGTTTTTTGAGGGACACAAGTGACGTAGATTTGCCTGCAACTGCCCCTCAACCAAGCACAACCGCAGATTTGACAACGGGAACTTTGGCCCACATGGCGGATTATGCCTTGCGTATCCTCAAAAGGGACACACGCATTACAAAAATGATGAACGATGACGATTACTGGTTGGCCTGCCTCCTTGATCCTCGCTATAAAGGCAAATTGCAAAATATTATGCCACATGAGAACTTGGAACTAATATTAGCAACAAAACAATCAACTCTTGTTGACCGTTTGCTTCTGGCATTCCCTGCACACAGCGCCCGTGATCGTTCTCACACGAGCTCCAGGGGCCAGCAGACCAGAGGTGTTAGAGGGGCAGAAATCAGAAGTGGCGTTGGACAGAGGGGTTTTCTGACCAGGTTGTGGAGTGATTTTTCTATGACCGCAGACAGGACAGGTACTGCAGCATCAATTCAAAGTGACAGGAGACAACATTTGTCCAGTATGGTTACAAACTATTTTTCATCCCTTATCGACGTTCTCCCTCAACCGTCATTCCCATTTGATTACTGGGCATCCAAATTAGACACCTGGCCAGAATTGGCAGAATATGCATTGCAGGAGCTTGCTTGCCCGGCAGCTAGTGTCCTATCAGAAAGAGTATTCAGTGCTGCAGGTTCAATACTAACAGAAAAAAGGACTCGTCTGGCTACCCAAAATGTAGATGATCTAACCTTCATTAAAATGAACCACAACTGGATTTCAAAATCTTTTGCCCCACCCTGCCCGGCTGACACCTAGCTTTCCTATGAAAAGGTCTTGCCTGTGGACTATTCTGAATGACTTTTCCAATCTCGTAATTTTCTTCACCTGATTGTCCAGCATACGACATGTTTCCACCTCACGAAATGGCCAAACTCCCCACACGGGGCCGTGCTATCGCCACTTTGCGCTTGGACCCTTGAGAGTGCTGTTTGTCTGAAGAGGTGGGTGTGGCCGCTTTTGGTCGACGGCACTGCCACTGGGTCCCTCATAGTACAATAAAGTGTCTCTGGCGGTGGTGGTGCGCACCCAACGTCAGACACACCGTTGTAATATGAGGGGCCCTGTGCCTGTACCGCCGGCCACAAGACAGTTCCCCCCCCCAGCTCAAACAGTGCTCTACCACTAGCAAAATTATCTCTCACAGCTTCACCAATGTGTAGTCTAGCCGCTGACATCCTTCAATGCCTGGCACTGACAATACCATTGTTTTGACATTTTTGTTATGTTAGGCCTTCGAAGCCTGTCTGCGGTCCCTTCTTTCTACAACTACTACACTGACCAGGCCACTGCTGGCCGTGTTACCCTGGAACCAATTTAAAAGTGCCTACAGTCAGCCCAATTTTGTTATGTTAGGCCTTCGAAGACTGTCTGCCGTCACTCCTTCCACTAGACTTCCACTGACCATACACTGCTGCCCATGTACCCCTGGAACCAATTTAAAGTGCCTACAGCCAGCCCAATTTTGTTATGTTAGGCCTTCGAAGCCTGTCTGCGGTCACTCCTTCCACTAGACTTCCACTGACCAGACCACTGCTGCCCGTGTACCCCTGGAACCAATTTAAAAGTGCCTACAGCCATGTGTTATTATTTTAGGCCTTCGATGCCTGTCTGCGGTCACTCCTTCCACTAGGCCTCCACTGACCACACCACTGCTGCCCGTGTACCCCTGGAACCAATTTAAAATTGCCTACAGCCAGCCCAATTTTTTTATTTTAGGCCTTCGATGCCTGTCTGCGGTCCATTCTTTCAACTACTACTACACTGACCAGGTCACTGCTGCCCGTGTACCCCTGGAACCAATTTAAAATTGCCTACAGCCAGCCCAATTTTTTTATTTTAGGCCTTCGATGCCTGTCTGCGGTCCATTCTTTCAACTACTACTACACTGACCAGGTCACTGCTGCCCGTGTACCCCTGGAACCAATTTAAAATTGCCTACAGCCATGTGTTATTATTTTAGGCCTTCGATGCCTGTCTGCGGTCACTCCTTCCACTAGGCCTCCACTGACCACACCACTGCTGTCCGTGTACCCCTGGAACCAATTTAAAATTGCCTACAGCCATGTGTTATTATTTTAGGCCTTCGATGCCTGTCTGCGGTCACTCCTTCCACTAGGCCTCCACTGACCACACCACTGCTGTCCGTGTACCCCTGGAACCAATTTAAAATTGCCTACAGCCATGTGTTATTATTTTAGGCCTTCGATGCCTGTCTGCGGTCCATTCTTTCAACTACTACTACACTGACCAGGGCACTGCTGGCCGTGTACCCCTGGAACCAACATCAGAAAATATAAAAATAAGTATTTTGCTTATAAAAAAGAAAATACTGGTGAGATATCAAATGCAGACATTTTAACATTAAAAACAAACACACAACTCTAATCTGGTACAGTACTAAAAATGGCCACCAGCTACAATTACTTTCTCCTGCAAGTAGTTAACTGAAAGTTTTTTTAAATTGAAAACACACATATGGCATCCACCGAGTGTTGTCCTGTCGCGTCTTCTTTATATTATTGCCGAGAAGATGCAAAATAATGAAAATAATAAAATCATTAATTACCAAAATAATAGAGAAAGTCAACACCACATTGCAAATAAACATTCATTCCAAATAAAGAAGCAGGGCGCGTCCGAGGGTGAGTATATACCTAATAAGAATATAATCACCCTCGGACGCGCAATGCTTATTTCCAACAGCCTTCCTTCCTAAGAATCAGCCCTTCCGTCGTGTAGAGAGACGTTGTGTTACACTCCAAGGTGTTCCCCAGGTTGCCTTTCCTGAGCTTCGATCTTCCGGCTCTCGTTTAGTAGTTCTTGGAAACTACTCTGCATTAGGCCTTCAAATTGGGTATGGGGTGTAGAGAGATGGTGTGTTCCACTCCAAGGTGTTCCCCAGGTTGCCTTTCCTGAGCTTCGATCTTCCGGCTCTCGTTTAGTAGTTGTTGGAAACTACGCTGCATTAGGCCTTCAAATTGGGTATGGGGTGTAGCGAGAGGGTGTGTTACACTCCAAGGTGTTCCCCAGGTTGCCTTTCCTGAGCTTCGATCTTCCGGCTCTCGTTTAGTAGTTCTTGGAAACTACACTGCATTAGGCCTTCAAATTGGGTATGGGGTGTAGAGAGAGGGTGTGTTACACTCCAAGGTGTTCCCCAGGTTGCCTTTCCTGAGCTTCGATCTTCCGGCTCTCGTTTAGTAGTTGTTGGAAACTACGCTGCATTAGGCCTTCAAATTGGGTATGGGGTGTAGCGAGAGGGTGTGTTACACTCCAAGGTGTTCCCCAGGTTGCCTTTCCTGAGCTTCGATCTTCCGGCTCTCGTTTAGTAGTTCTTGGAAACTACACTGCATTAGGCCTTCAAATTGGGTATGGGGTGTAGAGAGAGGGTGTGTTACACTCTAAGGTGTTCCCCAGGTTTCCTTGCCATTGCTTCGGTCTTCCGACTCTCGTTTAGTAGTTGTAGAAAAGTACACTGCATTAGGCCATACAAAATGGGTATGGGGTGGAGAGAGATGGTGTGTTACACTCCAAGGTGTTCCCCAGGTTGCCTTTCCTGAGCTTCTATCTTCAGGCTCTCATTAAATTGTGGTTAAATGGAACAACTGCATTTGGCGTACTAGTTGGTTTGGGGCCTACTATCGGTGTCTGCCACTCCTTGCTGTTCTCCTCCACTGAACAAAGCTGTGCCGCCTGTTTACTACGGTTGCCAATTTTGAACTGCATTTCGACTACTTACTGATTTGGCCCTACTCTCTGTGTCAGCCTCTCATTCCAGTTGTCCTCCACTGCAATGCCCCCTGGTTATTCCTGTGTTACCAATTTTGAACTGCATTTAGCCCACTTTCTTCTTTGGGCCTATATCTGTGTTTCCACTTCATCGTGCCCATTGCCCAGCCAGTGATAGATGAGTCTGCTGGTACATTGACCCATAACGCAACATTCCCCGTGCACGCTACACAACAACATTGTGACCCTGCTGAAAGTCAGGTTGCTCTTCCCGCATACCATACCACCTTACACGGGGACAAAGAGGAAGGTGCAGATGAAAGTGCAGGTTCCTTCATCAGGTGGGGGGAGGAATACTAGTTGGCGACGTCACTGGCACAGGGCCTCTCATAGTACGCAAAAGTGTTGCTGCCGGTGGGAGGCGCCCCCGCCGTGCAAACACACCGCTGTACTTTGAGGGGCCCTGTGCCAGTGCCAATGCCAACGAGTGGGCCCCCCCTGCTTGCTCAGGTTCACAGCACTTGCAAAGTTGAAATACTTACCTCTCCCTGCTCCACTGCCGTGACGTGGTCCAGATTTCCTGGGCCCACTAATTACTTGAACCAGCCCTACCCCCCACAACTTTAGCCAAATGACCCCCAATTTCAAATGCCTTCCAATTATTATAAGGTAAATTACGCTTGACAAGCTTCATTAAGAAGAATGGATGGTTTTGACATTAAAATGGCCACTCTAGGTGTTTTCCTGGCCCCCACTCACTGCCGACTATGCTGCCCCATTGACTTGCATTGGGTTTCGTGTTTCGGTCGATCCCGACTTTACGTCATAATCGGCCGATTTCACTCGACCCGACTTTGGACATAGTCGGGTTTCGCAAAACCCGGCTCGACTCTAAAAAGGTCAAGGTCGCTCAACTCTACTCTATACCCTACACTCTATACCCTACACTCTACACTCTATACCCTACACTCTATACCCTACACTCTACACTCTATACCCTACACTCTATACCCTACACTCTATACCATACACTCTATACCCTACACTCTATACCCTACACTCTATACCATACACTCTATACCCTACACTCTATACCGTACACTCTATACCCTACACTCTATACCCTAGACTCTATACCCTACACTCTACACTCTACACTCTATACCTTACACTCTATACCCTACACTCTATACCCTACACTCTAAACTCTATACCCTACACTCTACACTCTATACCCTACACTCTATACCCTACACTCTATACCCTACACTCTACACTCTATACCCTACACTCTATACAATACACTCCATACCCTACACTCTATACCGTACATTCTATACCCTACACTCTATACCCTACACTCTATACCCTACACTCTACACCCTACACTCTATACCTTACACTCTATACCCTACACTCTATACCCTACACTCTAAACTCTATACCCTACACTCTACACTCTATACCCTACACTCTATAACATACACTCTATACCCTACACTCTACACTCTATACCCTACACTCTATACCCTACACTCTACACTCTATACCCTACACTCTATACCCTACACTCTATACCATACACTCTATACCCTACACTCTATACCCTACACTCTATACCATACACTCTATACCCTACACTCTATACCGTACACTCTATACCCTACACTCTATACCCTAGACTCTATACCCTACACTCTACACTCTACACTCTATACCTTACACTCTATACCCTACACTCTATACCCTACACTCTAAACTCTATACCCTACACTCTACACTCTATACCCTACACTCTATACCCTACACTCTATACCCTACACTCTACACTCTATACCCTACACTCTATACAATACACTCCATACCCTACACTCTATACCGTACATTCTATACCCTACACTCTATACCCTACACTCTATACCCTACACTCTACACCCTACACTCTATACCTTACACTCTATACCCTACACTCTATACCCTACACTCTAAACTCTATACCCTACACTCTACACTCTATACCCTACACTCTATAACATACACTCTATACCCTACACTCTATACCCTACACTCTATACCATACACTCTACACTGTATACCCTACACTCTATACCATACACTCTACACCATACACTCTATAGCATACACTCTATACCCTACACTCTACACTCTATACCCTACACTCTATACCCTACACTCTACACCCTGCACTCTATACCCTACACACTATACCCTACACTCTACACTCTATACCCTACACTCTATAGCCTACACTCTATACCCTACACTCTATACCCTACACTCAACACTCTATACCCTAAACTCTATAGCCTACACTCTACAATCTATACCCTACACTCTATACCCTACACTCTATACCCTACAGTCTATACCCTACACTCTATACCCTACACTCTACACTCTATACCTTACACTCTACACTCTATTCCCTACACTCTATACCCTACACTCTATACCCTACACTCTATACCCTACACTCTATACCCTACACTCTACACCCTACACTGTATACCCTACACTCTATACCATACACTCTCTACCCTACACTCTACACTCTATACCCTACACTCTACACCCTACACTCTATACCCTACACTCTAATCCCTACACTCTGCACTCTATACCCTACACTCTATACCCTACACTCTACACTCTATACCTTACACTCTACAGTCTATTCCCTACACTCTATACCCTACACTCTATACCCTACACTCTATACCCTACACTCTATACCCTACACTCTACACCCTACACTCTATACCCTACACTCTATACCCTACACTCTACACCCTACACTCTATACCCTACACTCTAATCCCTACACTTTACACTCTATACCCTACACTCTATACCCTACACTCTATACCCCACACTCTACACTCTCTACCCTACACTCTATACCCTACACTCTATAACATACACTCTATACCCAACACTCTATACCCTACACTCTATACCATACACTCTACACTCTATACCTTACACTCTACACTCTATACCTTACACTCTACACTCTATTCCCTACACTCTATACCCTACACTCTATACCCTACACTCTATACCCTACACTCTATACCCTACACTCTACACCCTACACTCTATACCCTACACTCTATACCATACACTCTATACCCTACACTCAACACTCTATACCCTACACTCTACACCCTACACTCTATACCCTACACTCTAATCCCTACACTCTACACTCTATACCCTACACTCTATACCCTACACTCTATACCCTACACTCTACACTCTCTACCCTACACTCTCTACCCTACACTCTATACCCTACACTCTATACCCTACATTCTACACTCTATACCCTACACTCTACACTCTATACCCTACACTCTACACCCTACACTCTATACCCTACACTCTAATCCCTACACTCTACACTCTATACCCTACACTCTATACCCTACACTCTATACCCTACACTCTACACTCTCTACCCTACACTCTATACCCTACACTCTACACTCTATACCCTACACTCTACACTCTATACCCTACACTCTATACCCTACACTCTATATCCTACACTCTATACCCTACACTCTATACCCTACACTCTACACTCTATGCCCTACACTCTACACTCTATACCCTACACTCTACACTCTATACCCTACACTCTATACCCTACACTCTATGCCCTACACTCTATACCCTACACTCTATACCCTACACTCTACACTCTATGCCCTACACTCTACACTCTATACCTTACACTCAACACTCTATTCCCTACACTCTATACCCTACACTCTATACCCTACACTCTACACTCTCTACCCTACACTCTCTACCCTACACTCTATACCCTACACTCTATACCCTACATTCTACACTCTATACCCTACACTCTACACTCTATACCCTACACTCTACACCCTACACTCTAATCCCTACACTCTACACTCTATACCCTACACTCTACACCTCACACTCTATACCCTACACTCTAATCCCTACACTCTACACTCTATACCCTACAATCTATACCCTACACTCTATACCCTACACTCTACACTCTATACCCTACACTCTACACTCTATACCCTACACTCTAAACCCTACACTCTATACCCTACACTCTACACTCTATGCCCTACACTCTACACTCTATACCCTACACTCTATACCCTACACTCTATACCCTACACTCTACACTCTATACCTTACACTCTATACCCTACACTCTATGCCCTACACTCTATACCATACACTCTATACCCTACACTCTACACTCTCTACCCTACACTCTATACCCTACACTCTATACCCTACATTCTACACTCTATACCCTACACTCTACACTCTATACACTACACTCTACACCCTACACTCTATACCCTACACTCTAATCCCTACACTCTACACTCTATACCCTACACTCTATACCCTACACTCTATACCCTACACTCTACACTCTCTACCCTACACTCTATACCCTACACTCTATACCCTACACTCTATACCCTACACTCTACACTCTATACCCTACACTCTACACTCTATACCCTACACTCTATACCCTACACTCTATACCCTACACTCTATACCCTACACTCTACACTCTATGCCCTACACTCTACACTCTATACCCTACACTCTACACTCTATACCCTACACTCTATACCCTACACTCTATGCCCTACACTCTATACCCTACACTCTATACCCTACACTCTACACTCTATGCCCTACACTCTACACTCTATACCTTACACTCAACACTCTATTCCCTACACTCTATACCCTACACTCTATACCCTACACTCTACACTCTCTACCCTACACTCTCTACCCTACACTCTATACCCTACACTCTATACCCTACATTCTACACTCTATACCCTACACTCTACACTCTATACCCTACACTCTACACCCTACACTCTAATCCCTACACTCTACACTCTATACCCTACACTCTACACCTCACACTCTATACCCTACACTCTAATCCCTACACTCTACACTCTATACCCTACACTCTATACCCTACACTCTATACCCTACACTCTACACTCTATACCCTACACTCTAAACCCTACACTCTATACCCTACACTCTACACTCTATGCCCTACACTCTACACTCTATACATAGTTACATAGTTATTAAGGTTGAAGGAAGACTATATGTCCATCTAGTTCAACCCACTCTATACCCTACACTCTATACCCTACACTCTACACTCTATACCTTACACTCTATACCCTACACTCTATGCCCTACACTCTATACCATACACTCTATACCCTACACTCTACACTCTCTACCATACACTCTATACCCTACACTCTATACCCTACATTCTACACTCTATACCCTACACTCTACACTCTATACCCTACACTCTACACTCTATACCCTACACTCTATACCCTACACTCTATACCCTACACTCTATACCCTACACTCTACACTCTATACCCTACACTCTATAACCTACACTCTATACCCTACACTCTATACCCTACACTCTACACCCTACACTCTACACCCTACACTCTATACCCTACACTCTAATCCCTACACTCTACACTCTATACCCTATACTCTATACCCTACACTCTATACCCTACACTCTACACTCTCTACCCTACACTCTCTACCCTACACTCTATACCCTACACTCTATACCCTACACTCTATACCCTACACTCTACACTCTATACCCTACACTCTATACCCTACACTCTATACCCTACACTCTACACTCTATACCCTACACTCTACACTCTATACCCTACACTCTATACCCTACACTCTATACCCTACACTCTACACTCTATGCCCTACACTCTACATTCTATACCCTACACTCTATACCCTACACTCTATACCCTACACTCTACACTCTATACCTTACACTCTATACCCTACACTCTATGCCCTACACTCTATACCATACACTCTATACCCTACACTCTACACTCTATACCCTACACTCTATACCCTACATTCTATGCCCTACAATCTATACCCTACACTCTATACCCTACACTCTATACCCTACACTCTATACCCTACACTCTATACCCTACACTCTATACCCTACACTCTACACTCTATACCCTACACTCTATACCCTACACTCTATGCCCTACACTCTATACCCTACACTCTATACCCTACACTCTATACCCTACACTCTATACCCTACACTCTATACCCTACACTCTATACCCTACACTCTAATCCCTACACTCTACACCCTACACTCTATACCCTACACTCTACACTCTATACCTTACACTCTACACTCTATTCCCTACACTCTATACCCTACACTCTATACCCTACACTCTATACCCAACACTCTACACCCTACACTCTATACCCTACACTCTATACCATACACTCTATACCCTACACTCTACACTCTATACCCTACACTCTACACCCTACACTCTATACCCTACACTCTATACCCTACACTCTATACCCTATACTCTACACTCTATACCCTACACTCTACACTCTATACCCTACACTCTATACCCTACACTCTATACCATACACTCTATACCCTACACTCTACACCCTACACTCTATACCCTACACTCTATACCCTACACTCTGTTCCCTACACTCTATACCCTACACTCTACACCCTACACTCTATACCCTACACTCTATACCATACACTCTATACCCTACACTCTACACTCTATACCCTACACTCTACATCCTACACTCTATATCCTACACTCTAATCCCGACACTCTACACTCTATACCCTACACTCCATACCCTACACTCTATACCCTACACTCTACACTCTCTACCCTACACTCTATACCCTACACTCTATAACATACACTCTATACCCTACACTCTATACCCTACACTCTATACCATACACTCTACACTCTATGCCCTACACTCTATACCATACACTCTACACCATACACTCTATAGCATACACTCTATACCCTACACTCTACACTCTATACCCTACACTCTATACCCTACACTCTACACCCTGCACTCTATACCCTACACACTGTACCCTACACTCTACACTCTATACCCTACACTCTATACCCTACACTCTATACCCTACACTCTACACTCTATGCCCTACACTCTACACTCTATTCCCTACACTCTATACCCTACACTCTATACCCTACACTCTACACTCTATACCCTACACTCTATACCCTACACTCTATGCCCTACACTCTATACCCTACACTCTATACCCTACACTCTACACTCTATACCCTACACTCTATACCCTACACTCTATGCCCTACACTCTATACCCTACATTCTATACCCTACACTCTATACCCTACACTCTACACTCTATACCCTACACTCTATACCCTACACTCTATACCCTACACTCTACACTCTATACCCTACACTCAATAACCTACACTCTATGCCCTATACTCTATACCCTACACTCTATACCCTACACTCTATACCCTACACTCTACACTATATACCCTACACTCTATACCCTACACTCTATACCCTACACTCTACACCCCACACTCTATACCCTACACTCTATACCATACACTCTATACCCTACACTCTACACTCTATACACTACACTCTACACCCTACACTCTATACACTACACTCTAATCCCTACACTCTACACTCTATACCCTACACTCTATACCCTACACTCTCTACCCTACACTCTATACCCTACACTCTATACCCTACACTCTACACTCTATACCCTACACTCTACACTCTATACCCTACACTCTATACCCTACACTCTATACCTTACACTCTACACTCTATGCCCTACACTCTACACTCTATACCCTACACTCTATACCCTACACTCTATACCCTACACTCTACACTCTATACCCTACACTCTATACCCTACACTCTATGCCCTACACTCTATACCCTACACTCTATACCCTACACTCTATACCCTACACTCTACACTCTATACCCTACACTCTATACCCTACACTCTATACCCTACACTCTACACTCTATACCCTACACTCTATACCCTACACTCTATACCCTACACTCTACACTCTATACCCTACACTCTATACCCTACATTCTATGCCCTACACTCTATACCCTACACTCTATACCCTACACTCTATACCCTACACTTTATACCCTACACTCTATACCCTACACTCTACACTCTATACCCTACACTCTATACCCTACACTCTATACCCTACACTCTACACTCTATACCCTACACTCTATACCCTACACTCTATACCCTACACTCTACACTCTATACCCTACACTCTATACCCTACACTCTATACCCTACACTCTATACCCTACACTCTATACCCTACACTCTACACTCTATACCCTACACTCTATACCCTACACTCTACACTCTATACCCTACACTCTATACCCTACACTCTATGCCCTACACTCTATACCCTACACTCTATACCCTACACTCTATACCCTACACTCTACACTCTATACCCTACACTCTATACCCTACACTCTATACCCTACACTCTAATCCCTACACTCTACACTCTATACCCTACACTCTATACCCTACACTCTACACTCTATACATTACACTCTACACTCTATTCCCTACACTCTATACCCTACACTCTATACCCTACACTCTATACCCTACTCTCTATACCCTACACTCTACACCCTACACTCTATACCCTACGCTCTATACCATACACTCTATACCCTACACTCTACACTCTATACCCTACACTCTACACCCTACACTCTATACCCTACACTCTAATCCCTACACTCTACACTCTATACCCTACACTCTATACCCTACACTCTATACCCTACACTCTACACTCTCTACACTACACTCTATACCCTACACTCTATACCCTACACTCTATACCCTACACTCTACACTCTATACCCTACACTCTACACTCTATACCCTACACTCTATACCCTACACTCTATACCCTACACTCTATACCCTACACTCTATACCCTACACTCTACACTCTATGCCCTACGCTCTACACTCTATACCCTACACTCTACACTCTATACCCTACACTCTACACTCTATACCCTACACTCTATACCCTACACTCTATACCCTACACTCTATACCCTACACTCTACACTCTATGCCCTACACTCTACACTCTATACCTTACACTCAACACTCTATTCCCTACACTCTATACCCTACACTCTATACCCTACACTCTATACCCTACACTCTATACCCTACACTCTACACCCTACACTCTATACCCTACGCTCTATACCATACACTCTATACCCTACACTCTACACTCTATGCCCTACACTCTACACCCTACACTCTCTACCCTACACTCTAATCCCTACACTCTACACTCTATACCCTACACTCTATACCCTACACTCTATACCCTACACTCTACACTCTCTACACTACACTCTCTACCCTACACTCTATACCCTACACTCTATACCCTACACTCTACACTCTATACCCTACACTCTACACTCTATACCCTACACTCTATACCCTACACTCTATACCCTACACTCTACACTCTATGCCCTACACTCTACACTCTATACCCTACACTCTATACCCTACACTCTATATCCTACACTCTACACTCTATACCCTACACTCTATACCCTAAAATCTATGCCCTACACTCTGTACCCTACACTCTATACCCTCCACTCTATACCCTACACTCTACACTCTATACCCTACACTCTATACCCTACACTCTATACCATACACTCTACACTCTATACCCTACACTCTATACCCTACACTCTATACCCTACACTCTACACTTTATACCCTACACTCTATGCCCTACACTCTATACCCTACACTCTATACCCTACACTCTATACCCTACACTCTATACCCTACACTCTACACTCTATACCCTACACTCTATACCCTACACTCTATACCCTACTCTCTACACTCTATACCCTACACTCTATACCCTACACTCTATACCCTACACTCTACACTCTATACTCAACACTCTATACCCTACACTCTATACCCTATACTCTAATCCCTACACTCTACACTCTATACCCTACACTCTATACCCTACACTCTACACTCTATACCTTACACTCTACACTCTATTCCATACACTCTATACCCTACACTCTATGCCCTACACTCTATACCCTACACTCTATACCCAACACTCTACACCCTACACTCTATACCCTACACTCTATACCATACACTCTATACCCTACACTCTATACCCTACACTCTACACCCTACACTCTATACCCTACACTCTATACCATACACTCTATACCCTACACTCTACACTCTATGCCCTACACTTTACACCCTACACTCTCTACCCTACACTCTAATCCCTACACTCTACACTCTATACCCTACACTCTATACCCTACACTCTATACCCTACACTCTACACTCTCTACACTACACTCTCTACCCTACACTCTATACCCTACACTCTATACCCTACACTCTACACTCTATACCCTACACTCTACACTCTATACCCTACATTCTATACCCTTCACTCTATACCCTACACTCTACACTCTATGCCCTACACTCTACACTCTATACCCTACACTCTATACCCTACACTCTATATCCTACACTCTACACTCTATACCCTACACTCTATACCCTACAATCTATGCCCTACACTCTATACCCTACACTCTATGCCCTACACTCTATACCCTACACTCTATACCCTACACTCTATACCCTACACTCTACACTCTATACCCTACACTCTATACCCTACACTCTAATCCCTACACTCTACACTCTATACCCTACACTCTATACCCTACACTCTACACTCTATACATTACACTCTACACTCTATTCCCTACACTCTATACCCTACACTCTATACCCTACACTCTATACCCTACTCTCTATACCCTACACTCTACACCCTACACTCTATACCCTACGCTCTATACCATACACTCTATACCCTACACTCTACACTCTATACCCTACACTCTACACCCTACACTCTATACCCTACACTCTAATCCCTACACTCTACACTCTATACCCTACACTCTATACCCTACACTCTATACCCTACACTCTACACTCTCTACACTACACTCTATACCCTACACTCTATACCCTACACTCTATACCCTACACTCTACACTCTATACCCTACACTCTACACTCTATACCCTACACTCTATACCCTACACTCTATACCCTACACTCTATACCCTACACTCTATACCCTACACTCTACACTCTATGCCCTACGCTCTACACTCTATACCCTACACTCTACACTCTATACCCTACACTCTACACTCTATACCCTACACTCTATACCCTACACTCTATACCCTACACTCTATACCCTACACTCTACACTCTATGCCCTACACTCTACACTCTATACCTTACACTCAACACTCTATTCCCTACACTCTATACCCTATACTCTATACCCTACACTCTATACCCTACACTCTATACCCTACACTCTACACCCTACACTCTATACCCTACACTCTATACCATACACTCTATACCCTACACTCTACACTCTATGCCCTACACTCTACACCCTACACTCTCTACCCTACACTCTAATCCCTACACGCTACACTCTATACCCTACACTCTATACCCTACACTCTATACCCTACACTCTACACTCTCTACACTACACTCTCTACCCTACACTCTATACCCTACACTCTATACCCTACACTCTACACTCTATACCCTACACTCTACACTCTATACCCTACACTCTATACCCTACACTCTATACCCTACACTCTACACTCTATGCCCTACACTCTACACTCTATACCCTACACTCTATACCCTACACTCTATATCCTACACTCTACACTCTATACCCTACACTCTATACCCTAAAATCTATGCCCTACACTCTATACCCTACACTCTATACCCTCCACTCTATACCCTACACTCTACACTCTATACCCTACACTCTATACCCTACACTCTATACCATACACTCTACACTCTATACCCTACACTCTATACCCTACACTCTATACCCTACACTCTACACTCTATACCCTACACTCTATGCCCTACACTCTATACCCTACACTCTATACCCTACACTCTATACCCTACACTCTATACCCTACACTCTACACTCTATACCCTACACTCTATACCCTACACTCTATACCCTACTCTCTACACTCTATACCCTACACTCTATACCCTACACTCTATACCCTACACTCTACACTCTATACCCAACACTCTATACCCTACACTCTATACCCTATACTCTAATCCCTACACTCTACACTCTATACCCTACACTCTATACCCTACACTCTACACTCTATACCTTACACTCTACACTCTATTCCATACACTCTATACCCTACACTCTATGCCCTACACTCTATACCCTACACTCTATACCCAACACTCTACACCCTACACTCTATACCCTACACTCTATACCATACACTCTATACCCTACACTCTATACCCTACACTCTACACCCTACACTCTATACCCTACACTCTATACCATACACTCTATACCCTACACTCTACACTCTATGCCCTACACTTTACACCCTACACTCTCTACCCTACACTCTAATCCCTACACTCTACACTCTATACCCTACACTCTATACCCTACACTCTATACCCTACACTCTACACTCTCTACACTACACTCTCTACCCTACACTCTATACCCTACACTCTATACCCTACACTCTACACTCTATACCCTACACTCTAATCCCTACACTCTACACTCTATACCCTACACTCTATACCCTACACTCTATACCCTACACTCTACACTCTCTACACTACACTCTATACCCTACACTCTATACCCTACACTCTATACCCTACACTCTACACTCTATACCCTACACTCTACACTCTATACCCTACACTCTATACCCTACACTCTATACCCTACACTCTATACCCTACACTCTATACCCTACACTCTACACTCTATGCCCTACGCTCTACACTCTATACCCTACACTCTACACTCTATACCCTACACTCTACACTCTATACCCTACACTCTATACCCTACACTCTATACCCTACACTCTATACCCTACACTCTACACTCTATGCCCTACACTCTACACTCTATACCTTACACTCAACACTCTATTCCCTACACTCTATACCCTACACTCTATAACCTACACTCTATACCCTACACTCTATACCCTACACTCTACACCCTACACTCTATACCCTACACTCTATACCATACACTCTATACCCTACACTCTACACTCTATGCCCTACACTCTACACCCTACACTCTCTACCCTACACTCTAATCCCTACACTCTACACTCTATACCCTACACTCTATACCCTACACTCTATACCCTACACTCTACACTCTCTACACTACACTCTCTACCCTACACTCTATACCCTACACTCTATACCCTACACTCTACACTCTATACCCTACACTCTACACTCTATACCCTACACTCTATACCCTACACTCTATACCCTACACTCTACACTCTATGCCCTACACTCTACACTCTATACCCTACACTCTATACCCTACACTCTATATCCTACACTCTACACTCTATACCCTACACTCTATACCCTAAAATCTATGCCCTACACTCTATACCCTACACTCTATACCCTCCACTCTATACCCTACACTCTACACTCTATACCCTACACTCTATACCCTACACTCTATACCATACACTCTACACTCTATACCCTACACTCTATACCCTACACTCTATACCCTACACTCTACACTCTATACCCTACACTCTATGCCCTACACTCTATACCCTACACTCTATACCCTACACTCTATACCCTACACTCTATACCCTACACTCTACACTCTATACCCTACACTCTATACCCTACACTCTATACCCTACTCTCTACACTCTATACCCTACACTCTATACCCTACACTCTATACCCTACACTCTACACTCTATACCCAACACTCTATACCCTACACTCTATACCCTATACTCTAATCCCTACACTCTACACTCTATACCCTACACTCTATACCCTACACTCTACACTCTATACCTTACACTCTACACTCTATTCCATACACTCTATACCCTACACTCTATGCCCTACACTCTATACCCTACACTCTATACCCAACACTCTACACCCTACACTCTATACCCTACACTCTATACCATACACTCTATACCCTACACTCTATACCCTACACTCCACACCCTACACTCTATACCCTACACTCTATACCATACACTCTATACCCTACACTCTACACTCTATGCCCTACACTTTACACCCTACACTCTCTACCCTACACTCTAATCCCTACACTCTACACTCTATACCCTACACTCTATACCCTACACTCTATACCCTACACTCTACACTCTCTACACTACACTCTCTACCCTACACTCTATACCCTACACTCTATACCCTACACTCTACACTCTATACCCTACACTCTACACTCTATACCCTACATTCTATACCCTTCACTCTATACCCTACACTCTACACTCTATGCCCTACACTCTACACTCTATACCCTACACTCTATACCCTACACTCTATATCCTACACTCTACACTCTATACCCTACACTCTATACCCTACAATCTATGCCCTACACTCTATACCCTACACTCTATACCCTCCACTCTATACCCTACACTCTACACTCTATACCCTACACTCTATACCCTACACTCTATACCCTACACTCTACACTCTCTACACTACACTCTCTACCCTACACTCTATACCCTACACTCTATACCCTACACTCTACACTCTATACCCTACACTCTACACTCTATACCCTACATTCTATACCCTTCACTCTATACCCTACACTCTACACTCTATGCCCTACACTCTACACTCTATACCCTACACTCTATACCCTACACTCTATATCCTACACTCTATACCCTACACTCTATACCCTACAATCTATGCCCTACACTCTATACCCTACACTCTATGCCCTACACTCTATACCCTACACTCTATACCCTACACTCTATACCCTACACTCTACACTCTATACCCTACACTCTATACCCTACACTCTATACGCTACACTCTAATCCCTACACTCTACACTCTATACCCTACACTCTATACCCTACACTCTACACTCTATACATTACACTCTACACTCTATTCCCTACACTCTATACCCTACACTCTATACCCTACACTCTATACCCTACTCTCTATACCCTACACTCTACACCCTACACTCTATACCCTACGCTCTATACCATACACTCTATACCCTACACTCTACACTCTATACCCTACACTCTACACCCTACACTCTATACCCTACACTCTAATCCCTACACTCTACACTCTATACCCTACACTCTATACCCTACACTCTATACCCTACACTCTACACTCTCTACACTACACTCTATACCCTACACTCTATACCCTACACTCTATACCCTACACTCTACACTCTATACCCTACACTCTACACTCTATACCCTACACTCTATACCCTACACTCTATACCCTACACTCTATACCCTACACTCTACACTCTATGCCCTACACTCTACACTCTATACCCTACACTCTATACCCTACACTCTATATCCTACACTCTACACTCTATACCCTACACTCTATACCCTAAAATCTATGCCCTACACTCTGTACCCTACACTCTATACCCTCCACTCTATACCCTACACTCTACACTCTATACCCTACACTCTATACCCTACACTCTATACCATACACTCTACACTCTATACCCTACACTCTATACCCTACACTCTATACCCTACACTCTACACTTTATACCCTACACTCTATGCCCTACACTCTATACCCTACACTCTATACCCTACACTCTATACCCTACACTCTATACCCTACACTCTACACTCTATACCCTACACTCTATACCCTACACTCTATACCCTACTCTCTACACTCTATACCCTACACTCTATACCCTACACTCTATACCCTACACTCTACACTCTATACTCAACACTCTATACCCTACACTCTATACCCTATACTCTAATCCCTACACTCTACACTCTATACCCTACACTCTATACCCTACACTCTACACTCTATACCTTACACTCTACACTCTATTCCATACACTCTATACCCTACACTCTATGCCCTACACTCTATACCCTACACTCTATACCCAACACTCTACACCCTACACTCTATACCCTACACTCTATACCATACACTCTATACCCTACACTCTATACCCTACACTCTACACCCTACACTCTATACCCTACACTCTATACCATACACTCTATACCCTACACTCTACACTCTATGCCCTACACTTTACACCCTACACTCTCTACCCTACACTCTAATCCCTACACTCTACACTCTATACCCTACACTCTATACCCTACACTCTATACCCTACACTCTACACTCTCTACACTACACTCTCTACCCTACACTCTATACCCTACACTCTATACCCTACACTCTACACTCTATACCCTACACTCTACACTCTATACCCTACATTCTATACCCTTCACTCTATACCCTACACTCTACACTCTATGCCCTACACTCTACACTCTATACCCTACACTCTATACCCTACACTCTATATCCTACACTCTACACTCTATACCCTACACTCTATACCCTACAATCTATGCCCTACACTCTATACCCTACACTCTATGCCCTACACTCTATACCCTACACTCTATACCCTACACTCTATACCCTACACTCTACACTCTATACCCTACACTCTATACCCTACACTCTAATCCCTACACTCTACACTCTATACCCTACACTCTATACCCTACACTCTACACTCTATACATTACACTCTACACTCTATTCCCTACACTCTATACCCTACACTCTATACCCTACACTCTATACCCTACTCTCTATACCCTACACTCTACACCCTACACTCTATACCCTACGCTCTATACCATACACTCTATACCCTACACTCTACACTCTATACCCTACACTCTACACCCTACACTCTATACCCTACACTCTAATCCCTACACTCTACACTCTATACCCTACACTCTATACCCTACACTCTATACCCTACACTCTACACTCTCTACACTACACTCTATACCCTACACTCTATACCCTACACTCTATACCCTACACTCTACACTCTATACCCTACACTCTACACTCTATACCCTACACTCTATACCCTACACTCTATACCCTACACTCTATACCCTACACTCTACACTCTATGCCCTACGCTCTACACTCTATACCCTACACTCTACACTCTATACCCTACACTCTACACTCTATACCCTACACTCTATACCCTACACTCTATACCCTACACTCTATACCCTACACTCTACACTCTATGCCCTACACTCTACACTCTATACCTTACACTCAACACTCTATTCCCTACACTCTATACCCTACACTCTATACCCTACACTCTATACCCTACACTCTATACCCTACACTCTACACCCTACACTCTATACCCTACACTCTATACCATACACTCTATACCCTACACTCTACACTCTATGCCCTACACTCTACACCCTACACTCTCTACCCTACACTCTAATCCCTACACGCTACACTCTATACCCTACACTCTATACCCTACACTCTATACCCTACACTCTACACTCTCTACACTACACTCTCTACCCTACACTCTATACCCTACACTCTATACCCTACACTCTACACTCTATACCCTACACTCTACACTCTATACCCTACACTCTATACCCTACACTCTATACCCTACACTCTACACTCTATGCCCTACACTCTACACTCTATACCCTACACTCTATACCCTACACTCTATATCCTACACTCTACACTCTATACCCTACACTCTATACCCTAAAATCTATGCCCTACACTCTATACCCTACACTCTATACCCTCCACTCTATACCCTACACTCTACACTCTATACCCTACACTCTATACCCTACACTCTATACCATACACTCTACACTCTATACCCTACACTCTATACCCTACACTCTATACCCTACACTCTACACTCTATACCCTACACTCTATGCCCTACACTCTATACCCTACACTCTATACCCTACACTCTATACCCTACACTCTATACCCTACACTCTACACTCTATACCCTACACTCTATACCCTACACTCTATACCCTACTCTCTACACTCTATACCCTACACTCTATACCCTACACTCTATACCCTACACTCTACACTCTATACCCAACACTCTATACCCTACACTCTATACCCTATACTCTAATCCCTACACTCTACACTCTATACCCTACACTCTATACCCTACACTCTACACTCTATACCTTACACTCTACACTCTATTCCATACACTCTATACCCTACACTCTATGCCCTACACTCTATACCCTACACTCTATACCCAACACTCTACACCCTACACTCTATACCCTACACTCTATACCATACACTCTATACCCTACACTCTATACCCTACACTCTACACCCTACACTCTATACCCTACACTCTATACCATACACTCTATACCCTACACTCTACACTCTATGCCCTACACTTTACACCCTACACTCTCTACCCTACACTCTAATCCCTACACTCTACACTCTATACCCTACACTCTATACCCTACACTCTATACCCTACACTCTACACTCTCTACACTACACTCTCTACCCTACACTCTATACCCTACACTCTATACCCTACACTCTACACTCTATACCCTACACTCTAATCCCTACACTCTACACTCTATACCCTACACTCTATACCCTACACTCTATACCCTACACTCTACACTCTCTACACTACACTCTATACCCTACACTCTATACCCTACACTCTATACCCTACACTCTACACTCTATACCCTACACTCTACACTCTATACCCTACACTCTATACCCTACACTCTATACCCTACACTCTATACCCTACACTCTATACCCTACACTCTACACTCTATGCCCTACGCTCTACACTCTATACCCTACACTCTACACTCTATACCCTACACTCTACACTCTATACCCTACACTCTATACCCTACACTCTATACCCTACACTCTATACCCTACACTCTACACTCTATGCCCTACACTCTACACTCTATACCTTACACTCAACACTCTATTCCCTACACTCTATACCCTACACTCTATACCCTACACTCTATACCCTACACTCTATACCCTACACTCTACACCCTACACTCTATACCCTACACTCTATACCATACACTCTATACCCTACACTCTACACTCTATGCCCTACACTCTACACCCTACACTCTCTACCCTACACTCTAATCCCTACACTCTACACTCTATACCCTACACTCTATACCCTACACTCTATACCCTACACTCTACACTCTCTACACTACACTCTCTACCCTACACTCTATACCCTACACTCTATACCCTACACTCTACACTCTATACCCTACACTCTACACTCTATACCCTACACTCTATACCCTACACTCTATACCCTACACTCTACACTCTATGCCCTACACTCTACACTCTATACCCTACACTCTATACCCTACACTCTATATCCTACACTCTACACTCTATACCCTACACTCTATACCCTAAAATCTATGCCCTACACTCTATACCCTACACTCTATACCCTCCACTCTATACCCTACACTCTACACTCTATGCCCTACACTCTACACTCTATACCCTACACTCTATACCCTACACTCTATATCCTACACTCTACACTCTATACCCTACACTCTATACCCTAAAATCTATGCCCTACACTCTATACCCTACACTCTATACCCTCCACTCTATACCCTACACTCTACACTCTATACCCTACACTCTATACCCTACACTCTATACCATACACTCTACACTCTATACCCTACACTCTATACCCTACACTCTATACCCTACACTCTACACTCTATACCCTACACTCTATGCCCTACACTCTATACCCTACACTCTATACCCTACACTCTATACCCTACACTCTATACCCTACACTCTACACTCTATACCCTACACTCTATACCCTACACTCTATACCCTACTCTCTACACTCTATACCCTACACTCTATACCCTACACTCTATACCCTACACTCTACACTCTATACCCAACACTCTATACCCTACACTCTATACCCTATACTCTAATCCCTACACTCTACACTCTATACCCTACACTCTATACCCTACACTCTACACTCTATACCTTACACTCTACACTCTATTCCATACACTCTATACCCTACACTCTATGCCCTACACTCTATACCCTACACTCTATACCCAACACTCTACACCCTACACTCTATACCCTACACTCTATACCATACACTCTATACCCTACACTCTATACCCTACACTCTACACCCTACACTCTATACCCTACACTCTATACCATACACTCTATACCCTACACTCTACACTCTATGCCCTACACTTTACACCCTACACTCTCTACCCTACACTCTAATCCCTACACTCTACACTCTATACCCTACACTCTATACCCTACACTCTATACCCTACACTCTACACTCTCTACACTACACTCTCTACCCTACACTCTATACCCTACACTCTATACCCTACACTCTACACTCTATACCCTACACTCTAATCCCTACACTCTACACTCTATACCCTACACTCTATACCCTACACTCTATACCCTACACTCTACACTCTCTACACTACACTCTATACCCTACACTCTATACCCTACACTCTATACCCTACACTCTACACTCTATACCCTACACTCTACACTCTATACCCTACACTCTATACCCTACACTCTATACCCTACACTCTATACCCTACACTCTATACCCTACACTCTACACTCTATGCCCTACGCTCTACACTCTATACCCTACACTCTACACTCTATACCCTACACTCTACACTCTATACCCTACACTCTATACCCTACACTCTATACCCTACACTCTATACCCTACACTCTACACTCTATGCCCTACACTCTACACTCTATACCTTACACTCAACACTCTATTCCCTACACTCTATACCCTACACTCTATACCCTACACTCTATACCCTACACTCTATACCCTACACTCTACACCCTACACTCTATACCCTACACTCTATACCATACACTCTATACCCTACACTCTACACTCTATGCCCTACACTCTACACCCTACACTCTCTACCCTACACTCTAATCCCTACACTCTACACTCTATACCCTACACTCTATACCCTACACTCTATACCCTACACTCTACACTCTCTACACTACACTCTCTACCCTACACTCTATACCCTACACTCTATACCCTACACTCTACACTCTATACCCTACACTCTACACTCTATACCCTACACTCTATACCCTACACTCTATACCCTACACTCTACACTCTATGCCCTACACTCTACACTCTATACCCTACACTCTATACCCTACACTCTATATCCTACACTCTACACTCTATACCCTACACTCTATACCCTAAAATCTATGCCCTACACTCTATACCCTACACTCTATACCCTCCACTCTATACCCTACACTCTACACTCTATACCCTACACTCTATACCCTACACTCTATACCATACACTCTACACTCTATACCCTACACTCTATACCCTACACTCTATACCCTACACTCTACACTCTATACCCTACACTCTATGCCCTACACTCTATACCCTACACTCTATACCCTACACTCTATACCCTACACTCTATACCCTACACTCTACACTCTATACCCTACACTCTATACCCTACACTCTATACCCTACTCTCTACACTCTATACCCTACACTCTATACCCTACACTCTATACCCTACACTCTACACTCTATACCCAACACTCTATACCCTACACTCTATACCCTATACTCTAATCCCTACACTCTACACTCTATACCCTACACTCTATACCCTACACTCTACACTCTATACCTTACACTCTACACTCTATTCCATACACTCTATACCCTACACTCTATGCCCTACACTCTATACCCTACACTCTATACCCAACACTCTACACCCTACACTCTATACCCTACACTCTATACCATACACTCTATACCCTACACTCTATACCCTACACTCCACACCCTACACTCTATACCCTACACTCTATACCATACACTCTATACCCTACACTCTACACTCTATGCCCTACACTTTACACCCTACACTCTCTACCCTACACTCTAATCCCTACACTCTACACTCTATACCCTACACTCTATACCCTACACTCTATACCCTACACTCTACACTCTCTACACTACACTCTCTACCCTACACTCTATACCCTACACTCTATACCCTACACTCTACACTCTATACCCTACACTCTACACTCTATACCCTACATTCTATACCCTTCACTCTATACCCTACACTCTACACTCTATGCCCTACACTCTACACTCTATACCCTACACTCTATACCCTACACTCTATATCCTACACTCTACACTCTATACCCTACACTCTATACCCTACAATCTATGCCCTACACTCTATACCCTACACTCTATACCCTCCACTCTATACCCTACACTCTACACTCTATACCCTACACTCTATACCCTACACTCTATACCCTACACTCTACACTCTCTACACTACACTCTCTACCCTACACTCTATACCCTACACTCTATACCCTACACTCTACACTCTATACCCTACACTCTACACTCTATACCCTACATTCTATACCCTTCACTCTATACCCTACACTCTACACTCTATGCCCTACACTCTACACTCTATACCCTACACTCTATACCCTACACTCTATATCCTACACTCTACACTCTATACCCTACACTCTATACCCTACAATCTATGCCCTACACTCTATACCCTACACTCTATGCCCTACACTCTATACCCTACACTCTATACCCTACACTCTATACCCTACACTCTACACTCTATACCCTACACTCTATACCCTACACTCTATACGCTACACTCTAATCCCTACACTCTACACTCTATACCCTACACTCTATACCCTACACTCTACACTCTATACATTACACTCTACACTCTATTCCCTACACTCTATACCCTACACTCTATACCCTACACTCTATACCCTACTCTCTATACCCTACACTCTACACCCTACACTCTATACCCTACGCTCTATACCATACACTCTATACCCTACACTCTACACTCTATACCCTACACTCTACACCCTACACTCTATACCCTACACTCTAATCCCTACACTCTACACTCTATACCCTACACTCTATACCCTACACTCTATACCCTACACTCTACACTCTCTACACTACACTCTATACCCTACACTCTATACCCTACACTCTATACCCTACACTCTACACTCTATACCCTACACTCTACACTCTATACCCTACACTCTATACCCTACACTCTATACCCTACACTCTATACCCTACACTCTATACCCTACACTCTACACTCTATGCCCTACGCTCTACACTCTATACCCTACACTCTACACTCTATACCCTACACTCTACACTCTATACCCTACACTCTATACCCTACACTCTATACCCTACACTCTATACCCTACACTCTACACTCTATGCCCTACACTCTACACTCTATACCTTACACTCAACACTCTATTCCCTACACTCTATACCCTACACTCTATACCCTACACTCTATACCCTACACTCTATACCCTACACTCTACACCCTACACTCTATACCCTACACTCTATACCATACACTCTATACCCTACACTCTACACTCTATGCCCTACACTCTACACCCTACACTCTCTACCCTACACTCTAATCCCTACACTCTACACTCTATACCCTACACTCTATACCCTACACTCTATACCCTACACTCTACACTCTCTACACTACACTCTCTACCCTACACTCTATACCCTACACTCTATACCCTACACTCAACACTCTATACCCTACACTCTACACTCTATACCCTACACTCTATACCCTACACTCTACACTCTATGCCCTACACTCTACACTCCATACCCTACACTCTATACCCTACACTCTATATCCTACACTCTACACTCTATACCCTACACTCTATACCCTAAAATCTATGCCCTACACTCTATACCCTACACTCTATACCCTCCACTCTATACCCTACACTCTACACTCTATACCCTACACTCTATACCCTACACTCTATACCATACACTCTACACTCTATACCCTACACTCTATACCCTACACTCTATACCCTACACTCTACACTCTATACCCTACACTCTATGCCCTACACTCTATACCCTACACTCTATACCCTACACTCTATACCCTACACTCTATACCCTACACTCTACACTCTATACCCTACACTCTATACCCTACACTCTATACCCTACACTCTACACTCTCTACACTACACTCTCTACCCTACACTCTATACCCTACACTCTATACCCTACACTCTACACTCTATACCCTACACTCTACACTCTATACCCTACATTCTATACCCTTCACTCTATACCCTACACTCTACACTCTATGCCCTACACTCTACACTCTATACCCTACACTCTATACCCTACACTCTATATCCTACACTCTACACTCTATACCCTACACTCTATACCCTACAATCTATGCCCTACACTCTATACCCTACACTCTATGCCCTACACTCTATACCCTACACTCTATACCCTACACTCTATACCCTACACTCTACACTCTATACCCTACACTCTATATCCTACACTCTATACGCTACACTCTAATCCCTACACTCTACACTCTATACCCTACACTCTATACCCTACACTCTACACTCTATACATTACACTCTACACTCTATTCCCTACACTCTATACCCTACACTCTATACCCTACACTCTATACCCTACTCTCTATACCCTACACTCTACACCCTACACTCTATACCCTACGCTCTATACCATACACTCTATACCCTACACTCTACACTCTATACCCTACACTCTACACCCTACACTCTATACCCTACACTCTAATCCCTACACTCTACACTCTATACCCTACACTCTATACCCTACACTCTATACCCTACACTCTACACTCTATACCCTACACTCTATACCCTACACTCTATACCCTACACTCTATACCCTACACTCTATACCCTACACTCTACACTCTATGCCCTACGCTCTACACTCTATACCCTACACTCTACACTCTATACCCTACACTCTACACTCTATACCCTACACTCTATACCCTACACTCTATACCCTACACTCTATACCCTACACTCTACACTCTATGCCCTACACTCTACACTCTATACCTTACACTCAACACTCTATTCCCTACACTCTATACCCTACACTCTATACCCTACACTCTATACCCTACACTCTATACCCTACACTCTACACCCTACACTCTATACCCTACACTCTATACCATACACTCTATACCCTACACTCTACACTCTATGCCCTACACTCTACACCCTACACTCTCTACCCTACACTCTAATCCCTACACTCTACACTCTATACCCTACACTCTATACCCTACACTCTATACCCTACACTCTACACTCTCTACACTACACTCTCTACCCTACACTCTATACCCTACACTCTATACCCTACACTCTACACTCTATACCCTACACTCTACACTCTATACCCTACACTCTATACCCTACACTCTATACCCTACACTCTACACTCTATGCCCTACACTCTACACTCTATACCCTACACTCTATACCCTACACTCTATATCCTACACTCTACACTCTATACCCTACACTCTATACCCTAAAATCTATGCCCTACACTCTATACCCTACACTCTATACCCTCCACTCTATACCCTACACTCTACACTCTATACCCTACACTCTATACCCTACACTCTATACCATACACTCTACACTCTATACCCTACACTCTATACCCTACACTCTATACCCTACACTCTACACTCTATACCCTACACTCTATGCCCTACACTCTATACCCTACACTCTATACCCTACACTCTATACCCTACACTCTATACCCTACACTCTACACTCTATAACCTACACTCTATACCCTACACTCTATACCCTACTCTCTACACTCTATACCCTACACTCTATACCCTACACTCTATACCCTACACTCTACACTCTATACCCAACACTCTATACCCTACACTCTATACCCTATACTCTAATCCCTACACTCTACACTCTATACCCTACACTCTATACCCTACACTCTACACTCTATACCTTACACTCTACACTCTATTCCATACACTCTATACCCTACACTCTATGCCCTACACTCTATACCCTACACTCTATACCCAACACTCTACACCCTACACTCTATACCCTACACTCTATACCATACACTCTATACCCTACACTCTATACCCTACACTCTACACCCTACACTCTATACCCTACACTCTATACCATACACTCTATACCCTACACTCTACACTCTATGCCCTACACTTTACACCCTACACTCTCTACCCTACACTCTAATCCCTACACTCTACACTCTATACCCTACACTCTATACCCTACACTCTATACCCTACACTCTACACTCTCTACACTACACTCTCTACCCTACACTCTATACCCTACACTCTATACCCTACACTCTACACTCTATACCCTACACTCTACACTCTATACCCTACATTCTATACCCTTCACTCTATACCCTACACTCTACACTCTATGCCCTACACTCTACACTCTATACCCTACACTCTATACCCTACACTCTATATCCTACACTCTACACTCTATACCCTACATTCTATACCCTACAATCTATGCCCTACACTCTATACCCTACACTCTATACCCTCCACTCTATACCCTACACTCTACACTCTATACCCTACACTCTATACCCTACACTCTATACCATACACTCTACACTCTATACCCTACACTCTATACCCTACACTCTATACCCTACACTCTACACTCTATACCCTACACTCTATGCCCTACACTCTATACCCTACACTCTATACCCTACACTCTATACCCTACACTCTATACCCTACACTCTACACTCTATACCCTACACTCTATATCCTACACTCTATACCCTACTCTCTACACTCTATACCCTACACTCTATACCCTACACTCTATACCCTACACTCTACACTCTATACCCAACACTCTATACCCTACACTCTATACCCTATACTCTAATCCCTACACTCTACACTCTATACCCTACACTCTATACCCTACACTCTACACTCTATACCTTACACTCTACACTCTATTCCATACACTCTATACCCTACACTCTATGCCCTACACTCTATACCCTACACTCTATACCCAACACTCTACACCCTACACTCTATACCCTACACTCTATACCATACACTCTATACCCTACACTCTACACTCTATACCCTACACTCTACACTCTATACCCTACACTCTATACCCTACACTCTATACCCTACACTCTATTCCCTACACTCTATACCCTACACTCTACACTCTATACCCTACACTCTACACTCTATACCCTACACTCTATACCCTACACTCTATACCCTACACTCTACACTCTATACCCTACACTCTATACCCTACACTCTACACCCTACACTCTATACCCTACACTCTATGCCCTACACTCTATACCCTACACTCTACACCATACACTCTATACCCTACACTCTACACTCTATACCCTACACTCTATACCATACACTCTATACCCTACACTCTATACCCTACACTCTACACCCTACACTCTATACCCTACACTCTATACCATACACTCTATACCCTACACTCTACACTCTATGCCCTACACTTTACACCCTACACTCTCTACCCTACACTCTAATCCCTACACTCTACACTCTATACCCTACACTCTATACCCTACACTCTATACCCTACACTCTACACTCTCTACACTACACTCTCTACCCTACACTCTATACCCTACACTCTATACCCTACACTCTACACTCTATACCCTACACTCTACACTCTATACCCTACATTCTATACCCTTCACTCTATACCCTACACTCTACACTCTATGCCCTACACTCTACACTCTATACCCTACACTCTATACCCTACACTCTATATCCTACACTCTACACTCTATACCCTACATTCTATACCCTACAATCTATGCCCTACACTCTATACCCTACACTCTATACCCTCCACTCTATACCCTACACTCTACACTCTATACCCTACACTCTATACCCTACACTCTATACCATACACTCTACACTCTATACCCTACACTCTATACCCTACACTCTATACCCTACACTCTACACTCTATACCCTACACTCTATGCCCTACACTCTATACCCTACACTCTATACCCTACACTCTATACCCTACACTCTATACCCTACACTCTACACTCTATACCCTACACTCTATATCCTACACTCTATACCCTACTCTCTACACTCTATACCCTACACTCTATACCCTACACTCTATACCCTACACTCTACACTCTATACCCAACACTCTATACCCTACACTCTATACCCTATACTCTAATCCCTACACTCTACACTCTATACCCTACACTCTATACCCTACACTCTACACTCTATACCTTACACTCTACACTCTATTCCATACACTCTATACCCTACACTCTATGCCCTACACTCTATACCCTACACTCTATACCCAACACTCTACACCCTACACTCTATACCCTACACTCTATACCATACACTCTATACCCTACACTCTACACTCTATACCCTACACTCTACACTCTATACCCTACACTCTATACCCTACACTCTATACCCTACACTCTATTCCCTACACTCTATACCCTACACTCTACACTCTATACCCTACACTCTACACTCTATACCCTACACTCTATACCCTACACTCTATACCCTACACTCTACACTCTATACCCTACACTCTATACCCTACACTCTACACCCTACACTCTATACCCTACACTCTATGCCCTACACTCTATACCCTACACTCTACACCATACACTCTATACCCTACACTCTACACTCTATACCCTACACTCTATACCCTACACTCTATACCCTACACTCTACACCCTACACTCTATACCCTACACTCTATACCCTACACTCTATACCCTACACTCTAATCCCTACACTCTACACTCTATACCCTACACTCCATACCCTACACTCTATACCCTACACTCTACACTCTATACCCTACACTCTATATCCTACACCCTACACTCTATACCATACACTCTATACCCTACACTCTATACCCTACACTCTATACCCTACACTCTATGCCCTACACTCTATACCCTACACTCTATACCCAACACTCTACACCCTACACTCTATACCCTACACTCTATACCATACACTCTATACCCTACACTCTACACTCTATACCCTACACTCTACACTCTATACCCTACACTCTATACCCTACACTCTATACCCTACACTCTATTCCCTACACTCTATACCCTACACTCTACACTCTATACCCTACACTCTACACTCTATACCCTACACTCTATACCCTACACTCTACACCCTACACTCTATACCCTACACTCTATACCATACACTCTATACCCTACACTCTACACTCTATACCCTACACTCTACACTCTATACCCTACACTCTATGCCCTACACTCTATACCCTACACTCTATACCCAACACTCTACACCCTACACTCTATACCCTACACTCTATACCATACACTCTATACCCTACACTCTACACTCTATACCCTACACTCTACACTCTACACCCTACACTCTATACCCTACACTCTATGCCCTACACTCTATACCCTACACTCTATACCATACACTCTATACCCTACACTCTACACTCTATACCCTACACTCTATACCCTACACTCTATACCCTACACTCTACACCCTACACTCTATACCCTACACTCTATACCCTACACTCTATACCCTACACTCTAATCCCTACACTCTACACTCTATGCCCTACACTCCATACCCTACACTCTATACCCTACACTCTACACTCTATACCCTACACTCTATATCCTACACTCTACACTCTATACCCTACACTCTATACCCTACACTCTATACCCTACACTCTACACCCTACACTCTATACCCTACACTCTATACCCTACACTCTATACCCTACACTCTATACCCTACACTCTACACCCTACACTCTATACCCTACACTCTATACCATACACTCTATACCCTACACTCTACACTCTATACCCTACACTCTACATCCTACACTCTATACCCTACACTCTAATCCCGACACTCTACACTCTATACCCTACACTCTATACCCTACACTCTACACTCTCTACCCTACACTCTATACCCTACACTCTATAACATAAACTCTATACCCTACACTCTATACCCTACACTCTATACCCTACACTCTATACCATACACTCTACACCATACACTCTATAGCATACACTCTATACCCTACACCCTGCATTCTATACCCTACACACTATACCCTACACTCTACACTCTATACCCTACATCCTATAGCCTACACTCTAGAATCTATACCCTACACTCTATACCCTACACTCTATACCCTACAGTCTATACCCTACACTCTATACCCTACACTCTACACTCTATAACTTACACTCTACACTCTATTCCCTACACTCTATACCCTACACTCTATACCCTACACTCTATACCCTACACTCTATACCCTACACTCTATACCCTACACTCTATACCCTACACTCTACACCCTACACTCTATACCCTACACTCTATACCATACACTCTATACCCTACATTCTACACTCTATACCCTACACTCTACACCCTACACTCTATACCCTACACTCTAATCCCTACACTCTACACTCTATACCCTACACTCTATACCCTACACTCTACACTCTATACCTTACACTCTACACTCTATTCCCTACACTCTATACCCTACACTCTATACCCTACACTCTATACCCTACACTCTATACCCTACACTCTACACCCTACACTCTATACCCTACACTCTATACCATACACTCAATACCCTACACTCTACACTCTATACCCTACACTCTACACCCTACACTCTATACCCTACACGCCAATCCCTACACTCTACACTCTATACCCTACACTCTATACCCTACACTCTACACTCTCTACCCTACACTCTATACCCTACACTATATACCCTACACTCTACACTCTATACCCTACACTCTACACTCTATACCATACACTCTATACCCTACACTCTATACCCTACACTCTACACTCTATGCCCTACACTCTACACTCTATACCCTACACTCTACACTCTATACCCTACACTCTACAATCTATACCCTACACTCTATACCCTACACTCTATACCCTACACTCTACACTCTATGCCCTACACTCTACACTCTATACCTTACACTCTACACTCTATTCCCTACACTCTATACCCTACACTCTATACCCTACACTCTACACCCTACACTCTATACCCTACACTCTATACCATACACTCTATACCCTACACTCTACACTCTATACCCTACACTCTACACCCTACACTCTATACCCTACACTCTAATCCCTACACTCTACACTCTATACCCTACACTCTATACCCTGCACTCTATACCCTACACTCTACACTCTCTACCCTACACTCTCTACCCTACACTCTATACCCTACACTCTATACCCTACACTCTACACCCTACACTCTACACTCTATACCCTACACTCTATGCCCTACACTCTATACCCTACACTCTACACTCTATGCCCTACACTCTACACTCTATACCCTACACTCTATACCCTACACTCTATACCCTACACTCTATACCCTACACTCTACACCCTACACTCTATACCCTACACTCTATACCATACACTCTATACCCTACATTCTACACTCTATACCCTACACTCTACACCCTACACTCTATACCCTACACTCTAATCCCTACACTCTACACTCTATACCCTACACTCTATACCCTACACTCTACACTCTATACCTTACACTCTACACTCTATTCCCTACACTCTATACCCTACACTCTATGCCCTACACTCTATACCCTACACTCTACACTCTATGCCCTACACTCTACACTCTATACCTTACACTCTACACTCTATTCCCTACACTCTATACCCTACACTCTATACCCTACACTCTACACCCTACACTCTATACCCTACACTCTATACCATACACTCTATACCCTACACTCTACACTCTATACCCTACACTCTACACCCTACACTCTATACCCTACACTCTAATCCCTACACTCTACACTCTATACCCTACACTCTATACCCTACACTCTATACCCTACACTCTACACTCTCTACCCTACACTCTCTACCCTACACTCTATACCCTACACTCTATACCCTACACTCTACACCCTACACTCTACACTCTATACCCTACACTCTATACCCTACACTCTATACCCTACACTCTACACTCTATGCCCTACACTCTACACTCTATACCCTACACTCTATACCCTACACTCTATACCCTACACTCTACACTCTATACCCTACACTCTATACCCTACACTCTATGCCCTACACTCTATACCCTACACTCTATACCCTACACATAGTAACATAGTAACATAGTTAGTAAGGCCGAAAAAAGACATTTGTCCATCCAGTTCAGCCTATATTCCATCATAATAAATACCCAGATCTACGTCCTTCTACAGAACCTAATAATTGTATGATACAATATTGTTCTGCTCCAGGAAGACATCCAGGCCTCTCTTGAACCCCTCGACTGAGTTCGCCATCACCACCTCCTCAGGCAAGCAATTCCAGATTCTCACTGCCCTAACAGTAAAGAATCCTCTTCTATGTTGGTGGAAAAACCTTCTCTCCTCCAGACGCAAAGAATGCCCCCTTGTGCCCGTCACCTTCCTTGGTATAAACAGATCCTCAGCGAGATATTTGTATTGTCCCCTTATATACTTATACATGGTTATTAGATCGCCCCTCAGTCGTCTTTTTTCTAGACTAAATAATCCTAATTTTGCTAATCTATCTGGGTATTGTAGTTCTCCCATCCCCTTTATTAATTTTGTTGCCTTCCTTTGTACTCTCTCTAGTTCCATTATATCCTTCCTGAGCACCGGTGCCCAAAACTGGACACAGTACTCCATGTGCGGTCTAACTAGGGATTTGTACAGAGGCAGTATAATGCTCTCATCATGTGTATCCAGACCTCTTTTAATGCACCCCATGATCCTGTTTGCCTTGGCAGCTGCTGCCTGGCACTGGCTGCTCCAGGTAAGTTTATCATTAACTAGGATCCCCAAGTCCTTCTCCCTGTCAGATTTACCCAGTGGTTTCCCGTTCAGTGTGTAATGGTGATATTGATTCCCTCTTCCCATGTGTATAACCTTACATTTATCATTGTTAAACCTCATCTGCCACCTTTCAGCCCAAGTTTCCAACTTATCCAGATCCATCTGTAGCAGAATAATATCTTCTCTTGTATTAACTGCTTTACATAGTTTTGTATCATCTGCAAATATCGATATTTTACTGTGTAAACCTTCTACCAGATCATTAATGAATATGTTGAAGAGAACAGGTCCCAATACTGACCCCTGCGGTACCCCACTGGTCACAGCGACCCAGTTAGAGACTATACCATTTATAACCACCCTCTGCTTTCTATCACTAAGCCAGTTACTAACCCATTTACACACATTTTCCCCCAGACCAAGCATTCTCATTTTGTGTACCAACCTCTTGTGCGGCACGGTATCAAACGCTTTGGAAAAATCGAGATATACCACGTCCAATGACTCACCGTGGTCCAGTCTATAGCTTACCTCTTCATAAAAACTGATTAGATTGGTTTGACAGGAGCGATTTCTCATAAACCCATGCTGATATGGAGTTAAACAGTTATTCTCATTGAGATAATCCAGAATAACATCCCTCAGAAACCCTTCAAATATTTTACCAACAATAGAGGTTAGACTTACTGGCCTATAATTTCCAGGTTCACTTTTAGAGCCCTTTTTGAATATTGGCACCACATTTGCTATGCGCCAGTCCTGCGGAACAGACCCTGTCGCTATAGAGTCACTAAAAATAAGAAATAATGGTTTATCTATTACATTACTTAGTTCTCTTAGTACTCGTGGGTGTATGCCATCCGGACCCGGAGATTTATCTATTTTAATCTTATTTAGCCGGTTTCGCACCTCTTCTTGGGTTAGATTGGTGACCCTTAATATAGGGTTTTCATTGTTTCTTGGGATTTCACCTAGCATTTCATTTTCCACCGTGAATACCGTGGAGAAGAAGGTGTTTAATATGTTAGCTTTTTCCTCGTCATCTACAACCATTCTTTCCTCACTATTTTTTAAGGGGCCTACATTTTCAGTTTTTATTCTTTTACTATTGATATAGTTGAAGAACAGTTTGGGATTAGTTTTACTCTCCTTAGCAATGTGCTTCTCTGTTTCCTTTTTGGCAGCTTTAATTAGTTTTTTAGATAAAGTATTTTTCTCCCTATAGTTTTTTAGAGCTTCAATGGTGCCATCCTGCTTTAGTAGTGCAAATGCTTTCTTTTTACTGTTAATTGCCTGTCTTACTTCTTTGTTTAGCCACATTGGGTTTTTCCTATTTCTAGTCCTTTTATTCCCATACACTCTATACCCTACACTCTACACTCTATACCCTACACTCTATACCCTACACTCTACACTCTATACCCTACACTCTATACCCTACACTCTATACCCTACACTCTACACTCTATACCCTACACTCTATACCCTACACTCTATGCCCAAAACTCTATACCCTACACTCTATACCCTACACTCTATACCCTACACTCTATACCCTACACTCTACACTCTATACCCTACACTCTATACCCTACACTCTATACCCTACACTCTACACTCTATACCCTACACTCTATACCCTACACTCAATGCCCTACACTCTATACCCTATACTCTATACCCTACACTCTACACTCTATACCCTACACTCTATACCCTACACTCTATACCCTACACTCTAATCCCTACACTCTACACTCTATACCCTACACTCTATACCCTACACTCTACACTCTATACCTTACATTCTACACTCTATTCCCTACACTCTATACCCTACACTCTATACCCTACACTCTATGCCCTACACTCTTTACCCAACACTCTACACCCTACACTCTATACCCTACACTCTATACCATACACTCTATACCCTACACTCTACACTCTATACCCTACACTCTAAACTCTATACCCTACACTCTATACCTTACACTCTATACCCTACACTCTATACTCTACACTCTACACTCTATACCCTACACTCTACACTCTATACCCTACACTCTATACCCTACACTCTATACCCTACACTCTATACCCTACACTCTATACCCTACACTCTATACCCTACACTCTACACTCTATGCCCTACACTCTACACTCTATACCCTACACTCTACACTCTATACCCTACACTCTACACTCTATACCCTACACTCTATACCCTACACTCTATACCCTACACTCTATACCCTACACTCTATGCCCTACACTCTACACTCTATACCTTACACTCTACACTCTATTCCCTACACTCTATACCCTACACTCTATACCCTACACTCTATACCCTACACTCTACACTCTCTACCCTACACTCTCTACCCTACACTCTATACCCTACACTCTATACCCTACACTCTACACTCTATACCCTACACTCTACACTCTATACCCTACACTTTATACCCTACACTCTATACCCTACACTCTACACTCTATGCCCTACACTCTACACTCTATACCCTACACTCTATACCCTACACTCTATACCCTACACTCTACACTCTATACCCTACACTCTATACCCTACACTCTATGCCCTACACTCTATACCCTACACTCTATACCCTACACTCTATACCCTACACTCTACACTCTATACCCTACACTCTATACCCTACACTCTATACCCTACACTCTATACCCTACACTATACACTCTATACCCTACACTCTATACCCTACACTCTACACTCTACACCCTACACTCTATACCCTACACTCTATACCCTCCACTCTATACCCTACACTCTACACTCTATACCCTACACTCTATACCCTACACTCTATACCCTACACTCTACACTCTATACCCTACACTCTATACCCTACACTCTATACCCTACACTCTACCCTCTATACCCTACACTCTATACCCTACACTCTATACCCTACACTCTACACTCTATAACCTACACTCTATACCCTACACTCTATACCCTACTCTCTACACTCTATACCCTACACTCTATACCCTACACTCTATACCCTACACTCTACACTCTATACCCAACACTCTATACCCTACACTCTATACCCTATACTCTAATCCCTACACTCTACACTCTATACCCTACACTCTATACCCTACACTCTACACTCTATACCTTACACTCTACACTCTATTCCATACACTCTATACCCTACACTCTATGCCCTACACTCTATACCCTACACTCTATACCCAACACTCTACACCCTACACTCTATACCCTACACTCTATACCATACACTCTATACCCTACACTCTATACCCTACACTCTACACCCTACACTCTATACCCTACACTCTATACCATACACTCTATACCCTACACTCTACACTCTATGCCCTACACTTTACACCCTACACTCTCTACCCTACACTCTAATCCCTACACTCTACACTCTATACCCTACACTCTATACCCTACACTCTATACCCTACACTCTACACTCTCTACACTACACTCTCTACCCTACACTCTATACCCTACACTCTATACCCTACACTCTACACTCTATACCCTACACTCTACACTCTATACCCTACATTCTATACCCTTCACTCTGTACCCTACACTCTACACTCTATGCCCTACACTCTACACTCTATACCCTACACTCTATACCCTACACTCTATATCCTACACTCTACACTCTATACCCTACACTCTATACCCTACAATCTATGCCCTACACTCTATACCCTACACTCTATACCCTCCACTCTATACCCTACACTCTACACTCTATACCCTACACTCTATACCCTACACTCTATACCATACACTCTACACTCTATACCCTACACTCTATACCCTACACTCTATACCCTACACTCTACACTCTATACCCTACACTCTATGCCCTACACTCTATACCCTACACTATATACCCTACACTCTATACCCTACACTCTATACCCTACACTCTACACTCTATACCCTACACTCTATACCCTACACTCTATACCCTACTCTCTACACTCTATACCCTACACTCTATACCCTACACTCTATACCCTACACTCTACACTCTATACCCAACACTCTATACCCTACACTCTATACCCTATACTCTAATCCCTACACTCTACACTCTATACCCTACACTGTATACCCTACACTCTACACTCTATACCTTACACTCTACACTCTATTCCATACACTCTATACCCTACACTCTATGCCCTACACTCTATACCCTACACTCTATACCCTACACTCTACACCCTACACTCTATACCCTACACTCTATACCATACACTCTATACCCTACACTCTACACTCTATACCCTACACTCTACACTCTATACCCTACACTCTATACCCTACACTCTATACCCTACACTCTATTCCCTACACTCTATACCCTACACTCTACACTCTATACCCTACACTCTACACTCTATACCCTACACTCTATACCCTACACTCTATACCCTACACTCTACACTCTATACCCTACACTCTATACCCTACACTCTACACCCTACACTCTATACCCTACACTCTATGCCCTACACTCTATACCCTACACTCTATACCATACACTCTATACCCTACACTCTACACTCTATACCCTACACTCTATACCCTACACTCTATACCCTACACTCTACACCCTACACTCTATACCCTACACTCTATACCCTACACTCTATACCCTACACTCTAATCCCTACACTCTACACTCTATACCCTACACTCCATACCCTACACTCTATACCCTACACTCTACACTCTATATCCTACACTCTATATCCTACACTCTACACTCTATACCATACACTCTATACCCTACACTCTATACCCTACACTCTATACCCTACACTCTATGCCCTACACTCTATACCCTACACTCTATACCCAACACTCTACACCCTACACTCTATACCCTACACTCTATACCATACACTCTATACCCTACACTCTACACTCTATACCCTACATTCTACACTCTATACCCTACACTCTATACCCTACACTCTATACCCTACACTCTATTCCCTACACTCTATACCCTACACTCTACACTCTATACCCTACACTCTACACTCTATACCCTACACTCTATACCCTACACTCTACACCCTACACTCTATACCCTACACTCTATACCATACACTCTATACCCTACACTCTACACTCTATACCCTACACTCTACACTCTATACCCTACACTCTATGCCCTACACTCTATACCCTACACTCTATACCCAACACTCTACACCCTACACTCTATACCCTACACTCTATACCATACACTCTATACCCTACACTCTACACTCTATACCCTACACTCTACACTCTACACCCTACACTCTATACCCTACACTCTATGCCCTACACTCTATACCCTACACTCTATACCATACACTCTATACCCTACACTCTACACTCTATACCCTACACTCTATACCCTACACTCTATACCCTACACTCTACACCCTACACTCTATACCCTACACTCTATACCCTACACTCTATACCCTACACTCTAATCCCTACACTCTACACTCTATACCCTACACTCCATACCCTACACTCTATACCCTACACTCTACACTCTATACCCTACACTCTATATCCTACACTCTACACTCTATACCATACACTCTATACCCTACACTCTATACCCTACACTCTATACCCTACACTCTACACCCTACACTCTATACCCTACACTCTATACCCTACACTCTATACCCTACACTCTATACCCTACACTCTACACCCTACACTCTATACCCTACACTCTATACCATACACTCTATACCCTACACTCTACACTCTATACCCTACACTCTACATCCTACACTCTATACCCTACACTCTAATCCCGACACTCTACACTCTATACCCTACACTCTATACCCTACACTCTACACTCTCTACCCTACACTCTATACCCTACACTCTATAACATACACTCTATACCCTACACTCTATACCCTACACTCTATACCCTACACTCTATACCATACACTCTATAGCATACACTCTATACCCTACACTCTACACTCTATACCCTACACTCTATACCCTACACTCTACACCCTGCATTCTATACCCTACACACTATACCCTACACTCTACACTCTATACCCTACATCCTATAGCCTACACTCTAGAATCTATACCCTACACTCTATACCCTACACTCTATACCCTACAGTCTATACCCTACACTCTATACCCTACACTCTACACTCTATACCTTACACTCTACACTCTATTCCCTACACTCTATACCCTACACTCTATACCCTACACTCTATACCCTACACTCTATACCCTACACTCTACACCCTACACTCTATACCCTACACTCTATACCATACACTCTATACCCTACATTCTACACTCTATACCCTACACTCTACACCCTACACTCTATACCCTACACTCTAATCCCTACACTCTACACTCTATACCCTACACTCTATACCCTACACTCTACACTCTATACCTTACACTCTACACTCTATTCCCTACACTCTATACCCTACACTCTATACCCTACACTCTATACCCTACACTCTACACCCTACACTCTATACCCTACACTCTATACCATACACTCAATACCCTACACTCTACACTCTATACCCTACACTCTACACCCTACACTCTATACCCTACACTCCAATCCCTACACTCTACACTCTATACCCTACACTCTATACCCTACACTCTACACTCTCTACCCTACACTCTATACCCTACACTATATACCCTACACTCTACACTCTATACCCTACACTCTACACTCTATACCATACACTCTATACCCTACACTCTATACCCTACACTCTACACTCTATGCCCTACACTCTACACTCTATACCCTACACTCTACACTCTATACCCTACACTCTACAATCTATACCCTACACTCTATACCCTACACTCTATACCCTACACTCTATACCCTACACTCTACACTCTATGCCCTACACTCTACACTCTATACCTTACACTCTATTCCCTACACTCTATACCCTACACTCTATACCCTACACTCTACACCCTACACTCTATACCCTACACTCTATACCATACACTCTATACCCTACACTCTACACTCTATACCCTACACTCTACACCCTACACTCTATACCCTACACTCTAATCCCTACACTCTACACTCTATACCCTACACTCTATACCCTACACTCTATACCCTACACTCTACACTCTCTACCCTACACTCTCTACCCTACACTCTATACCCTACACTCTATACCCTACACTCTACACCCTACACTCTACACTCTATACCCTACACTCTATACCCTACACTCTATACCCTACACTCTACACTCTATGCCCTACACTCTACACTCTATACCCTACACTCTATACCCTACACTCTATACCCTACACTCTATACCCTACACTCTACACCCTACACTCTATACCCTACACTCTATACCATACACTCTATACCCTACATTCTACACTCTATACCCTACACTCTACACCCTACACTCTATACCCTACACTCTAATCCCTACACTCTACACTCTATACCCTACACTCTATACCCTACACTCTACACTCTATACCTTACACTCTACACTCTATTCCCTACACTCTATACCCTACACTCTATGCCCTACACTCTATACCCTACACTCTACACTCTATGCCCTACACTCTACACTCTATACCTTACACTCTACACTCTATTCCCTACACTCTATACCCTACACTCTATACCCTACACTCTACACCCTACACTCTATACCCTACACTCTATACCATACACTCTATACCCTACACTCTACACTCTATACCCTACACTCTACACCCTACACTCTATACCCTACACTCTAATCCCTACACTCTACACTCTATACCCTACACTCTATACCCTACACTCTATACCCTACACTCTACACTCTCTACCCTACACTCTCTACCCTACACTCTATACCCTACACTCTATACCCTACACTCTACACCCTACACTCTACACTCTATACCCTACACTCTATACCCTACACTCTATACCCTACACTCTACACTCTATGCCCTACACTCTACACTCTATACCCTACACTCTATACCCTACACTCTATACCCTACACTCTACACTCTATACCCTACACTCTATACCCTACACTCTATGCCCTACACTCTATACCCTACACTCTATACCCTACACTCTATACCCTACACTCTACACTCTATACCCTACACTCTATACCCTACACTCTACACTCTATACCCTACACTCTATACCCTACACTCTATACCCTACACTCTACACTCTATACCCTACACTCTATACCCTACACTCTATGCCCAAAACTCTATACCCTACACTCTATACCCTACACTCTATACCCTACACTCTATACCCTACACTCTACACTCTATACCCTACACTCTATACCCTACACTCTATACCCTACACTCTACACTCTATACCCTACACTCTATACCCTACACTCTATGCCCTACACTCTATACCCTATACTCTATACCCTACACTCTACACTCTATACCCTACACTCTATACCCTACACTCTATACCCTACACTCTAATCCCTACACTCTACACTCTATACCCTACACTCTATACCCTACACTCTACACTCTATACCTTACATTCTACACTCTATTCCCTACACTCTATACCCTACACTTAATACCCTACACTCTATGCCCTACACTCTTTACCCAACACTCTACACCCTACACTCTATACCCTACACTCTATACCATACACTCTATACCCTACACTCTACACTCTATACCCTACACTCTAAACTCTATACCCTACACTCTATACCTTACACTCTATACCCTACACTCTATACTCTACACTCTACACTCTATACCCTACACTCTACACTCTATACCCTACACTCTATACCCTACACTCTATACCCTACACTCTATACCCTACACTCTATACCCTACACTCTATACCCTACACTCTACACTCTATGCCCTACACTCTACACTCTATACCCTACACTCTACACTCTATACCCTACACTCTACACTCTATACCCTACACTCTATACCCTACACTCTATACCCTACACTCTATACCCTACACTCTATGCCCTACACTCTACACTCTATACCTTACACTCTACACTCTATTCCCTACACTCTATACCCTACACTCTATACCCTACACTCTATACCCTACACTCTACACTCTCTACCCTACACTCTCTACCCTACACTCTATACCCTACACTCTATACCCTACACTCTACACTCTATACCCTACACTCTACACTCTATACCCTACACTTTATACCCTACACTCTATACCCTACACTCTACACTCTATGCCCTACACTCTACACTCTATACCCTACACTCTATACCCTACACTCTATACCCTACACTCTACACTCTATACCCTACACTCTATACCCTACACTCTATGCCCTACACTCTATACCCTACACTCTATACCCTACACTCTATACCCTACACTCTACACTCTATACCCTACACTCTATACCCTACACTCTATACCCTACACTATACACTCTATACCCTACACTCTATACCCTACACTCTATACCCTACACTCTACACTCTACACCCTACACTCTATACCCTACACTCTATACCCTACAATCTTTACCCTACACTCTATACCCTACACTCTACACTCTATACCCTACACTCTACACTCTACACCCTACACTCTATACCCTACACTCTATGCCCTACACTCTATACCCTACACTCTATACCATACACTCTATACCCTACACTCTACACTCTATACCCTACACTCTATACCCTACACTCTAAACCCTACACTCTACACCTTACACTCTATACCCTACACTCTATACCCTACACTCTATACCCTACACTCTAATCCCTACACTCTACACTCTATACCCTACACTCCATACCCTACACTCTATACCCTACACTCTACACTCTATACCCTACACTCTATATCCTACACTCTACACTCTATACCATACACTCTATACCCTACACTCTATACCCTACACTCTATACCCTACACTCTACACCCTACACTCTATACCCTACACTCTATACCCTACACTCTATACCCTACACTCTATACCCTACACTCTACACCCTACACTCTATACCCTACACTCTATACCATACACTCTATACCCTACACTCTACACTCTATACCCTACACTCTACATCCTACACTCTATACCCTACACTCTAATCCCGACACTCTACACTCTATACCCTACACTCTATACCCTACACTCTACACTCTCTACCCTACACTCTATACCCTACACTCTATAACATACACTCTATACCCTACACTCTATACCCTACACTCTATACCCTACACTCTATACCATACACTCTACACCATACACTCTATAGCATACACTCTATACCCTACACTCTACACTCTATACCCTACACTCTATACCCTACACTCTACACCCTGCATTCTATACCCTACACACTATACCCTACACTCTACACTCTATACCCTACATCCTATAGCCTACACTCTAGAATCTATACCCTACACTCTATACCCTACACTCTATACCCTACTGTCTATACCCTACACTCTATACCCTACACTCTACACTCTATACCTTACACTCTACACTCTATTCCCTACACTCTATACCCTACACTCTATACCCTACACTCTATACCCTACACTCTATACCCTACACTCTACACCCTACACTCTATACCCTACACTCTATACCATACACTCTATACCCTACATTCTACACTCTATACCCTACACTCTACACCCTACACTCTATACCCTACACTCTAATCCCTACACTCTACACTCTATACCCTACACTCTATACCCTACACTCTACACTCTATACCTTACACTCTACACTCTATTCCCTACACTCTATACCCTACACTCTATACCCTACACTCTATACCCTACACTCTATACCCTACACTCTACACCCTACACTCTATACCCTACACTCTATACCATACACTCAATACCCTACACTCTACACTCTATACCCTACACTCTACACCCTACACTCTATACCCTACACTCCAATCCCTACACTCTACACTCTATACCCTACACTCTATACCCTACACTCTACACTCTCTACCCTACACTCTATACCCTACACTATATACCCTACACTCTACACTCTATACCCTACACTCTACACTCTATACCATACACTCTATACCCTACACTCTATACCCTACACTCTACACTCTATGCCCTACACTCTACACTCTATACCCTACACTCTACACTCTATACCCTACACTCTACAATCTATACCCTACACTCTATACCCTACACTCTATACCCTACACTCTATACCCTACACTCTACACTCTATGCCCTACACTCTACACTCTATACCTTACACTCTACACTCTATTCCCTACACTCTATACCCTACACTCTATACCCTACACTCTACACCCTACACTCTATACCCTACACTCTATACCATACACTCTATACCCTACACTCTACACTCTATACCCTACACTCTACACCCTACACTCTATACCCTACACTCTAATCCCTACACTCTACACTCTATACCCTACACTCTATACCCTACACTCTATACCCTACACTCTACACTCTCTACCCTACACTCTCTACCCTACACTCTATACCCTACACTCTATACCCTACACTCTACACCCTACACTCTACACTCTATACCCTACACTCTATACCCTACACTCTATACCCTACACTCTACACTCTATGCCCTACACTCTACACTCTATACCCTACACTCTATACCCTACACTCTATACCCTACACTCTATACCCTACACTCTACACCCTACACTCTATACCCTACACTCTATACCATACACTCTATACCCTACATTCTACACTCTATACCCTACACTCTACACCCTACACTCTATACCCTACACTCTAATCCCTACACTCTACACTCTATACCCTACACTCTATACCCTACACTCTACACTCTATACCTTACACTCTACACTCTATTCCCTACACTCTATACCCTACACTCTATGCCCTACACTCTATACCCTACACTCTACACTCTATGCCCTACACTCTACACTCTATACCTTACACTCTACACTCTATTCCCTACACTCTATACCCTACACTCTATACCCTACACTCTACACCCTACACTCTATACCCTACACTCTATACCATACACTCTATACCCTACACTCTACACTCTATACCCTACACTCTACACCCTACACTCTATACCCTACACTCTAATCCCTACACTCTACACTCTATACCCTACACTCTATACCCTACACTCTATACCCTACACTCTACACTCTCTACCCTACACTCTCTACCCTACACTCTATACCCTACACTCTATACCCTACACTCTACACCCTACACTCTACACTCTATACCCTACACTCTATACCCTACACTCTATACCCTACACTCTACACTCTATGCCCTACACTCTACACTCTATACCCTACACTCTATACCCTACACTCTACACTCTATACCCTACACTCTATACCCTACACTCTATGCCCTACACTCTATACCCTACACTCTATACCCTACACTCTATACCCTACACTCTACACTCTATACCCTACACTCTATACCCTACACTCTACACTCTATACCCTACACTCTATACCCTACACTCTATACCCTACACTCTACACTCTATACCCTACACTCTATACCCTACACTCTATGCCCAAAACTCTATACCCTACACTCTATACCCTACACTCTATACCCTACACTCTATACCCTACACTCTACACTCTATACCCTACACTCTATACCCTACACTCTATACCCTACACTCTACACTCTATACCCTACACTCTATACCCTACACTCTATGCCCTACACTCTATACCCTATACTCTATACCCTACACTCTACACTCTATACCCTACACTCTATACCCTACACTCTATACCCTACACTCTAATCCCTACACTCTACACTCTATACCCTACACTCTATACCCTACACTCTACACTCTATACCTTACATTCTACACTCTATTCCCTACACTCTATACCCTACACTCTATACCCTACACTCTATGCCCTACACTCTTTACCCAACACTCTACACCCTACACTCTATACCCTACACTCTATACCATACACTCTATACCCTACACTCTACACTCTATACCCTACACTCTAAACTCTATACCCTACACTCTATACCTTACACTCTATACCCTACACTCTATACTCTACACTCTACACTCTATACCCTACACTCTACACTCTATACCCTACACTCTATACCCTACACTCTATACCCTACACTCTATACCCTACACTCTATACCCTACACTCTATACCCTACACTCTACACTCTATGCCCTACACTCTACACTCTATACCCTACACTCTACACTCTATACCCTACACTCTACACTCTATACCCTACACTCTATACCCTACACTCTATACCCTACACTCTATACCCTACACTCTATGCCCTACACTCTACACTCTATACCTTACACTCTACACTCTATTCCCTACACTCTATACCCTACACTCTATACCCTACACTCTATACCCTACACTCTACACTCTCTACCCTACACTCTCTACCCTACACTCTATACCCTACACTCTATACCCTACACTCTACACTCTATACCCTACACTCTACACTCTATACCCTACACTTTATACCCTACACTCTATACCCTACACTCTACACTCTATGCCCTACACTCTACACTCTATACCCTACACTCTATACCCTACACTCTATACCCTACACTCTACACTCTATACCCTACACTCTATACCCTACACTCTATGCCCTACACTCTATACCCTACACTCTATACCCTACACTCTATACCCTACACTCTACACTCTATACCCTACACTCTATACCCTACACTCTATACCCTACACTATACACTCTATACCCTACACTCTATACCCTACACTCTATACCCTACACTCTACACTCTACACCCTACACTCTATACCCTACACTCTATACCCTACACTCTTTACCCTACACTCTATACCCTACACTCTATACCCTACACTCTATACCCTACACTCTATACCCTACACTCTATACCCTACACTCTACACTCTATACCCTACACTCTATACCCTACACTCTATACCCTACACTCTACCCTCTATACCCTACACGCTATACCCTACACTCTACACTCTATACCTTACACTCTACACTCTATTCCCTACACTCTATACCCTACACTCTATACCCTACACTCTATACCCTACACTCTATACCCAACACTCAACACCCTACACTCTATACCCTACACTCTATACTATACACTCTATACCCTACACTCTACACTCTATACCCTACACTCTAAACTCTACACTCTATACCCTACACTCTATGCCCTACACTCTATACCCTACACTCTATACCCTACACTCTATACCCTACACTCTACACTCTATACCCTACACTCTATACCCTACACTCTAATCCCTACACTCTACCCTCTATACCCTACACTCTATACCCTACACTCTATACTCTATACCTTACACTCTACACTCTATTCCCTACACTCTATACCCTACACTCTATACCCTACACTCTATACCCTACACTCTATACCCAACACTCAACACCCTACACTCTATACCCTACACTCTATACTATACACTCTATACCCTACACTCTACACTCTATACCCTACACTCTAAACTCTATACCCTACACTCTATACCCTACACTCTATACCCTACACTCTATACCCTACACTCTACACTCTATACCCTACACTCTATACCCTACACTCTATACCCTACACTCTATACCCTACACTCTATACCCTACACTCTACACTCTATACCCTACACTCTATACCCTACACTCTACACTCTATACCCTACACTCTATACCCTACACTCTATGCCCTACACTCTATACCCTACACTCTATACCCTACACTCTATACCCTACACTCTATACCCTACACTCTATACCCTACACTCTACACTCTATACCCTACACTCTATACCCTACACTCTACACTCTATACCCTACACTCTATACCCTACACTCTAATCCCTACACTCTACACTCTATACCCTACACTCTATACCCTACACTCTATACCCTACACTCTGCACTCTATACCCTACACTCTATATCCTACACTCTACACTCTATACCCTACACTCTATACCATACACTCTATACCCTACACTCTATACCATACACTCTATACCCTACACTCTATACCCTACACTCTACACCCTACACTCTATACCTTACACTCTATACCCTACACTCTATACCCTACAATCTAAACTCTACACCCTACAATCTACACTCTATACCCTACACTCTATAATATACACTCTATACCCTACACTCTATACCCTACACTCTATACCCTACACTCTACACTCTATACCCTACACTCTATAACATACACTCTATACCCTACACTCTATACCCTACACTCTACACTCTATACCCTACACTCTATACCATACAATCTATACCCTACACTCTATACCATACACTCTATACAATACACTCTATACCCTACACTCTACACCCTACACTCTATACATTACACTCTATACCCTACACTCTATACCCTACAATCTAAACTCTATACCCTACACTCTACACTCTATACCCTACACTCTATAACATACACTCTATACCCTACACTCTATACCCTACACTCTATACCATACACTCTACACTCTATACCCTACACTCTATACCATACACTCTACACCATATACTCTATAGCATACACTCTATACCCTACACTCTACACTCTATACCCTACACTCTATACCCAACACTCTATACCCTACACTATACACTCGTTACCCTACACTCTACACTTTATACCATACACTTTATACCCTACACTCTATACCCTACACTCTATACCCTACACTCTACACTCTATACACTACACTCTATAGCCTACACTCTACAATCTATACCCTACACTCTATACCCTACACTCTATAGCCTACAGTCTATACCCTACACTCTATATCCTACACTCTACACTCTATACCTTACACTCTACACTCTATTCCCTACACTCTATACCCTACACTCTATACCCTACACTTTATACCCTACACTCTATACCCTACACTCTACACCCTACACTCTATACCCCACACTCTATACCATACACTCTATACCCTACAGTCTACACTCTATACCCTACACTCTACACCCTACACTCTATACCCTACACTCTAATCCCTACACTCTACACTCTATACCCTACACTCTATACCCTACACTCTACACTCTATACCTTACACTCTACACTCTATTCCCTACACTCTATACCCTACACTCTAATCCCTACACTCTACGCTCTATACCCTACACTCTAATCCCTACACTCTACACTCTCTACCCTACACTCTACACTCTATACCCTACACTCTATGCCCTACACTCTATACCCTACACTCTAATCCCTACACTCTACACTCTATACCCTACACTCTAATCCCTACACTCTACACTCTCTACCCTACACTCTACACTCTATACCCTACACTCTATACCATACACTTTATACCCTGCACTCTACACTCTATACCCTACACTCTACACCCTACACTCTATACCCTACACTCTAATCCCTACACTCTACACTCTCTACCCTACACTCTACACTCTTTACCCAACACTCTATACCCTACACTCTATACCCTACACTCTATACCCTACACTCTACACTCTATACCCTACACTCTACACTCTATACCCTGCACTCTATACCCTACACTCTATACCCTACACTCTATACCCTACACTCTACACTATATACCCTACACTCTATACCCTACACTCTATACCCTACACTCTACACTCTATACCCTACACTCTATACCCTACACTCTTTGCCCTACACTCTATACCCTACACTCTATACCCTACACTCTATACCCCACACTCTATACCATAGACTCTATACCCTACACTCTACACTCTATACCCTACACTCTATACCCTACACTCTATGCCCTACACTCTATATCCTACACTCTACACCCTACACTCTATACCCTACACTCTATACCATACACTCTACACTATATACCCTACACTCTATACCATACACTCTATACCCTACACTCTACACTCTATACCCTACACTCTATACCCTACACTCTTTGCCCTACAACCTATACCCTACACTCTATACACTACACTCTATACCCTACACTCTATACCATACACTCTATACCCTACACTCTACACTCTATACCCTACTGTTGTGAATTCTGTGGCTGAATTCACTCCTGTGGTCACAAGTGGTACTGCAGCTTCTGAGCTTCCTCCCTCAGGTGTTCTGGTGAGCTCGTTAACTGCTTCATTACTTAACTCCGCCTGATGCTGCTATCCTTGCTCCTTGTCAATGTTTCAGTATTGGATCTGAGCTTCTCCTGATTGTTCCTGTGACCTGCTGCTCTGTATAGCTAAGTGCTTTTTGTTTTTTTTGTTGCTTTTTTTCTGTCCAGCTTGTCTTTTGTTTTGCTGGAAGCTCTGAGACGCAAAGGGTGTACCGCCGTGCCGTTAGTTCGGCACGGTGTTTTATTTTGCCCCCTTTGCGTGGTTTTGCTTTAGGGTTTTTTGTAGACTGCAAAGTTCGCTTTACTGTCCTCGCTCTGTCCTAGAATATCGGGCCCCACTTTGCTGAATCTATTTCATCCCTGCGTTTTGTCTTTTCATCTTACTCACATGAAAAGTGTGATATGTTTTCAGGTATCTCCTATACTAATAGAGCCACATGCTCACCGGTTTGCCACATGATGTAGGCCTATGGACTGAACAAGAAACCACCAAAAATTTTAACCAGTCATCGTTCTCACAACACTGAGGACCAGTCATTCGAAATGACTTCTCCATGCATTTTATGCATTGGTAAAAGCACTATGATGAAAAGTGTGATATGTTTTCAGGTATCTCCTATACTAATAGAGCCACATGCTCACCGGTTTGCCACATGATGTAGGCCTATGGACTGAACAAGAAACCACCAAAAATTTTAACCAGTCATCGTTCTCACAACACTGAGGACCAGTCATTCGAAATGACTTCTCCATGCATTTTATGCATTGGTAAAAGCACTATGATGAAAAGTGTGATATGTTTTCAGGTATCTCCTATACTAATAGAGCCACATGCTCACCGGTTTGCCACATGATGTAGGCCTATGTACTGAACAAGAAACCACCAAAAATTTTAACCAGTCATCGTTCTCACAACACTGAGGACCAGTCATTCGAATTGACGTCTCCATGCATTTTATGCATTGGTAAAAGCACTATGATGAAAAGTGTGATATGTTTTCAGGTATCTCCTATACTAATAGAGCCACATGCTCACCGGTTTGCCACATGATGTAGGCCTATGGACTGAACAAGAAACCACCAAAAATTTTAACCAGTCATCGTTCTCACAACACTGAGGACCAGTCATTCGAAATGACTTCTCCATGCATTTTATGCATTGGTAAAAGCACTATGATGAAAAGTGTGATATGTTTTCAGGTATCTCCTATACTAATAGAGCCACATGCTCACCGGTTTGCCACATGATGTAGGCCTATGGACTGAACAAGAAACCACCAAAAATTTTAACCAGTCATCGTTCTCACAACACTGAGGACCAGTCATTCGAAATGACTTCTCCATGCATTTTATGCATTGGTAAAAGCACTATGATGAAAAGTGTAATATGTTTTCAGGTATCTCCTATACTAATAGAGCGACATGCTCACCGGTTTGCCACATGATGTAGGCCTATGGACTGAACAAGAAACCACCAAAAATTTTAACCAGTCATCGTTCTCACAACACTGAGGACCAGTCATTCGAAATGACTTCTCCATGCATTTTATGCATTGGTAAAAGCACTATGATGAAAAGTGTGATATGTTTTCAGGTATCTCCTATACTAATAGAGCCACATGCTCACCGGTTTGCCACATGATGTAGGCCTATGGACTGAACAAGAAACCACCAAAAATTTTAACCAGTCATCGTTCTCACAACACTGAGGACCAGTCATTCGAAATGACTTCTCCATGCATTTTATGCATTGGTAAAAGCACTATGATGAAAAGTGTGATATGTTTTCAGGTATCTCCTATACTAATAGAGCCACATGCTCACCGGTTTGCCACATGATGTAGGCCTATGGACTGAACAAGAAACCACCAAAAATTTTAACCAGTCATCGTTCTCACAACACTGAGGACCAGTCATTCGAAATGACATCCATGCATTTTATGCATTGGTAAAAGCACTATGATGAAAAGTGTGATATGTTTTCAGGTATCTCCTATACTAATAGAGCCACATGCTCACCGGTTTGCCACATGATGTAGGCCTATGGACTGAACAAGAAACCACCAAAAATTTTAACCAGTCATCGTTCTCACAACACTGAGGACCAGTCATTCGAAATGACTTCTCCATGCATTTTATGCATTGGTAAAAGCACTATGATGAAAAGTGTGATATGTTTTCAGGTATCTCCTATACTAATAGAGCCACATGCTCACCGGTTTGCCACATGATGTAGGCCTATGGACTGAACAAGAAACCACCAAAAATTTTAACCAGTCATCGTTCTCACAACACTGAGGGCCAGTCATTCGAAATGACTTCTCCATGCATTTTATGCATTGGTAAAAGCACTATGATGAAAAGTGTGATATGTTTTCAGGTATCTCCTATACTAATAGAGCCACATGCTCACCGGTTTGCCACATGATGTAGGCCTATGGACTGAACAAGAAACCACCAAAAATTTTAACCAGTCATCGTTCTCACAACACTGAGGACCAGTCATTCGAAATGACTTCTCCATGCATTTTATGCATTGGTAAAAGCACTATGATGAAAAGTGTGATATGTTTTCAGGTATCTCCTATACTAATAGAGCCACATGCTCACCGGTTTGCCACATGATGTAGGCCTATGGACTGAACAAGAAACCACCAAAAATTTTAACCAGTCATCGTTCTCACAACACTGAGGACCAGTCATTCGAAATGACTTATCCATGCATTTTATGCATTGGTAAAAGCACTATGATGAAAAGTGTGATATGTTTTCAGGTATCTCCTATACTAATAGAGCCACATGCTCACCGGTTTGCCACATGATGTAGGCCTATGGACTGAACAAGAAACCACCAAAAATTTTAACCAGTCATCGTTCTCACAACACTGAGGACCAGTCATTCGAAATGACTTCTCCATGCATTTTATGCATTGGTAAAAGCACTATGATGAAAAGTGTGATATGTTTTCAGGTATCTCCTATACTAATAGAGCCACATGCTCACCGGTTTGCCACATGATGTAGGCCTATGGACTGAACAAGAAACCACCAAAAATTTTAACCAGTCATCGTTCTCACAACACTGAGGACCAGTCATTCGAAATGACTTCTCCATGCATTTTATGCATTGGTAAAAGCACTATGATGAAAAGTGTGATATGTGTTCAGGTATCTCCTATACTAATAGAGCCACATGCTCACCGGTTTGCCACATGATGTAGGCCTATGGACTGAACAAAAAAACCACCAAAAATTTTAACCAGTCATCGTTCTCACAACACTGAGGACCAGTCATTCGAAATGACTTCTCCATGCATTTTATGCATTGGTAAAAGCACTATGATGAAAAGTGTGATATGTTTTCAGGTATCTCCTATACTAATAGAGCCACATGCTCACCGGTTTGCCACATGATGTAGGCCTATGGACTGAACAAGAAACCACCAAAAATTTTAACCAGTCATCGTTCTCACAACACTGAGGACCAGTCATTCGAAATGACTTCTCCATGCATTTTATGCATTGGTAAAAGCACTATGATGAAAAGTGTGATATGTTTTCAGGTATCTCCTATACTAATAGAGCCACATGCTCACCGGTTTGCCACATGATGTAGGCCTATGGACTGAACAAGAAACCACCAAAAATTTTAACCAGTCATCGTTCTCACAACACTGAGGACCAGTCATTCGAAATGACTTCTCCATGCATTTTATGCATTGGTAAAAGCACTATGATGAAAAGTGTGATATGTTTTCAGGTATCTCCTATACTAATAGAGCCACATGCTCACCGGTTTGCCACATGATGTAGGCCTATGGACTGAACAAGAAACCACCAAAAATTTTAACCAGTCATCGTTCTCACAACACTGAGGACCAGTCATTCGAAATGACTTCTCCATGCATTTTATGCATTGGTAAAAGCACTATGATGAAAAGTGTGATATGTTTTCAGGTATCTCCTATACTAATAGAGCCACATGCTCACCGGTTTGCCACATGATGTAGGCCTATGGACTGAACAAGAAACCACCAAAAATTTTAACCAGTCATCGTTCTCACAACACTGAGGGCCAGTCATTCGAAATGACTTCTCCATGCATTTTATGCATTGGTAAAAGCACTATGATGAAAAGTGTGATATGTTTTCAGGTATCTCCTATACTAATAGAGCCACATGCTCACCGGTTTGCCACATGATGTAGGCCTATGGACTGAACAAGAAACCACCAAAAATTTTAACCAGTCATCGTTCTCACAACACTGAGGACCAGTCATTCGAAATGACTTCTCCATGCATTTTATGCATTGGTAAAAGCACTATGATGAAAAGTGTGATATGTTTTCAGGTATCTCCTATACTAATAGAGCCACATGCTCACCGGTTTGCCACATGATGTAGGCCTATGGACTGAACAAGAAACCACCAAAACTTTTAACCAGTCATCGTTCTCACAACACTGAGGACCAGTCATTCGAAATGACTTCTCCATGCATTTTATGCATTGGTAAAAGCACTATGATGAAAAGTGTGATATGTTTTCAGGTATCTCCTATACTAATAGAGCCACATGCTCACCGGTTTGCCACATGATGTAGGCCTATGGACTGAACAAGAAACCACCAAAAATTTTAACCAGTCATCGTTCTCACAACACTGAGGACCAGTTATTTGAAATGACTTCTCCATGCATTTTATGCATTGGTAAAAGCACTATGATGAAAAGTGTGATATGTTTTCAGGTATCTCCTATACTAATAGAGCCACATGCTCACCGGTTTGCCACATGATGTAGGCCTATGGACTGAACAAGAAACCACCAAAAATTTTAACCAGTCATCGTTCTCACAACACTGAGGACCAGTCATTCGAAATGACGTCTCCATGCATTTTATGCATTGGTAAAAGCACTATGATGAAAAGTGTGATATGTTTTCAGGTATCTCCTATACTAATAGAGCCACATGCTCACCGGTTTGCCACATGATGTAGGCCTATGGACTGAACAAGAAACCACCAAAAATTTTAACCAGTCATCGTTCTCACAACACTGAGGACCAGTCATTCGAAATGACTTCTCCATGCATTTTATGCATTGGTAAAAGCACTATGATGAAAAGTGTGATATGTTTTCAGGTATCTCCTATACTAATAGAGCCACATGCTCACCGGTTTGCCACATGATGTAGGCCTATGGACTGAACTAGAAACCACCAATAATTTTAACCAGTCATCGTTCTCACAACACTGAGGACCAGTCATTCGAAATGACTTCTCCATGCATTTCATGCATTGGTAAAAGCACTATGATGAAAAGTGTGATATGTTTTCAGGTATCTCCTATACTAATAGAGCCACATGCTCACCGGTTTGCCACATGATGCAGGCCTATGGACTGAACAAGAAACCACCAAAAATTTTAACCAGTCATCGTTCTCACAACACTGAGGAACAGTCATTCGAAATGACTTCTCCATACATTTTATGCATTGGTAAAAGCACTATGATGAAAAGTGTGATATGTTTTCAGGTAGCTCCTATACTAATAGAGCCACATGCTCACCGGTTTGCCACATGATGTAGGCCTATGGACTGAACAAGAAACCACCAAAAATTTTAACCAGTCATCGTTCTCACAACACTGAGGACCAGTCATTCGAAATGACTTCTCCATGCATTTTATGCATTGGTAAAAGCACTATGATGAAAAGTGTGATATGTTTTCAGGTATCTCCTATACTAATAGAGCCACATGCTCACCGGTTTGCCACATGATGTAGGCCTATGGACTGAACAAGAAACCACCAAAAATTTTAACCAGTCATCGTTCTCACAACACTGAGGACCAGTCATTCGAAATGACTTCTCCATGCATTTTATGCATTGGTAAAAGCACTATGATGAAAAGTGTGATATGTTTTCAGGTATCTCCTATACTAATAGAGCCACATGCTCACCGGTTTGCCACATGATGTAGGCCTATGGACTGAACAAGAAACCACCAAAAATTTTAACCAGTCATCGTTCTCACAACACTGAGGACCAGTCATTCGAAATGACTTCTCCATGCATTTTATGCATTGGTAAAAGCACTATGATGAAAAGTGTGATATGTTTTCAGGTATCTCCTATACTAATAGAGCCACATGCTCACCGGTTTGCCACATGATGTAGGCCTATGGACTGAACAAGAAACCACCAAAAATTTTAACCAGTCATCGTTCTCACAACACTGAGGACCAGTCATTCGAAATGACTTCTCCATGCATTTTATGCATTGGTAAAAGCACTATGATGAAAAGTGTGATATGTTTTCAGGTATCTCCTATACTAATAGAGCCACATGCTCACCGGTTTGCCACATGATGTAGGCCTATGGACTGAACAAGAAACCACCAAAACTTTTAACCAGTCATCGTTCTCACAACACTGAGGACCAGTCATTCGAAATGACTTCTCCATGCATTTTATGCATTGGTAAAAGCACTATGATGAAAAGTGTGATATGTTTTCAGGTATCTCCTATACTAATAGAGCCACATGCTCACCGGTTTGCCACATGATGTAGGCCTATGGACTGAACAAGAAACCACCAAAAATTTTAACCAGTCATCGTTCTCACAACACTGAGGACCAGTCATTCGAAATGACTTCTCCATGCATTTTATGCATTGGTAAAAGCACTATGATGAAAAGTGTGATATGTTTTCAAGTATCTCCTATACTAATAGAGCCACATGCTCACCGGTTTGCCACATGATGTAGGCCTATGGACTGAACAAGAAACCACCAAAAATTTTAACCAGTCATCGTTCTCACAACACTGAGGACCAGTCATTCGAAATGACGTCTCCATGCATTTTATGCATTGGTAAAAGCACTATGATGAAAAGTGTGATATGTTTTCAGGTATCTCCTATACTAATAGAGCCACATGCTCACCGGTTTGCCACATGATGTAGGCCTATGGACTGAACAAGAAACCACCAAAAATTTTAACCAGTCATCGTTCTCACAACACTGAGGATCAGTCATTCGAAATGACTTCTCCATGCATTTTATGCATTGGTAAAAGCACTATGATGAAAAGTGTGATATGTTTTCAGGTATCTCCTATACTAATAGAGCCACATGCTCACCGGTTTGCCACATGATGTAGGCCTATGGACTGAACAAGAAACCACCAAAAATTTTAACCAGTCATCGTTCTCACAACACTGAGGACCAGTCATTCGAAATGACTTCTCCATGCATTTTATGCATTGGTAAAAGCACTATGATGAAAAGTGTGATATGTTTTCAGGTATCTCCTATACTAATAGAGCCACATGCTCACCGGTTTGCCACATGATGTAGGCCTATGGACTGAACAAGAAACCACCAAAAATTTTAACCAGTCATCGTTCTCACAACACTGAGGACCAGTCATTCGAAATGACTTCTCCATGCATTTTATGCATTGGTAAAAGCACTATGATGAAAAGTGTAATATGTTTTCAGGTATCTCCTATACTAATAGAGCGACATGCTCACCGGTTTGCCACATGATGTAGGCCTATGGACTGAACAAGAAACCACCAAAAATTTTAACCAGTCATCGTTCTCACAACACTGAGGACCAGTCATTCGAAATGACTTCTCCATGCATTTTATGCATTGGTAAAAGCACTATGATGAAAAGTGTGATATGTTTTCAGGTATCTCCTATACTAATAGAGCCACATGCTCACCAGTTTGCCACATGATGTAGGCCTATGGACTGAACAAGAAACCACCAAAAATTTTAACCAGTCATCGTTCTCACAACACTGAGGACCAGTCATTCGAAATGACTTCTCCATGCATTTTATGCATTGGTAAAAGCACTATGATGAAAAGTGTGATATGTTTTCAGGTATCTCCTATACTAATAGAGCCACATGCTCACCGGTTTGCCACATGATGTAGGCCTATGGACTGAACAAGAAACCACCAAAAATTTTAACCAGTCATCGTTCTCACAACACTGAGGACCAGTCATTCGAAATGACTTCTCCATGCATTTTATGCATTGGTAAAAGCACTATGATGAAAAGTGTGATATGTTTTCAGGTATCTCCTATACTAATAGAGCCACATGCTCACCGGTTTGCCACATGATGTAGGCCTATGGACTGAACAAGAAACCACCAAAAATTTTAACCAGTCATCGTTCTCACAACACTGAGGGCCAGTCATTCGAAATGACTTCTCCATGCATTTTATGCATTGGTAAAAGCACTATGATGAAAAGTGTGATATGTTTTCAGGTATCTCCTATACTAATAGAGCCACATGCTCACCGGTTTGCCACATGATGTAGGCCTATGGACTGAACAAGAAACCACCAAAAATTTTAACCAGTCATCGTTCTCTCAACACTGAGGACCAGTCATTCGAAATGACTTCTCCATGCATTTTATGCATTGGTAAAAGCACTATGATGAAAAGTGTGATATGTTTTCAGGTATCTCCTATACTAATAGAGCCACATGCTCACCGGTTTGCCACATGATGTAGGCCTATGGACTGAACAAGAAACCACCAAAAATTTTAACCAGTCATCGTTCTCACAACACTGAGGACCAGTCATTCGAAATGACTTCTCCATGCATTTTATGCATTGGTAAAAGCACTATGATGAAAAGTGTGATATGTTTTCAGGTATCTCCTATACTAATAGAGCCACATGCTCACCGGTTTGCCACATGATGTAGGCCTATGGACTGAACAAGAAACCACCCAAAATTTTAACCAGTCATCGTTCTCACAACACTGAGGACCAGTCATTCGAAATGACTTATCCATGCATTTTATGCATTGGTAAAAGCACTATGATGAAAAGTGTGATATGTTTTCAGGTATCTCCTATACTAATAGAGCCACATGCTCACCGGTTTGCCACATGATGTAGGCCTATGGACTGAACAAGAAACCACCAAAAATTTTAACCAGTCATCGTTCTCACAACACTGAGGACCAGTCATTCGAAATGACTTCTCCATGCATTTTATGCATTGGTAAAAGCACTATGATGAAAAGTGTGATATGTTTTCAGGTATCTCCTATACTAATAGAGCCACATGCTCACCGGTTTGCCACATGATGTAGGCCTATGGACTGAACAAGAAACCACCAAAAATTTTAACCAGTCATCGTTCTCACAACACTGAGGACCAGTCATTCGAAATGACTTCTCCATGCATTTTATGCATTGGTAAAAGCACTATGATGAAAAGTGTGATATGTTTTCAGGTATCTCCTATACTAATAGAGCCACATGCTCACCGGTTTGCCACATGATGTAGGCCTATGGACTGAACAAGAAACCACCAAAAATTTTAACCAGTCATCGTTCTCACAACACTGAGGACCAGTCATTCGAAATGACTTCTCCATGCATTTTATGCATTGGTAAAAGCACTATGATGAAAAGTGTGATATGTTTTCAGGTATCTCCTATACTAATAGAGCCACATGCTCACCGGTTTGCCACATGATGTAGGCCTATGGACTGAACAAGAAACCACCAAAAATTTTAACCAGTCATCGTTCTCACAACACTGAGGACCAGTCATTCGAAATGACTTCTCCATGCATTTTATGCATTGGTAAAAGCACTATGATGAAAAGTGTGATATGTTTTCAGGTATCTCCTATACTAATAGAGCCACATGCTCACCGGTTTGCCACATGATGTAGGCCTATGGACTGAACAAGAAACCACCAAAAATTTTAACCAGTCATCGTTCTCACAACACTGAGGACCAGTCATTCGAAATGACTTATCCATGCATTTTATGCATTGGTAAAAGCACTATGATGAAAAGTGTGATATGTTTTCAGGTATCTCCTATACTAATAGAGCCACATGCTCACCGGTTTGCCACATGATGTAGGCCTATGGACTGAACAAGAAACCACCAAAAATTTTAACCAGTCATCGTTCTCACAACACTGAGGACCAGTCATTCGAAATGACTTCTCCATGCATTTTATGCATTGGTAAAAGCACTATGATGAAAAGTGTGATATGTTTTCAGGTATCTCCTATACTAATAGAGCCACATGCTCACCGGTTTGCCACATGATGTAGGCCTATGGACTGAACAAGAAACCACCAAAAATTTTAACCAGTCATCGTTCTCACAACACTGAGGACCAGTCATTCGAAATGACTTATCCATGCATTTTATGCATTGGTAAAAGCACTATGATGAAAAGTGTGATATGTTTTCAGGTATCTCCTATACTAATAGAGCCACATGCTCACCGGTTTGCCACATGATGTAGGCCTATGGACTGAACAAGAAACCACCAAAAATTTTAACCAGTCATCGTTCTCACAACACTGAGGGCCAGTCATTCGAAATGACTTCTCCATGCATTTTATGCATTGGTAAAAGCACTATGATGAAAAGTGTGATATGTTTTCAGATATCTCCTATACTAATAGAGCCACATGCTCACCGGTTTGCCACATGATGTAGGCCTATGGACTGAACAAGAAACCACCAAAAATTTTAACCAGTCATCGTTCTCACAACACTGAGGACCAGTCATTCGAAATGACTTCTCCATGCATTTTATGCATTGGTAAAAGCACTATGATGAAAAGTGTGATATGTTTTCAGGTATCTCCTATACTAATAGAGCCACATGCTCACCAGTTTGCCACATGATGTAGGCCTATGGACTGAACAAGAAACCACCAAAAATTTTAACCAGTCATCGTTCTCACAACACTGAGGACCAGTCATTCGAAATGACTTCTCCATGCATTTTATGCATTGGTAAAAGCACTATGATGAAAAGTGTGATATGTTTTCAGGTATCTCCTATACTAATAGAGCCACATGCTCACCGGTTTGCCACATGATGTAGGCCTATGGACTGAACAAGAAACCACCAAAAATTTTAACCAGTCATCGTTCTCACAACACTGAGGACCAGTCATTCGAAATGACTTATCCATGCATTTTATGCATTGGTAAAAGCACTATGATGAAAAGTGTGATATGTTTTCAGGTATCTCCTATACTAATAGAGCCACATGCTCACCGGTTTGCCACATGATGTAGGCCTATGGACTGAACAAGAAACCACCAAAAATTTTAACCAGTCATCGTTCTCACAACACTGAGGACCAGTCATTCGAAATGACTTCTCCATGCATTTTATGCATTGGTAAAAGCACTATGATGAAAAGTGTGATATGTTTTCAGGTATCTCCTATACTAATAGAGCCACATGCTCACCGGTTTGCCACATGATGTAGGCCTATGGACTGAACAAGAAACCAGCAAAAATTTTAACTAGTCATCGTTCTCACAACACTGAGGACCAGTCATTCGAAATGACTTCTCCATGCATTTTATGCATTGGTAAAAGCACTATGATGAAAAGTGTGATATGTTTTCAGGTATCTCCTATACTAATAGAGCCACATGTTGTGAGAACGATGACTTTTTAAAATTTTTGGTGGTTTCTTGTTCAGTCCATAGGCCTACATCATGTGGCAAACCGGTGAGCATGTTGCTCTATTAGTATAGGAGATACCTGAAAACATATCACACTTTTCATCATAGTGCTTTTACCAATGCATAAAATGCATGGAGAAGTCATTTCGAATGACTGGTACTCAGTGTTGTGAGAACGATGACTGGTTAAAATTTTTGGTGGTTTCTTGTTCAGTCCATAGGCCTACATCATGTGGCAAACCGGTGAGCATGTGGCTCTATTAGTATAGGAGATACATGAAAACATATCACACTTTTCATCATAGTGCTTTTACCAATGCATAAAATGCATGGATAAGTCATTTCGAATGACTGGTCCTCAGTGTTGTGAGAACGATGACTGGTTAAAATTTTTGGTGGTTTCTTGTTCAGTCCATAGGCCTACATCATGTGGCAAACCGGTGAGCATGTGGCTCTATTAGTATAGGAGATACCTGAAAACATATCACACTTTTCATCATAGTGCTTTTACCAATGCATAAAATGCATGGAGAAGTCATTTCGAATGACTGGTCCTCAGTGTTGTGAGAACGATGACTGGTTAAAATTTTTGGTGGTTTCTTGTTCAGTCCATAGGCCTACATCATGTGGCAAACCGGTGAGCATGTCGCTCTATTAGTATAGGAGATACCTGAAAACATATTACACTTTTCATCATAGTGCTTTTACCAATGCATAAAATGCATGGAGAAGTCATTTCGAATGACTGGTCCTCAGTGTTGTGAGAACGATGACTGGTTAAAATTTTTGGTGGTTTCTTGTTCAGTCCATAGGCCTACATCATGTGGCAAACCGGTGAGCATGTGGCTCTATTAGTATAGGAGATACCTGAAAACATATCACACTTTTCATCATAGTGCTTTTACCAATGCATAAAATGCATGGAGAAGTCATTTCGAATGACTGGTCCTCAGTGTTGTGAGAACGATGACTGGTTAAAATTTTTGGTGGTTTCTTGTTCAGTCCATAGGCCTACATCATGTGGCAAACCGGTGAGCATGTGGCTCTATTAGTATAGGAGATACCTGAAAACATATCACACTTTTCATCATAGTGCTTTTACCAATGCATAAAATGCATGGAGAAGTCATTTCGAATGACTGGTCCTCAGTGTTGTGAGAACGATGACTGGTTAAAATTTTTGGTGGTTTCTTGTTCAGTCCATGGGCCTACATCATGTGGCAAACCGGTGAGCATGTGGCTCTATTAGTATAGGAGATTACCTGAAAACATATCACACTTTTCATCATAGTGCTTTTACCAATGCATAAAATGCATGGAGAAGTCATTTCGAATGACTGGTCCTCAGTGTTGTGAGAACGATGACTGGTTAAAATTTTTGGTGGTTTCTTGTTCAGTCCATAGGCCTATATCATGTGGCAAACCGGTGAGCATGTGGCTCTATTAGTATAGGAGATACCTGAAAACATATCACACTTTTCATCATAGTGCTTTTACCAATGCATAAAATGCATGGAGAAGTCATTTCGAATGACTGGTCCTCAGTGTTGTGACAACGATGACTGGTTAAAATTTTTGGTGGTTTCTTGTTCAGTCCATAGGCCTACATCATGTGGCAAGCCGGTGAGCATGTGGCTCTATTAGTATAGGAGATACCTGAAAACATATCACACTTTTTATCATAGTGCTTTTACCAATGCATAAAATGCATGGAGAAGTCATTTCGAATGACTGGTCCTCAGTGTTGTGAGAACGATGACTGGTTAAAATTTTTGGTGGTTTCTTGTTCAGTCCATAGGCCTACATCATGTGGCAAACCGGTGAGCATGTGGCTCTATTAGTATAGGAGATACCTGAAAACATATCACACTTTTCATCATAGTGCTTTTACCAATGCATAAAATGCATGGAGAAGTCATTTCGAATCAGTGTTGTGAGAACGATGACTGGTTAAAATTTTTGGTGGTTTCTTGTTCAGTCCATAGGCCTACATCATGTGGCAAACCGGTGAGCATGTGGCTCTATTAGTATAGGAGATACCTGAAAACATATCACACTTTTCATCATAGTGCTTTTACCAATGCATAAAATGCATGGAGAAGTCATTTCGAATGACTGGTCCTCAGTGTTGTGAGAACGATGACTGGTTAAAATTTTTGGTGGTTTCTTGTTCAGTTCATAGGCCTACATCATGTGGCAAACCGGTGAGCATGTGGCTCTATTAGTATAGGAGATACCTGAAAACATATCACACTTTTCATCATAGTGCTTTTACCAATGCATAAAATGCATGGAGAAGTCATTTCGAATGACTGGTCCTCAGTGTTGTGAGAACGATGACTGGTTAAAATTTTTGGTGGTTTCTTGTTCAGTCCATAGGCCTACATCATGTGGCAAACCGGTGAGCATGTGGCTCTATTAGTATAGGAGATACCTGAAAACATATCACACTTTTCATCATAGTGCTTTTACCAATGCATAAAATGCATGGAGAAGTCATTTCGAATGACTGGTCCTCAGTGTTGTGAGAACGATGACTGGTTAAAATTTTTGGTGGTTTCTTGTTCAGTTCATAGGCCTACATCATGTGGCAAACCGGTGAGCATGTGGCTCTATTAGTATAGGAGATACCTGAAAACATATCACACTTTTCATCATAGTGCTTTTACCAATGCATAAAATGCATGGAGAAGTCATTTCGAATGACTGGTCCTCAGTGTTGTGAGAACGATGACTGGTTAAAATTTTTGGTGGTTTCTTGTTCAGTCCATAGGCCTACATCATGTGGCAAACCGGTGAGCATGTGGCTCTATTAGTATAGGAGATACCTGAAAACATATCACACTTTTCATCATAGTGCTTTTACCAATGCATAAAATGCATGGAGAAGTCATTTCGAATGACTGGTCCTCAGTGTTGTGAGAACGATGACTGGTTAAAATTTTTGGTGGTTTCTTGTTCAGTCCATAGGCCTACATCATGTGGCAAACCGGTGAGCATGTGGCTCTATTAGTATAGGAGATACCTGAAAACATATCACACTTTTCATCATAGTGCTTTTACCAATGCATAAAATGCATGGAGAAGTCATTTTGAATGACTGGTCCTCAGTGTTGTGAGAACGATGACTGGTTAAAATTTTTGGTGGTTTCTTGTTCAGTCCATAGGCCTACATCATGTGGCAAATCGGTGAGCATGTGGCTCTATTAGTATAGGAGATACCTGAAAACATATCACACTTTTCATCATAGTGCTTTTACCAATGCAAAAAATGCATGGAGAAGTCATTTCGAATGACTGGTCCTCAGTGTTGTGACAACGATGACTGGTTAAAATTTTTGGTGGTTTCTTGTTCAGTCCATAGGCCTACATCATGTGGCAAACCGGTGAGCATGTGGCTCTATTAGTATAGGAGATACCTGAAAACATATCACACTTTTCATCATAGTGCTTTTACCAATGCATAAAATGCATGGAGAAGTCATTTCGAATGACTGGTCCTCAGTGTTGTGAGAATGATGACTGGTTAAAATTTTTGGTGGTTTCTTGTTCAGTCCATAGGCCTACATCATGTGGCAAACCGGTGAGCATGTGGCTCTATTAGTATAGGAGATACCTGAAAACATATCACACTTTTCATCATAGTGCTTTTACCAATGCATAAAATGCATGGAGAAGTCATTTCGAATGACTGGTCCTCAGTGTTGTGAGAACGATGACTGGTTAAAATTTTTGGTGGTTTCTTGTTCAGTCCATAGGCCTACATCATGTGGCAAACCGGTGAGCATGTGGCTCTATTAGTATAGGAGATACCTGAAAACATATCACACTTTTCATCATAGTGCTTTTACCAATGCATAAAATGCATGGAGAAGTCATTTCGAATGACTGGTCCTCAGTGTTGTGAGAACGATGACTGGTTAAAATTTTTGGTGGTTTCTTGTTCAGTCCATAGGCCTACATCATGTGGCAAACCGGTGAGCATGTGGCTCTATTAGTATAGGAGATACCTGAAAACATATCACACTTTTCATCATAGTGCTTTTACCAATGCATAAAATGCATGGAGAAGTCATTTCGAATGACTGGTCCTCAGTGTTGTGAGAACGATGACTGGTTAAAATTTTTGCTGGTTTCTTGTTCAGTCCATAGGCCTACATCATGTGGCAAACCGGTGAGCATGTGGCTCTATTAGTATAGGAGATACCTGAAAACATATCGCACTTTTCATCATAGTGCTTTTACCAATGCATAAAATGCATGGAGAAGTCATTTCGAATGACTGGTCCTCAGTGTTGTGAGAACGATGACTGGTTAAAATTTTTGGTGGTTTCTTGTTCAGTCCATAGGCCTACATCATGTGGCAAACCGGTGAGCATGTGGCTCTATTAGTATAGGAGATACCTGAAAACATATCACACTTTTCATCATAGTGCTTTTACCAATGCATAAAATGCATGGAGAAGTCATTTCGAATGACTGGTCCTCAGTGTTGTGAGAACGATGACTGGTTAAAATTTTTGGTGGTTTCTTGTTCAGTCCATAGGCCTACATCATGTGGCAAACCGGTGAGCATGTGGCTCTATTAGTATAGGAGATACCTGAAAACATATCACACTTTTCATCATAGTGCTTTTACCAATGCATAAAATGCATGGAGAAGTCATTTCGAATGACTGGTCCTCAGTGTTGTGAGAACGATGACTGGTTAAAATTTTTGGTGGTTTCTTGTTCAGTCCATAGGCCTACATCATGTGGCAAACCGGTGAGCATGTGGCTCTATTAGTATAGGAGATACCTGAAAACATATCACACTTTTCATCATAGTGCTTTTACCAATGCATAAAATGCATGGAGAAGTCATTTCGAATGACTGGTCCTCAGTGTTGTGAGAACGATGACTGGTTAAAATTTTTGGTGGTTTCTTGTTCAGTCCATAGGCCTACAGCATGTGGCAAACCGGTGAGCATGTGGCTCTATTAGTATAGGAGATACCTGAAAACATATCGCACTTTTCATCATAGTGCTTTTACCAATGCATAAAATGCATGGAGAAGTCATTTCGAATGACTGGTCCTCAGTGTTGTGAATACGATGACTGGTTAAAATTTTTGGTGGTTTCTTGTTCAGTCCATAGGCCTACATCATGTGGCAAACCGGTGAGCATGTGGCTCTATTAGTATAGGAGATACCTGAAAACATATCACACTTTTCATCATAGTGCTTTTACCAATGCATAAAATGCATGGAGAAGTCATTTCGAATGACTGGTCCTCAGTGTTGTGAGAACGATGACTGGTTAAAATTTTTGGTGGTTTCTTGTTCAGTCCATAGGCCTACATCATGTGGCAAACCGGTGAGCATGTGGCTCTATTAGTATAGGAGATACCTGAAAACATATCACACTTTTCATCATAGTGCTTTTACCAATGCATAAAATGCATGGAGAAGTCATTTCGAATGATTGGTCCTCAGTGTTGTGAGAACGATGACTGGTTAAAATTTTTGGTGGTTTCTTGTTCAGTCCATAGGCCTACATCATGTGGCAAACCGGTGAGCATGTGGCAATATTAGTATAGGAGATACCTGAAAACATATCACACTTTTCATCATAGTGCTTTTACCAATGCATAAAATGTATGGAGAAGTCATTTCGAATGACTGGTCCTCAGTGTTGTGAGAACGATGACTGGTTAAAATTTTTGGTGGTTTCTTGTTCAGTCCATAGGCCTACATCATGTGGCAAACCGGTGAGCATGTGGCTCTATTAGTATAGGAGATACCTGAAAACATATCACACTTTTCATCATAGTGCTTTTACCAATGCATAAAATGCATGGAGAAGTCATTTCGAATGACTGGTCCTCAGTGTTGTGAGAACGATGACTGGTTAAAATTTTTGGTGGTTTCTTGTTCAGTCCATGGGCCTACATCATGTGGCAAACCGGTGAGCATGTGGCTCTATTAGTATAGGAGATTACCTGAAAACATATCACACTTTTCATCATAGTGCTTTTACCAATGCATAAAATGCATGGAGAAGTCATTTCGAATGACTGGTCCTCAGTGTTGTGAGAACGATGACTGGTTAAAATTTTTGGTGGTTTCTTGTTCAGTCCATAGGCCTATATCATGTGGCAAACCGGTGAGCATGTGGCTCTATTAGTATAGGAGATACCTGAAAACATATCACACTTTTCATCATAGTGCTTTTACCAATGCATAAAATGCATGGAGAAGTCATTTCGAATGACTGGTCCTCAGTGTTGTGACAACGATGACTGGTTAAAATTTTTGGTGGTTTCTTGTTCAGTCCATAGGCCTACATCATGTGGCAAGCCGGTGAGCATGTGGCTCTATTAGTATAGGAGATACCTGAAAACATATCACACTTTTTATCATAGTGCTTTTACCAATGCATAAAATGCATGGAGAAGTCATTTCGAATCAGTGTTGTGAGAACGATGACTGGTTAAAATTTTTGGTGGTTTCTTGTTCAGTCCATAGGCCTACATCATGTGGCAAACCGGTGAGCATGTGGCTCTATTAGTATAGGAGATACCTGAAAACATATCACACTTTTCATCATAGTGCTTTTACCAATGCATAAAATGCATGGAGAAGTCATTTCGAATGACTGGTCCTCAGTGTTGTGAGAACGATGACTGGTTAAAATTTTTGGTGGTTTCTTGTTCAGTTCATAGGCCTACATCATGTGGCAAACCGGTGAGCATGTGGCTCTATTAGTATAGGAGATACCTGAAAACATATCACACTTTTCATCATAGTGCTTTTACCAATGCATAAAATGCATGGAGAAGTCATTTCGAATGACTGGTCCTCAGTGTTGTGAGAACGATGACTGGTTAAAATTTTTGGTGGTTTCTTGTTCAGTCCATAGGCCTACATCATGTGGCAAACCGGTGAGCATGTGGCTCTATTAGTATAGGAGATACCTGAAAACATATCACACTTTTCATCATAGTGCTTTTACCAATGCATAAAATGCATGGAGAAGTCATTTCGAATGACTGGTCCTCAGTGTTGTGAGAACGATGACTGGTTAAAATTTTTGGTGGTTTCTTGTTCAGTTCATAGGCCTACATCATGTGGCAAACCGGTGAGCATGTGGCTCTATTAGTATAGGAGATACCTGAAAACATATCACACTTTTCATCATAGTGCTTTTACCAATGCATAAAATGCATGGAGAAGTCATTTCGAATGACTGGTCCTCAGTGTTGTGAGAACGATGACTGGTTAAAATTTTTGGTGGTTTCTTGTTCAGTCCATAGGCCTACATCATGTGGCAAACCGGTGAGCATGTGGCTCTATTAGTATAGGAGATACCTGAAAACATATCACACTTTTCATCATAGTGCTTTTACCAATGCATAAAATGCATGGAGAAGTCATTTCGAATGACTGGTCCTCAGTGTTGTGAGAACGATGACTGGTTAAAATTTTTGGTGGTTTCTTGTTCAGTCCATAGGCCTACATCATGTGGCAAACCGGTGAGCATGTGGCTCTATTAGTATAGGAGATACCTGAAAACATATCACACTTTTCATCATAGTGCTTTTACCAATGCATAAAATGCATGGAGAAGTCATTTTGAATGACTGGTCCTCAGTGTTGTGAGAACGATGACTGGTTAAAATTTTTGGTGGTTTCTTGTTCAGTCCATAGGCCTACATCATGTGGCAAATCGGTGAGCATGTGGCTCTATTAGTATAGGAGATACCTGAAAACATATCACACTTTTCATCATAGTGCTTTTACCAATGCAAAAAATGCATGGAGAAGTCATTTCGAATGACTGGTCCTCAGTGTTGTGACAACGATGACTGGTTAAAATTTTTGGTGGTTTCTTGTTCAGTCCATAGGCCTACATCATGTGGCAAACCGGTGAGCATGTGGCTCTATTAGTATAGGAGATACCTGAAAACATATCACACTTTTCATCATAGTGCTTTTACCAATGCATAAAATGCATGGAGAAGTCATTTCGAATGACTGGTCCTCAGTGTTGTGAGAATGATGACTGGTTAAAATTTTTGGTGGTTTCTTGTTCAGTCCATAGGCCTACATCATGTGGCAAACCGGTGAGCATGTGGCTCTATTAGTATAGGAGATACCTGAAAACATATCACACTTTTCATCATAGTGCTTTTACCAATGCATAAAATGCATGGAGAAGTCATTTCGAATGACTGGTCCTCAGTGTTGTGAGAACGATGACTGGTTAAAATTTTTGGTGGTTTCTTGTTCAGTCCATAGGCCTACATCATGTGGCAAACCGGTGAGCATGTGGCTCTATTAGTATAGGAGATACCTGAAAACATATCACACTTTTCATCATAGTGCTTTTACCAATGCATAAAATGCATGGAGAAGTCATTTCGAATGACTGGTCCTCAGTGTTGTGAGAACGATGACTGGTTAAAATTTTTGGTGGTTTCTTGTTCAGTCCATAGGCCTACATCATGTGGCAAACCGGTGAGCATGTGGCTCTATTAGTATAGGAGATACCTGAAAACATATCACACTTTTCATCATAGTGCTTTTACCAATGCATAAAATGCATGGAGAAGTCATTTCGAATGACTGGTCCTCAGTGTTGTGAGAACGATGACTGGTTAAAATTTTTGCTGGTTTCTTGTTCAGTCCATAGGCCTACATCATGTGGCAAACCGGTGAGCATGTGGCTCTATTAGTATAGGAGATACCTGAAAACATATCACACTTTTCATCATAGTGCTTTTACCAATGCATAAAATGCATGGAGAAGTCATTTCGAATGACTGGTCCTCAGTGTTGTGAGAACGATGACTGGTTAAAATTTTTGGTGGTTTCTTGTTCAGTCCATAGGCCTACATCATGTGGCAAACCGGTGAGCATGTGGCTCTATTAGTATAGGAGATACCTGAAAACATATCACACTTTTCATCATAGTGCTTTTACCAATGCATAAAATGCATGGAGAAGTCATTTCGAATGACTGGTCCTCAGTGTTGTGAGAACGATGACTGGTTAAAATTTTTGGTGGTTTCTTGTTCAGTCCATAGGCCTACAGCATGTGGCAAACCGGTGAGCATGTGGCTCTAATAGTATAGGAGATACCTGAAAACATATCGCACTTTTCATCATAGTGCTTTTACCAATGCATAAAATGCATGGAGAAGTCATTTCGAATGACTGGTCCTCAGTGTTGTGAATACGATGACTGGTTAAAATTTTTGGTGGTTTCTTGTTCAGTCCATAGGCCTACATCATGTGGCAAACCGGTGAGCATGTGGCTCTATTAGTATAGGAGATACCTGAAAACATATCACACTTTTCATCATAGTGCTTTTACCAATGCATAAAATGCATGGAGAAGTCATTTCGAATGACTGGTCCTCAGTGTTGTGAGAACGATGACTGGTTAAAATTTTTGGTGGTTTCTTGTTCAGTCCATAGGCCTACATCATGTGGCAAACCGGTGAGCATGTGGCTCTATTAGTATAGGAGATACCTGAAAACATATCACACTTTTCATCATAGTGCTTTTACCAATGCATAAAATGCATGGAGAAGTCATTTCGAATGATTGGTCCTCAGTGTTGTGAGAACGATGACTGGTTAAAATTTTTGGTGGTTTCTTGTTCAGTCCATAGGCCTACATCATGTGGCAAACCGGTGAGCATGTGGCAATATTAGTATAGGAGATACCTGAAAACATATCACACTTTTCATCATAGTGCTTTTACCAATGCATAAAATGTATGGAGAAGTCATTTCGAATGACTGGTCCTCAGTGTTGTGAGAACGATGACTGGTTAAAATTTTTGGTGGTTTCTTGTTCAGTCCATAGGCCTGCATCATGTGGCAAACCGGTGAGCATGTGGCTCTATTAGTATAGGAGATACCTGAAAACATATCACACTTTTCATCATAGTGCTTTTACCAATGCATAAAATGCATGGAGAAGTCATTTCGAATGACTGGTCCTCAGTGTTGTGAGAACGATGACTGGTTAAAATTATTGGTGGTTTCTTGTTCAGTCCATAGGCCTACATCATGTGGCAAACCGGTGAGCATGTGGCTCTATTAGTATAGGAGATACCTGAAAACATATCACACTTTTCATCATAGTGCTTTTACCAATGCATAAAATGCATGGAGAAGTCATTTCGAATGACTGGTCCTCAGTGTTGTGAGAACGATGACTGGTTAAAATTTTTGGTGGTTTCTTGTTCAGTCCATAGGCCTACATCATGTGGCAAACCGGTGAGCATGTGGCTCTATTAGTATAGGAGATACCTGAAAACATATCACACTTTTCATCATAGTGCTTTTACCAATGCATAAAATGCATGGAGAAGTCATTTCGAATGACTGGTCCTCAGTGTTGTGAGAACGATGACTGGTTAAAATTTTTGGTGGTTTCTTGTTCAGTCCATAGGCCTACATCATGTGGCAAACCGGTGAGCATGTGGCTCTATTAGTATAGGAGATACCTGAAAACATATCACACTTTTCATCATAGTGCTTTTACCAATGCATAAAATGCATGGAGAAGTCATTTCGAATGACTGGTCCTCAGTGTTGTGAGAACGATGACTGGTTAAAATTTTTGGTGGTTTCTTGTTCAGTCCATAGGCCTACAGCATGTGGCAAACCGGTGAGCATGTGGCTCTATTAGTTTAGGAGATACCTGAAAACATATCACACTTTTCATCATAGTGCTTTTACCAATGCATAAAATGCATTGAGAAGTCATTTCGAATGACTGGTCCTCAGTGTTGTGAGAACGATGACTGGTTAAAATTTTTGGTGGTTTCTTGTTCAGTCCATAGGCCTACATCATGTGGCAAACCGGTGAGCATGTGGCTCTATTAGTATAGGAGATACCTGAAAACATATCACACTTTTCATCATAGTGCTTTTACCAATGCATAAAATGCATGGAGAAGTCATTTAGAATGACTGGTCCTCAGTGTTGTGAGAACGATGACTGGTTAAAATTTTTGGTGGTTTCTTGTTCAGTCCATAGGCCTACATCATGTGGCAAACCGGTGAGCATGTGGCTCTATTAGTATAGGAGATACCTGAAAACATATCACACTTTTCATCATAGTGCTTTTACCAATGCATAAAATGCATGGAGAAGTCATTTCGAATGACTGGTCCTCAGTGTTGTGAGAACGATGACTGGTTAAAATTTTTGGTGGTTTCTTGTTCAGTCCATAGGCCTACATCATGTGGCAAACCGGTGAGCATGTGGCTCTATTAGTATAGGAGATACCTGAAAACATATCACACTTTTCATCATAGTGCTTTTACCAATGCATAAAATGCATGGAGAAGTCATTTCGAATGACTGGTCCTCAGTGTTGTGAGAACGATGACTGGTTAAAATTTTTGGTGGTTTCTTGTTCAGTCCATAGGCCTACATCATGTGGCAAACCGGTGAGCATGTGGCTCTATTAGTATAGGAGATACCTGAAAACATATCACACTTTTCATCATAGTGCTTTTACCAATGCATAAAATGCATGGAGAAGTCATTTCGAATGACTGGTCCTCAGTGTTGTGAGAACGATGACTGGTTAAAATTTTTGGTGGTTTCTTGTTCAGTCCATAGGCCTACATCATGTGGCAAACCGGTGAGCATGTGGCTCTATTAGTATAGGAGATACCTGAAAACATATCACACTTTTCATCATAGTGCTTTTACCAATGCATAAAATGCATGGAGAAGTCATTTAGAATGACTGGTCCTCAGTGTTGTGAGAACGATGACTGGTTAAAATTTTTGGTGGTTTCCTGTTCAGTCCATAGGCCTACAGCATGTGGCAAACCGGTGAGCATGTGGCTCTATTAGTATAGGAGATACCTGAAAACATATCACACTTTTCATCATAGTGCTTTTACCAATGCATAAAATGCATGGAGAAGTCATTTCGAATGACTGGTCCTCAGTGTTGTGAGAACGATGACTGGTTAAAAATTTTGGTGGTTTCTTGTTCAGTCCATAGGCCTACATCATGTGGCAAACCGGTGAGCATGTGGCTCTATTAGTATAGGAGATACCTGAAAACATATCACACTTTTCATCATAGTGCTTTTACCAATGCATAAAATCCATGGAGAAGTCATTTCGAATGACTGGTCCTCAGTGTTGTGAGAACGATGACTGGTTAAAATTTTTGGTGGTTTCTTGTTCAGTCCATAGGCCTACAGCATGTGGCAAACCGGTGAGCATGTGGCTCTATTAGTATAGGAGATACCTGAAAACATATCACACTTTTCATCATAGTGCTTTTACCAATGCATAAAATGCATGGAGAAGTCATTTCGAATGACTGGTCCTCAGTGTTGTGAGAACGATGACTGGTTAAAATTTTTGGTGGTTTCTTGTTCAGTCCATAGGCCTACATCATGTGGCAAACCGGTGAGCATGTGGCTCTATTAGTATAGGAGATACCTGAAAACATATCACACTTTTCATCATAGTGCTTTTACCAATGCATAAAATGCATGGAGAAGTCATTTCGAATGACTGGTCCTCAGTGTTGTGAGAACGATGACTGGTTAAAATTTTTGGTGGCTTCTTGTTCAGTCCATAGGCCTACATCATGTGGCAAACCGGTGAGCATGTGGCTCTATTAGTATAGGAGATACCTGAAAACATATCACACTTTTCATCATAGTGCTTTTACCAATGCATAAAATGCATGGAGAAGTCATTTCGAATGACTGGTCCTCAGTGTTGTGAGAACGATGACTGGTTAAAATTTTTGTTGATTTCTTGTTCAGTCCATAGGCCTACATCATGTGGCAAACCGGTGAGCATGTGGCTCTATTAGTATAGGAGATACCTGAAAACATATCACACTTTTCATCATAGTGCTTTTACCAATGCATAAAATGCATGGAGAAGTCATTTCGAATGACTGGTCCTCAGTGTTGTGAGAACGATGACTGGTTAAAATTTTTGGTGGTTTCTTGTTCAGTCCATAGGCCTACATCATGTGGCAAACCGGTGAGCATGTGGCTCTATTAGTATAGGAGATACCTGAAAACATATCACACTTTTCATCATAGTGCTTTTACCAATGCATAAAATGCATGGAGAAGTCATTTCGAATGACTGGTCCTCAGTGTTGTGAGAACGATGACTGGTTAAAATTTTTGGTGGCTTCTTGTTCAGTCCATAGGCCTACATCATGTGGCAAACCGGTGAGCATGTGGCTCTATTAGTATAGGAGATACCTGAAAACATATCACACTTTTCATCATAGTGCTTTTACCAATGCATAAAATGCATGGAGAAGTCATTTCGAATGACTGGTCCTCAGTGTTGTGAGAACGATGACTGGTTAAAATTTTTGGTGGTTTCTTGTTCAGTCCATAGGCCTACATCATGTGGCAAACCGGTGAGCATGTGGCTCTATTAGTATAGGAGATACCTGAAAACATATCACACTTTTCATCATAGTGCTTTTACCAATGCATAAAATGCATGGAGAAGTCATTTCGAATGACTGGTCCTCAGTGTTGTGAGAACGATGACTGGTTAAACTTTTTGGTGGTTTCTTGTTCAGTCCATAGGCCTACATCATGTGGCAAACCGGTGAGCATGTGGCTCTATTAGTATAGGAGATACCTGAAAACATATCACACTTTTCATCATAGTGCTTTTACCAATGCATAAAATGCATGGAGAAGTCATTTCGAATGACTGGTCCTCAGTGTTGTGAGAACGATGACTGGTTAAAATTTTTGGTGGTTTCTTGTTCAGTCCATAGGCCTACAGCATGTGGCAAACCGGTGAGCATGTGGCTCTATTAGTATAGGAGATACCTGAAAACATATCGCACTTTTCATCATAGTGCTTTTACCAATGCATAAAATGCATGGAGAAGTCATTTCGAATGACTGGTCCTCAGTGTTGTGAATACGATGACTGGTTAAAATTTTTGGTGGTTTCTTGTTCAGTCCATAGGCCTACATCATGTGGCAAACCGGTGAGCATGTGGCTCTATTAGTATAGGAGATACCTGAAAACATATCACACTTTTCATCATAGTGCTTTTACCAATGCATAAAATGCATGGAGAAGTCATTTCGAATGACTGGTCCTCAGTGTTGTGAGAACGATGACTGGTTAAAATTTTTGGTGGTTTCTTGTTCAGTCCATAGGCCTACATCATGTGGCAAACCGGTGAGCATGTGGCTCTATTAGTATAGGAGATACCTGAAAACATATCACACTTTTCATCATAGTGCTTTTACCAATGCATAAAATGCATGGAGAAGTCATTTCGAATGATTGGTCCTCAGTGTTGTGAGAACGATGACTGGTTAAAATTTTTGGTGGTTTCTTGTTCAGTCCATAGGCCTACATCATGTGGCAAACCGGTGAGCATGTGGCTCTATTAGTATAGGAGATACCTGAAAACATATCACACTTTTCATCATAGTGCTTTTACCAATGCATAAAATGTATGGAGAAGTCATTTCGAATGACTGGTCCTCAGTGTTGTGAGAACGATGACTGGTTAAAATTTTTGGTGGTTTCTTGTTCAGTCCATAGGCCTGCATCATGTGGCAAACCGGTGAGCATGTGGCTCTATTAGTATAGGAGATACCTGAAAACATATCACACTTTTCATCATAGTGCTTTTACCAATGCATAAAATGCATGGAGAAGTCATTTCGAATGACTGGTCCTCAGTGTTGTGAGAACGATGACTGGTTAAAATTATTGGTGGTTTCTTGTTCAGTCCATAGGCCTACATCATGTGGCAAACCGGTGAGCATGTGGCTCTATTAGTATAGGAGATACCTGAAAACATATCACACTTTTCATCATAGTGCTTTTACCAATGCATAAAATGCATGGAGAAGTCATTTCGAATGACTGGTCCTCAGTGTTGTGAGAACGATGACTGGTTAAAATTTTTGGTGGCTTCTTGTTCAGTCCATAGGCCTACATCATGTGGCAAACCGGTGAGCATGTGGCTCTATTAGTATAGGAGATACCTGAAAACATATCACACTTTTCATCATAGTGCTTTTACCAATGCATAAAATGCATGGAGAAGTCATTTCGAATGACTGGTCCTCAGTGTTGTGAGAACGATGACTGGTTAAAATTTTTGTTGATTTCTTGTTCAGTCCATAGGCCTACATCATGTGGCAAACCGGTGAGCATGTGGCTCTATTAGTATAGGAGATACCTGAAAACATATCACACTTTTCATCATAGTGCTTTTACCAATGCATAAAATGCATGGAGAAGTCATTTCGAATGACTGGTCCTCAGTGTTGTGAGAACGATGACTGGTTAAAATTTTTGGTGGTTTCTTGTTCAGTCCATAGGCCTACATCATGTGGCAAACCGGTGAGCATGTGGCTCTATTAGTATAGGAGATACCTGAAAACATATCACACTTTTCATCATAGTGCTTTTACCAATGCATAAAATGCATGGAGAAGTCATTTCGAATGACTGGTCCTCAGTGTTGTGAGAACGATGACTGGTTAAAATTTTTGGTGGCTTCTTGTTCAGTCCATAGGCCTACATCATGTGGCAAACCGGTGAGCATGTGGCTCTATTAGTATAGGAGATACCTGAAAACATATCACACTTTTCATCATAGTGCTTTTACCAATGCATAAAATGCATGGAGAAGTCATTTCGAATGACTGGTCCTCAGTGTTGTGAGAACGATGACTGGTTAAAATTTTTGGTGGTTTCTTGTTCAGTCCATAGGCCTACATCATGTGGCAAACCGGTGAGCATGTGGCTCTATTAGTATAGGAGATACCTGAAAACATATCACACTTTTCATCATAGTGCTTTTACCAATGCATAAAATGCATGGAGAAGTCATTTCGAATGACTGGTCCTCAGTGTTGTGAGAACGATGACTGGTTAAACTTTTTGGTGGTTTCTTGTTCAGTCCATAGGCCTACATCATGTGGCAAACCGGTGAGCATGTGGCTCTATTAGTATAGGAGATACCTGAAAACATATCACACTTTTCATCATAGTGCTTTTACCAATGCATAAAATGCATGGAGAAGTCATTTCGAATGACTGGTCCTCAGTGTTGTGAGAACGATGACTGGTTAAAATTTTTGGTGGTTTCTTGTTCAGTCCATAGGCCTACAGCATGTGGCAAACCGGTGAGCATGTGGCTCTATTAGTATAGGAGATACCTGAAAACATATCGCACTTTTCATCATAGTGCTTTTACCAATGCATAAAATGCATGGAGAAGTCATTTCGAATGACTGGTCCTCAGTGTTGTGAATACGATGACTGGTTAAAATTTTTGGTGGTTTCTTGTTCAGTCCATAGGCCTACATCATGTGGCAAACCGGTGAGCATGTGGCTCTATTAGTATAGGAGATACCTGAAAACATATCACACTTTTCATCATAGTGCTTTTACCAATGCATAAAATGCATGGAGAAGTCATTTCGAATGACTGGTCCTCAGTGTTGTGAGAACGATGACTGGTTAAAATTTTTGGTGGTTTCTTGTTCAGTCCATAGGCCTACATCATGTGGCAAACCGGTGAGCATGTGGCTCTATTAGTATAGGAGATACCTGAAAACATATCACACTTTTCATCATAGTGCTTTTACCAATGCATAAAATGCATGGAGAAGTCATTTCGAATGATTGGTCCTCAGTGTTGTGAGAACGATGACTGGTTAAAATTTTTGGTGGTTTCTTGTTCAGTCCATAGGCCTACATCATGTGGCAAACCGGTGAGCATGTGGCTCTATTAGTATAGGAGATACCTGAAAACATATCACACTTTTCATCATAGTGCTTTTACCAATGCATAAAATGTATGGAGAAGTCATTTCGAATGACTGGTCCTCAGTGTTGTGAGAACGATGACTGGTTAAAATTTTTGGTGGTTTCTTGTTCAGTCCATAGGCCTGCATCATGTGGCAAACCGGTGAGCATGTGGCTCTATTAGTATAGGAGATACCTGAAAACATATCACACTTTTCATCATAGTGCTTTTACCAATGCATAAAATGCATGGAGAAGTCATTTCGAATGACTGGTCCTCAGTGTTGTGAGAACGATGACTGGTTAAAATTATTGGTGGTTTCTTGTTCAGTCCATAGGCCTACATCATGTGGCAAACCGGTGAGCATGTGGCTCTATTAGTATAGGAGATACCTGAAAACATATCACACTTTTCATCATAGTGCTTTTACCAATGCATAAAATGCATGGAGAAGTCATTTCGAATGACTGGTCCTCAGTGTTGTGAGAACGATGACTGGTTAAAATTTTTGGTGGTTTCTTGTTCAGTCCATAAGCCTACATCATGTGGCAAACCGGTGAGCATGTGGCTCTATTAGTATAGGAGATACCTGAAAACATATCACACTTTTCATCATAGTGCTTTTACCAATGCATAAAATGCATGGAGAAGTCATTTCGAATGACTGGTCCTCAGTGTTGTGAGAACGATGACTGGTTAAAATTTTTGGTGGTTTCTTGTTCAGTCCATAGGCCTACATCATGTGGCAAACCGGTGAGCATGTGGCTCTATTAGTATAGGAGATACCTGAAAACATATCACACTTTTCATCATAGTGCTTTTACCAATGCATAAAATGCATGGAGAAGTCATTTCGAATGACTGGTCCTCAGTGTTGTGAGAACGATGACTGGTTAAAATTTTTGGTGGTTTCTTGTTCAGTCCATAGGCCTACAGCATGTGGCAAACCGGTGAGCATGTGGCTCTATTAGTTTAGGAGATACCTGAAAACATATCACACTTTTCATCATAGTGCTTTTACCAATGCATAAAATGCATTGAGAAGTCATTTCGAATGACTGGTCCTCAGTGTTGTGAGAACGATGACTGGTTAAAATTTTTGGTGGTTTCTTGTTCAGTCCATAGGCCTACATCATGTGGCAAACCGGTGAGCATGTGGCTCTATTAGTATAGGAGATACCTGAAAACATATCACACTTTTCATCATAGTGCTTTTACCAATGCATAAAATGCATGGAGAAGTCATTTCGAATGACTGGTCCTCAGTGTTGTGAGAACGATGACTGGTTAAAATTTTTGGTGGTTTCTTGTTCAGTCCATAGGCCTACATCATGTGGCAAACCGGTGAGCATGTGGCTCTATTAGTATAGGAGATACCTGAAAACATATCACACTTTTCATCATAGTGCTTTTACCAATGCATAAAATGCATGGAGAAGTCATTTCGAATGACTGGTCCTCAGTGTTGTGAGAACGATGACTGGTTAAAATTTTTGGTGGTTTCTTGTTCAGTCCATAGGCCTACATCATGTGGCAAACCGGTGAGCATGTGGCTCTATTAGTATAGGAGATACCTGAAAACATATCACACTTTTCATCATAGTGCTTTTACCAATGCATAAAATGCATGGAGAAGTCATTTCGAATGACTGGTCCTCAGTGTTGTGAGAACGATGACTGGTTAAAATTTTTGGTGGTTTCTTGTTCAGTCCATAGGCCTACATCATGTGGCAAACCGGTGAGCATGTGGCTCTATTAGTATAGGAGATACCTGAAAACATATCACACTTTTCATCATAGTGCTTTTACCAATGCATAAAATGCATGGAGAAGTCATTTCGAATGACTGGTCCTCAGTGTTGTGAGAACGATGACTGGTTAAAATTTTTGGTGGTTTCTTGTTCAGTCCATAGGCCTACATCATGTGGCAAACCGGTGAGCATGTGGCTCTATTAGTATAGGAGATACCTGAAAACATATCACACTTTTCATCATAGTGCTTTTACCAATGCATAAAATGCATGGAGAAGTCATTTAGAATGACTGGTCCTCAGTGTTGTGAGAACGATGACTGGTTAAAATTTTTGGTGGTTTCCTGTTCAGTCCATAGGCCTACAGCATGTGGCAAACCGGTGAGCATGTGGCTCTATTAGTATAGGAGATACCTGAAAACATATCACACTTTTCATCATAGTGCTTTTACCAATGCATAAAATGCATGGAGAAGTCATTTCGAATGACTGGTCCTCAGTGTTGTGAGAACGATGACTGGTTAAAAATTTTGGTGGTTTCTTGTTCAGTCCATAGGCCTACATCATGTGGCAAACCGGTGAGCATGTGGCTCTATTAGTATAGGAGATACCTGAAAACATATCACACTTTTCATCATAGTGCTTTTACCAATGCATAAAATCCATGGAGAAGTCATTTCGAATGACTGGTCCTCAGTGTTGTGAGAACGATGACTGGTTAAAATTTTTGGTGGTTTCTTGTTCAGTCCATAGGCCTACAGCATGTGGCAAACCGGTGAGCATGTGGCTCTATTAGTATAGGAGATACCTGAAAACATATCACACTTTTCATCATAGTGCTTTTACCAATGCATAAAATGCATGGAGAAGTCATTTCGAATGACTGGTCCTCAGTGTTGTGAGAACGATGACTGGTTAAAATTTTTGGTGGTTTCTTGTTCAGTCCATAGGCCTACATCATGTGGCAAACCGGTGAGCATGTGGCTCTATTAGTATAGGAGATACCTGAAAACATATCACACTTTTCATCATAGTGCTTTTACCAATGCATAAAATGCATGGAGAAGTCATTTCGAATGACTGGTCCTCAGTGTTGTGAGAACGATGACTGGTTAAAATTTTTGGTGGCTTCTTGTTCAGTCCATAGGCCTACATCATGTGGCAAACCGGTGAGCATGTGGCTCTATTAGTATAGGAGATACCTGAAAACATATCACACTTTTCATCATAGTGCTTTTACCAATGCATAAAATGCATGGAGAAGTCATTTCGAATGACTGGTCCTCAGTGTTGTGAGAACGATGACTGGTTAAAATTTTTGTTGATTTCTTGTTCAGTCCATAGGCCTACATCATGTGGCAAACCGGTGAGCATGTGGCTCTATTAGTATAGGAGATACCTGAAAACATATCACACTTTTCATCATAGTGCTTTTACCAATGCATAAAATCCATGGAGAAGTCATTTCGAATGACTGGTCCTCAGTGTTGTGAGAACGATGACTGGTTAAAATTTTTGGTGGTTTCTTGTTCAGTCCATAGGCCTACAGCATGTGGCAAACCGGTGAGCATGTGGCTCTATTAGTATAGGAGATACCTGAAAACATATCACACTTTTCATCATAGTGCTTTTACCAATGCATAAAATGCATGGAGAAGTCATTTCGAATGACTGGTCCTCAGTGTTGTGAGAACGATGACTGGTTAAAATTTTTGGTGGTTTCTTGTTCAGTCCATAGGCCTACATCATGTGGCAAACCGGTGAGCATGTGGCTCTATTAGTATAGGAGATACCTGAAAACATATCACACTTTTCATCATAGTGCTTTTACCAATGCATAAAATGCATGGAGAAGTCATTTCGAATGACTGGTCCTCAGTGTTGTGAGAACGATGACTGGTTAAAATTTTTGGTGGCTTCTTGTTCAGTCCATAGGCCTACATCATGTGGCAAACCGGTGAGCATGTGGCTCTATTAGTATAGGAGATACCTGAAAACATATCACACTTTTCATCATAGTGCTTTTACCAATGCATAAAATGCATGGAGAAGTCATTTCGAATGACTGGTCCTCAGTGTTGTGAGAACGATGACTGGTTAAAATTTTTGGTGGCTTCTTGTTCAGTCCATAGGCCTACATCATGTGGCAAACCGGTGAGCATGTGGCTCTATTAGTATAGGAGATACCTGAAAACATATCACACTTTTCATCATAGTGCTTTTACCAATGCATAAAATGCATGGAGAAGTCATTTCGAATGACTGGTCCTCAGTGTTGTGAGAACGATGACTGGTTAAAATTTTTGTTGATTTCTTGTTCAGTCCATAGGCCTACATCATGTGGCAAACCGGTGAGCATGTGGCTCTATTAGTATAGGAGATACCTGAAAACATATCACACTTTTCATCATAGTGCTTTTACCAATGCATAAAATGCATGGAGAAGTCATTTCGAATGACTGGTCCTCAGTGTTGTGAGAACGATGACTGGTTAAAATTTTTGGTGGTTTCTTGTTCAGTCCATAGGCCTACATCATGTGGCAAACCGGTGAGCATGTGGCTCTATTAGTATAGGAGATACCTGAAAACATATCACACTTTTCATCATAGTGCTTTTACCAATGCATAAAATGCATGGAGAAGTCATTTCGAATGACTGGTCCTCAGTGTTGTGAGAACGATGACTGGTTAAAATTTTTGGTGGCTTCTTGTTCAGTCCATAGGCCTACATCATGTGGCAAACCGGTGAGCATGTGGCTCTATTAGTATAGGAGATACCTGAAAACATATCACACTTTTCATCATAGTGCTTTTACCAATGCATAAAATGCATGGAGAAGTCATTTCGAATGACTGGTCCTCAGTGTTGTGAGAACGATGACTGGTTAAAATTTTTGGTGGTTTCTTGTTCAGTCCATAGGCCTACATCATGTGGCAAACCGGTGAGCATGTGGCTCTATTAGTATAGGAGATACCTGAAAACATATCACACTTTTCATCATAGTGCTTTTACCAATGCATAAAATGCATGGAGAAGTCATTTCGAATGACTGGTCCTCAGTGTTGTGAGAACGATGACTGGTTAAACTTTTTGGTGGTTTCTTGTTCAGTCCATAGGCCTACATCATGTGGCAAACCGGTGAGCATGTGGCTCTATTAGTATAGGAGATACCTGAAAACATATCACACTTTTCATCATAGTGCTTTTACCAATGCATAAAATGCATGGAGAAGTCATTTAGAATGACTGGTCCTCAGTGTTGTGAGAACGATGACTGGTTAAAATTTTTGGTGGTTTCTTGTTCAGTCCATAGGCCTACAGCATGTGGCAAACCGGTGAGCATGTGGCTCTATTAGTATAGGAGATACCTGAAAACATATCACACTTTTCATCATAGTGCTTTTACCAATGCATAAAATGCATGGAGAAGTCATTTCGAATGACTGGTCCTCAGTGTTGTGAGAACGATGACTGGTTAAAAATTTTGGTGGTTTCTTGTTCAGTCCATAGGTCTACATCATGTGGCAAACCGGTGAGCATGTGGCTCTGTTAGTATAGGAGATACCTGAAAACATATCACACTTTTCATCATAGTGCTTTTACCAATGCATAAAATCCATGGAGAAGTCATTTCGAATGACTGGTCCTCAGTGTTGTGAGAACGATGACTGGTTAAAATTTTTGGTGGTTTCTTGTTCAGTCCATAGGCCTACAGCATGTGGCAAACCGGTGAGCATGTGGCTCTATTAGTATAGGAGATACCTGAAAACATATCACACTTTTCATCATAGTGCTTTTACCAATGCATAAAATGCATGGAGAAGTCATTTCGAATGACTGGTCCTCAGTGTTGTGAGAACGATGACTGGTTAAAATTTTTGGTGGTTTCTTGTTCAGTCCATAGGCCTACATCATGTGGCAAACCGGTGAGCATGTGGCTCTATTAGTATAGGAGATACCTGAAAACATATCACACTTTTCATCATAGTGCTTTTACCAATGCATAAAATGCATGGAGAAGTCATTTCGAATGACTGGTCCTCAGTGTTGTGAGAACGATGACTGGTTAAAATTTTTGGTGGTTTCTTGTTCAGTCCATAGGCCTACATCATGTGGCAAACCGGTGAGCATGTGGCTCTATTAGTATAGGAGATACCTGAAAACATATCACACTTTTCATCATAGTGCTTTTACCAATGCATAAAATGCATGGAGAAGTCATTTAGAATGACTGGTCCTCAGTGTTGTGAGAACGATGACTGGTTAAAATTTTTGGTGGTTTCCTGTTCAGTCCATAGGCCTACAGCATGTGGCAAACCGGTGAGCATGTGGCTCTATTAGTATAGGAGATACCTGAAAACATATCACACTTTTCATCATAGTGCTTTTACCAATGCATAAAATGCATGGAGAAGTCATTTCGAATGACTGGTCCTCAGTGTTGTGAGAACGATGACTGGTTAAAAATTTTGGTGGTTTCTTGTTCAGTCCATAGGCCTACATCATGTGGCAAACCGGTGAGCATGTGGCTCTATTAGTATAGGAGATACCTGAAAACATATCACACTTTTCATCATAGTGCTTTTACCAATGCATAAAATCCATGGAGAAGTCATTTCGAATGACTGGTCCTCAGTGTTGTGAGAACGATGACTGGTTAAAATTTTTGGTGGTTTCTTGTTCAGTCCATAGGCCTACAGCATGTGGCAAACCGGTGAGCATGTGGCTCTATTAGTATAGGAGATACCTGAAAACATATCACACTTTTCATCATAGTGCTTTTACCAATGCATAAAATGCATGGAGAAGTCATTTCGAATGACTGGTCCTCAGTGTTGTGAGAACGATGACTGGTTAAAATTTTTGGTGGTTTCTTGTTCAGTCCATAGGCCTACATCATGTGGCAAACCGGTGAGCATGTGGCTCTATTAGTATAGGAGATACCTGAAAACATATCACACTTTTCATCATAGTGCTTTTACCAATGCATAAAATGCATGGAGAAGTCATTTCGAATGACTGGTCCTCAGTGTTGTGAGAACGATGACTGGTTAAAATTTTTGGTGGCTTCTTGTTCAGTCCATAGGCCTACATCATGTGGCAAACCGGTGAGCATGTGGCTCTATTAGTATAGGAGATACCTGAAAACATATCACACTTTTCATCATAGTGCTTTTACCAATGCATAAAATGCATGGAGAAGTCATTTCGAATGACTGGTCCTCAGTGTTGTGAGAACGATGACTGGTTAAAATTTTTGTTGATTTCTTGTTCAGTCCATAGGCCTACATCATGTGGCAAACCGGTGAGCATGTGGCTCTATTAGTATAGGAGATACCTGAAAACATATCACACTTTTCATCATAGTGCTTTTACCAATGCATAAAATGCATGGAGAAGTCATTTCGAATGACTGGTCCTCAGTGTTGTGAGAACGATGACTGGTTAAAATTTTTGGTGGTTTCTTGTTCAGTCCATAGGCCTACATCATGTGGCAAACCGGTGAGCATGTGGCTCTATTAGTATAGGAGATACCTGAAAACATATCACACTTTTCATCATAGTGCTTTTACCAATGCATAAAATGCATGGAGAAGTCATTTCGAATGACTGGTCCTCAGTGTTGTGAGAACGATGACTGGTTAAAATTTTTGGTGGCTTCTTGTTCAGTCCATAGGCCTACATCATGTGGCAAACCGGTGAGCATGTGGCTCTATTAGTATAGGAGATACCTGAAAACATATCACACTTTTCATCATAGTGCTTTTACCAATGCATAAAATGCATGGAGAAGTCATTTCGAATGACTGGTCCTCAGTGTTGTGAGAACGATGACTGGTTAAAATTTTTGGTGGTTTCTTGTTCAGTCCATAGGCCTACATCATGTGGCAAACCGGTGAGCATGTGGCTCTATTAGTATAGGAGATACCTGAAAACATATCACACTTTTCATCATAGTGCTTTTACCAATGCATAAAATGCATGGAGAAGTCATTTCGAATGACTGGTCCTCAGTGTTGTGAGAACGATGACTGGTTAAACTTTTTGGTGGTTTCTTGTTCAGTCCATAGGCCTACATCATGTGGCAAACCGGTGAGCATGTGGCTCTATTAGTATAGGAGATACCTGAAAACATATCACACTTTTCATCATAGTGCTTTTACCAATGCATAAAATGCATGGAGAAGTCATTTAGAATGACTGGTCCTCAGTGTTGTGAGAACGATGACTGGTTAAAATTTTTGGTGGTTTCTTGTTCAGTCCATAGGCCTACATCATGTGGCAAACCGGTGAGCATGTGGCTCTATTAGTATAGGAGATACCTGAAAACATATCACACTTTTCATCATAGTGCTTTTACCAATGCATAAAATGCATGGAGAAGTCATTTCGAATGACTGGTCCTCAGTGTTGTGAGAACGATGACTGGTTAAAAATTTTGGTGGTTTCTTGTTCAGTCCATAGGCCTACATCATGTGGCAAACCGGTGAGCATGTGGCTCTGTTAGTATAGGAGATACCTGAAAACATATCACACTTTTCATCATAGTGCTTTTACCAATGCATAAAATCCATGGAGAAGTCATTTCGAATGACTGGTCCTCAGTGTTGTGAGAACGATGACTGGTTAAAATTTTTGGTGGTTTCTTGTTCAGTCCATAGGCCTACAGCATGTGGCAAACCGGTGAGCATGTGGCTCTATTAGTATAGGAGATACCTGAAAACATATCACACTTTTCATCATAGTGCTTTTACCAATGCATAAAATGCATGGAGAAGTCATTTCGAATGACTGGTCCTCAGTGTTGTGAGAACGATGACTGGTTAAAATTTTTGGTGGTTTCTTGTTCAGTCCATAGGCCTACATCATGTGGCAAACCGGTGAGCATGTGGCTCTATTAGTATAGGAGATACCTGAAAACATATCACACTTTTCATCATAGTGCTTTTACCAATGCATAAAATGCATGGAGAAGTCATTTCGAATGACTGGTCCTCAGTGTTGTGAGAACGATGACTGGTTAAAATTTTTGGTGGCTTCTTGTTCAGTCCATAGGCCTACATCATGTGGCAAACCGGTGAGCATGTGGCTCTATTAGTATAGGAGATACCTGAAAACATATCACACTTTTCATCATAGTGCTTTTACCAATGCATAAAATGCATGGAGAAGTCATTTCGAATGACTGGTCCTCAGTGTTGTGAGAATGATGACTGGTTAAAATTTTTGGTGGTTTCTTGTTCAGTCCATAGGCCTACATCATGTGGCAAACCGGTGAGCATGTGGCTCTATTAGTATAGGAGATACCTGAAAACATATCACACTTTTCATCATAGTGCTTTTACCAATGCATAAAATGCATGGAGAAGTCATTTCGAATGACTGGTCCTCAGTGTTGTGAGAACGATGACTGGTTAAACTTTTTGGTGGTTTCTTGTTCAGTCCATAGGCCTACATCATGTGGCAAACCGGTGAGCATGTGGCTCTATTAGTATAGGAGATACCTGAAAACATATCACACTTTTCATCATAGTGCTTTTACCAATGCATAAAATGCATGGAGAAGTCATTTCGAATGACTGGTCCTCAGTGTTGTGAGAACGATGACTGGTTAAAATTTTTGGTGGCTTCTTGTTCAGTCCATAGGCCTACATCATGTGGCAAACCGGTGAGCATGTGGCTCTATTAGTATAGGAGATACCTGAAAACATATCACACTTTTCATCATAGTGCTTTTACCAATGCATAAAATGCATGGAGAAGTCATTTCGAATGACTGGTCCTCAGTGTTGTGAGAACGATGACTGGTTAAAATTTTTGGTGGTTTCTTGTTCAGTCCATAGGCCTACATCATGTGGCAAACCGGTGAGCATGTGGCTCTATTAGTATAGGAGATACCTGAAAACATATCACACTTTTCATCATAGTGCTTTTACCAATGCATAAAATGCATGGAGAAGTCATTTCCAATGACTGGTCCTCAGTGTTGTGAGAACGATGACTGGTTAAACTCTTTGGTGGTTTCTTGTTCAGTCCATAGGCCTACATCATGTGGCAAACCGGTGAGCATGTGGCTCTATTAGTATAGGAGATACCTGAAAACATATCACACTTTTCATCATAGTGCTTTTACCAATGCATAAAATGCATGGAGAAGTCATTTCGAATGACTGGTCCTCAGTGTTGTGAGAACGATGACTGGTTAAAATTTTTGGTGGTTTCTTGTTCAGTCCATAGGCCTACATCATGTGGCAAACCGGTGAGCATGTGGCTCTATTAGTATAGGAGATACCTGAAAACATATCACACTTTTCATCATAGTGCTTTTACCAATGCATAAAATGCATGGAGAAGTCATTTCGAATGACTGGTCCTCAGTGTTGTGAGAACGATGACTGGTTAAAATTTTTGGTGGTTTCTTGTTCAGTCCATAGGCCTACATCATGTGGCAAACCGGTGAGCATGTGGCTCTATCAGTATAGGAGATACCTGAAAACATATCACACTTTTCATCATAGTGCTTTTACCAATGCATAAAATGCATGGAGAAGTCATTTCGAATGACTGGTCCTCAGTGTTGTGAGAACGATGACTGGTTAAAATTTTTGGTGGTTTCTTGTTCAGTCCATAGGCCTACATCATGTGGCAAACCGGTGAGCATGTGGCTCTATTAGTATAGGAGACAACTGAAAACATATCACACTTTTCATCATAGTGCTTTTACCAATGCAAAAATGCATGGAGAAGTCATTTCGAATGACTGGTCCTCAGTGTTGTGAGAACGATGACTGGTTAAAATTTTTGGTGGTTTCTTGTTCAGTCCATAGGCCTACATCATGAGGCAAACCGGTGAGCATGTGGCTCTATTAGTATAGGAGATACCTGAAAACATATCACACTTTTCATCATAGTGCTTTTACCAATGCATAAAATGCATGGAGAAGTCATTTCGAATGACTGGTCCTCAGTGTTGTGAGAACGATGACTGGTTAAAATTTTTGGTGGTTTCTTGTTCAGTCCATAGGCCTACATCATGTGGCAAACCGGTGAGCATGTGGCTCTATTAGTATAGGAGATACCTGAAAACATATCACACTTTTCATCATAGTGCTTTTACCAATGCATAAAATGCATGGAGAAGTCATTTCGAATGACTGGTCCTCAGTGTTGTGAGAACGATGACTGGTTAAAATTTTTGGTGGTTTCTTGTTCAGTCCATAGGCCTACATCATGTGGCAAACCGGTGAGCATGTGGCTCTATTAGTATAGGAGATACCTGAAAACATATCACACTTTTCATCATAGTGCTTTTACCAATGCATAAAATCCATGGAGAAGTCATTTCGAATGACTGGTCCTCAGTGTTGTGAGAACGATGACTGGTTAAAATTTTTGGTGGTTTCTTGTTCAGTCCATAGGCCTACAGCATGTGGCAAACCGGTGAGCATGTGGCTCTATTAGTATAGGAGATACCTGAAAACATATCACACTTTTCATCATAGTGCTTTTACCAATGCATAAAATGCATGGAGAAGTCATTTCGAATGACTGGTCCTCAGTGTTGTGAGAACGATGACTGGTTAAAATTTTTGGTGGTTTCTTGTTCAGTCCATAGGCCTACATCATGTGGCAAACCGGTGAGCATGTGGCTCTATTAGTATAGGAGATACCTGAAAACATATCACACTTTTCATCATAGTGCTTTTACCAATGCATAAAATGCATGGAGAAGTCATTTCGAATGACTGGTCCTCAGTGTTGTGAGAACGATGACTGGTTAAAATTTTTGGTGGCTTCTTGTTCAGTCCATAGGCCTACATCATGTGGCAAACCGGTGAGCATGTGGCTCTATTAGTATAGGAGATACCTGAAAACATATCACACTTTTCATCATAGTGCTTTTACCAATGCATAAAATGCATGGAGAAGTCATTTCGAATGACTGGTCCTCAGTGTTGTGAGAACGATGACTGGTTAAAATTTTTGGTGGTTTCTTGTTCAGTCCATAGGCCTACATCATGTGGCAAACCGGTGAGCATGTGGCTCTATTAGTATAGGAGATACCTGAAAACATATCACACTTTTCATCATAGTGCTTTTACCAATGCATAAAATGCATGGAGAAGTCATTTCGAATGACTGGTCCTCAGTGTTGTGAGAACGATGACTGGTTAAAATTTTTGGTGGCTTCTTGTTCAGTCCATAGGCCTACATCATGTGGCAAACCGGTGAGCATGTGGCTCTATTAGTATAGGAGATACCTGAAAACATATCACACTTTTCATCATAGTGCTTTTACCAATGCATAAAATGCATGGAGAAGTCATTTCGAATGACTGGTCCTCAGTGTTGTGAGAACGATGACTGGTTAAAATTTTTGGTGGTTTCTTGTTCAGTCCATAGGCCTACATCATGTGGCAAACCGGTGAGCATGTGGCTCTATTAGTATAGGAGATACCTGAAAACATATCACACTTTTCATCATAGTGCTTTTACCAATGCATAAAATGCATGGAGAAGTCATTTCGAATGACTGGTCCTCAGTGTTGTGAGAACGATGACTGGTTAAAATTTTTGGTGGTTTCTTGTTCAGTCCATAGGCCTACATCATGTGGCAAACCGGTGAGCATGTGGCTCTATTAGTATAGGAGATACCTGAAAACAAATCACACTTTTCATCATAGTGCTTTTACCAATGCATAAAATGCATGGAGAAGTCATTTCGAATGACTGGTCCTCAGTGTTGTGAGAACGATGACTGGTTAAAATTTTTGGTGGTTTCTTGTTCAGTCCATAGGCCTACATCATGTGGCAAACCGGTGAGCATGTGGCTCTATTAGTATAGGAGATACCTGAAAACATATCACACTTTTCATCATAGTGCTTTTACCAATGCATAAAATGCATGGAGAAGTCATTTCGAATGACTGGTCCTCAGTGTTGTGAGAACGATGACTGGTTAAAATTTTTGGTGGTTTCTTGTTCAGTCCATAGGCCTACATCATGTGGCAAACCGGTGTGCATGTGGCTCTATTAGTATAGGAGATACCTGAAAACATATCACACCTTTTCATCATAGTGCTTTTACCAATGCATAAAATGCATGGAGAAGTCATTTCGAATGACTGGTCCTCAGTGTTGTGAGAACGATGACTGGTTAAAATTTTTGGTGGTTTTCTTGTTCCGTCCATAGGCCTACATCATGTGGCAAACCGGTGAGCATGTGGCTCTATTAGTATAGGAGATAACTGAAAACATATCACACTTTTCATCATAGTGCTTTTACCAATGCATAAAATGCATGGAGAAGTCATTTCGAATGACTGGTCCTCAGTGTTGTGAGAACGATGACTGGGTTAAAATTTTTGGTGGTTTCTTGTTCAGTCCATAGGCCTACATCATGAGGCAAACCGGTGAGCATGTGGCTCTATTAGTATAGGAGATACCTGAAAACATATCACACTTTTCATCATAGTGCTTTTACCAATGCATAAAATGCATGGAGAAGTCATTTCGAATGACTGGTCCTCAGTGTTGTGAGAACGATGACTGGTTAAAATTTTGGTGGTTTCTTGTTCAGCCTCCATAGGCCCTACATCATGTGGCAAACCGGTGAGCATGTGGCTCTATTAGTATAGGAGATACCTGAAAACATATCACACTTTTCATCATACGTGCTTTTACCAATGCATAAAATGCATGGAGAAGTCATTTCGAATGACTGGTCCTCAGTGTTGTGAGAACGATGACTGGTTAAAATTTTTGGTGGTTTCTTGTTCAGTCCCATAGGCCTACATCATGTGGCAAACCGGTGAGTCATGTGGCTCTATTAGTATAGGAGATACCTGAAAACATATCACACTTTTCATCATAGTGCTTTTACCAATGCATAAAATGCATGGAGAAGTCATTTCGAATGACTGGTCCTCAGTGTTGTGAGAACGATGGACTGGTTAAGAATGACTGGTCCTCAGTGTTGTGAGAACGATGACTGGTTAAAATTTTTGGTGGTTTCTTGTTCAGTCCATAGGCCTACATCATGTGGCAAACCGGTGAGCATGTGGCTCTATTAGTATAGGAGATACCTGAAAACATATCACACTTTTCATCATAGTGCTTTTACCAATGCATAAAATGCATGGAGAAGTCATTTCGAATGACTGGTCCTCAGTGTTGTGAGAACGATGACTGGTTAAAATTTTTGGTGGTTTCTTGTTCAGTCCATAGGCCTACATCATGTGGCAAACCGGTGAGCATGTGGCTCTATTAGTATAGGAGATACCTGAAAACATATCACACTTTTCATCATAGTGCTTTTACCAATGCATAAAATGCATGGAGAAGTCATTTCGAATGACTGGTCCTCAGTGTTGTGAGAACGATGACTGGTTAAACTTTTTGGTGGTTTCTTGTTCAGTCCATAGGCCTACATCATGTGGCAAACCGGTGAGCATGTGGCTCTATTAGTATAGGAGATACCTGAAAACATATCACACTTTTCATCATAGTGCTTTTACCAATGCATAAAATGCATGGAGAAGTCATTTCGAATGACTGGTCCTCAGTGTTGTGAGAACGATGACTGGTTAAAATTTTTGGTGGTTTCTTGTTCAGTCCATAGGCCTACATCATGTGGCAAACCGGTGAGCATGTGGCTCTATTAGTATAGGAGATACCTGAAAACATATCACACTTTTCATCATAGTGCTTTTACCAATGCATAAAATGCATGGAGAAGTCATTTCGAATGACTGGTCCTCAGTGTTGTGAGAACGATGACTGGTTAAAATTTTTGGTGGTTTCTTGTTCAGTCCATAGGCCTACATCATGTGGCAAACCGGTGAGCATGTGGCTCTATCAGTATAGGAGATACCTGAAAACATATCACACTTTTCATCATAGTGCTTTTACCAATGCATAAAATGCATGGAGAAGTCATTTCGAATGACTGGTCCTCAGTGTTGTGAGAACGATGACTGGTTAAAATTTTTGGTGGTTTCTTGTTCAGTCCATAGGCCTACATCATGTGGCAAACCGGTGAGCATGTGGCTCTATTAGTATAGGAGATAACTGAAAACATATCACACTTTTCATCATAGTGCTTTTACCAATGCATAAAATGCATGGAGAAGTCATTTCGAATGACTGGTCCTCAGTGTTGTGAGAACGATGACTGGTTAAAATTTTTGGTGGTTTCTTGTTCAGTCCATAGGCCTACATCATGAGGCAAACCGGTGAGCATGTGGCTCTATTAGTATAGGAGATACCTGAAAACATATCACACTTTTCATCATAGTGCTTTTACCAATGCATAAAATGCATGGAGAAGTCATTTCGAATGACTGGTCCTCAGTGTTGTGAGAACGATGACTGGTTAAAATTTTTGGTGGTTTCTTGTTCAGTCCATAGGCCTACATCATGTGGCAAACCGGTGAGCATGTGGCTCTATTAGTATAGGAGATACCTGAAAACATATCACACTTTTCATCATAGTGCTTTTACCAATGCATAAAATGCATGGAGAAGTCATTTCGAATGACTGGTCCTCAGTGTTGTGAGAACGATGACTGGTTAAAATTTTTGGTGGTTTCTTGTTCAGTCCATAGGCCTACATCATGTGGCAAACCGGTGAGCATGTGGCTCTATCAGTATAGGAGATACCTGAAAACATATCACACTTTTCATCATAGTGCTTTTACCAATGCATAAAATGCATGGAGAAGTCATTTCGAATGACTGGTCCTCAGTGTTGTGAGAACGATGACTGGTTAAAATTTTTGGTGGTTTCTTGTTCAGTCCATAGGCCTACATCATGTGGCAAACCGGTGAGCATGTGGCTCTATTAGTATAGGAGATAACTGAAAACATATCACACTTTTCATCATAGTGCTTTTACCAATGCATAAAATGCATGGAGAAGTCATTTCGAATGACTGGTCCTCAGTGTTGTGAGAACGATGACTGGTTAAAATTTTTGGTGGTTTCTTGTTCAGTCCATAGGCCTACATCATGAGGCAAACCGGTGAGCATGTGGCTCTATTAGTATAGGAGATACCTGAAAACATATCACACTTTTCATCATAGTGCTTTTACCAATGCATAAAATGCATGGAGAAGTCATTTCGAATGACTGGTCCTCAGTGTTGTGAGAACGATGACTGGTTAAAATTTTTGGTGGTTTCTTGTTCAGTCCATAGGCCTACATCATGTGGCAAACCGGTGAGCATGTGGCTCTATTAGTATAGGAGATACCTGAAAACATATCACACTTTTCATCATAGTGCTTTTACCAATGCATAAAATGCATGGAGAAGTCATTTCGAATGACTGGTCCTCAGTGTTGTGAGAACGATGACTGGTTAAAATTTTTGGTGGTTTCTTGTTCAGTCCATAGGCCTACAGCATGTGGCAAACCGGTGAGCATGTGGCTCTATTAGTATAGGAGATACCTGAAAACATATCACACTTTTCATCATAGTGCTTTTACCAATGCATAAAATCCATGGAGAAGTCATTTCGAATGACTGGTCCTCAGTGTTGTGAGAACGATGACTGGTTAAAATTTTTGGTGGTTTCTTGTTCAGTCCATAGGCCTACATCATGAGGCAAACCGGTGAGCATGTGGCTCTATTAGTATAGGAGATACCTGAAAACATATCACACTTTTCATCATAGTGCTTTTACCAATGCATAAAATGCATGGAGAAGTCATTTCGAATGACTGGTCCTCAGTGTTGTGAGAACGATGACTGGTTAAAATTTTTGGTGGTTTCTTGTTCAGTCCATAGGCCTACATCATGTGGCAAACCGGTGAGCATGTGGCTCTATTAGTATAGGAGATACCTGAAAACATATCACACTTTTCATCATAGTGCTTTTACCAATGCATAAAATGCATGGAGAAGTCATTTCGAATGACTGGTCCTCAGTGTTGTGAGAACGATGACTGGTTAAAATTTTTGGTGGTTTCTTGTTCAGTCCATAGGCCTACATCATGTGGCAAACCGGTGAGCATGTGGCTCTATTAGTATAGGAGATACCTGAAAACATATCACACTTTTCATCATAGTGCTTTTACCAATGCATAAAATGCATGGAGAAGTCATTTCGAATGACTGGTCCTCAGTGTTGTGAGAACGATGACTGGTTAAAATTTTTGGTGGTTTCTTGTTCAGTCCATAGGCCTACATCATGTGGCAAACCGGTGAGCATGTGGCTCTATTAGTATAGGAGATACCTGAAAACATATCACACTTTTCATCATAGTGCTTTTACCAATGCATAAAATGCATGGAGAAGTCATTTCGAATGACTGGTCCTCAGTGTTGTGAGAACGATGACTGGTTAAAATTTTTGGTGGTTTCTTGTTCAGTCCATAGGCCTACATCATGTGGCAAACCGGTGAGCATGTGGCTCTATTAGTATAGGAGATACCTGAAAACATATCACACTTTTCATCATAGTGCTTTTACCAATGCATAAAATGCATGGAGAAGTCATTTCGAATGACTGGTCCTCAGTGTTGTGAGAACGATGACTGGTTAAACTTTTTGGTGGTTTCTTGTTCAGTCCATAGGCCTACATCATGTGGCAAACCGGTGAGCATGTGGCTCTATTAGTATAGGAGATACCTGAAAACATATCACACTTTTCATCATAGTGCTTTTACCAATGCATAAAATGCATGGAGAAGTCATTTCGAATGACTGGTCCTCAGTGTTGTGAGAACGATGACTGGTTAAAATTTTTGGTGGTTTCTTGTTCAGTCCATAGGCCTACATCATGTGGCAAACCGGTGAGCATGTGGCTCTATTAGTATAGGAGATACCTGAAAACATATCACACTTTTCATCATAGTGCTTTTACCAATGCATAAAATGCATGGAGAAGTCATTTCGAATGACTGGTCCTCAGTGTTGTGAGAACGATGACTGGTTAAAATTTTTGGTGGTTTCTTGTTCAGTCCATAGGCCTACATCATGTGGCAAACCGGTGAGCATGTGGCTCTATCAGTATAGGAGATACCTGAAAACATATCACACTTTTCATCATAGTGCTTTTACCAATGCATAAAATGCATGGAGAAGTCATTTCGAATGACTGGTCCTCAGTGTTGTGAGAACGATGACTGGTTAAAATTTTTGGTGGTTTCTTGTTCAGTCCATAGGCCTACATCATGTGGCAAACCGGTGAGCATGTGGCTCTATTAGTATAGGAGATAACTGAAAACATATCACACTTTTCATCATAGTGCTTTTACCAATGCATAAAATGCATGGAGAAGTCATTTCGAATGACTGGTCCTCAGTGTTGTGAGAACGATGACTGGTTAAAATTTTTGGTGGTTTCTTGTTCAGTCCATAGGCCTACATCATGAGGCAAACCGGTGAGCATGTGGCTCTATTAGTATAGGAGATACCTGAAAACATATCACACTTTTCATCATAGTGCTTTTACCAATGCATAAAATGCATGGAGAAGTCATTTCGAATGACTGGTCCTCAGTGTTGTGAGAACGATGACTGGTTAAAATTTTTGGTGGTTTCTTGTTCAGTCCATAGGCCTACATCATGTGGCAAACCGGTGAGCATGTGGCTCTATTAGTATAGGAGATACCTGAAAACATATCACACTTTTCATCATAGTGCTTTTACCAATGCATAAAATGCATGGAGAAGTCATTTCGAATGACTGGTCCTCAGTGTTGTGAGAACGATGACTGGTTAAAATTTTTGGTGGTTTCTTGTTCAGTCCATAGGCCTACATCATGTGGCAAACCGGTGTGCATGTGGCTCTATTAGTATAGGAGATACCTGAAAACATATCACACTTTTCATCATAGTGCTTTTACCAATGCATAAAATGCATGGAGAAGTCATTTCGAATGACTGGTCCTCAGTGTTGTGAGAACGATGACTGGTTAAAATTTTTGGTGGTTTCTTGTTCAGTCCATAGGCCTACATCATGTGGCAAACCGGTGAGCATGTGGCTCTATTAGTATAGGAGATACCTGAAAACATATCACACTTTTCATCATAGTGCTTTTACCAATGCATAAAATGCATGGAGAAGTCATTTCGAATGACTGGTCCTCAGTGTTGTGAGAACGATGACTGGTTAAAATTTTTGGTGGTTTCTTGTTCAGTCCATAGGCCTACATCATGTGGCAAACCGGTGAGCATGTGGCTCTATTAGTATAGGAGATAACTGAAAACATATCACACTTTTCATCATAGTGCTTTTACCAATGCATAAAATGCATGGAGAAGTCATTTCGAATGACTGGTCCTCAGTGTTGTGAGAACGATGACTGGTTAAAATTTTTGGTGGTTTCTTGTTCAGTCCATAGGCCTACATCATGAGGCAAACCGGTGAGCATGTGGCTCTATTAGTATAGGAGATACCTGAAAACATATCACACTTTTCATCATAGTGCTTTTACCAATGCATAAAATGCATGGAGAAGTCATTTCGAATGACTGGTCCTCAGTGTTGTGAGAACGATGACTGGTTAAAATTTTTGGTGGTTTCTTGTTCAGTCCATAGGCCTACATCATGTGGCAAACCGGTGAGCATGTGGCTCTATTAGTATAGGAGATACCTGAAAACATATCACACTTTTCATCATAGTGCTTTTACCAATGCATAAAATGCATGGAGAAGTCATTTCGAATGACTGGTCCTCAGTGTTGTGAGAACGATGACTGGTTAAAATTTTTGGTGGTTTCTTGTTCAGTCCATAGGCCTACAGCATGTGGCAAACCGGTGAGCATGTGGCTCTATTAGTATAGGAGATACCTGAAAACATATCACACTTTTCATCATAGTGCTTTTACCAATGCATAAAATCCATGGAGAAGTCATTTCGAATGACTGGTCCTCAGTGTTGTGAGAACGATGACTGGTTAAAATTTTTGGTGGTTTCTTGTTCAGTCCATAGGCCTACAGCATGTGGCAAACCGGTGAGCATGTGGCTCTATTAGTATAGGAGATACCTGAAAACATATCACACTTTTCATCATAGTGCTTTTACCAATGCATAAAATGCATGGAGAAGTCATTTCGAATGACTGGTCCTCAGTGTTGTGAGAACGATGACTGGTTAAAATTTTTGGTGGTTTCTTGTTCAGTCCATAGGCCTACATCATGTGGCAAACCGGTGAGCATGTGGCTCTATCAGTATAGGAGATACCTGAAAACATATCACACTTTTCATCATAGTGCTTTTACCAATGCATAAAATGCATGGAGAAGTCATTTCGAATGACTGGTCCTCAGTGTTGTGAGAACGATGACTGGTTAAAATTTTTGGTGGTTTCTTGTTCAGTCCATAGGCCTACATCATGTGGCAAGCCGGTGAGCATGTGGCTCTATTAGTATAGGAGATAACTGAAAACATATCACACTTTTCATCATAGTGCTTTTACCAATGCATAAAATGCATGGAGAAGTCATTTCGAATGACTGGTCCTCAGTGTTGTGAGAACGATGACTGGTTAAAATTTTTGGTGGTTTCTTGTTCAGTCCATAGGCCTACATCATGAGGCAAACCGGTGAGCATGTGGCTCTATTAGTATAGGAGATACCTGAAAACATATCACACTTTTCATCATAGTGCTTTTACCAATGCATAAAATGCATGGAGAAGTCATTTCGAATGACTGGTCCTCAGTGTTGTGAGAACGATGACTGGTTAAAATTTTTGGTGGTTTCTTGTTCAGTCCATAGGCCTACATCATGTGGCAAACCGGTGAGCATGTGGCTCTATTAGTATAGGAGATACCTGAAAACATATCACACTTTTCATCATAGTGCTTTTACCAATGCATAAAATGCATGGAGAAGTCATTTCGAATGACTGGTCCTCAGTGTTGTGAGAACGATGACTGGTTAAAATTTTTGGTGGTTTCTTGTTCAGTCCATAGGCCTACATCATGTGGCAAACCGGTGAGCATGTGGCTCTATTAGTATAGGAGATACCTGAAAACATATATCACACTTTTCATCATAGTGCTTTTACCAATGCATAAAATGCATGGAGAAGTCATTTCGAATGACTGGTCCTCAGTGTTGTGAGAACGATGACTGGTTAAAATTTTTGGTGGTTTCTTGTTCAGTCCATAGGCCTACATCATGTGGCAAACCGGTGAGCATGTGGCTCTATTAGTATTGGAGATACCTGAAAACATATCACACTTTTCATCATAGTGCTTTTACCAATGCATAAAATGCATGGAGAAGTCATTTCGAATGACTGGTCCTCAGTGTTGTGAGAACGATGACTGGTTAAAATTTTTGGTGGTTTCTTGTTCAGTCCATAGGCCTACATCATGTGGCAAACCGGTGAGCATGTGGCTCTATTAGTATAGGAGATACCTGAAAACATATCACACTTTTCATCATAGTGCTTTTACCAATGCATAAAATGCATGGAGAAGTCATTTCGAATGACTGGTCCTCAGTGTTGTGAGAACGATGACTGGTTAAACTTTTTGGTGGTTTCTTGTTCAGTCCATAGGCCTACATCATGTGGCAAACCGGTGAGCATGTGGCTCTATTAGTATAGGAGATACCTGAAAACATATCACACTTTTCATCATAGTGCTTTTACCAATGCATAAAATGCATGGAGAAGTCATTTCGAATGACTGGTCCTCAGTGTTGTGAGAACGATGACTGGTTAAAATTTTTGGTGGTTTCTTGTTCAGTCCATAGGCCTACATCATGTGGCAAACCGGTGAGCATGTGGCTCTATTAGTATAGGAGATACCTGAAAACATATCACACTTTTCATCATAGTGCTTTTACCAATGCATAAAATGCATGGAGAAGTCATTTCGAATGACTGGTCCTCAGTGTTGTGAGAACGATGACTGGTTAAAATTTTTGGTGGTTTCTTGTTCAGTCCATAGGCCTACATCATGTGGCAAACCGGTGAGCATGTGGCTCTATCAGTATAGGAGATACCTGAAAGCATATCACACTTTTCATCATAGTGCTTTTACTAATGCATAAAATGCATGGAGAAGTCATTTCGAATGACTGGTCCTCAGTGTTGTGAGAACGATGACTGGTTAAAATTTTTGGTGGTTTCTTGTTCAGTCCATAGGCCTACATCATGTGGCAAACCGGTGAGCATGTGGCTCTATTAGTATAGGAGATAACTGAAAACATATCACACTTTTCATCATAGTGCTTTTACCAATGCATAAAATGCATGGAGAAGTCATTTCGAATGACTGGTCCTCAGTGTTGTGAGAACGATGACTGGTTAAAATTTTTGGTGGTTTCTTGTTCAGTCCATAGGCCTACATCATGAGGCAAACCGGTGAGCATGTGGCTCTATTAGTATAGGAGATACCTGAAAACATATCACACTTTTCATCATAGTGCTTTTACCAATGCATAAAATGCATGGAGAAGTCATTTCGAATGACTGGTCCTCAGTGTTGTGAGAACGATGACTGGTTAAAATTTTTGGTGGTTTCTTGTTCAGTCCATAGGCCTACAGCATGTGGCAAACCGGTGAGCATGTGGCTCTATTAGTATAGGAGATACCTGAAAACATATCACACTTTTCATCATAGTGCTTTTACCAATGCATAAAATGCATGGAGAAGTCATTTCGAATGACTGGTCCTCAGTGTTGTGAGAACGATGACTGGTTAAAATTTTTGGTGGTTTCTTGTTCAGTCCATAGGCCTACATCATGTGGCAAACCGGTGAGCATGTGGCTCTATCAGTATAGGAGATACCTGAAAACATATCACACTTTTCATCATAGTGCTTTTACCAATGCATAAAATGCATGGAGAAGTCATTTCGAATGACTGGTCCTCAGTGTTGTGAGAACGATGACTGGTTAAAATTTTTGGTGGTTTCTTGTTCAGTCCATAGGCCTACATCATGTGGCAAGCCGGTGAGCATGTGGCTCTATTAGTATAGGAGATAACTGAAAACATATCACACTTTTCATCATAGTGCTTTTACCAATGCATAAAATGCATGGAGAAGTCATTTCGAATGACTGGTCCTCAGTGTTGTGAGAACGATGACTGGTTAAAATTTTTGGTGGTTTCTTGTTCAGTCCATAGGCCTACATCATGAGGCAAACCGGTGAGCATGTGGCTCTATTAGTATAGGAGATACCTGAAAACATATCACACTTTTCATCATAGTGCTTTTACCAATGCATAAAATGCATGGAGAAGTCATTTCGAATGACTGGTCCTCAGTGTTGTGAGAACGATGACTGGTTAAAATTTTTGGTGGTTTCTTGTTCAGTCCATAGGCCTACATCATGTGGCAAACCGGTGAGCATGTGGCTCTATTAGTATAGGAGATACCTGAAAACATATCACACTTTTCATCATAGTGCTTTTACCAATGCATAAAATGCATGGAGAAGTCATTTCGAATGACTGGTCCTCAGTGTTGTGAGAACGATGACTGGTTAAAATTTTTGGTGGTTTCTTGTTCAGTCCATAGGCCTACAGCATGTGGCAAACCGGTGAGCATGTGGCTCTATTAGTATAGGAGATACCTGAAAACATATCACACTTTTCATCATAGTGCTTTTACCAATGCATAAAATCCATGGAGAAGTCATTTCGAATGACTGGTCCTCAGTGTTGTGAGAACGATGACTGGTTAAAATTTTTGGTGGTTTCTTGTTCAGTCCATAGGCCTACAGCATGTGGCAAACCGGTGAGCATGTGGCTCTATTAGTATAGGAGATACCTGAAAACATATCACACTTTTCATCATAGTGCTTTTACCAATGCATAAAATGCATGGAGAAGTCATTTCGAATGACTGGTCCTCAGTGTTGTGAGAACGATGACTGGTTAAAATTTTTGGTGGCTTCTTGTTCAGTCCATAGGCCTACATCATGTGGCAAACCGGTGAGCATGTGGCTCTATTAGTATAGGAGATACCTGAAAACATATCACACTTTTCATCATAGTGCTTTTACCAATGCATAAAATGCATGGAGAAGTCATTTCGAATGACTGGTCCTCAGTGTTGTGAGAACGATGACTGGTTAAAATTAATGGTGGTTTCTTGTTCAGTCCATAGGCCTACATCATGTGGCAAACCGGTGAGCATGTGGCTCTATTAGTATAGGAGATACCTGAAAACATATCACACTTTTCATCATAGTGCTTTTACCAATGCATAAAATGCATGGAGAAGTCATTTCGAATGACTGGTCCTCAGTGTTGTGAGAACGATGACTGGTTAAAATTTTTGGTGGCTTCTTGTTCAGTCCATAGGCCTACATCATGTGGCAAACCGGTGAGCATGTGGCTCTATTAGTATAGGAGATACCTGAAAACATATCACACTTTTCATCATAGTGCTTTTACCAATGCATAAAATGCATGGAGAAGTCATTTCGAATGACTGGTCCTCAGTGTTGTGAGAACGATGACTGGTTAAAATTTTTGGTGGCTTCTTGTTCAGTCCATAGGCCTACATCATGTGGCAAACCGGTGAGCATGTGGCTCTATTAGTATAGGAGATACCTGAAAACATATCACACTTTTCATCATAGTGCTTTTACCAATGCATAAAATGCATGGAGAAGTCATTTCGAATGACTGGTCCTCAGTGTTGTGAGAACGATGACTGGTTAAAATTTTTGGTGGTTTCTTGTTCAGTCCATAGGCCTACATCATGTGGCAAACCGGTGAGCATGTGGCTCTATTAGTATAGGAGATACCTGAAAACATATCACACTTTTCATCATAGTGCTTTTACCAATGCATAAAATGCATGGAGAAGTCATTTCGAATGACTGGTCCTCAGTGTTGTGAGAACGATGACTGGTTAAAATTTTTGGTGGTTTCTTGTTCAGTCCATAGGCCTACATCATGTGGCAAACCGGTGAGCATGTGGCTCTATTAGTATAGGAGATACCTGAAAACATATCACACTTTTCATCATAGTGCTTTTACCAATGCATAAAATGCATGGAGAAGTCACTTCGAATGACTGGTCCTCAGTGTTGTGAGAACGATGACTGGTTAAACTTTTTGGTGGTTTCTTGTTCAGTCCATAGGCCTACATCATGTGGCAAACCGGTGAGCATGTGGCTCTATTAGTATAGGAGATACCTGAAAACATATCACACTTTTCATCATAGTGCTTTTACCAATGCATAAAATGCATGGAGAAGTCATTTCGAATGACTGGTCCTCAGTGTTGTGAGAACGATGACTGGTTAAAATTTTTGGTGGTTTCTTGTTCAGTCCATAGGCCTACAGCATGTGGCAAACCGGTGAGCATGTGGCTCTATTAGTATAGGAGATACCTGAAAACATATCACACTTTTCATCATAGTGCTTTTACCAATGCATAAAATGCATGGAGAAGTCATTTCGAATGACTGGTCCTCAGTGTTGTGAGAACGATGACTGGTTAAAATTTTTGGTGGTTTCTTGTTCAGTCCATAGGCCTACATCATGTGGCAAACCGGTGAGCATGTGGCTCTATCAGTATAGGAGATACCTGAAAACATATCACACTTTTCATCATAGTGCTTTTACCAATGCATAAAATGCATGGAGAAGTCATTTCGAATGACTGGTCCTCAGTGTTGTGAGAACGATGACTGGTTAAAATTTTTGGTGGTTTCTTGTTCAGTCCATAGGCCTACATCATGAGGCAAACCGGTGAGCATGTGGCTCTATTAGTATAGGAGATACCTGAAAACATATCACACTTTTCATCATAGTGCTTTTACCAATGCATAAAATGCATGGAGAAGTCATTTCGAATGACTGGTCCTCAGTGTTGTGAGAACGATGACTGGTTAAAATTTTTGGTGGTTTCTTGTTCAGTCCATAGGCCTACATCATGTGGCAAACCGGTGAGCATGTGGCTCTATTAGTATAGGAGATACCTGAAAACATATCACACTTTTCATCATAGTGCTTTTACCAATGCATAAAATGCATGGAGAAGTCATTTCGAATGACTGGTCCTCAGTGTTGTGAGAACGATGACTGGTTAAAATTTTTGGTGGTTTCTTGTTCAGTCCATAGGCCTACATCATGAGGCAAACCGGTGAGCATGTGGCTCTATTAGTATAGGAGATACCTGAAAACATATCACACTTTTCATCATAGTGCTTTTACCAATGCATAAAATGCATGGAGAAGTCATTTCGAATGACTGGTCCTCAGTGTTGTGAGAACGATGACTGGTTAAAATTTTTGGTGGTTTCTTGTTCAGTCCATAGGCCTACATCATGTGGCAAACCGGTGAGCATGTGGCTCTATTAGTATAGGAGATACCTGAAAACATATCACACTTTTCATCATAGTGCTTTTACCAATGCATAAAATGCATGGAGAAGTCATTTCGAATGACTGGTCCTCAGTGTTGTGAGAACGATGACTGGTTAAAATTTTTGGTGGTTTCTTGTTCAGTCCATAGGCCTACAGCATGTGGCAAACCGGTGAGCATGTGGCTCTATTAGTATAGGAGATACCTGAAAACATATCACACTTTTCATCATAGTGCTTTTACCAATGCATAAAATCCATGGAGAAGTCATTTCGAATGACTGGTCCTCAGTGTTGTGAGAACGATGACTGGTTAAAATTTTTGGTGGTTTCTTGTTCAGTCCATAGGCCTACAGCATGTGGCAAACCGGTGAGCATGTGGCTCTATTAGTATAGGAGATACCTGAAAACATATCACACTTTTCATCATAGTGCTTTTACCAATGCATAAAATGCATGGAGAAGTCATTTCGAATGACTGGTCCTCAGTGTTGTGAGAACGATGACTGGTTAAAATTTTTGGTGGTTTCTTGTTCAGTCCATAGGCCTACATCATGTGGCAAACCGGTGAGCATGTGGCTCTATTAGTATAGGAGATACCTGAAAACATATCACACTTTTCATCATAGTGCTTTTACCAATGCATAAAATGCATGGAGAAGTCATTTCGAATGACTGGTCCTCAGTGTTGTGAGAACGATGACTGGTTAAAATTTTTGGTGGCTTCTTGTTCAGTCCATAGGCCTACATCATGTGGCAAACCGGTGAGCATGTGGCTCTATTAGTATAGGAGATACCTGAAAACATATCACACTTTTCATCATAGTGCTTTTACCAATGCATAAAATGCATGGAGAAGTCATTTCGAATGACTGGTCCTCAGTGTTGTGAGAACGATGACTGGTTAAAATTTTTGGTGGTTTCTTGTTGAGTCCATAGGCCTACATCATGTGGCAAACCGGTGAGCATGTGGCTCTATTAGTATAGGAGATACCTGAAAACATATCACACTTTTCATCATAGTGCTTTTACCAATGCATAAAATGCATGGAGAAGTCATTTCGAATGACTGGTCCTCAGTGTTGTGAGAACGATGACTGGTTAAAATTTTTGGTGGTTTCTTGTTCAGTCCATAGGCCTACAGCATGTGGCAAACCGGTGAGCATGTGGCTCTATTAGTATAGGAGATACCTGAAAACATATCACACTTTTCATCATAGTGCTTTTACCAATGCATAAAATGCATGGAGAAGTCATTTCGAATGACTGGTCCTCAGTGTTGTGAGAACGATGACTGGTTAAAATTTTTGGTGGTTTCTTGTTCAGTCCATAGGCCTACATCATGTGGCAAACCGGTGAGCATGTGGCTCTATCAGTATAGGAGATACCTGAAAACATATCACACTTTTCATCATAGTGCTTTTACCAATGCATAAAATGCATGGAGAAGTCATTTCGAATGACTGGTCCTCAGTGTTGTGAGAACGATGACTGGTTAAAATTTTTGGTGGTTTCTTGTTCAGTCCATAGGCCTACATCATGTGGCAAACCGGTGAGCATGTGGCTCTATTAGTATAGGAGATAACAGAAAACATATCACACTTTTCATCATAGTGCTTTTACCAATGCATAAAATGCATGGAGAAGTCATTTTGAATGACTGGTCCTCAGTGTTGTGAGAACGATGACTGGTTAAAATTTTTGGTGGTTTCTTGTTCAGTCCATAGGCCTACATCATGAGGCAAACCGGTGAGCATGTGGCTCTATTAGTATAGGAGATACCTGAAAACATATCACACTTTTCATCATAGTGCTTTTACCAATGCATAAAATGCATGGAGAAGTCATTTCGAATGACTGGTCCTCAGTGTTGTGAGAACGATGACTGGTTAAAATTTTTGGTGGTTTCTTGTTCAGTCCATAGGCCTACATCATGTGGCAAACCGGTGAGCATGTGGCTCTATTAGTATAGGAGATACCTGAAAACATATCACACTTTTCATCATAGTGCTTTTACCAATGCATAAAATGCATGGAGAAGTCATTTCGAATGACTGGTCCTCAGTGTTGTGAGAACGATGACTGGTTAAAATTTTTGGTGGTTTCTTGTTCAGTCCATAGGCCTACATCATGAGGCAAACCGGTGAGCATGTGGCTCTATTAGTATAGGAGATACCTGAAAACATATCACACTTTTCATCATAGTGCTTTTACCAATGCATAAAATGCATGGAGAAGTCATTTCGAATGACTGGTCCTCAGTGTTGTGAGAACGATGACTGGTTAAAATTTTTGGTGGTTTCTTGTTCAGTCCATAGGCCTACATCATGTGGCAAACCGGTGAGCATGTGGCTCTATTAGTATAGGAGATACCTGAAAACATATCACACTTTTCATCATAGTGCTTTTACCAATGCATAAAATGCATGGAGAAGTCATTTCGAATGACTGGTCCTCAGTGTTGTGAGAACGATGACTGGTTAAAATTTTTGGTGGTTTCTTGTTCAGTCCATAGGCCTACAGCATGTGGCAAACCGGTGAGCATGTGGCTCTATTAGTATAGGAGATACCTGAAAACATATCACACTTTTCATCATAGTGCTTTTACCAATGCATAAAATCCATGGAGAAGTCATTTCGAATGACTGGTCCTCAGTGTTGTGAGAACGATGACTGGTTAAAATTTTTGGTGGTTTCTTGTTCAGTCCATAGGCCTACAGCATGTGGCAAACCGGTGAGCATGTGGCTCTATTAGTATAGGAGATACCTGAAAACATATCACACTTTTCATCATAGTGCTTTTACCAATGCATAAAATGCATGGAGAAGTCATTTCGAATGACTGGTCCTCAGTGTTGTGAGAACGATGACTGGTTAAAATTTTTGGTGGTTTCTTGTTCAGTCCATAGGCCTACATCATGTGGCAAACCGGTGAGCATGTGGCTCTATTAGTATAGGAGATACCTGAAAACATATCACACTTTTCATCATAGTGCTTTTACCAATGCATAAAATGCATGGAGAAGTCATTTCGAATGACTGGTCCTCAGTGTTGTGAGAACGATGACTGGTTAAAATTTTTGGTGGCTTCTTGTTCAGTCCATAGGCCTACATCATGTGGCAAACCGGTGAGCATGTGGCTCTATTAGTATAGGAGATACCTGAAAACATATCACACTTTTCATCATAGTGCTTTTACCAATGCATAAAATGCATGGAGAAGTCATTTCGAATGACTGGTCCTCAGTGTTGTGAGAACGATGACTGGTTAAAATTTTTGGTGGTTTCTTGTTCAGTCCATAGGCCTACATCATGTGGCAAACCGGTGAGCATGTGGCTCTATTAGTATAGGAGATACCTGAAAACATATCACACTTTTCATCATAGTGCTTTTACCAATGCATAAAATGCATGGAGAAGTCATTTCGAATGACTGGTCCTCAGTGTTGTGAGAACGATGACTGGTTAAAATTTTTGGTGGCTTCTTGTTCAGTCCATAGGCCTACATCATGTGGCAAACCGGTGAGCATGTGGCTCTATTAGTATAGGAGATACCTGAAAACATATCACACTTTTCATCATAGTGCTTTTACCAATGCATAAAATGCATGGAGAAGTCATTTCGAATGACTGGTCCTCAGTGTTGTGAGAACGATGACTGGTTAAAATTTTTGGTGGTTTCTTGTTCAGTCCATAGGCCTACATCATGTGGCAAACCGGTGAGCATGTGGCTCTATTAGTATAGGAGATACCTGAAAACATATCACACTTTTCATCATAGTGCTTTTACCAATGCATAAAATGCATGGAGAAGTCATTTCGAATGACTGGTCCTCAGTGTTGTGAGAACGATGACTGGTTAAAATTTTTGGTGGCTTCTTGTTCAGTCCATAGGCCTACATCATGTGGCAAACCGGTGAGCATGTGGCTCTATTAGTATAGGAGATACCTGAAAACATATCACACTTTTCATCATAGTGCTTTTACCAATGCATAAAATGCATGGAGAAGTCATTTCGAATGACTGGTCCTCAGTGTTGTGAGAACGATGACTGGTTAAAATTTTTGGTGGTTTCTTGTTCAGTCCATAGGCCTACAGCATGTGGCAAACCGGTGAGCATGTGGCTCTATTAGTATAGGAGATACCTGAAAACATATCACACTTTTCATCATAGTGCTTTTACCAATGCATAAAATCCATGGAGAAGTCATTTCGAATGACTGGTCCTCAGTGTTGTGAGAACGATGACTGGTTAAAATTTTTGGTGGTTTCTTGTTCAGTCCATAGGCCTACAGCATGTGGCAAACCGGTGAGCATGTGGCTCTATTAGTATAGGAGATACCTGAAAACATATCACACTTTTCATCATAGTGCTTTTACCAATGCATAAAATGCATGGAGAAGTCATTTCGAATGACTGGTCCTCAGTGTTGTGAGAACGATGACTGGTTAAAATTTTTGGTGGTTTCTTGTTCAGTCCATAGGCCTACATCATGTGGCAAACCGGTGAGCATGTGGCTCTATTAGTATAGGAGATACCTGAAAACATATCACACTTTTCATCATAGTGCTTTTACCAATGCATAAAATGCATGGAGAAGTCATTTCGAATGACTGGTCCTCAGTGTTGTGAGAACGATGACTGGTTAAAATTTTTGGTGGCTTCTTGTTCAGTCCATAGGCCTACATCATGTGGCAAACCGGTGAGCATGTGGCTCTATTAGTATAGGAGATACCTGAAAACATATCACACTTTTCATCATAGTGCTTTTACCAATGCATAAAATGCATGGAGAAGTCATTTCGAATGACTGGTCCTCAGTGTTGTGAGAACGATGACTGGTTAAAATTTTTGGTGGTTTCTTGTTGAGTCCATAGGCCTACATCATGTGGCAAACCGGTGAGCATGTGGCTCTATTAGTATAGGAGATACCTGAAAACATATCACACTTTTCATCATAGTGCTTTTACCAATGCATAAAATGCATGGAGAAGTCATTTCGAATGACTGGTCCTCAGTGTTGTGAGAACGATGACTGGTTAAAATTTTTGGTGGTTTCTTGTTCAGTCCATAGGCCTACATCATGTGGCAAACCGGTGAGCATGTGGCTCTATTAGTATAGGAGATAACTGAAAACATATCACACTTTTCATCATAGTGCTTTTACCAATGCATAAAATGCATGGAGAAGTCATTTTGAATGACTGGTCCTCAGTGTTGTGAGAACGATGACTGGTTAAAATTTTTGGTGGTTTCTTGTTCAGTCCATAGGCCTACATCATGAGGCAAACCGGTGAGCATGTGGCTCTATTAGTATAGGAGATACCTGAAAACATATCACACTTTTCATCATAGTGCTTTTACCAATGCATAAAATGCATGGAGAAGTCATTTCGAATGACTGGTCCTCAGTGTTGTGAGAACGATGACTGGTTAAAATTTTTGGTGGTTTCTTGTTCAGTCCATAGGCCTACATCATGTGGCAAACCGGTGAGCATGTGGCTCTATTAGTATAGGAGATACCTGAAAACATATCACACTTTTCATCATAGTGCTTTTACCAATGCATAAAATGCATGGAGAAGTCATTTCGAATGACTGGTCCTCAGTGTTGTGAGAACGATGACTGGTTAAAATTTTTGGTGGTTTCTTGTTCAGTCCATAGGCCTACATCATGAGGCAAACCGGTGAGCATGTGGCTCTATTAGTATAGGAGATACCTGAAAACATATCACACTTTTCATCATAGTGCTTTTACCAATGCATAAAATGCATGGAGAAGTCATTTCGAATGACTGGTCCTCAGTGTTGTGAGAACGATGACTGGTTAAAATTTTTGGTGGTTTCTTGTTCAGTCCATAGGCCTACATCATGTGGCAAACCGGTGAGCATGTGGCTCTATTAGTATAGGAGATACCTGAAAACATATCACACTTTTCATCATAGTGCTTTTACCAATGCATAAAATGCATGGAGAAGTCATTTCGAATGACTGGTCCTCAGTGTTGTGAGAACGATGACTGGTTAAAATTTTTGGTGGTTTCTTGTTCAGTCCATAGGCCTACAGCATGTGGCAAACCGGTGAGCATGTGGCTCTATTAGTATAGGAGATACCTGAAAACATATCACACTTTTCATCATAGTGCTTTTACCAATGCATAAAATCCATGGAGAAGTCATTTCGAATGACTGGTCCTCAGTGTTGTGAGAACGATGACTGGTTAAAATTTTTGGTGGTTTCTTGTTCAGTCCATAGGCCTACAGCATGTGGCAAACCGGTGAGCATTTGGCTCTATTAGTATAGGAGATACCTGAAAACATATCACACTTTTCATCATAGTGCTTTTACCAATGCATAAAATGCATGGAGAAGTCATTTCGAATGACTGGTCCTCAGTGTTGTGAGAACGATGACTGGTTAAAATTTTTGGTGGTTTCTTGTTCAGTCCATAGGCCTACATCATGTGGCAAACCGGTGAGCATGTGGCTCTATTAGTATAGGAGATACCTGAAAACATATCACACTTTTCATCATAGTGCTTTTACCAATGCATAAAATGCATGGAGAAGTCATTTCGAATGACTGGTCCTCAGTGTTGTGAGAACGATGACTGGTTAAAATTTTTGGTGGCTTCTTGTTCAGTCCATAGGCCTACATCATGTGGCAAACCGGTGAGCATGTGGCTCTATTAGTATAGGAGATACCTGAAAACATATCACACTTTTCATCATAGTGCTTTTACCAATGCATAAAATGCATGGAGAAGTCATTTCGAATGACTGGTCCTCAGTGTTGTGAGAACGATGACTGGTTAAAATTTTTGGTGGTTTCTTGTTCAGTCCATAGGCCTACATCATGTGGCAAACCGGTGAGCATGTGGCTCTATTAGTATAGGAGATACCTGAAAACATATCACACTTTTCATCATAGTGCTTTTACCAATGCATAAAATGCATGGAGAAGTCATTTCGAATGACTGGTCCTCAGTGTTGTGAGAACGATGACTGGTTAAAATTTTTGGTGGCTTCTTGTTCAGTCCATAGGCCTACATCATGTGGCAAACCGGTGAGCATGTGGCTCTATTAGTATAGGAGATACCTGAAAACATATCACACTTTTCATCATAGTGCTTTTACCAATGCATAAAATGCATGGAGAAGTCATTTCGAATGACTGGTCCTCAGTGTTGTGAGAACGATGACTGGTTAAAATTTTTGGTGGTTTCTTGTTCAGTCCATAGGCCTACATCATGTGGCAAACCGGTGAGCATGTGGCTCTATTAGTATAGGAGATACCTGAAAACATATCACACTTTTCATCATAGTGCTTTTACCAATGCATAAAATGCATGGAGAAGTCATTTCGAATGACTGGTCCTCAGTGTTGTGAGAACGATGACTGGTTAAAATTTTTGGTGGCTTCTTGTTCAGTCCATAGGCCTACATCATGTGGCAAACCGGTGAGCATGTGGCTCTATTAGTATAGGAGATACCTGAAAACATATCACACTTTTCATCATAGTGCTTTTACCAATGCATAAAATGCATGGAGAAGTCATTTCGAATGACTGGTCCTCAGTGTTGTGAGAACGATGACTGGTTAAAATTTTTGGTGGTTTCTTGTTCAGTCCATAGGCCTACAGCATGTGGCAAACCGGTGAGCATGTGGCTCTATTAGTATAGGAGATACCTGAAAACATATCACACTTTTCATCATAGTGCTTTTACCAATGCATAAAATCCATGGAGAAGTCATTTCGAATGACTGGTCCTCAGTGTTGTGAGAACGATGACTGGTTAAAATTTTTGGTGGTTTCTTGTTCAGTCCATAGGCCTACAGCATGTGGCAAACCGGTGAGCATGTGGCTCTATTAGTATAGGAGATACCTGAAAACATATCACACTTTTCATCATACTGCTTTTACCAATGCATAAAATGCATGGAGAAGTCATTTCGAATGACTGGTCCTCAGTGTTGTGAGAACGATGACTGGTTAAAATTTTTGGTGGTTTCTTGTTCAGTCCATAGGCCTACAGCATGTGGCAAACCGGTGAGCATGTGGCTCTATTAGTATAGGAGATACCTGAAAACATATCACACTTTTCATCATAGTGCTTTTACCAATGCATAAAATGCATGGAGAAGTCATTTCGAATGACTGGTCCTCAGTGTTGTGAGAACGATGACTGGTTAAAATTTTTGGTGGTTTCTTGTTCAGTCCATAGGCCTACATCATGTGGCAAACCGGTGAGCATGTGGCTCTATCAGTATAGGAGATACCTGAAAACATATCACACTTTTCATCATAGTGCTTTTACCAATGCATAAAATGCATGGAGAAGTCATTTCGAATGACTGGTCCTCAGTGTTGTGAGAACGATGACTGGTTAAAATTTTTGGTGGTTTCTTGTTCAGTCCATAGGCCTACATCATGTGGCAAGCCGGTGAGCATGTGGCTCTATTAGTATAGGAGATAACTGAAAACATATCACACTTTTCATCATAGTGCTTTTACCAATGCATAAAATGCATGGAGAAGTCATTTCGAATGACTGGTCCTCAGTGTTGTGAGAACGATGACTGGTTAAAATTTTTGGTGGTTTCTTGTTCAGTCCATAGGCCTACATCATGAGGCAAACCGGTGAGCATGTGGCTCTATTAGTATAGGAGATACCTGAAAACATATCACACTTTTCATCATAGTGCTTTTACCAATGCATAAAATGCATGGAGAAGTCATTTCGAATGACTGGTCCTCAGTGTTGTGAGAACGATGACTGGTTAAAATTTTTGGTGGTTTCTTGTTCAGTCCATAGGCCTACATCATGTGGCAAACCGGTGAGCATGTGGCTCTATTAGTATAGGAGATACCTGAAAACATATCACACTTTTCATCATAGTGCTTTTACCAATGCATAAAATGCATGGAGAAGTCATTTCGAATGACTGGTCCTCAGTGTTGTGAGAACGATGACTGGTTAAAATTTTTGGTGGTTTCTTGTTCAGTCCATAGGCCTACAGCATGTGGCAAACCGGTGAGCATGTGGCTCTATTAGTATAGGAGATACCTGAAAACATATCACACTTTTCATCATAGTGCTTTTACCAATGCATAAAATCCATGGAGAAGTCATTTCGAATGACTGGTCCTCAGTGTTGTGAGAACGATGACTGGTTAAAATTTTTGGTGGTTTCTTGTTCAGTCCATAGGCCTACAGCATGTGGCAAACCGGTGAGCATGTGGCTCTATTAGTATAGGAGATACCTGAAAACATATCACACTTTTCATCATAGTGCTTTTACCAATGCATAAAATGCATGGAGAAGTCATTTCGAATGACTGGTCCTCAGTGTTGTGAGAACGATGACTGGTTAAAATTTTTGGTGGTTTCTTGTTCAGTCCATAGGCCTACATCATGTGGCAAACCGGTGAGCATGTGGCTCTATTAGTATAGGAGATACCTGAAAACATATCACACTTTTCATCATAGTGCTTTTACCAATGCATAAAATGCATGGAGAAGTCATTTCGAATGACTGGTCCTCAGTGTTGTGAGAACGATGAGTGGTTAAAATTTTTGGTGGCTTCTTGTTCAGTCCATAGGCCTACATCATGTGGCAAACCGGTGAGCATGTGGCTCTATTAGTATAGGAGATACCTGAAAACATATCACACTTTTCATCATAGTGCTTTTACCAATGCATAAAATGCATGGAGAAGTCATTTCGAATGACTGGTCCTCAGTGTTGTGAGAACGATGACTGGTTAAAATTTTTGGTGGTTTCTTGTTCAGTCCATAGGCCTACATCATGTGGCAAACCGGTGAGCATGTGGCTCTATTAGTATAGGAGATACCTGAAAACATATCACACTTTTCATCATAGTGCTTTTACCAATGCATAAAATGCATGGAGAAGTCATTTCGAATGACTGGTCCTCAGTGTTGTGAGAACGATGACTGGTTAAAATTTTTGGTGGCTTCTTGTTCAGTCCATAGGCCTACATCATGTGGCAAACCGGTGAGCATGTGGCTCTATTAGTATAGGAGATACCTGAAAACATATCACACTTTTCATCATAGTGCTTTTACCAATGCATAAAATGCATGGAGAAGTCATTTCGAATGACTGGTCCTCAGTGTTGTGAGAACGATGACTGGTTAAAATTTTTGGTGGTTTCTTGTTCAGTCCATAGGCCTACAGCATGTGGCAAACCGGTGAGCATGTGGCTCTATTAGTATAGGAGATACCTGAAAACATATCACACTTTTCATCATAGTGCTTTTACCAATGCATAAAATCCATGGAGAAGTCATTTCGAATGACTGGTCCTCAGTGTTGTGAGAACGATGACTGGTTAAAATTTTTGGTGGTTTCTTGTTCAGTCCATAGGCCTACAGCATGTGGCAAACCGGTGAGCATGTGGCTCTATTAGTATAGGAGATACCTGAAAACATATCACACTTTTCATCATAGTGCTTTTACCAATGCATAAAATGCATGGAGAAGTCATTTCGAATGACTGGTCCTCAGTGTTGTGAGAACGATGACTGGTTAAAATTTTTGGTGGTTTCTTGTTCAGTCCATAGGCCTACAGCATGTGGCAAACCGGTGAGCATGTGGCTCTATTAGTATAGGAGATACCTGAAAACATATCACACTTTTCATCATAGTGCTTTTACCAATGCATAAAATGCATGGAGAAGTCATTTCGAATGACTGGTCCTCAGTGTTGTGAGAACGATGACTGGTTAAAATTTTTGGTGGTTTCTTGTTCAGTCCATAGGCCTACATCATGTGGCAAACCGGTGAGCATGTGGCTCTATCAGTATAGGAGATACCTGAAAACATATCACACTTTTCATCATAGTGCTTTTACCAATGCATAAAATGCATGGAGAAGTCATTTCGAATGACTGGTCCTCAGTGTTGTGAGAACGATGACTGGTTAAAATTTTTGGTGGTTTCTTGTTCAGTCCATAGGCCTACATCATGTGGCAAGCCGGTGAGCATGTGGCTCTATTAGTATAGGAGATAACTGAAAACATATCACACTTTTCATCATAGTGCTTTTACCAATGCATAAAATGCATGGAGAAGTCATTTCGAATGACTGGTCCTCAGTGTTGTGAGAACGATGACTGGTTAAAATTTTTGGTGGTTTCTTGTTCAGTCCATAGGCCTACATCATGAGGCAAACCGGTGAGCATGTGGCTCTATTAGTATAGGAGATACCTGAAAACATATCACACTTTTCATCATAGTGCTTTTACCAATGCATAAAATGCATGGAGAAGTCATTTCGAATGACTGGTCCTCAGTGTTGTGAGAACGATGACTGGTTAAAATTTTTGGTGGTTTCTTGTTCAGTCCATAGGCCTACATCATGTGGCAAACCGGTGAGCATGTGGCTCTATTAGTATAGGAGATACCTGAAAACATATCACACTTTTCATCATAGTGCTTTTACCAATGCATAAAATGCATGGAGAAGTCATTTCGAATGACTGGTCCTCAGTGTTGTGAGAACGATGACTGGTTAAAATTTTTGGTGGTTTCTTGTTCAGTCCATAGGCCTACAGCATGTGGCAAACCGGTGAGCATGTGGCTCTATTAGTATAGGAGATACCTGAAAACATATCACACTTTTCATCATAGTGCTTTTACCAATGCATAAAATCCATGGAGAAGTCATTTCGAATGACTGGTCCTCAGTGTTGTGAGAACGATGACTGGTTAAAATTTTTGGTGGTTTCTTGTTCAGTCCATAGGCCTACAGCATGTGGCAAACCGGTGAGCATGTGGCTCTATTAGTATAGGAGATACCTGAAAACATATCACACTTTTCATCATAGTGCTTTTACCAATGCATAAAATGCATGGAGAAGTCATTTCGAATGACTGGTCCTCAGTGTTGTGAGAACGATGACTGGTTAAAATTTTTGGTGGTTTCTTGTTCAGTCCATAGGCCTACATCATGTGGCAAACCGGTGAGCATGTGGCTCTATTAGTATAGGAGATACCTGAAAACATATCACACTTTTCATCATAGTGCTTTTACCAATGCATAAAATGCATGGAGAAGTCATTTCGAATGACTGGTCCTCAGTGTTGTGAGAACGATGAGTGGTTAAAATTTTTGGTGGCTTCTTGTTCAGTCCATAGGCCTACATCATGTGGCAAACCGGTGAGCATGTGGCTCTATTAGTATAGGAGATACCTGAAAACATATCACACTTTTCATCATAGTGCTTTTACCAATGCATAAAATGCATGGAGAAGTCATTTCGAATGACTGGTCCTCAGTGTTGTGAGAACGATGACTGGTTAAAATTTTTGGTGGTTTCTTGTTCAGTCCATAGGCCTACATCATGTGGCAAACCGGTGAGCATGTGGCTCTATTAGTATAGGAGATACCTGAAAACATATCACACTTTTCATCATAGTGCTTTTACCAATGCATAAAATGCATGGAGAAGTCATTTCGAATGACTGGTCCTCAGTGTTGTGAGAACGATGACTGGTTAAAATTTTTGGTGGTTTCTTGTTCAGTCCATAGGCCTACATCATGTGGCAAACCGGTGAGCATGTGGCTCTATTAGTATAGGAGATACCTGAAAACATATCACACTTTTCATCATAGTGCTTTTACCAATGCATAAAATGCATGGAGAAGTCATTTCGAATGACTGGTCCTCAGTGTTGTGAGAACGATGACTGGTTAAAATTTTTGGTGGTTTCTTGTTCAGTCCATAGGCCTACATCATGTGGCAAACCGGTGAGCATGTGGCTCTATTAGTATAGGAGATACTTGAAAACATATCACACTTTTCATCATAGTGCTTTTACCAATGCATAAAATGCATGGAGAAGTCATTTCGAATGACTGGTCCTCAGTGTTGTGAGAACGATGACTGGTTAAACTTTTTGGTGGTTTTTTGTTCAGTCCATAGGCCTACATCATGTGGCAAACCGGTGAGCATGTGGCTCTATTAGTATAGGAGATACCTGAAAACATATCACACTTTTCATCATAGTGCTTTTACCAATGCATAAAATGCATGGAGAAGTCATTTCGAATGACTGGTCCTCAGTGTTGTGAGAACGATGACTGGTTAAAATTTTTGGTGGTTTCTTGTTCAGTCCATAGGCCTACATCATGTGGCAAACCGGTGAGCATGTGGCTCTATTAGTATAGGAGATACCTGAAAACATATCACACTTTTCATCATAGTGCTTTTACCAATGCATAAAATGCATGGAGAAGTCATTTCGAATGACTGGTCCTCAGTGTTGTGAGAACGATGACTGGTTAAAATTTTTGGTGGTTTCTTGTTCAGTCCATAGGCCTACATCATGTGGCAAACCGGTGAGCATGTGGCTCTATTAGTATAGGAGATAACTGAAAACATATCACACTTTTCATCATAGTGCTTTTACCAATGCATAAAATGCATGGAGAAGTCATTTCGAATGACTGGTCCTCAGTGTTGTGAGAACGATGACTGGTTAAAATTTTTGGTGGTTTCTTGTTCAGTCCATAGGCCTACATCATGAGGCAAACCGGTGAGCATGTGGCTCTATTAGTATAGGAGATACCTGAAAACATATCACACTTTTCATCATAGTGCTTTTACCAATGCATAAAATGCATGGAGAAGTCATTTCGAATGACTGGTCCTCAGTGTTGTGAGAACGATGACTGGTTAAAATTTTTGGTGGTTTCTTGTTCAGTCCATAGGCCTACATCATGTGGCAAACCGGTGAGCATGTGGCTCTATTAGTATAGGAGATACCTGAAAACATATCACACTTTTCATCATAGTGCTTTTACCAATGCATAAAATGCATGGAGAAGTCATTTCGAATGACTGGTCCTCAGTGTTGTGAGAACGATGACTGGTTAAAATTTTTGGTGGTTTCTTGTTCAGTCCATAGGCCTACATCATGAGGCAAACCGGTGAGCATGTGGCTCTATTAGTATAGGAGATACCTGAAAACATATCACACTTTTCATCATAGTGCTTTTACCAATGCATAAAATGCATGGAGAAGTCATTTCGAATGACTGGTCCTCAGTGTTGTGAGAACGATGACTGGTTAAAATTTTTGGTGGTTTCTTGTTCAGTCCATAGGCCTACATCATGTGGCAAACCGGTGAGCATGTGGCTCTATTAGTATAGGAGATACCTGAAAACATATCACACTTTTCATCATAGTGCTTTTACCAATGCATAAAATGCATGGAGAAGTCATTTCGAATGACTGGTCCTCAGTGTTGTGAGAACGATGACTGGTTAAAATTTTTGGTGGTTTCTTGTTCAGTCCATAGGCCTACAGCATGTGGCAAACCGGTGAGCATGTGGCTCTATTAGTATAGGAGATACCTGAAAACATATCACACTTTTCATCATAGTGCTTTTACCAATGCATAAAATCCATGGAGAAGTCATTTCGAATGACTGGTCCTCAGTGTTGTGAGAACGATGACTGGTTAAAATTTTTGGTGGTTTCTTGTTCAGTCCATAGGCCTACAGCATGTGGCAAACCGGTGAGCATGTGGCTCTATTAGTATAGGAGATACCTGAAAACATATCACACTTTTCATCATAGTGCTTTTACCAATGCATAAAATGCATGGAGAAGTCATTTCGAATGACTGGTCCTCAGTGTTGTGAGAACGATGACTGGTTAAAATTTTTGGTGGTTTCTTGTTCAGTCCATAGGCCTACATCATGTGGCAAACCGGTGAGCATGTGGCTCTATTAGTATAGGAGATACCTGAAAACATATCACACTTTTCATCATAGTGCTTTTACCAATGCATAAAATGCATGGAGAAGTCATTTCGAATGACTGGTCCTCAGTGTTGTGAGAACGATGACTGGTTAAAATTTTTGGTGGCTTCTTGTTCAGTCCATAGGCCTACATCATGTGGCAAACCGGTGAGCATGTGGCTCTATTAGTATAGGAGATACCTGAAAACATATCACACTTTTCATCATAGTGCTTTTACCAATGCATAAAATGCATGGAGAAGTCATTTCGAATGACTGGTCCTCAGTGTTGTGAGAACGATGACTGGTTAAAATTTTTGGTGGTTTCTTGTTCAGTCCATAGGCCTACATCATGTGGCAAACCGGTGAGCATGTGGCTCTATTAGTATAGGAGATACCTGAAAACATATCACACTTTTCATCATAGTGCTTTTACCAATGCATAAAATGCATGGAGAAGTCATTTCGAATGACTGGTCCTCAGTGTTGTGAGAACGATGACTGGTTAAAATTTTTGGTGGTTTCTTGTTCAGTCCATAGGCCTACAGCATGTGGCAAACCAGTGAGCATGTGGCTCTATTAGTATAGGAGATACCTGAAAACATATCACACTTTTCATCATAGTGCTTTTACCAATGCATAAAATGCATGGAGAAGTCATTTCGAATGACTGGTCCTCAGTGTTGTGAGAACGATGACTGGTTAAAATTTTTGGTGGTTTCTTGTTCAGTCCATAGGCCTACAGCATGTGGCAAACCGGTGAGCATGTGGCTCTATTAGTATAGGAGATACCTGAAAACATATCACACTTTTCATCATAGTGCTTTTACCAATGCATAAAATGCATGGAGAAGTCATTTCGAATGACTGGTCCTCAGTGTTGTGAGAACGATGACTGGTTAAAATTTTTGGTGGTTTCTTGTTCAGTCCATAGGCCTACAGCATGTGGCAAACCGGTGAGCATGTGGCTCTATTAGTATAGGAGATACCTGAAAACATATCACACTTTTCATCATAGTGCTTTTACCAATGCATAAAATGCATGGAGAAGTCATTTCGAATGACTGGTCCTCAGTGTTGTGAGAACGATGACTGGTTAAAATTTTTGGTGGTTTCTTGTTCAGTCCATAGGCCTACAGCATGTGGCAAACAGGTGAGCATGTGGCTCTATTAGTATAGGAGATACCTGAAAACATATCACACTTTTCATCATAGTGCTTTTACCAATGCATAAAATGCATGGAGAAGTCATTTCGTATGACTGGTCCTCAGTGTTGTGAGAACGATGACTGGTTAAAATTTTTGGTGGTTTCTTGTTCAGTCCATAGGCCTACAGCATGTGGCAAACCAGTGAGCATGTGGCTCTATTAGTATAGGAGATACCTGAAAACATATCACACTTTTCATCATAGTGCTTTTACCAATGCATAAAATGCATGGAGAAGTCATTTCGAATGACTGGTCCTCAGTGTTGTGAGAACGATGACTGGTTAAAATTTTTGGTGGTTTCTTGTTCAGTCCATAGGCCTACAGCATGTGGCAAACCGGTGAGCATGTGGCTCTATTAGTATAGGAGATACCTGAAAACATATCACACTTTTCATCATAGTGCTTTTACCAATGCATAAAATGCATGGAGAAGTCATTTCGAATGACTGGTCCTCAGTGTTGTGAGAACGATGACTGGTTAAAATTTTTGGTGGCTTCTTGTTCAGTCCATAGGCCTACATCATGTGGCAAACCGGTGAGCATGTGGCTCTATTAGTATAGGAGATACCTGAAAACATATCACACTTTTCATCATAGTGCTTTTACCAATGCATAAAATGCATGGAGAAGTCATTTCGAATGACTGGTCCTCAGTGTTGTGAGAACGATGACTGGTTAAAATTTTTGGTGGTTTCTTGTTCAGTCCATAGGCCTACATCATGTGGCAAACCGGTGAGCATGTGGCTCTATTAGTATAGGAGATACCTGAAAACATATCACACTTTTCATCATAGTGCTTTTACCAATGCATAAAATGCATGGAGAAGTCATTTCGAATGACTGGTCCTCAGTGTTGTGAGAACGATGACTGGTTAAAATTTTTGGTGGTTTCTTGTTCAGTCCATAGGCCTACAGCATGTGGCAAACCAGTGAGCATGTGGCTCTATTAGTATAGGAGATACCTGAAAACATATCACACTTTTCATCATAGTGCTTTTACCAATGCATAAAATGCATGGAGAAGTCATTTCGAATGACTGGTCCTCAGTGTTGTGAGAACGATGACTGGTTAAAATTTTTGGTGGTTTCTTGTTCAGTCCATAGGCCTACAGCATGTGGCAAACCGGTGAGCATGTGGCTCTATTAGTATAGGAGATACCTGAAAACATATCACACTTTTCATCATAGTGCTTTTACCAATGCATAAAATGCATGGAGAAGTCATTTCGAATGACTGGTCCTCAGTGTTGTGAGAACGATGACTGGTTAAAATTTTTGGTGGTTTCTTGTTCAGTCCATAGGCCTACAGCATGTGGCAAACCGGTGAGCATGTGGCTCTATTAGTATAGGAGATACCTGAAAACATATCACACTTTTCATCATAGTGCTTTTACCAATGCATAAAATGCATGGAGAAGTCATTTCGAATGACTGGTCCTCAGTGTTGTGAGAACGATGACTGGTTAAAATTTTTGGTGGTTTCTTGTTCAGTCCATAGGCCTACAGCATGTGGCAAACAGGTGAGCATGTGGCTCTATTAGTATAGGAGATACCTGAAAACATATCACACTTTTCATCATAGTGCTTTTACCAATGCATAAAATGCATGGAGAAGTCATTTCGTATGACTGGTCCTCAGTGTTGTGAGAACGATGACTGGTTAAAATTTTTGGTGGTTTCTTGTTCAGTCCATAGGCCTACAGCATGTGGCAAACCAGTGAGCATGTGGCTCTATTAGTATAGGAGATACCTGAAAACATATCACACTTTTCATCATAGTGCTTTTACCAATGCATAAAATGCATGGAGAAGTCATTTCGAATGACTGGTCCTCAGTGTTGTGAGAACGATGACTGGTTAAAATTTTTGGTGGTTTCTTGTTCAGTCCATAGGCCTACAGCATGTGGCAAACCGGTGAGCATGTGGCTCTATTAGTATAGGAGATACCTGAAAACATATCACACTTTTCATCATAGTGCTTTTACCAATGCATAAAATGCATGGAGAAGTCATTTCGAATGACTGGTCCTCAGTGTTGTGAGAACGATGACTGGTTAAAATTTTTGGTGGTTTCTTGTTCAGTCCATAGGCCTACATCATGTGGCAAACCGGTGAGCATGTGGCTCTATTAGTATAGGAGATACCTGAAAACATATCACACTTTTCATCATAGTGCTTTTACCAATGCATAAAATGCATGGAGAAGTCATTTCGAATGACTGGTCCTCAGTGTTGTGAGAACGATGACTGGTTAAAATTTTTGGTGGTTTCTTGTTCAGTCCATAGGCCTACAGCATGTGGCAAACCAGTGAGCATGTGGCTCTATTAGTATAGGAGATACCTGAAAACATATCACACTTTTCATCATAGTGCTTTTACCAATGCATAAAATGCATGGAGAAGTCATTTCGAATGACTGGTCCTCAGTGTTGTGAGAACGATGACTGGTTAAAATTTTTGGTGGTTTCTTGTTCAGTCCATAGGCCTACAGCATGTGGCAAACCGGTGAGCATGTGGCTCTATTAGTATAGGAGATACCTGAAAACATATCACACTTTTCATCATAGTGCTTTTACCAATGCATAAAATGCATGGAGAAGTCATTTCGAATGACTGGTCCTCAGTGTTGTGAGAACGATGACTGGTTAAAATTTTTGGTGGTTTCTTGTTCAGTCCATAGGCCTACAGCATGTGGCAAACCGGTGAGCATGTGGCTCTATTAGTATAGGAGATACCTGAAAACATATCACACTTTTCATCATAGTGCTTTTACCAATGCATAAAATGCATGGAGAAGTCATTTCGAATGACTGGTCCTCAGTGTTGTGAGAACGATGACTGGTTAAAATTTTTGGTGGTTTCTTGTTCAGTCCATAGGCCTACAGCATGTGGCAAACAGGTGAGCATGTGGCTCTATTAGTATAGGAGATACCTGAAAACATATCACACTTTTCATCATAGTGCTTTTACCAATGCATAAAATGCATGGAGAAGTCATTTCGTATGACTGGTCCTCAGTGTTGTGAGAACGATGACTGGTTAAAATTTTTGGTGGTTTCTTGTTCAGTCCATAGGCCTACAGCATGTGGCAAACCAGTGAGCATGTGGCTCTATTAGTATAGGAGATACCTGAAAACATATCACACTTTTCATCATAGTGCTTTTACCAATGCATAAAATGCATGGAGAAGTCATTTCGAATGACTGGTCCTCAGTGTTGTGAGAACGATGACTGGTTAAAATTTTTGGTGGTTTCTTGTTCAGTCCATAGGCCTACAGCATGTGGCAAACCGGTGAGCATGTGGCTCTATTAGTATAGGAGATACCTGAAAACATATCACACTTTTCATCATAGTGCTTTTACCAATGCATAAAATGCATGGAGAAGTCATTTCGAATGACTGGTCCTCAGTGTTGTGAGAACGATGACTGGTTAAAATTTTTGGTGGCTTCTTGTTCAGTCCATAGGCCTACATCATGTGGCAAACCGGTGAGCATGTGGCTCTATTAGTATAGGAGATACCTGAAAACATATCACACTTTTCATCATAGTGCTTTTACCAATGCATAAAATGCATGGAGAAGTCATTTCGAATGACTGGTCCTCAGTGTTGTGAGAACGATGACTGGTTAAAATTTTTGGTGGTTTCTTGTTCAGTCCATAGGCCTACATCATGTGGCAAACCGGTGAGCATGTGGCTCTATTAGTATAGGAGATACCTGAAAACATATCACACTTTTCATCATAGTGCTTTTACCAATGCATAAAATGCATGGAGAAGTCATTTCGAATGACTGGTCCTCAGTGTTGTGAGAACGATGACTGGTTAAAATTTTTGGTGGTTTCTTGTTCAGTCCATAGGCCTACAGCATGTGGCAAACCAGTGAGCATGTGGCTCTATTAGTATAGGAGATACCTGAAAACATATCACACTTTTCATCATAGTGCTTTTACCAATGCATAAAATGCATGGAGAAGTCATTTCGAATGACTGGTCCTCAGTGTTGTGAGAACGATGACTGGTTAAAATTTTTGGTGGTTTCTTGTTCAGTCCATAGGCCTACAGCATGTGGCAAACCGGTGAGCATGTGGCTCTATTAGTATAGGAGATACCTGAAAACATATCACACTTTTCATCATAGTGCTTTTACCAATGCATAAAATGCATGGAGAAGTCATTTCGAATGACTGGTCCTCAGTGTTGTGAGAACGATGACTGGTTAAAATTTTTGGTGGTTTCTTGTTCAGTCCATAGGCCTACAGCATGTGGCAAACCGGTGAGCATGTGGCTCTATTAGTATAGGAGATACCTGAAAACATATCACACTTTTCATCATAGTGCTTTTACCAATGCATAAAATGCATGGAGAAGTCATTTCGAATGACTGGTCCTCAGTGTTGTGAGAACGATGACTGGTTAAAATTTTTGGTGGTTTCTTGTTCAGTCCATAGGCCTACAGCATGTGGCAAACAGGTGAGCATGTGGCTCTATTAGTATAGGAGATACCTGAAAACATATCACACTTTTCATCATAGTGCTTTTACCAATGCATAAAATGCATGGAGAAGTCATTTCGTATGACTGGTCCTCAGTGTTGTGAGAACGATGACTGGTTAAAATTTTTGGTGGTTTCTTGTTCAGTCCATAGGCCTACAGCATGTGGCAAACCAGTGAGCATGTGGCTCTATTAGTATAGGAGATACCTGAAAACATATCACACTTTTCATCATAGTGCTTTTACCAATGCATAAAATGCATGGAGAAGTCATTTCGAATGACTGGTCCTCAGTGTTGTGAGAACGATGACTGGTTAAAATTTTTGGTGGTTTCTTGTTCAGTCCATAGGCCTACAGCATGTGGCAAACCGGTGAGCATGTGGCTCTATTAGTATAGGAGATACCTGAAAACATATCACACTTTTCATCATAGTGCTTTTACCAATGCATAAAATGCATGGAGAAGTCATTTCGAATGACTGGTCCTCAGTGTTGTGAGAACGATGACTGGTTAAAATTTTTGGTGGTTTCTTGTTCAGTCCATAGGCCTACAGCATGTGGCAAACCGGTGAGCATGTGGCTCTATTAGTATAGGAGATACCTGAAAACATATCACACTTTTCATCATAGTGCTTTTACCAATGCATAAAATGCATGGAGAAGTCATTTCGAATGACTGGTCTTCAGTGTTGTGAGAACGATGACTGGTTAAAATTTTTGGTGGTTTCTTGTTCAGTCCATAGGCCTACAGCATGTGGCAAACCGGTGAGCATGTGGCTCTATTAGTATAGGAGATACCTGAAAACATATCACACTTTTCATCATAGTGCTTTTACCAATGCATAAAATGCATGGAGAAGTCATTTCGAATGACTGGTCCTCAGTGTTGTGAGAACGATGACTGGTTAAAATTTTTGGTGGTTTCTTGTTCAGTCCATAGGCCTACAGCATGTGGCAAACCGGTGAGCATGTGGCTCTATTAGTATAGGAGATACCTGAAAACATATCACACTTTTCATCATAGTGCTTTTACCAATGCATAAAATGCATGGAGAAGTCATTTCGAATGACTGGTCCTCAGTGTTGTGAGAACGATGACTGGTTAAAATTTTTGGTGGTTTCTTGTTCAGTCCATAGGCCTACAGCATGTGGCAAACCGGTGAGCATGTGGCTCTATTAGTATAGGAGATACCTGAAAACATATCACACTTTTCATCATAGTGCTTTTACCAATGCATAAAATGCATGGAGAAGTCATTTCGAATGACTGGTCCTCAGTGTTGTGAGAACGATGACTGGTTAAAATTTTTGGTGGTTTCTTGTTCAGTCCATAGGCCTACAGCATGTGGCAAACCGGTGAGCATGTGGCTCTATTAGTATAGGAGATACCTGAAAACATATCACACTTTTCATCATAGTGCTTTTACCAATGCATAAAATGCATGGAGAAGTCATTTCGAATGACTGGTCCTCAGTGTTGTGAGAACGATGACTGGTTAAAATTTTTGGTGGTTTCTTGTTCAGTCCATAGGCCTACAGCATGTGGCAAACCGGTGAGCATGTGGCTCTATTAGTATAGGAGATACCTGTAAACATATCACACTTTTCATCATAGTGCTTTTACCAATGCATAAAATGCATGGAGAAGTCATTTCGAATGACTGGTCCTCAGTGTTGTGAGAACAATGACTGGTTAAAAGTTTTGGTGGTTTCTTGTTCAGTCCATAGGCCTACAGCATGTGGCAAACCGGTGAGCATGTGGCTCTATTAGTATAGGAGATACCTGAAAACATATCACACTTTTCATCATAGTGCTTTTACCAATGCATAAAATGCATGGAGAAGTCATTTCGAATGACTGGTCCTCAGTGTTGTGAGAACGATGACTGGTTAAAATTTTTGGTGGTTTCTTGTTCAGTCCATAGGCCTACAGCATGTGGCAAACCGGTGAGCATGTGGCTCTATTAGTATAGGAGATACCTGAAAACATATCACACTTTTCATCATAGTGCTTTTACCAATGCATAAAATGCATGGAGAAGTCATTTCGAATGACTGGTCCTCAGTGCTGTGAGAACGATGACTGGTTAAAATTTTTGGTGGTTTCTTGTTCAGTCCATAGGCCTACAGCATGTGGCAAACCGGTGAGCATGTGGCTCTATTAGTATAGGAGATACCTGAAAACATATCACACTTTTCATCATAGTGCTTTTACCAATGCATAAAATGCATGGAGAAGTCATTTCGAATGACTGGTCCTCAGTGTTGTGAGAACAATGACTGGTTAAAATTTTTGGTGGTTTCTTGTTCAGTCCATAGGCCTACAGCATGTGGCAAACCGGTGAGCATGTGGCTCTATTAGTATAGGAGATACCTGAAAACATATCACACTTTTCATCATAGTGCTTTTACCAATGCATAAAATGCATGGAGAAGTCATTTCGAATGACTGGTCCTCAGTGTTGTGAGAACGATGACTGGTTAAAATTTTTGGTGGTTTCTTGTTCAGTCCATAGGCCTACAGCATGTGGCAAACCGGTGAGCATGTGGCTCTTTTAGTATAGGAGATACCTGAAAACATATCACACTTTTCATCATAGTGCTTTTACCAATGCATAAAATGCATGGAGAAGTCATTTCGAATGACTGGTCCTCAGTGTTGTGAGAACGATGACTGGTTAAAATTTTTGGTGGTTTCTTGTTCAGTCCATAGGCCTACAGCATGTGGCAAACCGGTGAGCATGTGGCTCTATTAGTATAGGAGATACCTGAAAACATATCACACTTTTCATCATAGTGCTTTTACCAATGCATAACATGCATGGAGAAGTCATTTCGAATGACTGGTCCTCAGTGTTGTGAGAATGATGACTGGTTAAAATTTTTGGTGGTTTCTTGTTCAGTCCATAGGCCTACAGCATGTGGCAAACCGGTGAGCATGTGGCTCTATTAGTATAGGAGATACCTGAAAACATATCACACTTTTCATCATAGTGCTTTTACCAATGCATAAAATGCATGGAGAAGTCATTTCGAATGACTGGTCCTCAGTGTTGTGAGAACGATGACTGGTTAAAATTTTTGGTGGTTTCTTGTTCAGTCCATAGGCCTACAGCATGTGGCAAATTGGTGAGCATGTGGCTCTATTAGTATAGGAGATACCTGAAAACGTATCACACTTTTCATCATAGTGCTTTTACCAATGCATAACATGCATGGAGAAGTCATTTCGAATGACTGGTCCTCAGTGTTGTGAGAATGATGACTGGTTAAAATTTTTGGTGGTTTCTTGTTCAGTCCATAGGCCTACAGCATGTGGCAAACCGGTGAGCATGTGGCTCTATTAGTATAGGAGATACCTGAAAACATATCACACTTTTCATCATAGTGCTTTTACCAATGCATAAAATGCATGGAGAAGTCATTTCGAATGACTGGTCCTCAGTGTTGTGAGAACGATGACTGGTTAAAATTTTTGGTGGTTTCTTGTTCAGTCCATAGGCCTACAGCATGTGGCAAACCAGTGAGCATGTGGCTCTATTAGTATAGGAGATACCTGAAAACATATCACACTTTTCATCATAGTGCTTTTACCAATGCATAAAATGCATGGAGAAGTCATTTCGAATGACTGGTCCTCAGTGTTGTGAGAACGATGACTGGTTAAAATTTTTGGTGGTTTCTTGTTCAGTCCATAGGCCTACAGCATGTGGCAAACCGGTGAGCATGTGGCTCTATTAGTATAGGAGATACCTGAAAACATATCACACTTTTCATCATAGTGCTTTTACCAATGCATAAAATGCATGGAGAAGTCATTTCGAATGACTGGTCCTCAGTGTTGTGAGAACGATGACTGGTTAAAATTTTTGGTGGTTTCTTGTTCAGTCCATAGGCCTACAGCATGTGGCAAACCGGTGAGCATGTGGCTCTATTAGTATAGGAGATACCTGAAAACATATCACACTTTACATCATAGTGCTTTTACCAATGCATAAAATGCATGGAGAAGTCATTTCGAATGACTGGTCTTCAGTGTTGTGAGAACGATGACTGGTTAAAATTTTTGGTGGTTTCTTGTTCAGTCCATAGGCCTACAGCATGTGGCAAACCGGTGAGCATGTGGCTCTATTAGTATAGGAGATACCTGAAAACATATCACACTTTTCATCATAGTGCTTTTACCAATGCATAAAATGCATGGAGAAGTCATTTCGAATGACTGGTCCTCAGTGTTGTGAGAACGATGACTGGTTAAAATTTTTGGTGGTTTCTTGTTCAGTCCATAGGCCTACAGCATGTGGCAAACCGGTGAGCATGTGGCTCTATTAGTATAGGAGATACCTGAAAACATATCACACTTTTCATCATAGTGCTTTTACCAATGCATAAAATGCATGGAGAAGTCATTTCGAATGACTGGTCCTCAGTGTTGTGAGAACGATGACTGGTTAAAATTTTTGGTGGTTTCTTGTTCAGTCCATAGGCCTACAGCATGTGGCAAACCGGTGAGCATGTGGCTCTATTAGTATAGGAGATACCTGAAAACATATCACACTTTTCATCATAGTGCTTTTACCAATGCATAAAATGCATGGAGAAGTCATTTCGAATGACTGGTCCTCAGTGTTGTGAGAACGATGACTGGTTAAAATTTTTGGTGGTTTCTTGTTCAGTCCATAGGCCTACAGCATGTGGCAAACCGGTGAGCATGTGGCTCTATTAGTATAGGAGATACCTGAAAACATATCACACTTTTCATCATAGTGCTTTTACCAATGCATAAAATGCATGGAGAAGTCATTTCGAATGACTGGTCCTCAGTGTTGTGAGAACGATGACTGGTTAAAATTTTTGGTGGTTTCTTGTTCAGTCCATAGGCCTACAGCATGTGGCAAACCGGTGAGCATGTGGCTCTATTAGTATAGGAGATACCTGTAAACATATCACACTTTTCATCATAGTGCTTTTACCAATGCATAAAATGCATGGAGAAGTCATTTCGAATGACTGGTCCTCAGTGTTGTGAGAACAATGACTGGTTAAAAGTTTTGGTGGTTTCTTGTTCAGTCCATAGGCCTACAGCATGTGGCAAACCGGTGAGCATGTGGCTCTATTAGTATAGGAGATACCTGAAAACATATCACACTTTTCATCATAGTGCTTTTACCAATGCATAAAATGCATGGAGAAGTCATTTCGAATGACTGGTCCTCAGTGTTGTGAGAACGATGACTGGTTAAAATTTTTGGTGGTTTCTTGTTCAGTCCATAGGCCTACAGCATGTGGCAAACCGGTGAGCATGTGGCTCTATTAGTATAGGAGATACCTGAAAACATATCACACTTTTCATCATAGTGCTTTTACCAATGCATAAAATGCATGGAGAAGTCATTTCGAATGACTGGTCCTCAGTGTTGTGAGAACGATGACTGGTTAAAATTTTTGGTGGTTTCTTGTTCAGTCCATAGGCCTACAGCATGTGGCAAACCGGTGAGCATGTGGCTCTATTAGTATAGGAGATACCTGAAAACATATCACACTTTTCATCATAGTGCTTTTACCAATGCATAAAATGCATGGAGAAGTCATTTCGAATGACTGGTCCTCAGTGTTGTGAGAACGATGACTGGTTAAAATTTTTGGTGGTTTCTTGTTCAGTCCATAGGCCTACAGCATGTGGCAAACAGGTGAGCATGTGGCTCTATTAGTATAGGAGATACCTGAAAACATATCACACTTTTCATCATAGTGCTTTTACCAATGCATAAAATGCATGGAGAAGTCATTTCGAATGACTGGTCCTCAGTGTTGTGAGAACGATGACTGGTTAAAATTTTTGGTGGTTTCTTGTTCAGTCCATAGGCCTACAGCATGTGGCAAACCAGTGAGCATGTGGCTCTATTAGTATAGGAGATACCTGAAAACATATCACACTTTTCATCATAGTGCTTTTACCAATGCATAAAATGCATGGAGAAGTCATTTCAAATGACTGGTCCTCAGTGTTGTGAGAACGATGACTGGTTAAAATTTTTGGTGGTTTCTTGTTCAGTCCATAGGCCTACAGCATGTGGCAAACCGGTGAGCATGTGGCTCTATTAGTATAGGAGATACCTGAAAACATATCACACTTTTCATCATAGTGCTTTTACCAATGCATAAAATGCATGGAGAAGTCATTTCGAATGACTGGTCCTCAGTGTTGTGAGAACGATGACTGGTTAAAATTTTTGGTGGTTTCTTGTTCAGTCCATAGGCCTACAGCATGTGGCAAACCGGTGAGCATGTGGCTCTATTAGTATAGGAGATACCTGAAAACATATCACACTTTTCATCATAGTGCTTTTACCAATGCATAAAATGCATGGAGAAGTCATTTCGAATGACTGGTCCTCAGTGTTGTGAGAACGATGACTGGTTAAAATTTTGGTGGTTTCTTGTTCAGTCCATAGGCCTACAGCATGTGGCAAACCGGTGAGCATGTGGCTCTATTAGTATAGGAGATACCTGAAAACATATCACACTTTTCATCATAGTGCTTTTACCAATGCATAAAATGCATGGAGAAGTCAATTCGAATGACTGGTCCTCAGTGTTGTGAGAACGATGACTGGTTAAAATTTTTGGTGGTTTCTTGTTCAGTCCATAGGCCTACAGCATGTGGCAAACCGGTGAGCATGTGGCTCTATTAGTATAGGAGATACCTGAAAACATATCACACTTTTCATCATAGTGCTTTTACCAATGCATAAAATGCATGTAGAAGTCATTTCGAATGACTGGTCCTCAGTGTTGTGAGAACGATGACTGGTTAAAATTTTTGGTGGTTTCTTGTTCAGTCCATAGGCCTACAGCATGTGGCAAACCGGTGAGCATGTGGCTCTATTAGTATAGGAGATACCTGTAAACATATCACACTTTTCATCATAGTGCTTTTACCAATGCATAAAATGCATGGAGAAGTCATTTCGAATGACTGGTCCTCAGTGTTGTGAGAACGATGACTGGTTAAAATTTTTGGTGGTTTCTTGTTCAGTCCATAGGCCTACAGCATGTGGCAAACCGGTGAGCATGTGGCTCTATTAGTATAGGAGATACCTGAAAAGATATCACACTTTTCATCATAGTGCTTTTACCAATGCATAAAATGCATGGAGAAGTCATTTCGAATGACTGGTCCTCAGTGTTGTGAGAACGATGACTGGTTAAAATTTTTGGTGGTTTCTTGTTCAGTCCATAGGCCTACAGCATGTGGCAAACCGGTGAGCATGTGGCTCTATTAGTATAGGAGATACCTGAAAACATATCACACTTTTCATCATAGTGCTTTTACCAATGCATAAAATGCATGGAGAAGTCATTTCGAATGACTGGTCCTCAGTGTTGTGAGAACGATGACTGGTTAAAATTTTTGGTGGTTTCTTGTTCAGTCCATAGGCCTACAGCATGTGGCAAACCGGTGAGCATGTGGCTCTATTAGTATAGGAGATACCTGAAAACATATCACACTTTTCATCATAGTGCTTTCACCAATGCATAAAATGCATGGAGAAGTCATTTCGAATGACTGGTCCTCAGTGTTGTGAGAACGATGACTGATTAAAATTTTTGGTGGTTTCTTGTTCAGTCCATAGGCCTACAGCATGTGGCAAACCGGTGAGCATGTGGCTCTATTAGTATAGGAGATACCTGAAAACATATCACACTTTTCATCATAGTGCTTTTACCAATGCATAAAATGCATGGAGAAGTCATTTTGAATGACTGGTCCTCAGTGTTGTGAGAACGATGACTGGTTAAAATTTTTGGTGGTTTCTTGTTCAGTCCATAGGCCTACAGCATGTGGCAAACCGGTGAGCATGTGGCTCTATTAGTATAGGAGATACCTGAAAACATATCACACTTTTCATCATAGTGCTTTTACCAATGCATAACATGCATGGAGAAGTCATTTCGAATGACTGGTCCTCAGTGTTGTGAGAATGATGACTGGTTAAAATTTTTGGTGGTTTCTTGTTCAGTCCATAGGCCTACAGCATGTGGCAAACCGGTGAGCATGTGGCTCTATTAGTATAGGAGATACCTGAAAACATATCACACTTTTCATCATAGTGCTTTTACCAATGCATAAAATGCATGGAGAAGTCTTTTCGAACGACTGGTCCTCAGTGTTGTGAGAACGATGACTGGTTAAAATTTTTGGTGGTTTCTTGTTCAGTCCATAGGCCTACAGCATGTGGCACACCGGTGAGCATGTGGCTCTATTAGTATAGGAGATACCTGAAAACATATCACACTTTTCATCATAGTGCTTTTACCAATACATAAAATGCATGGAGAAGTCATTTCGAATGACTGGTCCTCAGTGTTGTGAGAACGATGACTGGTTAAAATTTTTGGTGGTTTCTTGTTCAGTCCATAGGCCTACAGCATGTGGCAAACCGGTGAGCATGTGGCTCTATTAGTATAGGAGATACCTGAAAACATATCACACTTTTCATCATAGTGCTTTTACCAATGCATAAAATGCATGGAGAAGTCATTTCGAATGACTGGTCCTCAGTGTTGTGAGAACGATGACTGGTTAAAATTTTTGGTGGTTTCTTGTTCAGTCCATAGGCCTACAGCATGTGGCAAACCGGTGAGCATGTGGCTCTATTAGTATAGGAGATACCTGAAAACATATCACACTTTTCATCATAGTGCTTTTACCAATGCATAAAATGCATGGAGAAGTCATTTCGAATGACTGGTCCTCAGTGTTGTGAGAACGATGACTGGTTAAAATTTTTGGTGGTTTCTTGTTCAGTCCATAGGCCTACAGCATGTGGCAAACAGGTGAGCATGTGGCTCTATTAGTATAGGAGATACCTGAAAACATATCACACTTTTCATCATAGTGCTTTTACCAATGCATAAAATGCATGGAGAAGTCATTTCGAATGACTGGTCCTCAGTGTTGTGAGAACGATGACTGGTTAAAATTTTTGGTGGTTTCTTGTTCAGTCCATAGGCCTACAGCATGTGGCAAACCGGTGAGCATGTGGCTCTATTAGTATAGGAGATACCTGAAAACATATCACACTTTTCATCATAGTGCTTTTACCAATGCATAAAATGCATGGAGAAGTCATTTCGAATGACTGGTCCTCAGTGTTGTGAGAACGATGACTGGTTAAAATTTTTGGTGGTTTCTTGTTCAGTCCATAGGCCTACAGCATGTGGCAAACAGGTGAGCATGTGGCTCTATTAGTATAGGAGATACCTGAAAACATATCACACTTTTCATCATAGTGCTTTTACCAATGCATAAAATGCATGGAGAAGTCATTTCGAATGACTGGTCCTCAGTGTTGTGAGAACGATGACTGGTTAAAATTTTTGGTGGTTTCTTGTTCAGTCCATAGGCCTACAGCATGTGGCAAACCAGTGAGCATGTGGCTCTATTAGTATAGGAGATACCTGAAAACATATCACACTTTTCATCATAGTGCTTTTACCAATGCATAAAATGCATGGAGAAGTCATTTCGAATGACTGGTCCTCAGTGTTGTGAGAACGATGACTGGTTAAAATTTTTGGTGGTTTCTTGTTCAGTCCATAGGCCTACAGCATGTGGCAAACCGGTGAGCATGTGGCTCTATTAGTATAGGAGATACCTGAAAACATATCACACTTTTCATCATAGTGCTTTTACCAATGCATAAAATGCATGGAGAAGTCATTTCGAATGACTGGTCCTCAGTGTTGTGAGAACGATGACTGGTTAAAATTTTTGGTGGTTTCTTGTTCAGTCCATAGGCCTACAGCATGTGGCAAACCGGTGAGCATGTGGCTCTATTAGTATAGGAGATACCTGAAAACATATCACACTTTGAAACCAGGGATTCAAGCTTCAGGAGGCTAATTTGCATATTCCAGGTGCCTTCTGGGAGAAGCGAAGTCTCCCTAAGCTAGAAGATCGTTGGGTACAGCCGGGACCAGCTGCTTCGAAAGCATCACCAAACCAGGGATTCAAGCTTCAGGAGGCTAATTTGCATATTCCAGGTGCCTTTTGGGAGAAGCGAAGTCTCCCTAAGCTAGAAGATCGTTGGGTACAGCCGGGACCAGCTGCTTCGAAAGCATCACCAAACCAGGGATTCAAGCTTCAGGAGGCTAATTTGCATATTCCAGGTGCCTTCTGGGAGAAGCGAAGTCTCCCTAAGCTAGAAGATCGTTGGGTACAGCCGGGACCAGCTGCTTCGAAAGCATCACCAAACCAGGGATTCAAGCTTCAGGAGGCTAATTTGCATATTCCAGGTGCCTTCTGGGAGAAGCGAAGTCTCCCTAAGCTAGAAGATCGTTGGGTACAGCCGGGACCAGCTGCTTCGAAAGCATCACCAAACCAGGGATTCAAGCTTCAGGAGGCTAATTTGCATATTCCAGGTGCCTTCTGGGAGAAGCGAAGTCTCCCTAAGCTAGAAGATCGTTGGGTACAGCCGGGACCAGCTGCTTCGAAAGCATCACCAAACCAGGGATTCAAGCTTCAGGAGGCTAATTTGCATATTCCAGGTGCCTTCTGGGAGAAGCGAAGTCTCCCTAAGCTAGAAGATCGTTGGGTACAGCCGGGACCAGCTGCTTCGAAAGCATCACCAAACCAGGGATTCAAGCTTCAGGAGGCTAATTTGCATATTCCAGGTGCCTTTTGGGAGAAGCGAAGTCTCCCTAAGCTAGAAGATCGTTGGGTACAGCCGGGACCAGCTGCTTCGAAAGCATCACCAAACCAGGGATTCAAGCTTCAGGAGGCTAATTTGCATATTCCAGGTGCCTTCTGGGAGAAGCGAAGTCTCCCTAAGCTAGAAGATCGTTGGGTACAGCCGGGACCAGCTGCTTCGAAAGCATCACCAAACCAGGGATTCAAGCTTCAGGAGGCTAATTTGCATATTCCAGGTGCCTTCTGGGAGAAGCGAAGTCTCCCTAAGCTAGAAGATCGTTGGGTACAGCCGGGACCAGCTGCTTCGATAGCATCACCAAACCAGGGATTCAAGCTTCAGGAGGCTAATTTGCATATTCCAGGTGCCTTCTGGGAGAAGCGAAGTCTCCCTAAGCTAGAAGATCGTTGGGTACAGCCGGGACCAGCTGCTTCGAAAGCATCACCAAACCGCGCGCCTTAAGAATTTTTGCCTGTAGGACATTATTGCAAGAGAGCTTGGCTGAGTAGATTACACAAGAAGGAAAACACACAGCAAGTCAGCAGGATCTAGGAGCAACATGGCAGATGTGACAACCTACATGGTGAGCTGCAGCATGTGCTACATGTTCACAGATCGACCAGAAGAAGAATCCAATTTCACCTGTCAGAAGTGTAGACTAGTGGCCCTTTTAGAAGAAAAGGTGCGGGGTCTGGAAGAAAGAATAGCAACTTTGAAACTCATCAAAGAGAATGAAGACTTTCTAGACAGAACAGAAGCATCTCTACTGGTCACAGAAGGTGCAAAAAGTGTCAGAGAACCTCCAAAAGCAGATGAGTGGAAGCATGTGACCAAAAGAAGCAAGAAGACCATGGAGAAATCACCAACCACACAACTGAAGAACCGATATCAAATCTTTGTAGAGGATGAAGATGGCACACCTAAGAATGAAGCAATACCAGCAAGCAAAAAAGAAAAGGGCACACAGCAACAAGTGACAGCAAAAAGTACAGCCAAGAAGCAACGAAGAGTGGTGGTGGTGGGAGACTCACTACTGAGAGGCACCGAAGCAGCCATCTGCAGACCGGACATAACTGCAAGAGAAGTATGCTGCCTTCCAGGTGCGATGATCAAGGATGTGACCGATAGGATACCAAAGCTCTTCAGCTCCAAGGACGTCCACCCATTTCTTCTGATACATGTTGGCACCAATGACACGGCAAGGAAGGACCTACCGACAATCTGCAAGGACTTTGAAGAGTTGGGGAAGAAAGTAAAGGAACTGGATGCACAGGTAGTTTTTTCTTCTATCCTTCCAGTAGACGGGCATGGCACCAGGAGATGGAACAGGATCCTTGATGCAAACAACTGGCTAAGACGATGGTGCAGACAACAAGGATTTGGATTCCTGGACCACGGTGTGAATTACTGGTATGATGGACTCCTCGCCAGAGACGGACTACACCTCAACAAACCTGGGAAACACACATTCGCCAGAAGACTCGCTACACTCATCAGGAGGGCGTTAAACTAGAAGAAGAGGGGACGGGAAGAAAAACATTAGACTCGAACAAAGACGACCCAGGAAAACATACTCAGAAGGGAGGTAAGAACATTTCTAAAACAATCCACAGTGAGGAGATTGGAACAAAACAAAATCCTCTAAACTGCATGCTCGCAAACGCCAGAAGCCAGACAAACAAGATGGAAGAACTAGAAGCAGAAATATCTACAGGTAACTTTGACATAGTGGGAATAACCGAGACATGGTTAGATGAAAGCTATGACTGGGCAGTTAACTTACAGGGTTACAGTCTGTTTAGAAAGGATCGTAAAAATCGGAGAGGAGGAGGGGTTTGTCTCTATGTAAAGTCTTGTCTAAAGTCCACTTTAAGGGAGGATATTAGCGAAGGGAATGAGGATGTCGAGTCCATATGGGTTGAAATTCATGGAGGGAAAAATGGTAACAAAATTCTCATTGGGGTCTGTTACAAACCCCCAAATATAACAGAAAGCATGGAAAGTCTACTTCTAAAGCAGATAGATGAAGCTGCAACCCATAATGAGGTCCTGGTTATGGGGGACTTTAACTACCCGGATATTAACTGGGAAACAGAAACCTGTGAAACCCATAAAGGCAACAGGTTTCTGCTAATAACCAAGAAAAATTATCTTTCACAATTGGTGCAGAATCCAACCAGAGGAGCAGCACTTTTAGACCTAATACTATCTAATAGACCTGACAGAATAACAAATCTGCAGGTGGTTGGGCATTTAGGAAATAGCGACCACAATATTGTGCAGTTTCACCTGTCTTTCACTAGGGGGACTTGTCAGGGAGTCACAAAAACATTGAACTTTAGGAAGGCAAAGTTTGAACAGCTTAGAGATGCCCTTAATCTGGTAGACTGGGACAATATCCTCAGAAATGAGAATACAGATAATAAATGGGAAATGTTTAAGAACATCCTAAATAGGCAGTGTAAGCGGTTTATACCTTGTGGGAATAAAAGGACTAGAAATAGGAAAAACCCAATGTGGCTAAACAAAGAAGTAAGACAGGCAATTAACAGTAAAAAGAAAGCATTTGCACTACTAAAGCAGGATGGCACCATTGAAGCTCTAAAAAACTATAGGGAGAAAAATACTTTATCTAAAAAACTAATTAAAGCTGCCAAAAAGGAAACAGAGAAGCACATTGCTAAGGAGAGTAAAACTAATCCCAAACTGTTCTTCAACTATATCAATAGTAAAAGATTAAAAACTGAAAATGTAGGCCCCTTAAAAAATAGTGAGGAAAGAATGGTTGTAGATGACGAGGAAAAAGCTAACATATTAAACACCTTCTTCTCCACGGTATTCACGGTGGAAAATGAAATGCTAGGTGAAATCCCAAGAAACAATGAAAACCCTATATTAAGGGTCACCAATCTAACCCAAGAAGAGGTGCGAAACCGGCTAAATAAGATTAAAATAGATAAATCTCCGGGTCCGGATGGCATACACCCACGAGTACTAAGAGAACTAAGTAATGTAATAGATAAACCATTATTTCTTATTTTTAGTGACTCTATAGCGACAGGGTCTGTTCCGCAGGACTGGCGCATAGCAAATGTGGTGCCAATATTCAAAAAGGGCTCTAAAAGTGAACCTGGAAATTATAGGCCAGTAAGTCTAACCTCTATTGTTGGTAAAATATTTGAAGGGTTTCTGAGGGATGTTATTCTGGATTATCTCAATGAGAATAACTGTTTAACTCCATATCAGCATGGGTTTATGAGAAATCGCTCCTGTCAAACCAATCTAATCAGTTTTTATGAAGAGGTAAGCTATAGGCTGGACCACGGTGAGTCATTGGACGTGGTATATCTCGATTTTTCCAAAGCGTTTGATACCGTGCCGCACAAGAGGTTGGTACACAAAATGAGAATGCTTGGTCTGGGGGAAAATGTGTGTAAATGGGTTAGTAACTGGCTTAGTGATAGAAAGCAGAGGGTGGTTATAAATGGTATAGTCTCTAACTGGGTCGCTGTGACCAGTGGGGTACCGCAGGGGTCAGTATTGGGACCTGTTCTCTTCAACATATTCATTAATGATCTGGTAGAAGGTTTACACAGTAAAATATCGATATTTGCAGATGATACAAAACTATGTAAAGCAGTTAATACAAGAGAAGATAGTATTCTGCTACAGATGGATCTGGATAAGTTGGAAACTTGGGCTGAAAGGTGGCAGATGAGGTTTAACAATGATAAATGTAAGGTTATACACATGGGAAGAGGGAATCAATATCACCATTACACACTGAACGGGAAACCACTGGGTAAATCTGACAGGGAGAAGGACTTGGGGATCCTAGTTAATGATAAACTTACCTGGAGCAGCCAGTGCCAGGCAGCAGCTGCCAAGGCAAACAGGATCATGGGGTGCATTAAAAGAGGTCTGGATACACATGATGAGAGCATTATACTGCCTCTGTACAAATCCCTAGTTAGACCGCATATGGAGTACTGTGTCCAGTTTTGGGCACCGGTGCTCAGGAAGGATATAATGGAACTAGAGAGAGTACAAAGGAGGGCAACAAAATTAATAAAGGGGATGGGAGAACTACAATACCCAGATAGATTAGCGAAATTAGGATTATTTAGTCTAGAAAAAAGACGACTGAGGGGCGATCTAATAACCATGTATAAGTATATAAGGGGACAATACAAATATCTCGCTGAGGATCTGTTTATACCAAGGAAGGTGACGGGCACAAGGGGGCATTCTTTGCGTCTGGAGGAGAGAAGGTTTTTCCACCAACATAGAAGAGGATTCTTTACTGTTAGGGCAGTGAGAATCTGGAATTGCTTGCCTGAGGAGGTGGTGATGGCGAACTCAGTCGAGGGGTTCAAGAGAGGCCTGGATGTCTTCCTGGAGCAGAACAATATTGTATCATACAATTATTAGGTTCTGTAGAAGGACGTAGATCTGGGTATTTATTATGATGGAATATAGGCTGAACTGGATGGACAAATGTCTTTTTTCGGCCTTACTAACTATGTTACTATGTTACTATGTTACTTTTCATCATAGTGCTTTTACCAATGCATAAAATGCATGGAGAAGTCATTTCGAATGACTGGTCCTCAGTGTTGTGAGAACGATGACTGGTTAAAATTTTTGGTGGTTTCTTGTTCAGTCCATAGGCCTACAGCATGTGGCAAACCGGTGAGCATGTGGCTCTATTAGTATAGGAGATACCTGAAAACATATCACACTTTTCATCATAGTGCTTTTACCAATGCATAAAATGCATGGAGAAGTCATTTCGAATGACTGATCCTCAGTGTTGTGAGAACGATGACTGGTTAAAATTTTTGGTGGTTTCTTGTTCAGTCCATAGGCCTACAGCATGTAGCAAACCGGTGAGCATGTGGCTCTATTAGTATAGGAGATACCTGAAAACATATCACACTTTTCATCATAGTGCTTTTACCAATGCATAAAATGCATGGAGAAGTCATTTCGAATGACTGGTCCTCAGTGTTGTGAGAATGATGACTGGTTAAAATTTTTGGTGGTTTCTTGTTCAGTCCATAGGCCTACAGCATGTGGCAAACCGGTGAGCATGTGGCTCTATTAGTATAGGAGATACCTGAAAACATATCACACTTTTCATCATAGTGCTTTTACCAATGCATAAAATGCATGGAGAAGTCATTTCGAATGACTGGTCCTCAGTGTTGTGAGAACGATGACTGGTTAAAATTTTTGGTGGTTTCTTGTTCAGTCCATAGGCCTACAGCATGTGGCAAACCGGTGAGCATGTGGCTCTATTAGTATAGGAGATACCTGAAAACATATCACACTTTTCATCATAGTGCTTTTACCAATGCATAAAATGCATGGAGAAGTCATTTCGAATGACTGGTCCTCAGTGTTGTGAGAACGATGACTGGTTAAAATTTTTGGTGGTTTCTTGTTCAGTCCATAGGCCTACAGCATGTGGCAAACCGGTGAGCATGTGGCTCTATAAGTATAGGAGATACCTGAAAACATATCACACTTTTCATCATAGTGCTTTTACCAATGCATAAAATGCATGGAGAAGTCATTTCGAATGACTGGTCCTCAGTGTTGTGAGAACGATGACTGGTTAAAATTTTTGGTGGTTTCTTGTTCAGTCCATAGGCCTACAGCATGTGGCAAACCGGTGAGCATGTGGCTCTATTAGTATAGGAGATACCTGAAAACATATCACACTTTTCATCATAGTGCTTTTACCAATGCATAAAATGCATGGAGAAGTCATTTTGAATGACTGGTCCTCAGTGCTGTGAGAACGATGACTGGTTAAAATTTTTGGTGGTTTCTTGTTCAGTCCATAGGCCTACAGCATGTGGCAAACCGGTGAGCATGTGGCTCTATTAGTATAGGAGATACCTGAAAACATATCACACTTTTCATCATAGTGCTTTTACCAATGCATAAAATGCATGGAGAAGTCATTTCGAATGACTGGTCCTCAGTGTTGTGAGAACGATGACTGGTTAAAATTTTTGGTGGTTTCTTGCTCAGTCCATATGCCTACAGCATGTGGCAAACCGGTTAGCATGTGGCTCTATTAGTATAGGAGATACCTGAAAACATATCACACTTTTCATCATAGTGCTTTTACCAATGCATAAAATGCATGGAGAAGTCATTTCGAATGACTGGTCCTCAGTGTTGTGAGAACGATGACTGGTTAAAATTTTTGGTGGTTTCTTGTTCAGTCCATAGGCCTACAGCATGTGGCAAACCGGTGAGCATGTGGCTCTATTAGTATAGGAGATACCTGAAAACATATCACACTTTTCATCATAGTGCTTTTACCAATGCATAAAATGCATGGAGAAGTCATTTCGAATGACTGGTCCTCAGTGTTGTGAGAACGATGACTGGTTAAAATTTTTGGTGGTTTCTTGTTCAGTCCATAGGCCTACAGCATGTGGCAAACCGGTGAGCATGTGGCTCTATTAGTATAGGAGATACCTGAAAACATATCACACTTTTCATCATAGTGCTTTTACCAATGCATAAAATGCATGGAGAAGTCATTTCGAATGACTGGTCCTCAGTGTTGTGAGAACGATGACTGGTTAAAATTTTTGGTGGTTTCTTGTTCAGTCCATAGGCCTACAGCATGTGGCAAACCGGTGAGCATGTGGCTCTATTAGTATAGGAGATACCTGAAAACATATCACACTTTTCATCATAGTGCTTTTACCAATGCATAAAATGCATGGAGAAGTCATTTCGAATGACTGGTCCTCAGTGTTGTGAGAACGATGACTGGTTAAAATTTTTGGTGGTTTCTTGTTCAGTCCATAGGCCTACAGCATGTGGCAAACCGGTGAGCATGTGGCTCTATTAGTATAGGAGATACCTGAAAACATATCACACTTTTCATCATAGTGCTTTTACCAATGCATAAAATGCATGGAGAAGTCATTTCGAATGACTGGTCCTCAGTGTTGTGAGAACGATGACTGGTTAAAATTTTTGGTGGTTTCTTGTTCAGTCCATAGGCCTACAGCATGTGGCAAACCGGTGAGCATGTGGCTCTATTAGTATAGGAGATACCTGAAAACATATCACACTTTTCATCATAGTGCTTTTACCAATGCATAAAATGCATGGAGAAGTCATTTCGAATGACTGGTCCTCAGTGTTGTGAGAACGATGACTGGTTAAAATTTTTGGTGGTTTCTTGTTCAGTCCATAGGCCTACAGCATGTGGCAAACCGGTGAGCATGTGGCTCTATTAGTATAGGAGATACCTGAAAACATATCACACTTTTCATCATAGTGCTTTTACCAATGCATAAAATGCATGGAGAAGTCAATTCGAATGACTGGTCCTCAGTGTTGTGAGAACGATGACTGGTTAAAATTTTTGGTGGTTTCTTGTTCAGTCCATAGGCCTACAGCATGTGGCAAACCGGTGAGCATGTGGCTCTATTAGTATAGGAGATACCTGAAAACATATCACACTTTTCATCATAGTGCTTTTACCAATGCATAAAATGCATGTAGAAGTCATTTCGAATGACTGGTCCTCAGTGTTGTGAGAACGATGACTGGTTAAAATTTTTGGTGGTTTCTTGTTCAGTCCATAGGCCTACAGCATGTGGCAAACCGGTGAGCATGTGGCTCTATTAGTATAGGAGATACCTGTAAACATATCACACTTTTCATCATAGTGCTTTTACCAATGCATAAAATGCATGGAGAAGTCATTTCGAATGACTGGTCCTCAGTGTTGTGAGAACGATGACTGGTTAAAATTTTTGGTGGTTTCTTGTTCAGTCCATAGGCCTACAGCATGTGGCAAACCGGTGAGCATGTGGCTCTATTAGTATAGGAGATACCTGAAAACATATCACACTTTTCATCATAGTGCTTTTACCAATGCATAAAATGCATGGAGAAGTCATTTCGAATGACTGGTCCTCAGTGTTGTGAGAACGATGACTGGTTAAAATTTTTGGTGGTTTCTTGTTCAGTCCATAGGCCTACAGCATGTGGCAAACCGGTGAGCATGTGGCTCTATTAGTATAGGAGATACCTGAAAACATATCACACTTTTCATCATAGTGCTTTTACCAATGCATAAATTGCATGGAGAAGTCATTTCGAATGACTGGTCCTCAGTGTTGTGAGAACGATGACTGGTTAAAATTTTTGGTGGTTTCTTGTTCAGTCCATAGGCCTACAGCATGTGGCAAACCGGTGAGCATGTGGCTCTATTAGTATAGGAGATACCTGAAAACATATCACACTTTTCATCATAGTGCTTTTACCAATGCATAAAATGCATGGAGAAGTCAATTCGAATGACTGGTCCTCAGTGTTGTGAGAACGATGACTGGTTAAAATTTTTGGTGGTTTCTTGTTCAGTCCATAGGCCTACAGCATTTGGCAAACCGGTGAGCATGTGGCTCTATTAGTATAGGAGATACCTGAAAACATATCACACTTTTCATCATAGTGCTTTTACCAATGCATAAAATGCATGTAGAAGTCATTTCGAATGACTGGTCCTCAGTGTTGTGAGAACGATGACTGGTTAAAATTTTTGGTGGTTTCTTGTTCAGTCCATAGGCCTACAGCATGTGGCAAACCGGTGAGCATGTGGCTCTATTAGTATAGGAGATACCTGTAAACATATCACACTTTTCATCATAGTGCTTTTACCAATGCATAAAATGCATGGAGAAGTCATTTCGAATGACTGGTCCTCAGTGTTGTGAGAACGATGACTGGTTAAAATTTTTGGTGGTTTCTTGTTCAGTCCATAGGCCTACAGCATGTGGCAAACCGGTGAGCATGTGGCTCTATTAGTATAGGAGATACCTGAAAACATATCACACTTTTCATCATAGTGCTTTTACCAATGCATAAAATGCATGGAGAAGTCATTTCGAATGACTGGTCCTCAGTGTTGTGAGAACGATGACTGGTTAAAATTTTTGGTGGTTTCTTGTTCAGTCCATAGGCCTACAGCATGTGGCAAACCGGTGAGCATGTGGCTCTATTAGTATAGGAGATACCTGAAAACATATCACACTTTTCATCATAGTGCTTTTACCAATGCATAAAATGCATGGAGAAGTCATTTCGAATGACTGGTCCTCAGTGTTGTGAGAACGATGACTGGTTAAAATTTTTGGTGGTTTCTTGTTCAGTCCATAGGCCTACAGCATGTGGCAAACCGGTGAGCATGTGGCTCTATTAGTATAGGAGATACCTGAAAACATATCACACTTTTCATCATAGTGCTTTCACCAATGCATAAAATGCATGGAGAAGTCATTTCGAATGACTGGTCCTCAGTGTTGTGAGAACGATGACTGGTTAAAATTTTTGGTGGTTTCTTGTTCAGTCCATAGGCCTACAGCATGTGGCAAACCGGTGAGCATGTGGCTCTATTAGTATAGGAGATACCTGAAAACATATCACACTTTTCATCATAGTGCTTTTACCAATGCATAAAATGCATGGAGAAGTCATTTCGAATGACTGGTCCTCAGTGTTGTGAGAACGATGACTGGTTAAAATTTTTGGTGGTTTCTTGTTCAGTCCATAGGCCTACAGCATGTGGCAAACCGGTGAGCATGTGGCTCTATTAGTATAGGAGATACCTGAAAACATATCACACTTTTCATCATAGTGCTTTTACCAATGCATAACATGCATGGAGAAGTCATTTCGAATGACTGGTCCTCAGTGTTGTGAGAATGATGACTGGTTAAAATTTTTGGTGGTTTCTTGTTCAGTCCATAGGCCTACAGCATGTGGCAAACCGGTGAGCATGTGGCTCTATTAGTATAGGAGATACCTGAAAACATATCACACTTTTCATCATAGTGCTTTTACCAATGCATAAAATGCATGGAGAAGTCTTTTCGAACGACTGGTCCTCAGTGTTGTGAGAACGATGACTGGTTAAAATTTTTGGTGGTTTCTTGTTCAGTCCATAGGCCTACAGCATGTGGCAAACCGGTGAGCATGTGGCTCTATTAGTATAGGAGATACCTGAAAACATATCACACTTTTCATCATAGTGCTTTTACCAATACATAAAATGCATGGAGAAGTCATTTCGAATGACTGGTCCTCAGTGTTGTGAGAACGATGACTGGTTAAAATTTTTGGTGGTTTCTTGTTCAGTCCATAGGCCTACAGCATGTGGCAAACCGGTGAGCATGTGGCTCTATTAGTATAGGAGATACCTGAAAACATATCACACTTTTCATCATAGTGCTTTTACCAATGCATAAAATGCATGGAGAAGTCATTTCGAATGACTGGTCCTCAGTGTTGTGAGAACGATGACTGGTTAAAATTTTTGGTGGTTTCTTGTTCAGTCCATAGGCCTACAGCATGTGGCAAACCGGTGAGCATGTGGCTCTATTAGTATAGGAGATACCTGAAAACATATCACACTTTTCATCATAGTGCTTTTACCAATGCATAAAATGCATGGAGAAGTCATTTCGAATGACTGGTCCTCAGTGTTGTGAGAACGATGACTGGTTAAAATTTTTGGTGGTTTCTTGTTCAGTCCATAGGCCTACAGCATGTGGCAAACAGGTGAGCATGTGGCTCTATTAGTATAGGAGATACCTGAAAACATATCACACTTTTCATCATAGTGCTTTTACCAATGCATAAAATGCATGGAGAAGTCATTTCGAATGACTGGTCCTCAGTGTTGTGAGAACGATGACTGGTTAAAATTTTTGGTGGTTTCTTGTTCAGTCCATAGGCCTACAGCATGTGGCAAACCAGTGAGCATGTGGCTCTATTAGTATAGGAGATACCTGAAAACATATCACACTTTTCATCATAGTGCTTTTACCAATGCATAAAATGCATGGAGAAGTCATTTCGAATGACTGGTCCTCAGTGTTGTGAGAACGATGACTGGTTAAAATTTTTGGTGGTTTCTTGTTCAGTCCATAGGCCTACAGCATGTGGCAAACCGGTGAGCATGTGGCTCTATTAGTATAGGAGATACCTGAAAACATATCACACTTTTCATCATAGTGCTTTTACCAATGCATAAAATGCATGGAGAAGTCATTTCGAATGACTGGTCCTCAGTGTTGTGAGAACGATGACTGGTTAAAATTTTTGGTGGTTTCTTGTTCAGTCCATAGGCCTACAGCATGTGGCAAACCGGTGAGCATGTGGCTCTATTAGTATAGGAGATACCTGAAAACATATCACACTTTTCATCATAGTGCTTTTACCAATGCATAAAATGCATGGAGAAGTCATTTCGAATGACTGGTCCTCAGTGTTGTGAGAACGATGACTGGTTAAAATTTTTGGTGGTTTCTTGTTCAGTCCATAGGCCTACAGCATGTGGCAAACCGGTGAGCATGTGGCTCTATAAGTATAGGAGATACCTGAAAACATATCACACTTTTCATCATAGTGCTTTTACCAATGCATAAAATGCATGGAGAAGTCATTTCGAATGACTGGTCCTCAGTGTTGTGAGAACGATGACTGGTTAAAATTTTTGGTGGTTTCTTGTTCAGTCCATAGGCCTACAGCATGTGGCAAACCGGTGAGCATGTGGCTCTATTAGTATAGGAGATACCTGAAAACATATCACACTTTTCATCATAGTGCTTTTACCAATGCATAAAATGCATGGAGAAGTCATTTCGAATGACTGGTCCTCAGTGTTGTGAGAACGATGACTGGTTAAAATTTTTGGTGGTTTCTTGTTCAGTCCATAGGCCTACAGCATGTGGCAAACCGGTGAGCATGTGGCTCTATTAGTATAGGAGATACCTGAAAACATATCACACTTTTCATCATAGTGCTTTTACCAATGCATAAAATGCATGGAGAAGTCATTTCGAATGACTGGTCCTCAGTGTTGTGAGAACGATGACTGGTTAAAATTTTTGGTGGTTTCTTGTTCAGTCCATAGGCCTACAGCATGTGGCAAACCGGTGAGCATGTGGCTCTATAAGTATAGGAGATACCTGAAAACATATCACACTTTTCATCATAGTGCTTTTACCAATGCATAAAATGCATGGAGAAGTCATTTCGAATGACTGGTCCTCAGTGTTGTGAGAACGATGACTGGTTAAAATTTTTGGTGGTTTCTTGTCCAGTCCATAGGCCTACAGCATGTGGCAAACCGGTGAGCATGTGGCTCTATTAGTATAGGAGATACCTGAAAACATATCACACTTTTCATCATAGTGCTTTTACCAATGCATAAAATGCATGGAGAAGTCATTTCGAATGACTGGTCCTCAGTGTTGTGAGAACGATGACTGGTTAAAATTTTTGGTGGTTTCTTGTTCAGTCCATAGGCCTACAGCATGTGGCAAACCGGTGAGCATGTGGCTCTATTAGTATAGGAGATACCTGAAAACATATCACACTTTTCATCATAGTGCTTTTACCAATGCATAAAATGCATGGAGAAGTCATTTCGAATGACTGATCCTCAGTGTTGTGAGAACGATGACTGGTTAAAATTTTTGGTGGTTTCTTGTTCAGTCCATAGGCCTACAGCATGTGGCAAACAGGTGAGCATGTGGCTCTATTAGTATAGGAGATACCTGAAAACATATCACACTTTTCATCATAGTGCTTTTACCAATGCATAAAATGCATGGAGAAGTCATTTCGAATGACTGGTCCTCAGTGTTGTGAGAACGATGACTGGTTAAAATTTTTGGTGGTTTCTTGTTCAGTCCATAGGCCTACAGCATGTGGCAAACCGGTGAGCATGTGGCTCTATTAGTATAGGAGATACCTGAAAACATATCACACTTTTCATCATAGTGCTTTTACCAATGCATAAAATGCATGGAGAAGTCATTTCGAATGACTGGTCCTCAGTGTTGTGAGAACGATGACTGGTTAAAATTTTTGGTGGTTTCTTGTTCAGTCCATAGGCCTACAGCATGTAGCAAACCGGTGAGCATGTGGCTCTATTAGTATAGGAGATACCTGAAAACATATCACACTTTTCATCATAGTGCTTTTACCAATGCATAAAATGCATGGAGAAGTCATTTCGAATGACTGGTCCTCAGTGTTGTGAGAACGATGACTGGTTAAAATTTTTGGTGGTTTCTTGTTCAGTCCATAGGCCTACAGCATGTGGCAAACCGGTGAGCATGTGGCTCTATTAGTATAGGAGATACCTGAAAACATATCACACTTTTCATCATAGTGCTTTTACCAATGCATAAAATGCATGGAGAAGTCATTTCGAATGACTGGTCCTCAGTGTTGTGAGAACGATGACTGGTTAAAATTTTTGGTGGTTTCTTGTTCAGTCCATAGGCCTACAGCATGTGGCAAACCGGTGAGCATGTGGCTCTATTAGTATAGGAGATACCTGAAAACATATCACACTTTTCATCATAGTGCTTTTACCAATGCATAAAATGCATGGAGAAGTCATTTCGAATGACTGGTCCTCAGTGTTGTGAGAACGATGACTGGTTAAAATTTTTGGTGGTTTCTTGTTCAGTCCATAGGCCTACAGCATGTGGCAAACCGGTGAGCATGTGGCTCTATTAGTATAGGAGATACCTGAAAACATATCACACTTTTCATCATAGTGCTTTTACCAATGCATAAAATGCATGGAGAAGTCATTTCGAATGACTGGTCCTCAGTGTTGTGAGAACGATGACTGGTTAAAATTTTTGGTGGTTTCTTGTCCAGTCCATAGGCCTACAGCATGTGGCAAACCGGTGAGCATGTGGCTCTATTAGTATAGGAGATACCTGAAAACATATCACACTTTTCATCATAGTGCTTTTACCAATGCATAAAATGCATGGAGAAGTCATTTCGAATGACTGGTCCTCAGTGTTGTGAGAACGATGACTGGTTAAAATTTTTGGTGGTTTCTTGTTCAGTCCATAGGCCTACAGCATGTGGCAAACCGGTGAGCATGTGGCTCTATTAGTATAGGAGATACCTGAAAACATATCACACTTTTCATCATAGTGCTTTTACCAATGCATAAAATGCATGGAGAAGTCATTTCGAATGACTGATCCTCAGTGTTGTGAGAACGATGACTGGTTAAAATTTTTGGTGGTTTCTTGTTCAGTCCATAGGCCTACAGCATGTGGCAAACAGGTGAGCATGTGGCTCTATTAGTATAGGAGATACCTGAAAACATATCACACTTTTCATCATAGTGCTTTTACCAATGCATAAAATGCATGGAGAAGTCATTTCGAATGACTGGTCCTCAGTGTTGTGAGAACGATGACTGGTTAAAATTTTTGGTGGTTTCTTGTTCAGTCCATAGGCCTACAGCATGTGGCAAACCGGTGAGCATGTGGCTCTATTAGTATAGGAGATACCTGAAAACATATCACACTTTTCATCATAGTGCTTTTACCAATGCATAAAATGCATGGAGAAGTCATTTCGAATGACTGGTCCTCAGTGTTGTGAGAACGATGACTGGTTAAAATTTTTGGTGGTTTCTTGTTCAGTCCATAGGCCTACAGCATGTAGCAAACCGGTGAGCATGTGGCTCTATTAGTATAGGAGATACCTGAAAACATATCACACTTTTCATCATAGTGCTTTTACCAATGCATAAAATGCATGGAGAAGTCATTTCGAATGACTGGTCCTCAGTGTTGTGAGAACGATGACTGGTTAAAATTTTTGGTGGTTTCTTGTTCAGTCCATAGGCCTACAGCATGTGGCAAACCGGTGAGCATGTGGCTCTATTAGTATAGGAGATACCTGAAAACATATCACACTTTTCATCATAGTGCTTTTACCAATGCATAAAATGCATGGAGAAGTCATTTCGAATGACTGGTCCTCAGTGTTGTGAGAACGATGACTGGTTAAAATTTTTGGTGGTTTCTTGTTCAGTCCATAGGCCTACAGCATGTGGCAAACCGGTGAGCATGTGGCTCTATAAGTATAGGAGATACCTGAAAACATATCACACTTTTCATCATAGTGCTTTTACCAATGCATAAAATGCATGGAGAAGTCATTTCGAATGACTGGTCCTCAGTGTTGTGAGAACGATGACTGGTTAAAATTTTTGGTGGTTTCTTGTTCAGTCCATAGGCCTACAGCATGTGGCAAACCGGTGAGCATGTGGCTCTATTAGTATAGGAGATACCTGAAAACATATCACACTTTTCATCATAGTGCTTTTACCAATGCATAAAATGCATGGAGAAGTCATTTTGAATGACTGGTCCTCAGTGCTGTGAGAACGATGACTGGTTAAAATTTTTGGTGGTTTCTTGTTCAGTCCATAGGCCTACAGCATGTGGCAAACCGGTGAGCATGTGGCTCTATTAGTATAGGAGATACCTGAAAACATATCACACTTTTCATCATAGTGCTTTTACCAATGCATAAAATGCATGGAGAAGTCATTTCGAATGACTGGTCCTCAGTGTTGTGAGAACGATGACTGGTTAAAATTTTTGGTGGTTTCTTGCTCAGTCCATATGCCTACAGCATGTGGCAAACCGGTGAGCATGTGGCTCTATTAGTATAGGAGATACCTGAAAACATATCACACTTTTCATCATAGTGCTTTTACCAATGCATAAAATGCATGGAGAAGTCATTTCGAATGACTGGTCCTCAGTGTTGTGAGAACGATGACTGGTTAAAATTTTTGGTGGTTTCTTGTTCAGTCCATAGGCCTACAGCATGTGGCAAACCGGTGAGCATGTGGCTCTATTAGCATAGGAGATACCTGAAAACATATCACACTTTTCATCATAGTGCTTTTACCAATGCATAAAATGCATGGAGAAGTCATTTCGAATGACTGGTCCTCAGTGTTGTGAGAACGATGACTGGTTAAAATTTTTGGTGGTTTCTTGTTCAGTCCATAGGCCTACAGCATGTGGCAAACCGGTGAGCATGTGGCTCTATTAGTATAGGAGATACCTGAAAACATATCACACTTTTCATCATAGTGCTTTTACCAATGCATAAAATGCATGGAGAAGTCATTTCGAATGACTGGTCCTCAGTGTTGTGAGAACGATGACTGGTTAAAATTTTTGGTGGTTTCTTGTTCAGTCCATAGGCCTACAGCATGTGGCAAACCGGTGAGCATGTGGCTCTATTAGTATAGGAGATACCTGAAAACATATCACACTTTTCATCATAGTGCTTTTACCAATGCATAAAATGCATGGAGAAGTCATTTCGAATGACTGGTCCTCAGTGTTGTGAGAACGATGACTGGTTAAAATTTTTGGTGGTTTCTTGTCCAGTCCATAGGCCTACAGCATGTGGCAAACCGGTGAGCATGTGGCTCTATTAGTATAGGAGATACCTGAAAACATATCACACTTTTCATCATAGTGCTTTTACCAATGCATAAAATGCATGGAGAAGTCATTTCGAATGACTGGTCCTCAGTGTTGTGAGAACGATGACTGGTTAAAATTTTTGGTGGTTTCTTGTTCAGTCCATAGGCCTACAGCATGTGGCAAACCGGTGAGCATGTGGCTCTATTAGTATAGGAGATACCTGAAAACATATCACACTTTTCATCATAGTGCTTTTACCAATGCATAAAATGCATGGAGAAGTCATTTCGAATGACTGATGCTCAGTGTTGTGAGAACGATGACTGGTTAAAATTTTTGGTGGTTTCTTGTTCAGTCCATAGGCCTACAGCATGTAGCAAACCGGTGAGCATGTGGCTCTATTAGTATAGGAGATACCTGAAAACATATCACACTTTTCATCATAGTGCTTTTACCAATGCATAAAATGCATGGAGAAGTCATTTCGAATGACTGGTCCTCAGTGTTGTGAGAACGATGACTGGTTAAAATTTTTGGTGGTTTCTTGTTCAGTCCATAGGCCTACAGCATGTGGCAAACCGGTGAGCATGTGGCTCTATTAGTATAGGAGATACCTGAAAACATATCACACTTTTCATCATAGTGCTTTTACCAATGCATAAAATGCATGGAGAAGTCATTTCGAATGACTGGTCCTCAGTGTTGTGAGAACGATGACTGGTTAAAATTTTTGGTGGTTTCTTGTTCAGTCCATAGGCCTACAGCATGTGGCAAACCGGTGAGCATGTGGCTCTATTAGTATAGGAGATACCTGAAAACATATCACACTTTTCATCATAGTGCTTTTACCAATGCATAAAATGCATGGAGAAGTCATTTCGAATGACTGGTCCTCAGTGTTGTGAGAACGATGACTGGTTAAAATTTTTGGTGGTTTCTTGTTCAGTCCATAGGCCTACAGCATGTGGCAAACCGGTGAGCATGTGGCTCTATAAGTATAGGAGATACCTGAAAACATATCACACTTTTCATCATAGTGCTTTTACCAATGCATAAAATGCATGGAGAAGTCATTTCGAATGACTGGTCCTCAGTGTTGTGAGAACGATGACTGGTTAAAATTTTTGGTGGTTTCTTGTTCAGTCCATAGGCCTACAGCATGTGGCAAACCGGTGAGCATGTGGCTCTATTAGTATAGGAGATACCTGAAAACATATCACACTTTTTATCATAGTGCTTTTACCAATGCATAAAATGCATGGAGAAGTCATTTTGAATGACTGGTCCTCAGTGCTGTGAGAACGATGACTGGTTAAAATTTTTGGTGGTTTCTTGTTCAGTCCATAGGCCTACAGCATGTGGCAAACCGGTGAGCATGTGGCTCTATTAGTATAGGAGATACCTGAAAACATATCACACTTTTCATCATAGTGCTTTTACCAATGCATAAAATGCATGGAGAAGTCATTTCGAATGACTGGTCCTCAGTGTTGTGAGAACGATGACTGGTTAAAATTTTTGGTGGTTTCTTGCTCAGTCCATATGCCTACAGCATGTGGCAAACCGGTGAGCATGTGGCTCTATTAGTATAGGAGATACCTGAAAACATATCACACTTTTCATCATAGTGCTTTTACCAATGCATAAAATGCATGGAGAAGTCATTTCGAATGACTGGTCCTCAGTGTTGTGAAAACGATGACTGGTTAAAATTTTTGGTGGTTTCTTGTTCAGTCCATAGGCCTACAGCATGTGGCAAACCGGTGAGCATGTGGCTCTATTAGTATAGGAGATACCTGAAAACATATCACACTTTTCATCATAGTGCTTTTACCAATGCATAAAATGCATGGAGAAGTCATTTCGAATGACTGGTCCTCAGTGTTGTGAGAACGATGACTGGTTAAAATTTTTGGTGGTTTCTTGTTCAGTCCATAGGCCTACAGCATGTGGCAAACCGGTGAGCATGTGGCTCTATTAGTATAGGAGATACCTGAAAACATATCACACTTTTCATCATAGTGCTTTTACCAATGCATAACATGCATGGAGAAGTCATTTCGAATGACTGGTCCTCAGTGTTGTGAGAATGATGACTGGTTAAAATTTTTGGTGGTTTCTTGTTCAGTCCATAGGCCTACAGCATGTGGCAAACCGGTGAGCATGTGGCTCTATTAGTATAGGAGATACCTGAAAACATATCACACTTTTCATCATAGTGCTTTTACCAATGCATAAAATGCATGGAGAAGTCTTTTCGAATGACTGGTCCTCAGTGTTGTGAGAACAATGACTGGTTAAAATTTTTGGTGGTTTCTTGTTCAGTCCATAGGCCTACAGCATGTGGCAAACCGGTGAGCATGTGGCTCTATTAGTATAGGAGATACCTGAAAACATATCACACTTTTCATCATAGTGCTTTTACCAATGCATAAAATGCATGGAGAAGTCATTTCGAATGACTGGTCCTCAGTGTTGTGAGAACGATGACTGGTTAAAATTTTTGGTGGTTTCTTGTTCAGTCCATAGGCCTACAGCATGTGGCAAACCGGTGAGCACGTGGCTCTATTAGTATAGGAGATACCTGAAAACATATCACACTTTTCATCATAGTGCTTTTACCAATGCATAAAATGCATGGAGAAGTCATTTCGAATGACTGGTCCTCAGTGTTGTGAGAACGATGACTGGTTAAAATTTTTGGTGGTTTCTTGTTCAGTCCATAGGCCTACAGCATGTGGCAAACCGGTGAGCATGTGGCTCTATTAGTATAGGAGATACCTGAAAACATATCACACTTTTCATCATAGTGCTTTTACCAATGCATAAAATGCATGGAGAAGTCATTTCGAATGACTGGTCCTCAGTGTTGTGAGAACGATGACTGGTTAAAATTTTTGGTGGTTTCTTGTTCAGTCCATAGGCCTACAGCATGTGGCAAACCGGTGAGTATGTGGCTCTATTAGTATAGGAGATACCTGAAAACATATCACACTTTTCATCATAGTGCTTTTACCAATGCATAAAATGCATGGAGAAGTCATTTCGAATGACTGGTCCTCAGTGTTGTGAGAACGATGACTGGTTAAAATTTTTGGTGGTTTCTTGTCCAGTCCATAGGCCTACAGCATGTGGCAAACCGGTGAGCATGTGGCTCTATTAGTATAGGAGATACCTGAAAACATATCACACTTTTCATCATAGTGCTTTTACCAATGCATAAAATGCATGGAGAAGTCATTTCGAATGACTGGTCCTCAGTGTTGTGAGAACGATGACTGGTTAAAATTTTTGGTGGTTTCTTGTTCAGTCCATAGGCCTACAGCATGTGGCAAACCGGTGAGCATGTGGCTCTATTAGTATAGGAGATACCTGAAAACATATCACACTTTTCATCATAGTGCTTTTACCAATGCATAAAATGCATGGAGAAGTCATTTCGAATGACTGGTCCTCAGTGTTGTGAGAACGATGACTGGTTAAAATTTTTGGTGGTTTCTTGTTCAGTCCATAGGCCTACAGCATGTGGCAAACCGGTGAGCATGTGGCTCTATTAGTATAGGAGATACCTGAAAACATATCACACTTTTCATCATAGTGCTTTTACCAATGCATAAAATGCATGGAGAAGTCATTTCGAATGACTGGTCCTCAGTGTTGTGAGAACGATGACTGGTTAAATTTTTTGGTGGTTTCTTGTTCAGTCCATAGGCCTATAGCATGTGGCAAACAGGTGAGCATGTGGCACTATTAGTATAGGAGATACCTGAAAACATATCACACTTTTCATCATAGTGCTTTTACCAATGCATAAAATGCATGGAGAAGTCATTTCGAATGACTGGTCCTCAGTGTTGTGAGAACGATGACTGGATAAAATTTTTGGTGGTTTCTTGTTCAGTCCATAGGCCTACAGCATGTGGCAAACCAGTGAGCATGTGGCTCTATTAGTATAGGAGATACCTGAAAACATATCACACTTTTCATCATAGTGCTTTTACCAATGCATAAAATGCATGGAGAAGTCATTTCGAATGACTGGTCCTCAGTGTTGTGAGAACGATGACTGGTTAAAATTTTTGGTGGTTTCTTGTTCAGTCCATAGGCCTACAGCATGTGGCAAACCGGTGAGCACGTGGCTCTATTAGTATAGGAGATACCTGAAAACATATCACACTTTTCATCATAGTGCTTTTACCAATGCATAAAATGCATGGAGAAGTCATTTCGAATGACTGGTCCTCAGTGTTGTGAGAACGATGACTGGTTAAAATTTTTGGTGGTTTCTTGTTCAGTCCATAGGCCTACAGCATGTGGCAAACCGGTGAGCATGTGGGTCTATTAGTATAGGAGATACCTGAAAACATATCACACTTTTCATCATAGTGCTTTTACCAATGCATAAAATGCATGGAGAAGTCATTTCGAATGACTGGTCCTCAGTGTTGTGAGAACGATGACTGGTTAAAATTTTTGGTGGTTTCTTGTTCAGTCCATAGGCCTACAGCATGTGGCAAACCGGTGAGTATGTGGCTCTATTAGTATAGGAGATACCTGAAAACATATCACACTTTTCATCATAGTGCTTTTACCAATGCATAAAATGCATGGAGAAGTCATTTCGAATGACTGGTCCTCAGTGTTGTGAGAACGATGACTGGTTAAAATTTTTGGTGGTTTCTTGTCCAGTCCATAGGCCTACAGCATGTGGCAAACCGGTGAGCATGTGGCTCTATTAGTATAGGAGATACCTGAAAACATATCACACTTTTCATCATAGTGCTTTTACCAATGCATAAAATGCATGGAGAAGTCATTTCGAATGACTGGTCCTCAGTGTTGTGAGAACGATGACTGGTTAAAATTTTTGGTGGTTTCTTGTTCAGTCCATAGGCCTACAGCATGTGGCAAACCGGTGAGCATGTGGCTCTATTAGTATAGGAGATACCTGAAAACATATCACACTTTTCATCATAGTGCTTTTACCAATGCATAAAATGCATGGAGAAGTCATTTCGAATGACTGATCCTCAGTGTTGTGAGAACGATGACTGGTTAAAATTTTTGGTGGTTTCTTGTTCAGTCCATAGGCCTACAGCATGTAGCAAACCGGTGAGCATGTGGCTCTATTAGTATAGGAGATACCTGAAAACATATCACACTTTTCATCATAGTGCTTTTACCAATGCATAAAATGCATGGAGAAGTCATTTCGAATGACTGGTCCTCAGTGTTGTGAGAACGATGACTGGTTAAAATTTTTGGTGGTTTCTTGTTCAGTCCATAGGCCTACAGCATGTGGCAAACCGGTGAGCATGTGGCTCTATTAGTATAGGATATACCTGAAAACATATCACACTTTTCATCATAGTGCTTTTACCAATGCATAAAATGCATGGAGAAGTCATTTCGAATGACTGGTCCTCAGTGTTGTGAGAACGATGACTGGTTAAAATTTTTGGTGGTTTCTTGTTCAGCCCATAGGCCTACAGCATGTGGCAAACCGGTGACCATGTGGCTCTATTAGTATAGGAGATACCTGAAAACATATCACACTTTTCATCATAGTGCTTTTACCAATGCATAAAATGCATGGAGAAGTCATTTCGAATGACTGGTCCTCAGTGTTGTGAGAACGATGACTGGTTAAAATTTTTGGTGGTTTCTTGTTCAGTCCATAGGCCTACAGCATGTGGCAAACCGGTGAGCATGTGGCTCTATTAGTATAGGAGATACCTGAAAACATATCACACTTTTCATCATAGTGCTTTTACCAATGCATAAAATGCATGGAGAAGTCATTTTGAATGACTGGTCCTCAGTGCTGTGAGAACGATGACTGGTTAAAATTTTTGGTGGTTTCTTGTTCAGTCCATAGGCCTACAGCATGTGGCAAACCGTTGAGCATGTGGCTCTATTAGTATAGGAGATACCTGAAAACATATCACACTTTTCATCATAGTGCTTTTACCAATGCATAAAATGCATGGAGAAGTCATTTCGAATGACTGGTCCTCAGTGTTGTGAGAACGATGACTGGTTAAAATTTTTGGTGGTTTCTTGCTCAGTCCATATGCCTACAGCATGTGGCAAACCGGTGAGCATGTGGCTCTATTAGTATAGGAGATACCTGAAAACATATCACACTTTTCATCATAGTGCTTTTACCAATGCATAAAATGCATGGAGAAGTCATTTCGAATGACTGGTCCTCAGTGTTGTGAGAACGATGACTGGTTAAAATTTTTGGTGGTTTCTTGTTCAGTCCATAGGCCTACAGCATGTGGCAAACTGGTGAGCATGTGGCTCTATTAGTATAGGAGATACCTGAAAACATATCACACTTTTCATCATAGTGCTTTTACCAATGCATAAAATGCATGGAGAAGTCATTTCGAATGACTGGTCCTCAGTGTTGTGAGAACGATGACTGGTTAAAATTTTTGGTGGTTTCTTGTTCAGTCCATAGGCCTACAGCATGTGGCAAACCGGTGAGCATGTGGCTCTATTGGTATAGGAGATACCTGAAAACATATCACACTTTTCATCATAGTGCTTTTACCAATGCATAAAATGCATGGAGAAGTAATTTCGAATGACTGGTCCTCAGTGTTGTGAGAACGATGACTGGTTAAAATTTTTGGTGGTTTCTTGTTCAGTCCATAGGCCTACAGCATGTGGCAAACCGGTGAGCATGTGGCTCTATTAGTATAGGAGATACCTGAAAACATATCACACTTTTCATCATAGTGCTTTTACCAATGCATAAAATGCATGGAGAAGTCATTTCGAATGACTGGTCCTCAGTGTTGTGAGAACGATGACTGGTTAAAATTTTTGGTGGTTTCTTGTTCAGTCCATAGGCCTACAGCATGTGGCAAACCGGTGAGCATGTGGCTCTATTAGTATAGGAGATACCTGAAAACATATCACACTTTTCATCATAGTGCTTTTACCAATGCATAAAATGCATGGAGAAGTCATTTCGAATGACTGGTCCTCAGTGTTGTGAGAACGATGACTGGTTAAAATTTTTGGTGGTTTCTTGTTCAGTCCATAGGCCTACAGCATGTGGCAAACCGGTGAGCATGTGGCTCTATTAGTATAGGAGATACCTGAAAACATATCACACTTTTCATCATAGTGCTTTTACCAATGCATAAAATGCATGGAGAAGTCATTTCGAATGACTGGTCCTCAGTGTTGTGAGAACGATGACTGGTTAAAATTTTTGGTGGTTTCTTATTCAGTCCATAGGCCTACAGCATGTGGCAAACCGGTGAGCATGTGGCTCTATTAGTGTAGGAGATACCTGAAAACATATCACACTTTTCATCATAGTGCTTTTACCAATGCATAAAATGCATGGGGAAGTCATTTCGAATGACTGGTCCTCAGTGTTGTGAGAACGATGACTGGTTAAAATTTTTGGTGGTTTCTTGTTCAGTCCATAGGCCTACAGCATGTGGCAAACAGGTGAGCATGTGGCTCTATTAGTATAGGAGATACCTAAAAACATATCACACTTTTCATCATAGTGCTTTTACCAATGCATAAAATGCATGGAGAAGTCATTTCGAATGACTGGTCCTCAGTGTTGTGAGAACGATGACTGGTTAAAATTTTTGGTGGTTTCTTGTTCAGTCCATAGGCCTACAGCATGTGGCAAACCAGTGAGCATGTGGCTCTATTAGTATAGGAGATACCTGAAAACATATCACACTTTTCATCATAGTGCTTTTACCAATGCATAAAATGCATGGAGAAGTAATTTCGAATGACTGGTCCTCAGTGTTGTGAGAACGATGACTGGTTAAAATTTTTGGTGGTTTCTTGTTCAGTCCATAGGCCTACAGCATGTGGCAAACCGGTGAGCATGTGGCTCTATTAGTATAGGAGATACCTGAAAACATATCACACTTTTCATCATAGTGCTTTTACCAATGCATAAAATGCATGGAGAAGTCATTTCGAATGACTGGTCCTCAGTGTTGTGAGAACGATGACTGGTTAAAATTTTTGGTGGTTTCTTGTTCAGTCCATAGGCCTACAGCATGTGGCAAACCGGTGAGCATGTGGCTCTATTAGTATAGGAGATACCTGAAAACATATCACACTTTTCATCATAGTGCTTTTACCAATGCATAAAATGCATGGAGAAGTCATTTCGAATGACTGGTCCTCAGTGTTGTGAGAACGATGACTGGTTAAAATTTTTGGTGGTTTCTTGTTCAGTCCATAGGCCTACAGCATGTGGCAAACCGGTGAGCATGTGGCTCTATTAGTATAGGAGATACCTGAAAACATATCACACTTTTCATCATAGTGCTTTTACCAATGCATAAAATGCATGGAGAAGTCATTTCGAATGACTGGTCCTCAGTGTTGTGAGAACGATGACTGGTTAAAATTTTTGGTGGTTTCTTGTTCAGTCCATAGGCCTACAGCATGTGGCAAACCGGTGAGCATGTGGCTCTATTAGTATAGGAGATACCTGAAAACATATCACACTTTTCATCATAGTGCTTTTACCAATGCATAAAATGCATGGAGAAGTCATTTCGAATGACTGGTCCTCAGTGTTGTGAGAACGATGACTGGTTAAAATTTTTGGTGGTTTCTTGTTCAGTCCATAGGCCTACAGCATGTGGCAAACCGGTGAGCATGTGGCTCTATTAGTATAGGAGATACCTGAAAACATATCACACTTTTCATCATAGTGCTTTTACCAATGCATAAAATGCATGGAGAAGTCATTTTGAATGACTGGTCCTCAGTGTTGTGAGAACGATGACTGGTTAAAATTTTTGGTGGTTTCTTGTTCAGTCCATAGGCCTACAGCATGTGGCAAACCGGTGAGCATGTGGCTCTATTAGTATAGGAGATACCTGAAAACATATCACACTTTCCATCATAGTGCTTTTACCAATGCATAAAATGCATGGAGAAGTCATTTCGAATGACTGGTCCTCAGTGTTGTGAGAACGATGACTGGTTAAAATTTTTGGTGGTTTCTTGTTCAGTCCATAGGCCTACAGCATGTGGCAAACCGGTGAGCATGTGGCTCTATTAGTATAGGAGATACCTGAAAACATATCACACTTTTCATCATAGTGCTTTTACCAATGCATAAAATGCATGGAGAAGTCATTTCGAATGACTGGTCCTCAGTGTTGTGAGAACGATGACTGGTTAAAATTTTTGGTGGTTTCTTGTTCAGTCCATAGGCCTACAGCATGTGGCAAACCGGTGAGCATTTGGCTCTATTAGTATAGGAGATACCTGAAAACATATCACACTTTTCATCATAGTGCTTTTACCAATGCATAAAATGCATGGAGAAGTCATTTCGAATGACTGGTCCTCAGTGTTGTGAGAACGATGACTGGTTAAAATTTTTGGTGGTTTCTTGTTCAGTCCATAGGCCTACAGCATGTGGCAAACCGGTGAGCATGTGGCTCTATTAGTATAGGAGATACCTGAAAACATATCACACTTTTCATCATAGTGCTTTTACCAATGCATAAAATGCATGGAGAAGTCATTTTGAATGACTGGTCCTCAGTGTTGTGAGAACGATGACTGGTTAAAATTTTTGGTGGTTTCTTGTTCAGTACATAGGCCTACAGCATGTGGCAAACCGGTGAGCATGTGGCTCTATTAGTATAGGAGATACCTGAAAACATATCACACTTTCCATCATAGTGCTTTTACCAATGCATAAAATGCATGGAGAAGTCATTTCGAATGACTGGTCCTCAGTGTTGTGAGAACGATGACTGGTTAAAATTTTTGGTGGTTTCTTGTTCAGTCCATAGGCCTACAGCATGTGGCAAACCGGTGAGCATGTGGCTCTATTAGTATAGGAGATACCTGAAAACATATCACACTTTTCATCATAGTGCTTTTACCAATGCATAAAATGCATGGAGAAGTCATTTCGAATGACTGGTCCTCAGTGTTGTGAGAACGATGACTGGTTAAAATTTTTGGTGGTTTCTTGTTCAGTCCATAGGCCTACAGCATGTGGCAAACCGGTGAGCATTTGGCTCTATTAGTATAGGAGATACCTGAAAACATATCACACTTTTCATCATAGTGCTTTTACCAATGCATAAAATGCATGGAGAAGTCATTTCGAATGACTTGTCCTCAGTGTTGTGAGAACGATGACTGGTTAAAATTTTTGGTGGTTTCTTGTTCAGTCCATAGGCCTACAGCATGTGGCAAACCGGTGAGCATGTGGCTCTATTAGTATAGGAGATACCTGAAAACATATCACACTTTTCATCATAGTGCTTTTACCAATGCATAAAATGCATGGAGAAGTCATTTTGAATGACTGGTCCTCAGTGCTGTGAGAACGATGACTGGTTAAAATTTTTGGTGGTTTCTTGTTCACTCCATAGGCCTACAGCATGTGGCAAACCGGTGAGCATGTGGCTCTATTAGTATAGGAGATACCTGAAAACATATCACACTTTTCATCATAGTGCTTTTACCAATGCATAAAATGCATGGAGAAGTCATTTCGAATGACTGGTCCTCAGTGTTGTGAGAACGATGACTGGTTAAAATTTTTGGTGGTTTCTTGTTCAGTCCATAGGCCTACAGCATCTGGCAAACCGGTGAGCATGTGGCTCTATTAGTATAGGAGATACCTGAAAACATATCACACTTTTCATCATAGTGCTTTTACCAATGCATAAAATGCATGGAGAAGTCATTTCGAATGACTGGTCCTCAGTGTTGTGAGAACGATGACTGGTTAAAATTTTTGGTGGTTTCTTGTTCAGTCCATAGGCCTACAGCATGTGGCAAACCGGTGAGCATGTGGCTCTATTAGTATAGGAGATACCTGAAAACATATCACACTTTTCATCATAGTGCTTTTACCAATGCATAAAATGCATGGAGAAGTCATTTCGAATGACTGGTCCTCAGTGTTGTGAGAACGATGACTGGTTAAAATTTTTGGTGGTTTCTTGTTCAGTCCATAGGCCTACAGCATGTGGCAAACCGGTGAGCATGTGGCTCTATTAGTATAGGAGATACCTGAAAACATATCACACTTTTCATCATAGTGCTTTTACCAATGCATAAAATGCATGGAGAAGTCATTTCGAATGACTGGTCCTCAGTGTTGTGAGAACGATGACTGGTTAAAATTTTTGGTGGTTTCTTGTTCAGTCCATAGGCCTACAGCATGTGGCAAACCGGTGAGCATGTGACTCTATTAGTATAGGAGATACCTGAAAACATATCACACTTTTCATCATAGTGCTTTTACCAATGCATAAAATGCATGGAGAAGTCATTTCGAATGACTGGTCCTCAGTGTTGTGAGAACGATGACTGGTTAAAATTTTTGGTGGTTTCTTGTTCACTCCATAGGCCTACAGCATGTGGCAAACCGGTGAGCATGTGGCTCTATTAGTATAGGAGATACCTGAAAACATATCACACTTTTCATCATAGTGCTTTTACCAATGCATAAAATGCATGGAGAAGTCATTTCGAATGATTGGTCCTCAGTGCTGTGAGAACGATGACTGGTTAAAATTTTTGGTGGTTTCTTGTTCAGTCCATAGGCCTACAGCATGTGGCAAACCGGTGAGCATGTGGCTCTATTAGTATAGGAGATACCTGAAAACATATCACACTTTTCATCATAGTGCTTTTACCAATGCATAAAATGCATGGAGAAGTCATTTCGAATGACTGGTCCTCAGTGTTGTGAGAACGATGACTGGTTAAAATTTTTGGTGGTTTCTTGTTCAGTCCATAGGCCTACAGCATGTGGCAAACCGGTGAGCATGTGGCTCTATTAGTATAGGAGATACCTGAAAACATATCACACTTTTCATCATAGTGCTTTTACCAATGCATAAAATGCATGGAGAAGTCATTTCGAATGACTGGTCCTCAGTGTTGTGAGAACGATGACTGGTTAAAATTTTTGGTGGTTTCTTGTTCAGTCCATTGGCCTACAGCATGTGGCAAACCGGTGAGCATGTGGCTCTATTAGTATAGGAGATACCTGAAAACATATCACACTTTTCATCATAGTGCTTTTACAAATGGATAAGATGCATGGAGAAGTCATTTCGAATGACTGGTTCTCAGTGTTGTGAGAACGATGACTGGTTAAAATTTTTGGTGGTTTCTTGTTCAGTCCATAGGCCTACAGCATGTGGCAAACCGGTGAGCATGTGGCTCTATTAGTATAGGAGATACCTGAAAACATATCACACTTTTCATCATAGTGCTTTTACCAATGCATAAAATGCATGGAGAAGTCATTTCGAATGACTGGTCCTCAGTGTTGTGAGAACGATGACTGGTTTAAATTTTTTGGTGGTTTCTTGTTCAGTCCATAGGCCTACAGCATGTGGCAAACCGGTGAGCATGTGGCTCTATTAGTATAGGAGATACCTGAAAACATATCACACTTTTCATCATAGTGCTTTTACCAATGCATAAAATGCATGGAGAAGTCATTTCGAATGACTGGTCCTCAGTGTTGTGAGAACGATGACTGGTTAAAATTTTTGGTGGTTTCTTGTTCAGTCCATAGGCCTACAGCATGTGGCAAACCGGTGAGCATGTGGCTCTATTAGTATAGGAGATACCTGAAAACATATCACACTTTTCATCATAGTGCTTTTACCAATGCATAAAATGCATGGAGAAGTCATTTCGAATGACTGGTCCTCAGTGTTGTGAGAACGATGACTGGTTAAAATTTTTGGTGGTTTCTTGTTCAGTCCATAGGCCTACAGCATGTGGCAAACCGGTGAGCATGTGGCTCTATTAGTATAGGAGATACCTGAAAACATATCACACTTTTCATCATAGTGCTTTTACCAATGCATAAAATGCATGGAGAAGTCATTTCGAATGACTGGTCCTCAGTGTTGTGAGAACGATGACTGGTTAAAATTTTTGGTGGTTTCTTGTTCAGTACATAGGCCTACAGCATGTGGCAAACCGGTGAGCATGTGGCTCTATTAGTATAGGAGATACCTGAAAACATATCACACTTTTCATCATAGTGCTTTTACCAATGCATAAAATGCATGGAGAAGTCATTTCGAATGACTGGTCCTCAGTGCTGTGAGAATGATGACTGGTTAAAATTTTTGGTGGTTTCTTGTTCAGTCCATAGGCCTACAGCATGTGGCAAACCGGTGAGCATGTGGCTCTATTAGTATAGGAGATACCTGAAAACATATCACACTTTTCATCATAGTGCTTTTACCAATGCATAAAATGCATGGAGAAGTCATTTCGAATGACTGGTCCTCAGTGTTGTGAGAACGATGACTGGTTAAAATTTTTGGTGGTTTCTTGTTCAGTCCATAGGCCTACAGCATGTGGCAAACCGGTGAGCATGTGGCTCTATTAGTATAGGAGATACCTGAAAACATATCACACTTTTCATCATAGTGCTTTTACCAATGCATAAAATGCATGGAGAAGTCATTTCGAATGACTGGTCCTCAGTGCTGTGAGAACGATGACTGGTTAAAATTTTTGGTGGTTTCTTGTTCAGTCCATAGGCCTACAGCATGTGGCAAACCGGTGAGCATGTGGCTCTATTAGTATAGGAGATACCTGAAAACATATCACACTTTTCATCATAGTGCTTTTACCAATGCATAAAATGCATGGAGAAGTCATTTCGAATGACTGGTCCTCAGTGTTGTGAGAACGATGACTGGTTAAAATTTTTGGTGGTTTCTTGTTCAGTCCATAGGCCTACAGCATGTGGCAAACCGGTGAGCATGTGGCTCTATTAGTATAGGAGATACCTGAAAACATATCACACTTTTCATCATAGTGCTTTTACCAATGCATAAAATGCATGGAGAAGTCATTTCGAATGACTGGTCCTCAGTGCTGTGAGAACGATGACTGGTTAAAATTTTTGGTGGTTTCTTGTTCAGTCCATAGGCCTACAGCATGTGGCAAACCGGTGAGCATGTGGCTCTATTAGTATAGGAGATACCTGAAAACATATCACACTTTTCATCATAGTGCTTTTACCAATGCATAAAATGCATGGAGAAGTCATTTCGAATGACTGGTCCTCAGTGTTGTGAGAACGATGACTGGTTAAAATTTTTGGTGGTTTCTTGTTCAGTCCATAGGCCTACAGCATGTGGCAAACCGGTGAGCATGTGGCTCTATTAGTATAGGAGATACCTGAAAACATATCACACTTTTCATCATAGTGCTTTTACCAATGCATAAAATGCATGGAGAAGTCATTTCGAATGACTGGTCCTCAGTGTTGTGAGAACAATGACTGGTTAAAATTTTTGGTGGTTTCTTGTTCAGTCCATAGGCCTACAGCATGTGGCAAACCGGTGAGCATGTGGCTCTATTAGTATAGGAGATACCTGAAAACATATCACACTTTTCATCATAGTGCTTTTACCAATGCATAAAATGCATGGAGAAGTCATTTCGAATGACTGGTCCTCAGTGTTGTGAGAATGATGACTGGTTAAAATTTTTGGTGGTTTCTTGTTCAGTCCATAGGCCTACAGCATGTGGCAAACCGGTGAGCATGTGGCTCTAGTAGTATAGGAGATAACTGAAAACATATCACACTTTTCATCATAGTGCTTTTACCAATGCATAAAATGCATGGAGAAGTCATTTCGAATGACTGGTCCTCAGTGTTGTGAGAACGATGACTGGTTAAAATTTTTGGTGCTTTCTTGTTCAGTCCATATTCGTACAGCATGTGGCAAACCGGTGAGCATGTGGCTCTATTAGTATAGGAGATACCTGAAAACATATCACACTTTTCATCATAGTGCTTTTACCAATGCATAAAATGCATGGAGAAGTCATTTCGAATGACTGGTCCTCAGTGTTGTAAGAACGATGACTGGTTAAAATTTTTGGTGGTTTCTTGTTCAGTCCATAGGCCTACAGCATGTGGCAAACCGGTGAGCATGTGGCTCTATTAGTATAGGAGATACCTGAAAACATATCACACTTTTCATCATAGTGCTTTTACCAATGCATAAAATGCATGGAGAAGTCATTTCGAATGACTGGTCCTCAGTGTTGTGAGAACGATGACTGGTTAAAATTTTTGGTGGTTTCTTGTTCAGTCCATAGGCCTACAGCATGTGGCAAACCGGTGAGCATGTGGCTCTATTAGTATAGGAGATACCTGAAAACATATCACACTTTTCATCATAGTGCTTTTACCAATGCATAAAATGCATGGAGAAGTCATTTCGAATGACTGGTCCTCAGTGTTGTGAGAACGATGACTGGTTAAAATTTTTGGTGGTTTCTTGTTCAGTCCATAGGCCTACAGCATGTGGCAAACCGGTGAGCATGTGGCTCTATTAGTATAGGAGATAACTGAAAACATATCACACTTTTCATCATAGTGCTTTTACCAATGCATAAAATGCATGGAGAAGTCATTTCGAATGACTGGTCCTCAGTGTTGTGAGAACGATGACTGGTTAAAATTTTTGGTGGTTTCTTGTTCAGTCCATAGGCCTACAGCATGTGGCAAACCGGTGAGCATGTGGCTCTATTAGTATAGGAGATACCTGAAAACATATCACACTTTTCATCATAGTGCTTTTACCAATGCATAAAATGCATGGAGAAGTCATTTCGAATGACTGGTCCTCAGTGTTGTGAGAACGATGACTGGTTAAAATTTTTGGTGGTTTCTTGTTCAGTCCATAGGCCTACAGCATGTGGCAAACCGGTGAGCATGTGGCTCTATTAGTATAGGAGATACCTGAAAACATATCACACTTTTCATCATAGTGCTTTTACCAATGCATAAAATGCATGGAGAAGTCATTTCGAATGACTGGTCCTCAGTGTTGTGAGAACGATGACTGGTTAAAATTTTTGGTGGTTTCTTGTTCAGTCCATAGGCCTACAGCATGTGGCAAACTGGGGAGCATGTGGCTCTATTAGTATAGGAGATACCGGAAAACATATCACACTTTTCATCATAGTGCTTTTACCAATGCATAAAATGCATGGAGAAGTCATTTCGAATGACTGGTCCTCAGTGTTGTGAGAACGATGACTGGTTAAAATTTTTGGTGGTTTCTTGTTCAGTCCATAGGCCTACAGCATGTGGCAAACCGGTGAGCATGTGGCTCTATTAGTATAGGAGATACCTGAAAACATATCACACTTTTCATCATAGTGCTTTTACCAATGCATAAAATGCATGGAGAAGTCATTTCGAATGACTGGTCCTCAGTGTTGTGAGAACGATGACTGGTTAAAATTTTTGGTGGTTTCTTGTTCAGTCCATAGGCCTACAGCATGTGGCAAACCGGTGAGCATGTGGCTCTATTAGTATTGGAGATAACTGAAAACATATCACACTTTTCATCATAGTGCTTTTACCAATGCATAAAATGCATGGAGAAGTCATTTCGAATGACTGGTCCTCAGTGTTGTGAGAACGATGACTGGTTAAAATTTTTGGTGGTTTCTTGTTTAGTCCATAGGCCTACAGCATGTGGCAAACCGGTGAGCATGTGGCTCTATTAGTATAGGAGATACCTGAAAACATATCACACTTTTCATCATAGTGCTTTTACCAACGCATAAAATGCATGGAGAAGTCATTTCGAATGACTGGTCCTCAGTGTTGTGAGAACGATGACTGGTTAAAATTTTTGGTGGTTTCTTGTTCAGTCCATAGGCCTACAGCATGTGGCAAACCGGTGAGCATGTGGCTCTATTAGTATAGGAGATACCTGAAAACATATCACACTTTTCATCATAGTGCTTTTACCAACGCATAAAATGCATGGAGAAGTCATTTCGAATGACTGGTCCTCAGTGTTGTGAGAACGATGACTGGTTAAAATTTTTGGTGGTTTCTTGTTCAGTCCATAGGCCTACAGCATGTGGCAAACCGGTGAGCATGTGGCTCTATTATTATAGGAGATACCTGAAAACATATCACACTTTTCATCATAGTGCTTTTACCAATGCATAAAATGCATGGAGAAGTCATTTCGAATGACTGGTCCTCAGTGTTGTGAGAACGATGACTGGTTAAAATTTTTGGTGGTTTCTTGTTCAGTCCATAGGCCTACAGCATGTGGCAAACCGGTGAGCATGTGGCTCTATTAGTATAGGAGATAACTGAAAACATATCACACTTTTCATCATAGTGCTTTTACCAATGCATAAAATGCATGGAGAAGTCATTTCGAATGACTGGTCCTCAGTGTTGTGAGAACGATGACTGGTTAAAATTTTTGGTGATTTCTTGTTCAGTCCATAGGCCTACAGCATGTGGCAAACCATTGAGCATGTGGCTCTATTAGTATAGGAGATACCTGAAAACATATCACACTTTTCATCATAGTGCTTTTACCAATGCATAAAATGCATGGAGAAGTCATTTCGAATGACTGGTCCTCAGTGTTGTGAGAACGATGACTGGTTAAAATTTTTGGTGGTTTCTTGTTCAGTCCATAGGCCTACAGCATGTGGCAAACTGGTGAGCATGTGGCTCTATTAGTATAGGAGATACCTGAAAACATATCACACTTTTCATCATAGTGCTTTTACCAATGCATAAAATGCATGGAGAAGTCATTTCGAATGACTGGTCCTCAGTGTTGTGAGAACGATGACTGGTTAAAATTTTTGGTGGTTTCTTGTTCAGTCCATAGGCCTACAGCATGTGGCAAACCGGTGAGCATGTGGCTCTATTAGTATAGGAGATACCTGAAAACATATCACACTTTTCATCATAGTGCTTTTACCAATGCATAAAATGCATGGAGAAGTCATTTCGAATGACTGGTCCTCAGTGTTGTGAGAACGATGACTGGTTAAAATTTTTGGTGGTTTCTTGTTCAGTCCATAGGCCTACAGCATGTGGCAAACCGTTGAGCATGTGGCTCTATTAGTATAGGAGATACCTGAAAACATATCACACTTTTCATCATAGTGCTTTTACCAATGCATAAAATGCATGGAGAAGTCATTTCGAATGACTGGTCCTCAGTGTTGTGAGAACGATGACTGGTTAAAATTTTTGGTGGTTTCTTGTTCAGTCCATAGGCCTACAGCATGTGGCAAACCGGTGAGCATGTGGCTCTATTAGTATAGGAGATACCTGAAAACATATCACACTTTTCATCATAGTGCTTTTACCAATGCATAAAATGCATGGAGAAGTCATTTCGAATGACTGGTCCTCAGTGTTGTGAGAACGATGACTGGTTAAAATTTTTGGTGGTTTCTTGTTCAGTCCATAGGCCTACAGCATGTGGCAAACCGGTGAGCATGTGGCTCTATTAGTATAGGAGATACCTGAAAACATATCACACTTTTCATCATAGTGCTTTTACCAATGCATAAAATGCATGGAGAAGTCATTTCGAATGACTGGTCCTCAGTGTTGTGAGAACGATGACTGGTTAAAATTTTTGGTGGTTTCTTGTTCAGTCCATAGGCCTACAGCATGTGGCAAACCGGTGAGCATGTGGCTCTATTAGTATAGGAGATACCTGAAAACATATCACACTTTTCATCTTAGTGCTGTTACCAATGCATAAAATGCATGGAGAAGTCATTTCGAATGACTGGTCCTCAGTGTTGTGAGAACGATGACTGGTTAAAATTTTTGGTGGTTTCTTGTTCAGTCCATAGGCCTACAGCATGTGGCAAACCGGTGAGCATGTGGCTCTATTAGTATAGGAGATACCTGAAAACATATCACACTTTTCATCATAGTGCTTTTACCAATGCATAAAATGCATGGAGAAGTCATTTCGAATGACTGGTCCTCAGTGTTGTGAGAACGATGACTGGTTAAAATTTTTGGTGGTTTCTTGTTCAGTCCATAGGCCTACAGCATGTGGCAAACCGGTGAGCATGTGGCTCTATTAGTATAGGAGATACCTGAAAACATATCACACTTTTCATCATAGTGCTTTTACCAATGCATAAAATGCATGGAGAAGTCATTTCGAATGACTGGTCCTCAGTGTTGTGAGAACGATGACTGGTTAAAATTTTTGGTGGTTTCTTGTTCAGTCCATAGGCCTACAGCATGTGGCAAACCGGTGAGCATGTGGCTCTATTAGTATAGGAGATAACTAAAAACATATCACACTTTTCATCATAGTGCTTTTACCAATGCATAAAATGCATGGAGAAGTCATTTCGAATGACTGGTCCTCAGTGTTGTGAGAACGATGACTGGTTAAAATTTTTGGTGGTTTCTTGTTCAGTCCATAGGCCTACAGCATGTGGCAAACCGGTGAGCATGTGGCTCTATTAGTATAGGATATACCTGAAAACATATCACACTTTTCATCATAGTGCTTTTACCAATGCATAAAATGCATGGAGAAGTCATTTCGAATGACTGGTCCTCAGTGTTGTGAGAACGATGACTGGTTAAAATTTTTGGTGGTTTCTTGTTCAGTCCATAGGCCTACAGCATGTGGCAAACCGTTGAGCATGTGGCTCTATTAGTATAGGAGATACCTGAAAACATATCACACTTTTCATCATAGTGCTTTTACCAATGCATAAAATGCATGGAGAAGTCATTTCGAATGACTGGTCCTCAGTGTTGTGAGAACGATGACTGGTTAAAATTTTTGGTGGTTTCTTGTTCAGTCCATAGGCCTACAGCATGTGGCAAACCGGTGAGCATGTGGCTCTATTAGTATAGGAGATACCTGAAAACATATCACACTTTTCATCATAGTGCTTTTACCAATGCATAAAATGCATGGAGAAGTCATTTCGAATGACTGGTCCTCAGTGTTGTGAGAACGATGACTGGTTAAAATTTTTGGTGGTTTCTTGTTCAGTCCATAGGCCTACAGCATGTGGCAAACCGGTGAGCATGTGGCTCTATTAGTATAGGAGATACCTGAAAACATATCACACTTTTCATCATAGTGCTTTTACCAATGCATAAAATGCATGGAGAAGTCATTTCGAATGACTGGTCCTCAGTGTTGTGAGAACGATGACTGGTTAAAATTTTTGGTGGTTTCTTGTTCAGTCCATAGGCCTACAGCATGTGGCAAACCGGTGAGCATGTGGCTCTATTAGTATAGGAGATACCTGAAAACATATCACACTTTTCATCATAGTGCTTTTACCAATGCATAAAATGCATGGAGAAGTCATTTCGAATGACTGGTCCTCAGTGTTGTGAGAACGATGACTGGTTAAAATTTTTGGTGGTTTCTTGTTCAGTCCATAGGCCTACAGCATGTGGCAAACCGGTGAGCATGTGGCTCTATTAGTATAGGAGATACCTGAAAACATATCACACTTTTCATCATAGTGCTTTTACCAATGCATAAAATGCATGGAGAAGTCATTTCGAATGACTGGTCCTCAGTGTTGTAAGAACGATGACTGGTTAAAATTTTTGGTGGTTTCTTGTTCAGTCCATAGGCCTACAGCATGTGGCAAACCGGTGAGCATGTGGCTCTATTAGTATAGGAGATACCTGAAAACATATCACACTTTTCATCATAGTGCTTTTACCAATGCATAAAATGCATGGAGAAGTCATTTCGAATGACTGGTCCTCAGTGTTGTGAGAACGATGACTGGTTAAAATTTTTGGTGGTTTCTTGTTCAGTCCATAGGCCTACAGCATGTGGCAAACCGGTGAGCATGTGGCTCTATTAGTATAGGAGATACCTGAAAACATATCACACTTTTCATCATAGTGCTTTTACCAATGCATAAAATGCATGGAGAAGTCATTTCAAATGACTGGTCCTCAGTGTTGTGAGAACGATGACTGGTTAAAATTTTTGGTGGTTTCTTGTTCAGTCCATAGGCCTACAGCATGTGGCAAACCGGTGAGCATGTGGCTCTATTAGTATAGGCGATACCTGAAAACAAATCACACTTTTCATCATAGTGCTTTTACCAATGCATAAAATGCATGGAGAAGTCATTTCGAATGACTGGTCCTCAGTGTTGTGAGAACGATGACTGGTTAAAATTTTTGGTGGTTTCTTGTTCAGTCCATAGGCCTACAGCATGTGGCAAACCGGTGAGCATGTGGCTCTATTAGTATAGGAGATACCTGAAAACATATCACACTTTTCATCATAGTGCTTTTACCAATGCATAAAATGCATGGAGAAGTCATTTCGAATGACTGGTCCTCAGTGTTGTGAGAACGATGACTGGTTAAAATTTTTGGTGGTTTCTTGTTCAGTCCATAGGCCTACAGCATGTGGCAAACCGGTGAGCATGTGGCTCTATTAGTATAGGAGATACCTGAAAACATATCACACTTTTCATCATAGTGCTTTTACCAATGCATAAAATGCATGGAGAAGTCATTTCGAATGACTGGTCCTCAGTGTTGTAAGAACGATGACTGGTTAAAATTTTTGGTGGTTTCTTGTTCAGTCCATAGGCCTACAGCATGTGGCAAACCGGTGAGCATGTGGCTCTATTAGTATAGGAGATACCTGAAAACATATCACACTTTTCATCATAGTGCTTTTACCAATGCATAAAATGCATGGAGAAGTCATTTCGAATGACTGGTCCTCAGTGTTGTGAGAACGATGACTGGTTAAAATTTTTGGTGGTTTCTTGTTCAGTCCATAGGCCTACAGCATGTGGCAAACCGGTGAGCATGTGGCTCTATTAGTATAGGAGATACCTGAAAACATATCACACTTTTCATCATAGTGCTTTTACCAATGCATAAAATGCATGGAGAAGTCATTTCGAATGACTGGTCCTCAGTGTTGTGAGAACGATGACTGGTTAAAATTTTTGGTGGTTTCTTGTTCAGTCCATAGGCCTACAGCATGTGGCAAACCGGTGAGCATGTGGCTCTATTAGTATAGGCGATACCTGAAAACAAATCACACTTTTCATCATAGTGCTTTTACCAATGCATAAAATGCATGGAGAAGTCATTTCGAATGACTGGTCCTCAGTGTTGTGAGAACGATGACTGGTTAAAATTTTTGGTGGTTTCTTGTTCAGTCCATAGGCCTACAGCATGTGGCAAACCGGTGAGCATGTGGCTCTATTAGTATAGGAGATACCTGAAAACATATCACACTTTTCATCATAGTGCTTTTACCAATGCATAAAATGCATGGAGAAGTCATTTCGAATGACTGGTCCTCAGTGTTGTGAGAACGATGACTGGTTAAAATTTTTGGTGGTTTCTTGTTCAGTCCATAGGCCTACAGCATGTGGCAAACCGGTGAGCATGTGGCTCTATTAGTATAGGAGATACCTGAAAACATATCACACTTTTCATCATAGTGCTTTTACCAATGCATAAAATGCATGGAGAAGTCATTTCGAATGACTGGTCCTCAGTGTTGTGAGAACGATGACTGGTTAAAATTTTTGGTGGTTTCTTGTTCAGTGCATAGGCCTACAGCATGTGGCAAACCGGTGAGCATGTGGCTCTATTAGTATAGGAGATACCTGAAAACATATCACACTTTTCATCATAGTGCTTTTACCAATGCATAAAATGCATGGAGAAGTCTTTTCGAATGACTGGTCTTCAGTGTTGTGAGAACAATGACTGGTTAAAATTTTTGGTGGTTTCTTGTTCAGTCCATAAGCCTACAGCATGTGGCAAACCGGTGAGCATGTGGCTCTATTAGTATAGGAGATACCTGAAAACATATCACACTTTTCATCATAGTGCTTTTACCAATGCATAAAATGCATGGAGAAGTCATTTCGAATGACTGGTCCTCAGTGTTGTGAGAACGATGACTGGTTAAAATTTTTGGTGGTTTCTTGTTCAGTCCATAGGCCTACAGCATGTGGCAAACCGGTGAGCATGTGGCTCTATTAGTATAGGAGATACCTGAAAACATATCACACTTTTCATCATAGTGCTTTTACCAATGCATAAAATGCATGGAGACGTCATTTCGAATGACTGGTCCTCAGTGTTGTGAGAACGATGACTGGTTAAAATTTTTGGTGGTTTCTTGTTCAGTCCATAGGCCTACAGCATGTGGCAAACCGGTGAGCATGTGGCTCTATTAGTATAGGAGATACCTGAAAACATATCACACTTTTCATCATAGTGCTTTTACCAATGCATAAAATGCATGGAGAAGTCATTTCGAATGACTGGTCCTCAGTGTTGTGAGAACGATGACTGGTTAAAATTTTTGGTGGTTTCTTGTTCAGTCCATAGGCCTACAGCATGTGGCAAACCGGTGAGCATGTGGCTCTATTAGTATAGGAGATACCTGAAAACATATCACACTTTTCATCATAGTGCTTTTACCAATGCATAAAATGCATGGAGAAGTCATTTCGAATGACTGGTCCTCAGTGTTGTGAGAACAATGACTGGTTAAAATTTTTGGTGGTTTCTTGTTCAGTCCATAGGCCTACAGCATGTGGCAAACCGGTGAGCATGTGGCTCTATTAGTATAGGAGATACCTGAAAACATATCACACTTTTCATCATAGTGCTTTTACCTATGCATAAAATGCATGGAGAAGTCATTTCGAATGACTGGTCCTCAGTGTTGTGAGAACGATGACTGGTTAAAATTTTTGGTGGTTTCTTGTTCAGTCCATAGGCCTACAGCATGTGGCAAACCGGTGAGCATGTGGCTCTATTAGTATAGGAGATACCTGAAAACATATCACACTTTTCATCATAGTGCTTTTACCAATGCATAAAATGCATGGAGAAGTCATTTCGAGTGACTGGTCCTCAGTGTTGTGAGAACGATGACTGGTTAAAATTTTTGGTGGTTTCTTGTTCAGTCCATAGGCCTACAGCATGTGGCAAACCGGTGAGCATGTGGCTCTATTAGTATAGGAGATACCTGAAAACATATCACACTTTTCATCATAGTGCTTTTACCAATGCATAAAATGCATGGAGAAGTCATTTCGAATGACTGGTCCTCAGTGTTGTGAGAACGATGACTGGTTAAAATTTTTGGTGGTTTCTTGTTCAGTCCATAGGCCTACAGCATGTGGCAAACCGGTGAGCATGTGGCTCTATTAGTATAGGAGATACCTAAAAACATATCACACTTTTCATCATAGTGCTTTTACCAATGCATAAAATGCATGGAGAAGTCATTTCGAATGACTGGTCCTCAGTGTTGTGAGAACGATGACTGGTTAAAATTTTTGGTGGTTTCTTGTTCAGTGCATAGGCCTACAGCATGTGGCAAACCGGTGAGCATGTGGCTCTATTAGTATAGGAGATACCTGAAAACATATCACACTTTTCATCATAGTGCTTTTACCAATGCATAAAATGCATGGAGAAGTCTTTTCGAATGACTGGTCTTCAGTGTTGTGAGAACAATGACTGGTTAAAATTTTTGGTGGTTTCTTGTTCAGTCCATAAGCCTACAGCATGTGGCAAACCGGTGAGCATGTGGCTCTATTAGTATAGGAGATACCTGAAAACATATCACACTTTTCATCATAGTGCTTTTACCAATGCATAAAATGCATGGAGAAGTCATTTCGAATGACTGGTCCTCAGTGTTGTGAGAACGATGACTGGTTAAAATTTTTGGTGGTTTCTTGTTCAGTCCATAGGCCTACAGCATGTGGCAAACCGGTGAGCATGTGGCTCTATTAGTATAGGAGATACCTGAAAACATATCACACTTTTCATCATAGTGCTTTTACCAATGCATAAAATGCATGGAGACGTCATTTCGAATGACTGGTCCTCAGTGTTGTGAGAACGATGACTGGTTAAAATTTTTGGTGGTTTCTTGTTCAGTCCATAGGCCTACAGCATGTGGCAAACCGGTGAGCATGTGGCTCTATTAGTATAGGAGATACCTGAAAACATATCACACTTTTCATCATAGTGCTTTTACCAATGCATAAAATGCATGGAGAAGTCATTTCGAATGACTGGTCCTCAGTGTTGTGAGAACGATGACTGGTTAAAATTTTTGGTGGTTTCTTGTTCAGTCCATAGGCCTACAGCATGTGGCAAACCGGTGAGCATGTGGCTCTATTAGTATAGGAGATACCTGAAAACATATCACACTTTTCATCATAGTGCTTTTACCAATGCATAAAATGCATGGAGAAGTCATTTCGAATGACTGGTCCTCAGTGTTGTGAGAACAATGACTGGTTAAAATTTTTGGTGGTTTCTTGTTCAGTCCATAGGCCTACAGCATGTGGCAAACCGGTGAGCATGTGGCTCTATTAGTATAGGAGATACCTGAAAACATATCACACTTTTCATCATAGTGCTTTTACCAATGCATAAAATGCATGGAGAAGTCATTTCGAATGACTGGTCCTCAGTGTTGTGAGAACGATGACTGGTTAAAATTTTTGGTGGTTTCTTGTTCAGTCCATAGGCCTACAGCATGTGGCAAACCGGTGAGCATGTGGCTCTATTAGTATAGGAGATACCTGAAAACATATCACACTTTTCATCATAGTGCTTTTACCAATGCATAAAATGCATGGAGAAGTCATTTCGAGTGACTGGTCCTCAGTGTTGTGAGAACGATGACTGGTTAAAATTTTTGGTGGTTTCTTGTTCAGTCCATAGGCCTACAGCATGTGGCAAACCGGTGAGCATGTGGCTCTATTAGTATAGGAGATACCTGAAAACATATCACACTTTTCATCATAGTGCTTTTACCAATGCATAAAATGCATGGAGAAGTCATTTCGAATGACTGGTCCTCAGTGTTGTGAGAACGATGACTGGTTAAAATTTTTGGTGGTTTCTTGTTCAGTCCATAGGCCTACAGCATGTGGCAAACCGGTGAGCATGTGGCTCTATTAGTATAGGAGATACCTAAAAACATATCACACTTTTCATCATAGTGCTTTTACCAATGCATAAAATGCATGGAGAAGTCATTTCGAATGACTGGTCCTCAGTGTTGTGAGAACGATGACTGGTTAAAATTTTTGGTGGTTTCTTGTTCAGTCCATAGGCCTACAGCATGTGGCAAACCGGTGAGCATGTGGCTCTATTAGTATAGGAGATACCTGAAAACATATCACACTTTTCATCATAGTGCTTTTACCAATGCATAAAATGCATGGAGAAGTCATTTCGAATGACTGGTCCTCAGTGTTGTGAGAACGATGACTGGTTAAAATTTTTGGTGGTTTGTTGTTCAGTCCATAGGCCTACAGCATGTGGCAAACCGGTGAGCATGTGGCTCTATTAGTATAGGAGATACCTGAAAACATATCACACTTTTCATCATAGTGCTTTTACCAATGCATAAAATGCATGGAGAAGTCATTTCGAATGACTGGTCCTCAGTGTTGTGAGAACGATGACTGGTTAAAATTTTTGGTGGTTTCTTGTTCAGTCCATAGGCCTACAGCATGTGGCAAACCGGTGAGCATGTGGCTCTATTAGTATAGGAGATACCTGAAAACATATCACACTTTTCATCATAGTGCTTTTACCAATGCATAAAATGCATGGAGAAGTCATTTCGAATGACTGGTCCTCGGTGTTGTGAGAACGATGACAGGTTAAATTTTTTGGTGGTTTCTTGTTCAGTCCATAGGCCTACAGCATGTGGCAAACCGGTGAGCATGTGGCTCTATTAGTATAGGAGATACCTGAAAACATATCACACTTTTCATCATAGTGCTTTTACCAATGCATAAAATGCATGGAGAAGTCATTTCGAATGACTGGTCCTCAGTGTTGTGAGAACGATGACTGGTTAAAATTTTTGGTGGTTTCTTGTTCAGTCCATAGGCCTACAGCATGTGGCAAACCGGTGAGCATGTGGCTCTATTAGTATAGGAGATACCTGAAAACAAATCACACTTTTCATCATAGTGCTTTTACCAATGCATAAAATGCATGGAGAAGTCATTTCGAATGACTGGTCCTCAGTGTTGTGAGAACGATGACTGGTTAAAATTTTTGGTGGTTTCTTGTTCAGTCCATAGGCCTACAGCATGTGGCAAACCGGTGAGCATGTGGCTCTATTAGTATAGGAGATACCTGAAAACATATCACACTTTTCATCATAGTGCTTTTACCAATGCATAAAATGCATGGAGAAGTCATTTCGAATGACTGGTCCTCAGTGTTGTGAGAACGATGACTGGTTAAAATTGTTGGTGGTTTCTTGTTCAGTCCATAGGCCTACAGCATGTGGCAAACCGGTGAGCATGTGGCTCTATTAGTATAGGAGATACCTGAAAACATATCACACTTTTCATCATAGTGCTTTTACCAATGCATAAAATGCATGGAGAAGTCATTTCGAATGACTGGTCCTCAGTGTTGTGAGAACGATGACTGGTTAAAATTTTTGGTGGTTTCTTGTTCAGTCCATAGGCCTACAGCATGTGGCAAACCGGTGAGCATGTGGCTCTATTAGTATAGGAGATACCTGAAAACATATCACACTTTTCATCATAGTGCTTTTACCAATGCATAAAATGCATGGAGAAGTCATTTCGAATGACTGGTCCTCAGTGTTGTGAGAACAATGACTGGTTAAAATTTTTGGTGGTTTCTTGTTCAGTCCATAAGCCTACAGCATGTGGCAAACCGGTGAGCATGTGGCTCTATTAGTATAGGAGATACCTGAAAACATATCACACTTTTCATCATAGTGCTTTTACCAATGCATAAAATGCATGGAGAAGTCATTTCGAATGACTGGTCCTCAGTGTTGTGAGAACGATGACTGGTTAAAATTTTTGGTGGTTTCTTGTTCAGTCCATAGGCCTACAGCATGTGGCAAACCGGTGAGCATGTGGCTCTATTAGTATAGGAGATACCTGAAAACATATCACACTTTTCATCATAGTGCTTTTACCAATGCATAAAATGCATGGAGAAGTCATTTCGAATGACTGGTCCTCAGTGTTGTGAGAACGATGACTGGTTAAAATTTTTGGTGGTTTCTTGTTCAGTCCATAGGCCTACACCATGTGGCAAACCGGTGAGCATGTGGCTCTATTAGTATAGGAGATACCTGAAAACATATCACACTTTTCATCATAGTGCTTTTACCAATGCATAAAATGCATGGAGAAGTCATTTCGAATGACTGGTCCTCAGTGTTGTGAGAACGATGACTGGTTAAAATTTTTGGTGGTTTCTTGTTCAGTCCATAGGCCTACAGCATGTGGCAAACCGGTGAGCATGTGGCTCTATTAGTATAGGAGATACCTGAAAACATATCACACTTTTCATCATAGTGCTTTTACCAATGCATAAAATGCATGGAGAAGTCATTTCGAATGACTGGTCCTCAGTGTTGTGAGAACGATGACTGGTTAAAATTTTTGGTGGTTTCTTGTTCAGTCCATAGGCCTACAGCATGTGGCAAACCGGTGAGCATGTGGCTCTATTAGTATAGGAGATACCTGAAAACATATCACACTTTTCATCATAGTGCTTTTACCAATGCATAAAATGCATGGAGAAGTCATTTCGAATGACTGGTCCTCAGTGTTGTGAGAACGATGACTGGTTAAAATTTTTGGTGGTTTCTTGTTCAGTCCATAGGCCTACAGCATGTGGCAAACCGGTGAGCATGTGGCTCTATTAGTATAGGAGATACCTGAAAACATATCACACTTTTCATCATAGTGCTTTTACCAATGCATAAAATGCATGGAGAAGTCATTTCGAATGACTGGTCCTCAGTGTTGTGAGAACGATGACTGGTTAAAATTTTTGGTGGTTTCTTGTTCAGTCCATAGGCCTACAGCATGTGGCAAACCGGTGAGCATGTAGCTCTATTAGTATAGGAGATACCTGAAAACAAATCACACTTTTCATCATAGTGCTTTTACCAATGCATAAAATGCATGGAGAAGTCATTTCGAATGACTGGTCCTCAGTGTTGTGAGAACGATGAGTGGTTAAAATTTTTGGTGGTTTCTTGTTCAGTCCATAGGCCTACAGCATGTGGCAAACCGGTGAGCATGTGGCTCTATTAGTATAGGAGATACCTGAAAACATATCACACTTTTCATCATAGTGCTTTTACCAATGCATAAAATGCATGGAGAAGTCATTTCGAATGACTGGTCCTCAGTGTTGTGAGAACGATGACTGGTTAAAATTTTTGGTGGTTTCTTGTTCAGTCCATAGGCCTACAGCATGTGGCAAACCGGTGAGCATGTGGCTCTATTAGTATAGGAGATACCTGAAAACATATCACACTTTTCATCATAGTGCTTTTACCAATGCATAAAATGCATGGAGAAGTCATTTCGAATGACTGGTCCTCAGTGTTGTGAGAACGATGACTGGTTAAAATTTTTGGTGGTTTCTTGTTCAGTCCATAGGCCTACAGCATGTGGCAAACCGGTGAGCATGTGGCTCTATTAGTATAGGAGATACCTGAAAACATATCACACTTTTCATCATAGTGCTTTTACCAATGCATAAAATGCATGGAGAAGTCATTTCGAATGACTGGTCCTCAGTGTTGTGAGAACAATGACTGGTTAAAATTTTTGGTGGTTTCTTGTTCAGTCCATAAGCCTACAGCATGTGGCAAACCGGTGAGCATGTGGCTCTATTAGTATAGGAGATACCTGAAAACATATCACACTTTTCATCATAGTGCTTTTACCAATGCATAAAATGCATGGAGAAGTCATTTCGAATGACTGGTCCTCAGTGTTGTGAGAACAATGACTGGTTAAAATTTTTGGTGGTTTCTTGTTCAGTCCATAGGCCTACAGCATGTGGCAAACCGGTGAGCATGTGGCTCTATTAGTATAGGAGATACCTGAAAACATATCACACTTTTCATCATAGTGCTTTTACCAATGCATAAAATGCATGGAGAAGTCATTTCGAATGACTGGTCCTCAGTGTTGTGAGAACGATGACTGGTTAAAATTTTTGGTGGTTTCTTGTTCAGTCCATAGGCCTACAGCATGTGGCAAACCGGTGAGCATGTGGCTCTATTAGTATAGGAGATACCTGAAAACATATCACACTTTTCATCATAGTGCTTTTACCAATGCATAAAATGCATGGAGAAGTCATTTCGAATGACTGGTCCTCAGTGTTGTGAGAACGATGACTGGTTAAAATTTTTGGTGGTTTCTTGTTCAGTCCATAGGCCTACAGCATGTGGCAAACCGGTGAGCATGTGGCTCTGTTAGTATAGGAGATACCTGAAAACATATCACACTTTTCATCATAGTGCTTTCACCAATGCATAAAATGCATGGAGAAGTCATTTCGAATGACTGGTCCTCAGTGTTGTGAGAACAATGACTGGTTAAAATTTTTGGTGGTTTCTTGTTCAGTCCATAGGCCTACAGCATGTGGCAAACCGGTGAGCATGTGGCTCTATTAGTATAGGAGATACCTGAAAACATATCACACTTTACATCATAGTGCTTTTACCAATGCATAAAATGCATGGAGAAGTCATTTCGAATGACTGGTCCTCAGTGTTGTGAGAACGATGACTGGTTAAAATTTTTGGTGGTTTCTTGTTCAGTCCATAGGCCTACAGCATGTGGCAAACCGGTGAGCATGTGGCTCTATTAGTATAGGAGATACCTGAAAACATATCACACTTTTCATCATAGTGCTTTTACCAATGCATAAAATGCATGGAGAAGTCATTTCGAATGACTGGTCCTCAGTGTTGTGAGAACGATGACTGGTTAAAATTTTTGGTGGTTTCTTGTTCAGTCCATAGGCCTACAGCATGTGGAAAACCGGTGAGCATGTGGCTCTATTAGTATAGGAGATACCTGAAAACATATCACACTTTTCATCATAGTGCTTTTACCAATGCATAAAATGCATGGAGAAGTCATTTCGAGTGACTGGTCCTCAGTGTTGTGAGAACGATGACTGGTTAAAATTTTTGGTGGTTTCTTGTTCAGTCCATAGGCCTACAGCATGTGGCAAACCGGTGAGCATGTGGCTCTATTAGTATAGGAGATACCTGAAAACATATCACACTTTTCATCATAGTGCTTTTACCAATGCATAAAATGCATGGAGAAGTCATTTCGAATGACTGGTCCTCAGTGTTGTGAGAACGATGACTGGTTAAAATTTTTGGTGGTTTCTTGTTCAGTCCATAGGCCTACAGCATGTGGCAAACCGGTGAGCATGTGGCTCTATTAGTATAGGAGATACCTAAAAACATATCACACTTTTCATCATAGTGCTTTTACCAATGCATAAAATGCATGGAGAAGTCATTTCGAATGACTGGTCCTCAGTGTTGTGAGAACGATGACTGGTTAAAATTTTTGGTGGTTTCTTGTTCAGTCCATAGGCCTACAGCATGTGGCAAACCGGTGAGCATGTGGCTCTATTAGTATAGGAGATACCTGAAAACATATCACACTTTTCATCATAGTGCTTTTACCAATGCATAAAATGCATGGAGAAGTCATTTCGAATGACTGGTCCTCAGTGTTGTGAGAACGATGACTGGTTAAAATTTTTGGTGGTTTGTTGTTCAGTCCATAGGCCTACAGCATGTGGCAAACCGGTGAGCATGTGGCTCTATTAGTATAGGAGATACCTGAAAACATATCACACTTTTCATCATAGTGCTTTTACCAATGCATAAAATGCATGGAGAAGTCATTTCGAATGACTGGTCCTCAGTGTTGTGAGAACGATGACTGGTTAAAATTTTTGGTGGTTTCTTGTTCAGTCCATAGGCCTACAGCATGTGGCAAACCGGTGAGCATGTGGCTCTATTAGTATAGGAGATACCTGAAAACATATCACACTTTTCATCATAGTGCTTTTACCAATGCATAAAATGCATGGAGAAGTCATTTCGAATGACTGGTCCTCGGTGTTGTGAGAACGATGACAGGTTAAATTTTTTGGTGGTTTCTTGTTCAGTCCATAGGCCTACAGCATGTGGCAAACCGGTGAGCATGTGGCTCTATTAGTATAGGAGATACCTGAAAACATATCACACTTTTCATCATAGTGCTTTTACCAATGCATAAAATGCATGGAGAAGTCATTTCGAATGACTGGTCCTCAGTGTTGTGAGAACGATGACTGGTTAAAATTTTTGGTGGTTTCTTGTTCAGTCCATAGGCCTACAGCATGTGGCAAACCGGTGAGCATGTGGCTCTATTAGTATAGGAGATACCTGAAAACAAATCACACTTTTCATCATAGTGCTTTTACCAATGCATAAAATGCATGGAGAAGTCATTTCGAATGACTGGTCCTCAGTGTTGTGAGAACGATGACTGGTTAAAATTTTTGGTGGTTTCTTGTTCAGTCCATAGGCCTACAGCATGTGGCAAACCGGTGAGCATGTGGCTCTATTAGTATAGGAGATACCTGAAAACATATCACACTTTTCATCATAGTGCTTTTACCAATGCATAAAATGCATGGAGAAGTCATTTCGAATGACTGGTCCTCAGTGTTGTGAGAACGATGACTGGTTAAAATTGTTGGTGGTTTCTTGTTCAGTCCATAGGCCTACAGCATGTGGCAAACCGGTGAGCATGTGGCTCTATTAGTATAGGAGATACCTGAAAACATATCACACTTTTCATCATAGTGCTTTTACCAATGCATAAAATGCATGGAGAAGTCATTTCGAATGACTGGTCCTCAGTGTTGTGAGAACGATGACTGGTTAAAATTTTTGGTGGTTTCTTGTTCAGTCCATAGGCCTACAGCATGTGGCAAACCGGTGAGCATGTGGCTCTATTAGTATAGGAGATACCTGAAAACATATCACACTTTTCATCATAGTGCTTTTACCAATGCATAAAATGCATGGAGAAGTCATTTCGAATGACTGGTCCTCAGTGTTGTGAGAACAATGACTGGTTAAAATTTTTGGTGGTTTCTTGTTCAGTCCATAAGCCTACAGCATGTGGCAAACCGGTGAGCATGTGGCTCTATTAGTATAGGAGATACCTGAAAACATATCACACTTTTCATCATAGTGCTTTTACCAATGCATAAAATGCATGGAGAAGTCATTTCGAATGACTGGTCCTCAGTGTTGTGAGAACGATGACTGGTTAAAATTTTTGGTGGTTTCTTGTTCAGTCCATAGGCCTACAGCATGTGGCAAACCGGTGAGCATGTGGCTCTATTAGTATAGGAGATACCTGAAAACATATCACACTTTTCATCATAGTGCTTTTACCAATGCATAAAATGCATGGAGAAGTCATTTCGAATGACTGGTCCTCAGTGTTGTGAGAACGATGACTGGTTAAAATTTTTGGTGGTTTCTTGTTCAGTCCATAGGCCTACAGCATGTGGCAAACCGGTGAGCATGTGGCTCTATTAGTATAGGAGATACCTGAAAACATATCACACTTTTCATCATAGTGCTTTTACCAATGCATAAAATGCATGGAGAAGTCATTTCGAATGACTGGTCCTCAGTGTTGTGAGAACGATGACTGGTTAAAATTTTTGGTGGTTTCTTGTTCAGTCCATAGGCCTACAGCATGTGGCAAACCGGTGAGCATGTGGCTCTATTAGTATAGGAGATACCTGAAAACATATCACACTTTTCATCATAGTGCTTTTACCAATGCATAAAATGCATGGAGAAGTCATTTCGAATGACTGGTCCTCAGTGTTGTGAGAACGATGACTGGTTAAAATTTTTGGTGGTTTCTTGTTCAGTCCATAGGCCTACAGCATGTGGCAAACCGGTGAGCATGTGGCTCTATTAGTATAGGAGATACCTGAAAACATATCACACTTTTCATCATAGTGCTTTTACCAATGCATAAAATGCATGGAGAAGTCATTTCGAATGACTGGTCCTCAGTGTTGTGAGAACGATGACTGGTTAAAATTTTTGGTGGTTTCTTGTTCAGTCCATAGGCCTACAGCATGTGGCAAACCGGTGAGCATGTGGCTCTATTAGTATAGGAGATACCTGAAAACATATCACACTTTTCATCATAGTGCTTTTACCAATGCATAAAATGCATGGAGAAGTCATTTCGAATGACTGGTCCTCAGTGTTGTGAGAACGATGACTGGTTAAAATTTTTGGTGGTTTCTTGTTCAGTCCATAGGCCTACAGCATGTGGCAAACCGGTGAGCATGTAGCTCTATTAGTATAGGAGATACCTGAAAACAAATCACACTTTTCATCATAGTGCTTTTACCAATGCATAAAATGCATGGAGAAGTCATTTCGAATGACTGGTCCTCAGTGTTGTGAGAACGATGAGTGGTTAAAATTTTTGGTGGTTTCTTGTTCAGTCCATAGGCCTACAGCATGTGGCAAACCGGTGAGCATGTGGCTCTATTAGTATAGGAGATACCTGAAAACATATCACACTTTTCATCATAGTGCTTTTACCAATGCATAAAATGCATGGAGAAGTCATTTCGAATGACTGGTCCTCAGTGTTGTGAGAACGATGACTGGTTAAAATTTTTGGTGGTTTCTTGTTCAGTCCATAGGCCTACAGCATGTGGCAAACCGGTGAGCATGTGGCTCTATTAGTATAGGAGATACCTGAAAACATATCACACTTTTCATCATAGTGCTTTTACCAATGCATAAAATGCATGGAGAAGTCATTTCGAATGACTGGTCCTCAGTGTTGTGAGAACGATGACTGGTTAAAATTTTTGGTGGTTTCTTGTTCAGTCCATAGGCCTACAGCATGTGGCAAACCGGTGAGCATGTGGCTCTATTAGTATAGGAGATACCTGAAAACATATCACACTTTTCATCATAGTGCTTTTACCAATGCATAAAATGCATGGAGAAGTCATTTCGAATGACTGGTCCTCAGTGTTGTGAGAACAATGACTGGTTAAAATTTTTGGTGGTTTCTTGTTCAGTCCATAAGCCTACAGCATGTGGCAAACCGGTGAGCATGTGGCTCTATTAGTATAGGAGATACCTGAAAACATATCACACTTTTCATCATAGTGCTTTTACCAATGCATAAAATGCATGGAGAAGTCATTTCGAATGACTGGTCCTCAGTGTTGTGAGAACAATGACTGGTTAAAATTTTTGGTGGTTTCTTGTTCAGTCCATAGGCCTACAGCATGTGGCAAACCGGTGAGCATGTGGCTCTATTAGTATAGGAGATACCTGAAAACATATCACACTTTTCATCATAGTGCTTTTACCAATGCATAAAATGCATGGAGAAGTCATTTCGAATGACTGGTCCTCAGTGTTGTGAGAACGATGACTGGTTAAAATTTTTGGTGGTTTCTTGTTCAGTCCATAGGCCTACAGCATGTGGCAAACCGGTGAGCATGTGGCTCTATTAGTATAGGAGATACCTGAAAACATATCACACTTTTCATCATAGTGCTTTTACCAATGCATAAAATGCATGGAGAAGTCATTTCGAATGACTGGTCCTCAGTGTTGTGAGAACGATGACTGGTTAAAATTTTTGGTGGTTTCTTGTTCAGTCCATAGGCCTACAGCATGTGGCAAACCGGTGAGCATGTGGCTCTGTTAGTATAGGAGATACCTGAAAACATATCACACTTTTCATCATAGTGCTTTCACCAATGCATAAAATGCATGGAGAAGTCATTTCGAATGACTGGTCCTCAGTGTTGTGAGAACAATGACTGGTTAAAATTTTTGGTGGTTTCTTGTTCAGTCCATAGGCCTACAGCATGTGGCAAACCGGTGAGCATGTGGCTCTATTAGTATAGGAGATACCTGAAAACATATCACACTTTACATCATAGTGCTTTTACCAATGCATAAAATGCATGGAGAAGTCATTTCGAATGACTGGTCCTCAGTGTTGTGAGAACGATGACTGGTTAAAATTTTTGGTGGTTTCTTGTTCAGTCCATAGGCCTACAGCATGTGGCAAACCGGTGAGCATGTGGCTCTATTAGTATAGGAGATACCTGAAAACATATCACACTTTTCATCATAGTGCTTTTACCAATGCATAAAATGCATGGAGAAGTCATTTCGAATGACTGGTCCTCAGTGTTGTGAGAACGATGACTGGTTAAAATTTTTGGTGGTTTCTTGTTCAGTCCATAGGCCTACAGCATGTGGAAAACCGGTGAGCATGTGGCTCTATTAGTATAGGAGATACCTGAAAACATATCACACTTTTCATCATAGTGCTTTTACCAATGCATAAAATGCATGGAGAAGTCATTTCGAATGACTGGTCCTCAGTGTTGTGAGAACGATGACTGGTTAAAATTTTTGGTGGTTTCTTGTTCAGTCCATAGGCCTACAGCATGTGGCAAACCGGTGAGCATGTGGCTCTATTAGTATAGGAGATACCTGAAAACATATCACACTTTACATCATAGTGCTTTTACCAATGCATAAAATGCATGGAGAAGTCATTTCGAATGACTGGTCCTCAGTGTTGTGAGAACGATGACTGGTTAAAATTTTTGGTGGTTTCTTGTTCAGTCCATAGGCCTACAACATGTGGCAAACCGGTGAGCATGTTGCTCTATTAGTATAGGAGATACCTGAAAACATATCACACTTTTCATCATAGTGCTTTTACCAATGCATAAAATGCATGGAGAAGTCATTTCGAATGACTGGTCCTCAGTGTTGTGAGAACGATGACTGGTTAAAATTGTTGGTGGTTTCTTGTTCAGTCCATAGGCCTACAGCATGTGGCAAACCGGTGAGCATGTGGCTCTATTAGTATAGGAGATACCTGAAAACATATCACACTTTTCATCAGAGTGCTTTTACCAATGCATAAAATGCATGGAGAAGTCATTTCGAATGACTGGTCCTCAGTGTTGTGAGAACGATGACTGGTTAAAATTTTTGGTGGTTTCTTGTTCAGTCCATAAGCCTACAGCATGTGGCAAACCGGTGAGCATGTGGCTCTATTAGTATAGGAGATACCTGAAAACATATCACACTTTTCATCATAGTGCTTTTACCAATGCATAAAATGCATGGAGAAGTCATTTCGAATGACTGGTCCTCAGTGTTGTGAGAACGATGACTGGTTAAAATTTTTGGTGGTTTCTTGTTCAGTCCATAGGCCTACAGCATGTGGCAAACCGGTGAGCATGTGGCTCTATTAGTATAGGAGATACCTGAAAACATATCACACTTTTCATCATAGTGCTTTTACCAATGCATAAAATGCATGGAGAAGTCATTTCGAATGACTGGTCCTCAGTGTTGTGAGAACGATGACTGGTTAAAATTTTTGGTGGTTTCTTGTTCAGTCCATAGGCCTACAGCATGTGGCAAACCGGTGAGCATGTGGCTCTATTAGTATAGGAGATACCTGAAAACATATCACACTTTTCATCATAGTGCTTTTACCAATGCATAAAATGCATGGAGAAGTCATTTCGAATGACTGGTCCTCAGTGTTGTGAGAACGATGACTGGTTAAAATTTTTGGTGGTTTCTTGTTCAGTCCATAGGCCTACAGCATGTGGCAAACCGGTGAGCATGTGGCTCTATTAGTATAGGAGATACCTGAAAACATATCACACTTTTCATCATAGTGCTTTTACCAATGCATAAAATGCATGGAGAAGTCATTTCGAATGACTGGTCCTCAGTGTTGTGAGAACGATGACTGGTTAAAATTTTTGGTGGTTTCTTGTTCAGTCCATAGGCCTACAGCATGTGGCAAACCGGTGAGCATGTGGCTCTATTAGTATAGGAGATACCTGAAAACATATCACACTTTTCATCATAGTGCTTTTACCAATGCATAAAATGCATGGAGAAGTCATTTCGTATGACTGGTCCTCAGTGTTGTGAGAACGATGACTGGTTAAAATTTTTGGTGGTTTCTTGTTCAGTCCATAGGCCTACAGCATGTGGCAAACCGGTGAGCATGTGGCTCTATTAGTATAGGAGATACCTGAAAACATATCACACTTTTCATCATAGTGCTTTTACCAATGCATAAAATGCATGGAGAAGTCATTTCGCTTTCAAAATATTTATTGGGTTTTAACTTTAACAGGTAAGGGTAAGAGGGGGAGGGGAAGAGGGGAAAGAGGGGGGGGAAGGAATGAAGGTAGGAAAGGAACATCCCCCTGACATAGGGGGAGGAATAGGCAATCGTACAGTTGAGTAAAATAAACACAGTAAAATAACAAGCATTGCATACAAATACATTAGCCATAGACGTTTGATGTGTCGTTAAGTAAGTAATTGATATTGTAGTGGTTAACTGGTAGACATTAGAGTATGAAAGCCTAATGTGAATTTGCTTATTGTATGGTGTGTATTGTTTTATAACAGGGAACATCTAAGATGAACCTGTGACTATGTGGGCGAAAGAATATTTGGCTCAGGATTAAGGCTGATCATTGGGAATTAAGACCCCTATTGGATGTAACAGTGCTGTGTAGGTAGGAGAAGAAGTATGAAGGGTAGACTACATTTTATTCAGAAATATTGTAAGCTTTAACAAGTTTAAGGACATGTTGGCTGGACATTCACGGAGGGCTTAGGCCGTGGTGTTGTAGAAAGGATAGGCCTTCCACTGGGTTTGTAATATGGACACTACCCGACAAAAGTTTTATTGTGAGAGTGGAGGAGGGGGACCATGAGTATGAAAAGTGTGCCCTTCGTAGTTCTTGTGTAATGTGTGCAAAGTCTCTGCGTTTTTTCAGGGTGGCTCTGGATAAGTCCCTGAAGAACGAAAGTTGACCAAATGAAGAAAGCTGGAAGTTCTTGTCGGAGGGGAGATCAAATAGTTTGCTCCTGATCAATGCTGGGAAAAAGGAGACAATGATGTCTCTTGGTACGCCCTGTGGGAGAAACGCAGGTCTTTTGATTCGAAAGGCTTTTTCGATAATGTTCGGTTCGTTGGCCTCAGGTATGAATTTGTGGATCATTTTGAGAATATAGTTCTTTAGCTGTGGCAGTTTAATAGATTCAGGGACTCCTCTTATTTTTACATTATTTCTCCTTCTGTGGTCCTCGAGGTTCGCTATGTTACTTTTTAGGGTGTCTAAGTCTTTTTGAAGAGTGTCAATTTTAGTTTCCAGTATAGAGGGAGACCTTGATCTGGCTGAGTATGTGAGATCCGTGCTCCTGTATGAAGGATCCTCTTCGCTGGTGTCGGATAGACATTCAGATGGTAGATATGAGTCGCGAATGGGCAATGTGCAGTCACTTTGGGAGGAACTAGAGGAGGAGGCCGATGAGTAGGAGCCGATGCTCTCTGCTATAGATGACAGTGCGTCTCTTACATAAGACTCAGTCGCTGTCTCTGAACCCTCTGGGTCTGTGATGGGTGATTTAAAGGAGAAAAGTTGTTTGAAGTCCATACGTTGTTCCACAAAAGCTTCCCTTAGCATTTCACGGAGTTGTTCCAGTACTTGGTCAAAGTCTCTTTTGAGAAGAGGTTTTTTGGTTGTTGTTGTCACCGTTGAACCAATTAGTGGACATGGTGTATTTAGAGTGAAGTCTTCCCTCTCTTGGTCTAGTTGCTCACAGTGGAATGGAGGTTTTGTCTGTGAGTGTGGTCTGGTCTGTGGAGTAAATGGAGGGGCATCGTGCCTTAATGTATGAGTTACACTTTCATTTTTGGTGTTGTGGAAAACTGGGTAGCTGTGGTCAGAGGGCGGAGTTGGGGGAGGAGTCTCGTCCTGTCTACTTCTCCCCCGTCCAGGTGATCTCCCCTGTGCCCCATTGCGCCCATACTCGGACTCTTCCAGCAAGTGAGTGGTTAAAGGTTCTGTATCTCTTAGTGCTGCGGACCGGGCTGATGTGTTAATTGGAGCCGAGACACTGTCTCTGGCTCCCGGCGTATTTTCGCGGCCGGCCGTGGGCGGAGTGGTGGGCGGAGCCTCGGCGTTCACTCCATGTTTCTGTCCCGCTTGTTTGTATGGAGCCGCGGCTCTGTGCCCTCTCCCCGCGGCCGCTCCCAGCTGTGTGGTTGCGGCCAGAGGCTTCGGGGACTTCGGGGCGGCGAGCGCGGGTGAAGGGACTGAAGCCGCAGTGGGTCTTCTTGTCGTTGGAGCCGGATCGCCGCGAGCGGTAGGCGGGGTTATGGGCGGGGCCGCGGCGTCTCGCTTACCTCCCGTCCTCGCCGGTGTATGCAGCGTCGCGGCTCGCGGTGAGGTCTCTGCCGCTGTGCCAGCTCGGGAGAGCTGGGTGCCGGGTCCCAAGTGTCTCCGGGTGGGACTCACCCCTTGCGTAAGTCCTTGTGTGAGTCTCCCCGGTATATTCACCGCGGCGCCGCCATTTTTTCTGATCTCGGCCGCAGATTTGGTATGCAATGTAGGCGGAGTCCAGGGCGGTGTTAAGGCTTCTTCTCCGTACCTCGGCTCCGATGGCTTAGGAAAGGCCGCGGCTTCAGGCCTGTGAACGGAGGAAGCTCCGGGCTGAGTAGCGGCAGTCCTGGAAGCCGCGGTTTTCAGTGCGGGTGTCACAGCGGGTCTCCCAAGTGGTCCTCCATTGTCTGGGTCCTGGTTGAAGCCTGAGGGCTTAATTGGAAGTGATTTTCTGGGCCTCTGAGTGTGCGGGCCTGCAGGAAGGCCGCAGCTGGAGCTTAGATGACCTTTTGTTGGATTTACCATCGTTAAAGATGCTCTGCAAGCGTTCGGTTCTGTTCTTGGTAGCTTTAGACACGTTTAGGTGGAGTTTCGTCCCCAAATGTAAGCTATTAGTAGCTAATTATACAGGGTTTAGCAGGAGCTACCCAGACACAGGTCTGCTCCCTAGCCCGTGCAAGCCACGCCCCCGGAGAAGTCATTTCGAATGACTGGTCCTCAGTGTTGTGAGAACGATGACTGGTTAAAATTTTTGGTGGTTTCTTGTTCAGTCCATAGGCCTACAGCATGTGGCAAACCGGTGAGCATGTGGCTCTATTAGTATAGGAGATACCTGAAAACATATCACACTTTTCATCATAGTGCTTTTACCAATGCATAAAATGCATGGAGAAGTCATTTCGAATGACTGGTCCTCAGTGTTGTGAGAACGATGACTGGTTAAAATTTTTGGTGGTTTCTTGTTCAGTCCATAGGCCTACAGCATGTGGCAAACCGGTGAGCATGTGGCTCTATTAGTATAGGAGATACCTGAAAACATATCACACTTTTCATCATAGTGCTTTTACCAATGCATAAAATGCATGGAGAAGTCATTTCGAATGACTGGTCCTCAGTGTTGTGAGAACGATGACTGGTTAAAATTTTTGGTGGTTTCTTGTTCAGTCCATAGGCCTACAGCATGTGGCAAACCGGTGAGCATGTGGCTCTATTAGTATAGGAGATACCTGAAAACATATCACACTTTTCATCATAGTGCTTTTACCAATGCATAAAATGCATGGAGAAGTCATTTCGAATGACTGGTCCTCAGTGTTGTGAGAACGATGACTGGTTACAATTTTTGGTGGTTTCTTGTTCAGTCCATAGGCCTACAGCATGTGGCAAACCGGTGAGCATGTGGCTCTATTAGTATAGGAGATACCTGAAAACATATCACACTTTTCATCATAGTGCTTTTACCAATGCATAAAATGCATGGAGAAGTCATTTCGAATGACTGGTCCTCAGTGTTGTGAGAACGATGACTGGTTAAAATTTTTGGTGGTTTCTTGTTCAGTCCATAGGCCTACAGCATGTGGCAAACCGGTGAGCATGTGGCTCTATTAGTATTGGAGATACCTGAAAACATATCACACTTTTCATCATAGTGCTTTTACCAATGCATAAAATGCATGGAGAAGTCATTTCGAATGACTGGTCCTCAGTGTTGTGAGAACGATGACTGGTTAAAATTTTTGGTGGTTTCTTGTTCAGTCCATAGGCCTACAGCATGTGGCAAACCGGTGAGCATGTGGCTCTATTAGTATAGGAGATACCTGAAAACATATCACACTTTTCATCATAGTGCTTTTACCAATGCATAAAATGCATGGAGAAGTCATTTCGAATGACTGGTCCTCAGTGTTGTGAGAACGATGACTGGTTAAAATTTTTGGTGGTTTCTTGTTCAGTCCATAGGCCTACAGCATGTGGCAAACCGGTGAGCATGTGGCTCTATTAGTATAGGAGATACCTGAAAACATATCACACTTTTCATCATAGTGCTTTTACCAATGCATAAAATGCATGGAGAAGTCATTTCGAATGACTGGTCCTCAGTGTTGTGAGAACGATGACTGGTTAAAATTTTTGGTGGTTTCTTGTTCAGTCCATAGGCCTACAGCATGTGGCAAACCGGTGAGCATGTGGCTCTATTAGTATAGGAGATACCTGAAAACATATCACACTTTTCATCATAGTGCTTTTACCAATGCATAAAATGCATGGAGAAGTCATTTCGAATTACTGGTCCTCAGTGTTGTGAGAACGATGACTGGTTAAAATTTTTGGTGGTTTTTTGTTCAGTCCATAGGCCTACAGCATGTGGCAAACCGGTGAGCATGTGGCTCTATTAGTATAGGAGATACCTGAAAACATATCACACTTTTCATCATAGTGCTTTTACCAATGCATAAAATGCATGGAGAAGTCATTTCGAATGACTGGTCCTCAGTGTTGTGAGAACGATGACTGGTTAAAATTGTTGGTGGTTTCTTGTTCAATCCATAGGCCTACAGCATGTGGCAAACCGGTGAGCATGTGGCTCTATTAGTATAGGAGATACCTGAAAACATATCACACTTTTCATCATAGTGCTTTTACCAATGCATAAAATGCATGGAGAAGTCATTTCGAATGACTGGTCCTCAGTGTTGTGAGAACGATGACTGGTTAAAATTTTTGGTGGTTTCTTGTTCAGTCCATAGGCCTACAGCATGTGGCAAACCGGTGAGCATGTGGCTCTATTAGTATAGGAGATACCTGAAAACATATCACATTTTTCATCATAGTGCTTTTACCAATGCATAAAATGCATGGAGAAGTCATTTCGAATGACTCGTCCTCAGTGTTGTGAGAACGATGACTGGTTAAAATTTTTGGTGGTTTCTTGTTCAGTCCATAGGCCTACAGCATGTGGCAAACCGGTGAGCATGTGGCTCTATTAGTATAGGAGATACCGGAAAACATATCACACTTTTCATCATAGTGCTTTTACCAATGCATAAAATGCATGGAGAAGTCATTTCGAATGACTGGTCCTCAGTGTTGTGAGAACGATGACTGGTTAAAATTTTTGGTGGTTTCTTGTTCAGTCCATAGGCCTACAGCATGTGGCAAACCGGTGAGCATGTGGCTCTATTAGTATAGGAGATACCTGAAAACATATCACACTTTTCATCATAGTGCTTTTACCAATGCATAAAATGCATGGAGAAGTCATTTCGAATGACTGGTCCTCAGTGTTGTGAGAACGATGACTGGTTAAAATTTTTGGTGGTTTCTTGTTCAGTCCATAGGCCTACAGCATGTGGCAAACCGGTGAGCATGTGGCTCTATTAGTATAGGAGATACCTGAAAACAAATCACACTTTTCATCATAGTGCTTTTACCAATGCATAAAATGCATGGAGAAGTCATTTCGAATGACTGGTCCTCAGTGTTGTGAGAACGATGAGTGGTTAAAATTTTTGGTGGTTTCTTGTTCAGTCCATAGGCCTACAGCATGTGGCAAACCGGTGAGCATGTGGCTCTATTAGTATAGGAGATACCTGAAAACATATCACACTTTTCATCATAGTGCTTTTACCAATGCATAAAATGCATGGAGAAGTCATTTCGAATGACTGGTCCTCAGTGTTGTGAGAACGATGACTGGTTAAAATTTTTGGTGGTTTCTTGTTCAGTCCATAGGCCTACAGCATGTGGCAAACCGGTGAGCATGTGGCTCTATTAGTATAGGAGATACCTGAAAACATATCACACTTTTCATCATAGTGCTTTTACCAATGCATAAAATGCATGGAGAAGTCATTTCGAATGACTGGTCCTCAGTGTTGTGAGAACGATGACTGGTTAAAATTTTTGGTGGTTTCTTGTTCAGTCCATAGGCCTACAGCATGTGGCAAACCGGTGAGCATGTGGCTCTATTAGTATAGGAGATACCTGAAAACATATCACACTTTTCATCATAGTGCTTTTACCAATGCATAAAATGCATGGAGAAGTCATTTCGAATGACTGGTCCTCAGTGTTGTGAGAACGATGACTGGTTAAAATTTTTGGTGGTTTCTTGTTCAGTCCATAGGCCTACAGCATGTGGCAAACCGGTGAGCATGTGGCTCTATTAGTATAGGAGATACCTGAAAACATATCACACTTTTCATCATAGTGCTTTTACCAATGCATAAAATGCATGGAGAAGTCATTTCGAATGACTGGTCCTCAGTGTTGTGAGAACGATGACTGGTTAAAATTTTTGGTGGTTTCTTGTTCAGTCCATAGGCCTACAGCATGTGGCAAACCGGTGAGCATGTGGCTCTGTTAGTATAGGAGATACCTGAAAACATATCACACTTTTCATCATAGTGCTTTCACCAATGCATAAAATGCATGGAGAAGTCATTTCGAATGACTGGTCCTCAGTGTTGTGAGAACAATGACTGGTTAAAATTTTTGGTGGTTTCTTGTTCAGTCCATAGGCCTACAGCATGTGGCAAACCGGTGAGCATGTGGCTCTATTAGTATAGGAGATACCTGAAAACATATCACACTTTACATCATAGTGCTTTTACCAATGCATAAAATGCATGGAGAAGTCATTTCGAATGACTGGTCCTCAGTGTTGTGAGAACGATGACTGGTTAAAATTTTTGGTGGTTTCTTGTTCAGTCCATAGGCCTACAGCATGTGGCAAACCGGTGAGCATGTGGCTCTATTAGTATAGGAGATACCTGAAAACATATCACACTTTTCATCATAGTGCTTTTACCAATGCATAAAATGCATGGAGAAGTCATTTCGAATGACTGGTCCTCAGTGTTGTGAGAACGATGACTGGTTAAAATTTTTGGTGGTTTCTTGTTCAGTCCATAGGCCTACAGCATGTGGAAAACCGGTGAGCATGTGGCTCTATTAGTATAGGAGATACCTGAAAACATATCACACTTTTCATCATAGTGCTTTTACCAATGCATAAAATGCATGGAGAAGTCATTTCGAATGACTGGTCCTCAGTGTTGTGAGAACGATGACTGGTTAAAATTTTTGGTGGTTTCTTGTTCAGTCCATAGGCCTACAGCATGTGGCAAACCGGTGAGCATGTGGCTCCATTAGTATAGGAGATACCTGAAAACATATCACACTTTACATCATAGTGCTTTTACCAATGCATAAAATGCATGGAGAAGTCATTTCGAATGACTGGTCCTCAGTGTTGTGAGAACGATGACTGGTTAAAATTTTTGGTGGTTTCTTGTTCAGTCCATAGGCCTACAACATGTGGCAAACCGGTGAGCATGTTGCTCTATTAGTATAGGAGATACCTGAAAACATATCACACTTTTCATCATAGTGCTTTTACCAATGCATAAAATGCATGGAGAAGTCATTTCGAATGACTGGTCCTCAGTGTTGTGAGAACGATGACTGGTTAAAATTGTTGGTGGTTTCTTGTTCAGTCCATAGGCCTACAGCATGTGGCAAACCGGTGAGCATGTGGCTCTATTAGTATAGGAGATACCTGAAAACATATCACACTTTTCATCATAGTGCTTTTACCAATGCATAAAATGCATGGAGAAGTCATTTCGAATGACTGGTCCTCAGTGTTGTGAGAACGATGACTGGTTAAAATTTTTGGTGGTTTCTTGTTCAGTCCATAAGCCTACAGCATGTGGCAAACCGGTGAGCATGTGGCTCTATTAGTATAGGAGATACCTGAAAACATATCACACTTTTCATCATAGTGCTTTTACCAATGCATAAAATGCATGGAGAAGTCATTTCGAATGACTGGTCCTCAGTGTTGTGAGAACGATGACTGGTTAAAATTTTTGGTGGTTTCTTGTTCAGTCCATAGGCCTACAGCATGTGGCAAACCGGTGAGCATGTGGCTCTATTAGTATAGGAGATACCTGAAAACATATCACACTTTTCATCATAGTGCTTTTACCAATGCATAAAATGCATGGAGAAGTCATTTCGAATGACTGGTCCTCAGTGTTGTGAGAACGATGACTGGTTAAAATTTTTGGTGGTTTCTTGTTCAGTCCATAGGCCTACAGCATGTGGCAAACCGGTGAGCATGTGGCTCTATTAGTATAGGAGATACCTGAAAACATATCACACTTTTCATCATAGTGCTTTTACCAATGCATAAAATGCATGGAGAAGTCATTTCGAATGACTGGTCCTCAGTGTTGTGAGAACGATGACTGGTTAAAATTTTTGGTGGTTTCTTGTTCAGTCCATAGGCCTACAGCATGTGGCAAACCGGTGAGCATGTGGCTCTATTAGTATAGGAGATACCTGAAAACATATCACACTTTTCATCATAGTGCTTTTACCAATGCATAAAATGCATGGAGAAGTCATTTCGAATTACTGGTCCTCAGTGTTGTGAGAACGATGACTGGTTAAAATTTTTGGTGGTTTTTTGTTCAGTCCATAGGCCTACAGCATGTGGCAAACCGGTGAGCATGTGGCTCTATTAGTATAGGAGATACCTGAAAACATATCACACTTTTCATCATAGTGCTTTTACCAATGCATAAAATGCATGGAGAAGTCATTTCGAATGACTGGTCCTCAGTGTTGTGAGAACGATGACTGGTTAAAATTGTTGGTGGTTTCTTGTTCAATCCATAGGCCTACAGCATGTGGCAAACCGGTGAGCATGTGGCTCTATTAGTATAGGAGATACCTGAAAACATATCACACTTTTCATCATAGTGCTTTTACCAATGCATAAAATGCATGGAGAAGTCATTTCGAATGACTGGTCCTCAGTGTTGTGAGAACGATGACTGGTTAAAATTTTTGGTGGTTTCTTGTTCAGTCCATAGGCCTACAGCATGTGGCAAACCGGTGAGCATGTGGCTCTATTAGTATAGGAGATACCTGAAAACATATCACATTTTTCATCATAGTGCTTTTACCAATGCATAAAATGCATGGAGAAGTCATTTCGAATGACTCGTCCTCAGTGTTGTGAGAACGATGACTGGTTAAAATTTTTGGTGGTTTCTTGTTCAGTCCATAGGCCTACAGCATGTGGCAAACCGGTGAGCATGTGGCTCTATTAGTATAGGAGATACCTGAAAACATATCACACTTTTCATCATAGTGCTTTTACCAATGCATAAAATGCATGGAGAAGTCATTTCGAATGACTGGTCCTCAGTGTTGTGAGAACGATGACTGGTTAAAATTTTTGGTGGTTTCTTGTTCAGTCCATAGGCCTACAGCATGTGGCAAACCGGTGAGCATGTGGCTCTATTAGTATAGGAGATACCTGAAAACATATCACACTTTTCATCATAGTGCTTTTACCAATGCATAAAATGCATGGAGAAGTCATTTCGAATGACTGGTCCTCAGTGTTGTGAGAACGATGACTGGTTAAAATTTTTGGTGGTTTCTTGTTCAGTCCATAGGCCTACAGCATGTGGCAAACCGGTGAGCATGTGGCTCTATTAGTATAGGAGATACCTGAAAACAAATCACACTTTTCATCATAGTGCTTTTACCAATGCATAAAATGCATGGAGAAGTCATTTCGAATGACTGGTCCTCAGTGTTGTGAGAACGATGAGTGGTTAAAATTTTTGGTGGTTTCTTGTTCAGTCCATAGGCCTACAGCATGTGGCAAACCGGTGAGCATGTGGCTCTATTAGTATAGGAGATACCTGAAAACATATCACACTTTTCATCATAGTGCTTTTACCAATGCATAAAATGCATGGAGAAGTCATTTCGAATGACTGGTCCTCAGTGTTGTGAGAACGATGACTGGTTAAAATTTTTGGTGGTTTCTTGTTCAGTCCATAGGCCTACAGCATGTGGCAAACCGGTGAGCATGTGGCTCTATTAGTATAGGAGATACCTGAAAACATATCACACTTTTCATCATAGTGCTTTTACCAATGCATAAAATGCATGGAGAAGTCATTTCGAATTACTGGTCCTCAGTGTTGTGAGAACGATGACTGGTTAAAATTTTTGGTGGTTTTTTGTTCAGTCCATAGGCCTACAGCATGTGGCAAACCGGTGAGCATGTGGCTCTATTAGTATAGGAGATACCTGAAAACATATCACACTTTTCATCATAGTGCTTTTACCAATGCATAAAATGCATGGAGAAGTCATTTCGAATGACTGGTCCTCAGTGTTGTGAGAACGATGACTGGTTAAAATTGTTGGTGGTTTCTTGTTCAATCCATAGGCCTACAGCATGTGGCAATCCGGTGAGCATGTGGCTCTATTAGTATAGGAGATACCTGAAAACATATCACACTTTTCATCATAGTGCTTTTACCAATGCATAAAATGCATGGAGAAGTCATTTCGAATGACTGGTCCTCAGTGTTGTGAGAACGATGACTGGTTAAAATTTTTGGTGGTTTCTTGTTCAGTCCATAGGCCTACAGCATGTGGCAAACCGGTGAGCATGTGGCTCTATTAGTATAGGAGATACCTGAAAACATATCACATTTTTCATCATAGTGCTTTTACCAATGCATAAAATGCATGGAGAAGTCATTTCGAATGACTCGTCCTCAGTGTTGTGAGAACGATGACTGGTTAAAATTTTTGGTGGTTTCTTGTTCAGTCCATAGGCCTACAGCATGTGGCAAACCGGTGAGCATGTGGCTCTATTAGTATAGGAGATACCTGAAAACATATCACACTTTTCATCATAGTGCTTTTACCAATGCATAAAATGCATGGAGAAGTCATTTCGAATGACTGGTCCTCAGTGTTGTGAGAACGATGACTGGTTAAAATTTTTGGTGGTTTCTTGTTCAGTCCATAGGCCTACAGCATGTGGCAAACCGGTGAGCATGTGGCTCTATTAGTATAGGAGATACCTGAAAACATATCACACTTTTCATCATAGTGCTTTTACCAATGCATAAAATGCATGGAGAAGTCATTTCGAATGACTGGTCCTCAGTGTTGTGAGAACGATGACTGGTTAAAATTTTTGGTGGTTTCTTGTTCAGTCCATAGGCCTACAGCATGTGGCAAACCGGTGAGCATGTGGCTCTATTAGTATAGGAGATACCTGAAAACAAATCACACTTTTCATCATAGTGCTTTTACCAATGCATAAAATGCATGGAGAAGTCATTTCGAATGACTGGTCCTCAGTGTTGTGAGAACGATGAGTGGTTAAAATTTTTGGTGGTTTCTTGTTCAGTCCATAGGCCTACAGCATGTGGCAAACCGGTGAGCATGTGGCTCTATTAGTATAGGAGATACCTGAAAACATATCACACTTTTCATCATAGTGCTTTTACCAATGCATAAAATGCATGGAGAAGTCATTTCGAATGACTGGTCCTCAGTGTTGTGAGAACGATGACTGGTTAAAATTTTTGGTGGTTTCTTGTTCAGTCCATAGGCCTACAGCATGTGGCAAACCGGTGAGCATGTGGCTCTATTAGTATAGGAGATACCTGAAAACATATCACACTTTTCATCATAGTGCTTTTACCAATGCATAAAATGCATGGAGAAGTCATTTCGAATGACTGGTCCTCAGTGTTGTGAGAACGATGACTGGTTAAAATTTTTGGTGGTTTCTTGTTCAGTCCATAGGCCTACAGCATGTGGCAAACCGGTGAGCATGTGGCTCTATTAGTATAGGAGATACCTGAAAACATATCACACTTTTCATCATAGTGCTTTTACCAATGCATAAAATGCATGGAGAAGTCATTTCGAATGACTGGTCCTCAGTGTTGTGAGAACGATGACTGGTTAAAATTTTTGGTGGTTTCTTGTTCAGTCCATAGGCCTACAGCATGTGGCAAACCGGTGAGCATGTGGCTCTATTAGTATAGGAGATACCTGAAAACATATCACACTTTTCATCATAGTGCTTTTACCAATGCATAAAATGCATGGAGAAGTCATTTCGAATGACTGGTCCTCAGTGTTGTGAGAACGATGACTGGTTAAAATTTTTGGTGGTTTCTTGTTCAGTCCATAGGCCTACAGCATGTGGCAAACCGGTGAGCATGTGGCTCTGTTAGTATAGGAGATACCTGAAAACATATCACACTTTTCATCATAGTGCTTTCACCAATGCATAAAATGCATGGAGAAGTCATTTCGAATGACTGGTCCTCAGTGTTGTGAGAACAATGACTGGTTAAAATTTTTGGTGGTTTCTTGTTCAGTCCATAGGCCTACAGCATGTGGCAAACCGGTGAGCATGTGGCTCTATTAGTATAGGAGATACCTGAAAACATATCACACTTTACATCATAGTGCTTTTACCAATGCATAAAATGCATGGAGAAGTCATTTCGAATGACTGGTCCTCAGTGTTGTGAGAACGATGACTGGTTAAAATTTTTGGTGGTTTCTTGTTCAGTCCATAGGCCTACAGCATGTGGCAAACCGGTGAGCATGTGGCTCTATTAGTATAGGAGATACCTGAAAACATATCACACTTTTCATCATAGTGCTTTTACCAATGCATAAAATGCATGGAGAAGTCATTTCGAATGACTGGTCCTCAGTGTTGTGAGAACGATGACTGGTTAAAATTTTTGGTGGTTTCTTGTTCAGTCCATAGGCCTACAGCATGTGGAAAACCGGTGAGCATGTGGCTCTATTAGTATAGGAGATACCTGAAAACATATCACACTTTTCATCATAGTGCTTTTACCAATGCATAAAATGCATGGAGAAGTCATTTCGAATGACTGGTCCTCAGTGTTGTGAGAACGATGACTGGTTAAAATTTTTGGTGGTTTCTTGTTCAGTCCATAGGCCTACAGCATGTGGCAAACCGGTGAGCATGTGGCTCTATTAGTATAGGAGATACCTGAAAACATATCACACTTTACATCATAGTGCTTTTACCAATGCATAAAATGCATGGAGAAGTCATTTCGAATGACTGGTCCTCAATGTTGTGAGAACGATGACTGGTTAAAATTTTTGGTGGTTTCTTGTTCAGTCCATAGGCCTACAACATGTGGCAAACCGGTGAGCATGTTGCTCTATTAGTATAGGAGATACCTGAAAACATATCACACTTTTCATCATAGTGCTTTTACCAATGCATAAAATGCATGGAGAAGTCATTTCGAATGACTGGTCCTCAGTGTTGTGAGAACGATGACTGGTTAAAATTGTTGGTGGTTTCTTGTTCAGTCCATAGGCCTACAGCATGTGGCAAACCGGTGAGCATGTGGCTCTATTAGTATAGGAGATACCTGAAAACATATCACACTTTTCATCATAGTGCTTTTACCAATGCATAAAATGCATGGAGAAGTCATTTCGAATGACTGGTCCTCAGTGTTGTGAGAACGATGACTGGTTAAAATTTTTGGTGGTTTCTTGTTCAGTCCATAAGCCTACAGCATGTGGCAAACCGGTGAGCATGTGGCTCTATTAGTATAGGAGATACCTGAAAACATATCACACTTTTCATCATAGTGCTTTTACCAATGCATAAAATGCATGGAGAAGTCATTTCGAATGACTGGTCCTCAGTGTTGTGAGAACGATGACTGGTTAAAATTTTTGGTGGTTTCTTGTTCAGTCCATAGGCCTACAGCATGTGGCAAACCGGTGAGCATGTGGCTCTATTAGTATAGGAGATACCTGAAAACATATCACACTTTTCATCATAGTGCTTTTACCAATGCATAAAATGCATGGAGAAGTCATTTCGAATGACTGGTCCTCAGTGTTGTGAGAACGATGACTGGTTAAAATTTTTGGTGGTTTCTTGTTCAGTCCATAGGCCTACAGCATGTGGCAAACCGGTGAGCATGTGGCTCTATTAGTATAGGAGATACCTGAAAACATATCACACTTTTCATCATAGTGCTTTTACCAATGCATAAAATGCATGGAGAAGTCATTTCGAATGACTGGTCCTCAGTGTTGTGAGAACGATGACTGGTTAAAATTTTTGGTGGTTTCTTGTTCAGTCCATAGGCCTACAGCATGTGGCAAACCGGTGAGCATGTGGCTCTATTAGTATAGGAGATACCTGAAAACATATCACACTTTTCATCATAGTGCTTTTACCAATGCATAAAATGCATGGAGAAGTCATTTCGAATGACTGGTCCTCAGTGTTGTGAGAACGATGACTGGTTAAAATTTTTGGTGGTTTCTTGTTCAGTCCATAGGCCTACAGCATGTGGCAAACCGGTGAGCATGTGGCTCTATTAGTATAGGAGATACCTGAAAACATATCACACTTTTCATCATAGTGCTTTTACCAATGCATAAAATGCATGGAGAAGTCATTTCGTATGACTGGTCCTCAGTGTTGTGAGAACGATGACTGGTTAAAATTTTTGGTGGTTTCTTGTTCAGTCCATAGGCCTACAGCATGTGGCAAACCGGTGAGCATGTGGCTCTATTAGTATAGGAGATACCTGAAAACATATCACACTTTTCATCATAGTGCTTTTACCAATGCATAAAATGCATGGAGAAGTCATTTCGCTTTCAAAATATTTATTGGGTTTTAACTTTAACAGGTAAGGGTAAGAGGGGGAGGGGAAGAGGGGAAAGAGGGGGGGGAAGGAATGAAGGTAGGAAAGGAACATCCCCCTGACATAGGGGGAGGAATAGGCAATCGTACAGTTGAGTAAAATAAACACAGTAAAATAACAAGCATTGCATACAAATACATTAGCCATAGACGTTTGATGTGTCGTTAAGTAAGTAATTGATATTGTAGTGGTTAACTGGTAGACATTAGAGTATGAAAGCCTAATGTGAATTTGCTTATTGTATGGTGTGTATTGTTTTATAACAGGGAACATCTAAGATGAACCTGTGACTATGTGGGCGAAAGAATATTTGGCTCAGGATTAAGGCTGATCATTGGGAATTAAGACCCCTATTGGATGTAACAGTGCTGTGTAGGTAGGAGAAGAAGTATGAAGGGTAGACTACATTTTATTCAGAAATATTGTAAGCTTTAACAAGTTTAAGGACATGTTGGCTGGACATTCACGGAGGGCTTAGGCCGTGGTGTTGTAGAAAGGATAGGCCTTCCACTGGGTTTGTAATATGGACACTACCCGACAAAAGTTTTATTGTGAGAGTGGAGGAGGGGGACCATGAGTATGAAAAGTGTGCCCTTCGTAGTTCTTGTGTAATGTGTGCAAAGTCTCTGCGTTTTTTCAGGGTGGCTCTGGATAAGTCCCTGAAGAACGAAAGTTGACCAAATGAAGAAAGCTGGAAGTTCTTGTCGGAGGGGAGATCAAATAGTTTGCTCCTGATCAATGCTGGGAAAAAGGAGACAATGATGTCTCTTGGTACGCCCTGTGGGAGAAACGCAGGTCTTTTGATTCGAAAGGCTTTTTCGATAATGTTCGGTTCGTTGGCCTCAGGTATGAATTTGTGGATCATTTTGAGAATATAGTTCTTTAGCTGTGGCGGTTTAATAGATTCAGGGACTCCTCTTATTTTTACATTATTTCTCCTTCTGTGGTCCTCGAGGTTCGCTATGTTACTTTTTAGGGTGTCTAAGTCTTTTTGAAGAGTGTCAATTTTAGTTTCCAGTATAGAGGGAGACCTTGATCTGGCTGAGTATGTGAGATCCGTGCTCCTGTATGAAGGATCCTCTTCGCTGGTGTCGGATAGACATTCAGATGGTAGATATGAGTCGCGAATGGGCAATGTGCAGTCACTTTGGGAGGAACTAGAGGAGGAGGCCGATGAGTAGGAGCCGATGCTCTCTGCTATAGATGACAGTGCGTCTCTTACATAAGACTCAGTCGCTGTCTCTGAACCCTCTGGGTCTGTGATGGGTGATTTAAAGGAGAAAAGTTGTTTGAAGTCCATACGTTGTTCCACAAAAGCTTCCCTTAGCATTTCACGGAGTTGTTCCAGTACTTGGTCAAAGTCTCTTTTGAGAAGAGGTTTTTTGGTTGTTGTTGTCACCGTTGAACCAATTAGTGGACATGGTGTATTTAGAGTGAAGTCTTCCCTCTCTTGGTCTAGTTGCTCACAGTGGAATTGAGGTTTTGTCTGTGAGTGTGGTCTGGTCTGTGGAGTAAATGGAGGGGCATCGTGCCTTAATGTATGAGTTACACTTTCATTTTTGGTGTTGTGGAAAACTGGGTAGCTGTGGTCAGAGGGCGGAGTTGGGGGAGGAGTCTCGTCCTGTCTACTTCTCCCCCGTCCAGGTGATCTCCCCTGTGCCCCATTGCGCCCATACTCGGACTCTTCCAGCAAGTGAGTGGTTAAAGGTTCTGTATCTCTTAGTGCTGCGGACCGGGCTGATGTGTTAATTGGAGCCGAGACACTGTCTCTGGCTCCCGGCGTATTTTCGCGGCCGGCCGTGGGCGGAGTGGTGGGCGGAGCCTCGGCGTTCACTCCATGTTTCTGTCCCGCTTGTTTGTATGGAGCCGCGGCTCTGTGCCCTCTCCCCGCGGCCGCTCCCAGCTGTGTGGTTGCGGCCAGAGGCTTCGGGGACTTCGGGGCGGCGAGCGCGGGTGAAGGGACTGAAGCCGCAGTGGGTCTTCTTGTCGTTGGAGCCGGATCGCCGCGAGCGGTAGGCGGGGTTATGGGCGGGGCCGCGGCGTCTCGCTTACCTCCCGTCCTCGCCGGTGTATGCAGCGTCGCGGCTCGCGGTGAGGTCTCTGCCGCTGTGCCAGCTCGGGAGAGCTGGGTGCCGGGTCCCAAGTGTCTCCGGGTGGGACTCACCCCTTGCGTAAGTCCTTGTGTGAGTCTCCCCGGTATATTCACCGCGGCGCCGCCATTTTTTCTGATCTCGGCCGCAGATTTGGTATGCAATGTAGGCGGAGTCCAGGGCGGTGTTAAGGCTTCTTCTCCGTACCTCGGCTCCGATGGCTTAGGAAAGGCCGCGGCTTCAGGCCTGTGAACGGAGGAAGCTCCGGGCTGAGTAGCGGCAGTCCTGGAAGCCGCGGTTTTCAGTGCGGGTGTCACAGCGGGTCTCCCAAGTGGTCCTCCATTGTCTGGGTCCTGGTTGAAGCCTGAGGGCTTAATTGGAAGTGATTTTCTGGGCCTCTGAGTGTGCGGGCCTGCAGGAAGGCCGCAGCTGGAGCTTAGATGACCTTTTGTTGGATTTACCATCGTTAAAGATGCTCTGCAAGCGTTCGGTTCTGTTCTTGGTAGCTTTAGACACGTTTAGGTGGAGTTTCGTCCCCAAATGTAAGCTATTAGTAGCTAATTATACAGGGTTTAGCAGGAGCTACCCAGACACAGGTCTGCTCCCTAGCCCGTGCAAGCCACGCCCCCGGAGAAGTCATTTCGAATGACTGGTCCTCAGTGTTGTGAGAACGATGACTGGTTAAAATTTTTGGTGGTTTCTTGTTCAGTCCATAGGCCTACAGCATGTGGCAAACCGGTGAGCATGTGGCTCTATTAGTATAGGAGATACCTGAAAACATATCACACTTTTCATCATAGTGCTTTTACCAATGCATAAAATGCATGGAGAAGTCATTTCGAATGACTGGTCCTCAGTGTTGTGAGAACGATGACTGGTTAAAATTTTTGGTGGTTTCTTGTTCAGTCCATAGGCCTACAGCATGTGGCAAACCGGTGAGCATGTGGCTCTATTAGTATAGGAGATACCTGAAAACATATCACACTTTTCATCATAGTGCTTTTACCAATGCATAAAATGCATGGAGAAGTCATTTCGAATGACTGGTCCTCAGTGTTGTGAGAACGATGACTGGTTAAAATTTTTGGTGGTTTCTTGTTCAGTCCATAGGCCTACAGCATGTGGCAAACCGGTGAGCATGTGGCTCTATTAGTATAGGAGATACCTGAAAACATATCACACTTTTCATCATAGTGCTTTTACCAATGCATAAAATGCATGGAGAAGTCATTTCGAATGACTGGTCCTCAGTGTTGTGAGAACGATGACTGGTTACAATTTTTGGTGGTTTCTTGTTCAGTCCATAGGCCTACAGCATGTGGCAAACCGGAGAGCATGTGGCTCTATTAGTATAGGAGATACCTGAAAACATATCACACTTTTCATCATAGTGCTTTTACCAATGCATAAAATGCATGGAGAAGTCATTTCGAATGACTGGTCCTCAGTGTTGTGAGAACGATGACTGGTTAAAATTTTTGGTGGTTTCTTGTTCAGTCCATAGGCCTACAGCATGTGGCAAACCGGTGAGCATGTGGCTCTATTAGTATTGGAGATACCTGAAAACATATCACACTTTTCATCATAGTGCTTTTACCAATGCATAAAATGCATGGAGAAGTCATTTCGAATGACTGGTCCTCAGTGTTGTGAGAACGATGACTGGTTAAAATTTTTGGTGGTTTCTTGTTCAGTCCATAGGCCTACAGCATGTGGCAAACCGGTGAGCATGTGGCTCTATTAGTATAGGAGATACCTGAAAACATATCACACTTTTCATCATAGTGCTTTTACCAATGCATAAAATGCATGGAGAAGTCATTTCGAATGACTGGTCCTCAGTGTTGTGAGAACGATGACTGGTTAAAATTTTTGGTGGTTTCTTGTTCAGTCCATAGGCCTACAGCATGTGGCAAACCGGTGAGCATGTGGCTCTATTAGTATAGGAGATACCTGAAAACATATCACACTTTTCATCATAGTGCTTTTACCAATGCATAAAATGCATGGAGAAGTCATTTCGAATGACTGGTCCTCAGTGTTGTGAGAACGATGACTGGTTAAAATTTTTGGTGGTTTCTTGTTCAGTCCATAGGCCTACAGCATGTGGCAAACCGGTGAGCATGTGGCTCTATTAGTATAGGAGATACCTGAAAACATATCACACTTTTCATCATAGTGCTTTTACCAATGCATAAAATGCATGGAGAAGTCATTTCGAATTACTGGTCCTCAGTGTTGTGAGAACGATGACTGGTTAAAATTTTTGGTGGTTTTTTGTTCAGTCCATAGGCCTACAGCATGTGGCAAACCGGTGAGCATGTGGCTCTATTAGTATAGGAGATACCTGAAAACATATCACACTTTTCATCATAGTGCTTTTACCAATGCATAAAATGCATGGAGAAGTCATTTCGAATGACTGGTCCTCAGTGTTGTGAGAACGATGACTGGTTAAAATTGTTGGTGGTTTCTTGTTCAATCCATAGGCCTACAGCATGTGGCAAACCGGTGAGCATGTGGCTCTATTAGTATAGGAGATACCTGAAAACATATCACACTTTTCATCATAGTGCTTTTACCAATGCATAAAATGCATGGAGAAGTCATTTCGAATGACTGGTCCTCAGTGTTGTGAGAACGATGACTGGTTAAAATTTTTGGTGGTTTCTTGTTCAGTCCATAGGCCTACAGCATGTGGCAAACCAATGAGCATGTGGCTCTATTAGTATAGGAGATACCTGAAAACATATCACATTTTTCATCATAGTGCTTTTACCAATGCATAAAATGCATGGAGAAGTCATTTCGAATGACTCGTCCTCAGTGTTGTGAGAACGATGACTGGTTAAAATTTTTGGTGGTTTCTTGTTCAGTCCATAGGCCTACAGCATGTGGCAAACCGGTGAGCATGTGGCTCTATTAGTATAGGAGATACCTGAAAACATATCACACTTTTCATCATAGTGCTTTTACCAATGCATAAAATGCATGGAGAAGTCATTTCGAATGACTGGTCCTCAGTGTTGTGAGAACGATGACTGGTTAAAATTTTTGGTGGTTTCTTGTTCAGTCCATAGGCCTACAGCATGTGGCAAACCGGTGAGCATGTGGCTCTATTAGTATAGGAGATACCTGAAAACATATCACACTTTTCATCATAGTGCTTTTACCAATGCATAAAATGCATGGAGAAGTCATTTCGAATGACTGGTCCTCAGTGTTGTGAGAACGATGACTGGTTAAAATTTTTGGTGGTTTCTTGTTCAGTCCATAGGCCTACAGCATGTGGCAAACCGGTGAGCATGTGGCTCTATTAGTATAGGAGATACCTGAAAACATATCACACTTTTCATCATAGTGCTTTTACCAATGCATAAAATGCATGGAGAAGTCATTTCGAATGACTGGTCCTCAGTGTTGTGAGAACGATGACTGGTTAAAATTTTTGGTGGTTTCTTGTTCAGTCCATAGGCCTACAGCATGTGGCAAACCGGTGAGCATGTGGCTCTATTAGTATAGGAGATACCTGAAAACATATCACACTTTTCATCATAGTGCTTTTACTAATGCATAAAATGCATGGAGAAGTCATTTCGAATGACTGGTCCTCAGTGTTGTGAGAACGATGACTGGTTAAAATTTTTGGTGGTTTCTTGTTCAGTCCATAGGCCTACAGCATGTGGCAAACCGGTGAGCATGTGGCTCTATTAGTATAGGAGATACCTGAAAACATATCACACTTTTCATCATAGTGCTTTTACCAATGCATAAAATGCATTATAGAAGTCATTTCGAATGACTGGTCCTCAGTGTTGTGAGAACGATGACTGGTTAAAATTTTTGGTGGTTTCTTGTTCAGTCCATAGGCCTACAGCATGTGGCAAACCGGTGAGCATGTGGCTCTATTAGTATAGGAGATACCTGAAAACATATCACACTTTTCATCATAGTGCTTTTACCAATGCATAAAATGCATGGAGAAGTCATTTTGAATGACTGGTCCTCAGTGTTGTGAGAACGATGACTGGTTAAAATTTTTGGTGGTTTCTTGTTCAGTCCATAGGGCTACAGCATGTGGCAAACCGGTGAGCATGTGGCTCTATTAGTATAGGAGATACCTGAAAACATATCACACTTTTCATCATAGTGCTTTTACCAATGCATAAAATGCATGGAGAAGTCATTTCGAATGACTGGTCCTCAGTGTTGTGAGAACGATGACTGGTTAAAATTGTTGGCGGTTTCTTGTTCAGTCCATAGGCCTACAGCATGTGGCAAACCGGTGAGCATGTGGCTCTATTAGTATAGGAGATACCTGAAAACATATCACACTTTTCATCATAGTGCTTTTACCAATGCATAAAATGCATGGAGAAGTCATTTCGAATGACTGGTCCTCAGTGTTGTGAGAACGATGACTGGTTAAAATTTTGGGTGGTTTCTTGTTCAGTCCATAGGCCTACAGCATGTGGCAAACCGGTGAGCATGTGGCTCTATTAGTATAGGAGATACCTGAAAACATATCACACTTTTCATCATAGTGCTTTTACCAATGCATAAAATGCATGGAGAAGTCATTTCGAATGACTGGTCCTCAGTGTTGTGAGAACGATGACTGGTTAAAATTTTTGGTGGTTTCTTGTTCAGTCCATAGGCCTACAGCATGTGGCAAACCGGTGAGCATGTGGCTCTATTAGTATAGGAGATACCTGAAAACATATCACACTTTTCATCATAGTGCTTTTACCAATGCATAAAATGCATGGAGAAGTCATTTCGAATGACTGGTCCTCAGTGTTGTGAGAACGATGACTGGTTAAAATTTTTGGTGGTTTCTTGTTCAGTCCATAGGCCTACAGCATGTGGCAAACCGGTGAGCATGTGGCTCTATTAGTATAGGAGATACCTGAAAACATATCACACTTTTCATCATAGTGCTTTTACCAATGCATAAAATGCATGGTGAAGTCATTTCGAATGACTGGTCCTCAGTGTTGTGAGAACGATGACTGGTTAAAATTTTTGGTGGTTTCTTGTTCAGTCCATAGGCCTACAGCATGTGGCAAACCGGTGAGCATGTGGCTCTATTAGTATAGGAGATACCTGAAAACATATCACACTTTTCATCATAGTGCTTTTACCAATGCATAAAATGCATGGAGAAGTCATTTCGAATGACTGATCCTCAGTGTTGTGAGAACGATGACTGGTTAAAATTTTTGGTGGTTTCTTGTTCAGTCCATAGGCCTACAGCATGTGGCAAACCGGTGAGCATGTGGCTCTATTAGTATAGGAGATACCTGAAAACATATCACACTTTTCATCATAGTGCTTTTACCAATGCATAAAATGCATGGAGAAGTCATTTCGAATGACTGGTCCTCAGTGTTGTGAGAACGATGACTGGTTAAAATTTTTGGTGGTTTCTTGTTCAGTCCATAGGCCTACAGCATGTGGCAAACCGGTGAGCATGTGGCTCTATTAGTATAGGAGATACCTGTAAACATATCACACTTTTCATCATAGTGCTTTTACCAATGCATAAAATGCATGGAGAAGTCATTTCGAATGACTGGTCCTCAGTGTTGTGAGAACGATGACTGGTTAAAATTTTTGGTGGTTTCTTGTTCAGTCCATAGGCCTACAGCATGTGGCAAACCGGTGAGCATGTGGCTCTATTAGTATAGGAGATACCTGAAAACATATCACACTTTTCATCATAGTGCTTTTACCAATGCATAAAATGCATGGAGAAGTCATTTCGAATGACTGGTCCTCAGTGTTGTGAGAACGATGACTGGTTAAAATTTTTGGTGGTTTCTTGTTCAGTCCATAGGCCTACAGCATGTGGCAAACCGGTGAGCATGTGGCTCTATTAGTATAGGAGATACCTGAAAACATATCACACTTTTCATCATAGTGCTTTTACCAATGCATAAAATGCATGGAGAAGTCATTTCGAATGACTGGTCCTCAGTGTTGTGAGAACGATGACTGGTTAAAATTTTTGGTGGTTTCTTGTTCAGTCCATAGGCCTACAGCATGTGGCAAACCGGTGAGCATGTGGCTCTATTAGTATAGGAGATACCTGAAAACATATCACACTTTTCATCATAGTGCTTTTACCAATGCATAAAATGCATGGAGAAGTCATTTCGAATGACTGGTCCTCAGTGTTGTGAGAACGATGACTGGTTACAATTTTTGGTGGTTTCTTGTTCAGTCCATAGGCCTACAGCATGTGGCAAACCGGTGAGCATGTGGCTCTATTAGTATAGGAGATACCTGAAAACATATCACACTTTTCATCATAGTGCTTTTACCAATGCATAAAATGCATGGAGAAGTCATTTCGAATGACTGGTCCTCAGTGTTGTGAGAACGATGACTGGTTAAAATTTTTGGTGGTTTCTTGTTCAGTCCATAGGCCTACAGCATGTGGCAAACCGGTGAGCATGTGGCTCTATTAGTATTGGAGATACCTGAAAACATATCACACTTTTCATCATAGTGCTTTTACCAATGCATAAAATGCATGGAGAAGTCATTTCGAATGACTGGTCCTCAGTGTTGTGAGAACGATGACTGGTTAAAATTTTTGGTGGTTTCTTGTTCAGTCCATAGGCCTACAGCATGTGGCAAACCGGTGAGCATGTGGCTCTATTAGTATAGGAGATACCTGAAAACATATCACACTTTTCATCATAGTGCTTTTACCAATGCATAAAATGCATGGAGAAGTCATTTCGAATGACTGGTCCTCAGTGTTGTGAGAACGATGACTGGTTAAAATTTTTGGTGGTTTCTTGTTCAGTCCATAGGCCTACAGCATGTGGCAAACCGGTGAGCATGTGGCTCTATTAGTATAGGAGATACCTGAAAACATATCACACTTTTCATCATAGTGCTTTTACCAATGCATAAAATGCATGGAGAAGTCATTTCGAATGACTGGTCCTCAGTGTTGTGAGAACGATGACTGGTTAAAATTTTTGGTGGTTTCTTGTTCAGTCCATAGGCCTACAGCATGTGGCAAACCGGTGAGCATGTGGCTCTATTAGTATAGGAGATACCTGAAAACATATCACACTTTTCATCATAGTGCTTTTACCAATGCATAAAATGCATGGAGAAGTCATTTCGAATTACTGGTCCTCAGTGTTGTGAGAACGATGACTGGTTAAAATTTTTGGTGGTTTTTTGTTCAGTCCATAGGCCTACAGCATGTGGCAAACCGGTGAGCATGTGGCTCTATTAGTATAGGAGATACCTGAAAACATATCACACTTTTCATCATAGTGCTTTTACCAATGCATAAAATGCATGGAGAAGTCATTTCGAATGACTGGTCCTCAGTGTTGTGAGAACGATGACTGGTTAAAATTGTTGGTGGTTTCTTGTTCAATCCATAGGCCTACAGCATGTGGCAAACCGGTGAGCATGTGGCTCTATTAGTATAGGAGATACCTGAAAACATATCACACTTTTCATCATAGTGCTTTTACCAATGCATAAAATGCATGGAGAAGTCATTTCGAATGACTGGTCCTCAGTGTTGTGAGAACGATGACTGGTTAAAATTTTTGGTGGTTTCTTGTTCAGTCCATAGGCCTACAGCATGTGGCAAACCGGTGAGCATGTGGCTCTATTAGTATAGGAGATACCTGAAAACATATCACATTTTTCATCATAGTGCTTTTACCAATGCATAAAATGCATGGAGAAGTCATTTCGAATGACTCGTCCTCAGTGTTGTGAGAACGATGACTGGTTAAAATTTTTGGTGGTTTCTTGTTCAGTCCATAGGCCTACAGCATGTGGCAAACCGGTGAGCATGTGGCTCTATTAGTATAGGAGATACCTGAAAACATATCACACTTTTCATCATAGTGCTTTTACCAATGCATAAAATGCATGGAGAAGTCATTTCGAATGACTGGTCCTCAGTGTTGTGAGAACGATGACTGGTTAAAATTTTTGGTGGTTTCTTGTTCAGTCCATAGGCCTACAGCATGTGGCAAACCGGTGAGCATGTGGCTCTATTAGTATAGGAGATACCTGAAAACATATCACACTTTTCATCATAGTGCTTTTACCAATGCATAAAATGCATGGAGAAGTCATTTCGAATGACTGGTCCTCAGTGTTGTGAGAACGATGACTGGTTAAAATTTTTGGTGGTTTCTTGTTCAGTCCATAGGCCTACAGCATGTGGCAAACCGGTGAGCATGTGGCTCTATTAGTATAGGAGATACCTGAAAACATATCACACTTTTCATCATAGTGCTTTTACCAATGCATAAAATGCATGGAGAAGTCATTTCGAATGACTGGTCCTCAGTGTTGTGAGAACGATGACTGGTTAAAATTTTTGGTGGTTTCTTGTTCAGTCCATAGGCCTACAGCATGTGGCAAACCGGTGAGCATGTGGCTCTATTAGTATAGGAGATACCTGAAAACATATCACACTTTTCATCATAGTGCTTTTACTAATGCATAAAATGCATGGAGAAGTCATTTCGAATGACTGGTCCTCAGTGTTGTGAGAACGATGACTGGTTAAAATTTTTGGTGGTTTCTTGTTCAGTCCATAGGCCTACAGCATGTGGCAAACCGGTGAGCATGTGGCTCTATTAGTATAGGAGATACCTGAAAACATATCACACTTTTCATCATAGTGCTTTTACCAATGCATAAAATGCATTATAGAAGTCATTTCGAATGACTGGTCCTCAGTGTTGTGAGAACGATGACTGGTTAAAATTTTTGGTGGTTTCTTGTTCAGTCCATAGGCCTACAGCATGTGGCAAACCGGTGAGCATGTGGCTCTATTAGTATAGGAGATACCTGAAAACATATCACACTTTTCATCATAGTGCTTTTACCAATGCATAAAATGCATGGAGAAGTCATTTTGAATGACTGGTCCTCAGTGTTGTGAGAACGATGACTGGTTAAAATTTTTGGTGGTTTCTTGTTCAGTCCATAGGGCTACAGCATGTGGCAAACCGGTGAGCATGTGGCTCTATTAGTATAGGAGATACCTGAAAACATATCACACTTTTCATCATAGTGCTTTTACCAATGCATAAAATGCATGGAGAAGTCATTTCGAATGACTGGTCCTCAGTGTTGTGAGAACGATGACTGGTTAAAATTGTTGGCGGTTTCTTGTTCAGTCCATAGGCCTACAGCATGTGGCAAACCGGTGAGCATGTGGCTCTATTAGTATAGGAGATACCTGAAAACATATCACACTTTTCATCATAGTGCTTTTACCAATGCATAAAATGCATGGAGAAGTCATTTCGAATGACTGGTCCTCAGTGTTGTGAGAACGATGACTGGTTAAAATTTTGGGTGGTTTCTTGTTCAGTCCATAGGCCTACAGCATGTGGCAAACCGGTGAGCATGTGGCTCTATTAGTATAGGAGATACCTGAAAACATATCACACTTTTCATCATAGTGCTTTTACCAATGCATAAAATGCATGGAGAAGTCATTTCGAATGACTGGTCCTCAGTGTTGTGAGAACGATGACTGGTTAAAATTTTTGGTGGTTTCTTGTTCAGTCCATAGGCCTACAGCATGTGGCAAACCGGTGAGCATGTGGCTCTATTAGTATAGGAGATACCTGAAAACATATCACACTTTTCATCATAGTGCTTTTACCAATGCATAAAATGCATGGAGAAGTCATTTCGAATGACTGGTCCTCAGTGTTGTGAGAACGATGACTGGTTAAAATTTTTGGTGGTTTCTTGTTCAGTCCATAGGCCTACAGCATGTGGCAAACCGGTGAGCATGTGGCTCTATTAGTATAGGAGATACCTGAAAACATATCACACTTTTCATCATAGTGCTTTTACCAATGCATAAAATGCATGGTGAAGTCATTTCGAATGACTGGTCCTCAGTGTTGTGAGAACGATGACTGGTTAAAATTTTTGGTGGTTTCTTGTTCAGTCCATAGGCCTACAGCATGTGGCAAACCGGTGAGCATGTGGCTCTATTAGTATAGGAGATACCTGAAAACATATCACACTTTTCATCATAGTGCTTTTACCAATGCATAAAATGCATGGAGAAGTCATTTCGAATGACTGATCCTCAGTGTTGTGAGAACGATGACTGGTTAAAATTTTTGGTGGTTTCTTGTTCAGTCCATAGGCCTACAGCATGTGGCAAACCGGTGAGCATGTGGCTCTATTAGTATAGGAGATACCTGAAAACATATCACACTTTTCATCATAGTGCTTTTACCAATGCATAAAATGCATGGAGAAGTCATTTCGAATGACTGGTCCTCAGTGTTGTGAGAACGATGACTGGTTAAAATTTTTGGTGGTTTCTTGTTCAGTCCATAGGCCTACAGCATGTGGCAAACCGGTGAGCATGTGGCTCTATTAGTATAGGAGATACCTGTAAACATATCACACTTTTCATCATAGTGCTTTTACCAATGCATAAAATGCATGGAGAAGTCATTTCGAATGACTGGTCCTCAGTGTTGTGAGAACGATGACTGGTTAAAATTTTTGGTGGTTTCTTGTTCAGTCCATAGGCCTACAGCATGTGGCAAACCGGTGAGCATGTGGCTCTATTAGTATAGGAGATACCTGAAAACATATCACACTTTTCATCATAGTGCTTTTACCAATGCATAAAATGCATGGAGAAGTCATTTCGAATGACTGGTCCTCAGTGTTGTGAGAACGATGACTGGTTAAAATTTTTGGTGGTTTCTTGTTCAGTCCATAGGCCTACAGCATGTGGCAAACCGGTGAGCATGTGGCTCTATTAGTATAGGAGATACCTGAAAACATATCACACAATTCATCATAGTGCTTTTACCAATGCATAAAATGCATGGAGAAGTCATTTCGAATGACTGGTCCTCAGTGTTGTGAGAACGATGACTGGTTAAAATTTTTGGTGGTTTCTTGTTCAGTCCATAGGCCTACAGCATGTGGCAAACCGGTGAGCATGTGGCTCTATTAGTATAGGAGATACCTGAAAACATATCACACTTTTCATCATAGTGCTTTTACCAATGCATAAAATGCATGGAGAAGTCATTTTGAATGACTAGTCCTCAGTGTTGTGGGAACGATGACTGGTTAAAATTTTTGGTGGTTTCTTGTTCAGTCCATAGGCCTACAGCATGTGGCAAACCGGTGAGCATGTGGCTCTATTAGTATAGGAGATACCTGAAAACATATCACACTTTTCATCATAGTGCTTTTACCAATGCATAAAATGCATGGCGAAGTCATTTCGAATGACTGGTCCTCAGTGTTGTGAGAACGATGACTGGTTAAAATTTTTGGTGGTTTCTTGTTCAGTCCATAGGCCTACAGCATGTGGCAAACCGGTGAGCATGTGGCTCTATTAGTATAGGAGATACCTGAAAACATATCACACTTTTCATCATAGTGCTTTTACCAATGCATAAAATGCATGGAGAAGTCATTCCGAATGACTGGTCCTCAGTGTTGTGAGAACGATGACTGGTTAAAATTTTTGGTGGTTTCTTGTTCAGTCCATAGGCCTACAGCATGTGGCAAACCGGTGAGCATGTGGCTCTATTAGTATAGGAGATACCTGAAAACATATCACACTTTTCATCATAGTGCTTTTACCAATGCATAAAATGCATGGAGAAGTCATTTCGAATGACTGGTCCTCAGTGTTGTGAGAACGATGACTGGTTAAAATTTTTGGTGGTTTCTTGTTCAGTCCATAGGCCTACAGCATGTGGCAAACCGGTGAGCATGTGGCTCTATTAGTATAGGAGATACCTGAAAACATATCACACTTTTCATCATAGTGCTTTTACCAATGCATAAAATGCATGGAGAAGTCATTTCGAATGACTGGTCCTCAGTGTTGTGAGAACGATGACTGGTTAAAATTTTTGGTGGTTTCTTGTTCAGTCCATAGGCCTACAGCATGTGGCAAACCGGTGAGCATGTGGCTCTATTAGTATAGGAGATACCTGAAAACATATCACACTTTTCATCATAGTGCTTTTACCAATGCATAAAATGCATGGAGAAGTCATTTCGAATGACTGGTCCTCAGTGTTGTGAGAACGATGACTGGTTAAAATTTTTGGTGGTTTCTTGTTCAGTCCATAGGCCTACAGCATGTGGCAAACCGGTGAGCATGTGGCTCTATTAGTATAGGAGATACCTGAAAACATATCACACTTTTCATCATAGTTCTTTTACCAATGCATAAAATGCATGGAGAAGTCATTTCGAATGACTGGTCCTCAGTGTTGTGAGAACGATGACTGGTTAAAATTTTTGGTGGTTTCTTGTTCAGTCCATAGGCCTACAGCATGTGGCAAACCAGTGAGCATGTGGCTCTATTAGTATAGGAGATACCTGAAAACATATCACACTTTTCATCATAGTGCTTTTACCAATGCATAAAATGCATGGAGAAGTCATTTCTTATGACTGGTCCTCAGTGTTGTGAGAACAATGACTGGTTAAAATTTTTGGTGGTTTCTTGTTCAGTCCATAGGCCTACAGCATGTGGCAAACCGGTGAGCATGTGGCTCTATTAGTATAGGAGATACCTGAAAACATATCACACTTTTCATCATAGTTCTTTTACCAATGCATAAAATGCATGGAGAAGTCATTTCGAATGACTGGTCCTCAGTGTTGTGAGAACGATGACTGGTTAAAATTTTTGGTGGTTTCTTGTTCAGTCCATAGGCCTACAGCATGTGGCAAACCGGTGAGCATGTGGCTCTATTAGTATATTAGATACCTGAAAACATATCACACTTTTCATCATAGTGCTTTTACCAATGCATAAAATGCATGGAGAAGTCATTTCGAATGACTGGTCCTCAGTGATGTGAGAACGATGACTGGTTAAAATTTTTGGTGGTTTCTTGTTCAGTCCATAGGCCTACAGCATGTGGCAAACCAGTGAGCATGTGGCTCTATTAGTATAGGAGATACCTGAAAACATATCACACTTTTCATCATAGTGCTTTTACCAATGCATAAAATGCATGGAGAAGTCATTTCGAATGACTGGTCCTCAGTGTTGTGAGAACAATGACTGGTTAAAATTTTTGGTGGTTTCTTGTTCAGTCCATAGGCCTACAGCATGTGGCAAACCGGTGAGCATGTGGCTCTATTAGTATAGGAGATACCTGAAAACATATCACACTTTTCATTATAGTGCTTTTACCAATGCATAAAATGCATGGAGAAGTCATTTCGAATGACTGGTCCTCAGTGTTGTGAGAACGATGACTGGTTAAAATTTTTGGTGGTTTCTTGTTCAGTCCATAGGCCTACATCATGTGGCAAACTGGTGAGCATGTGGCTCTATTAGTATAGGAGATACCTGAAAACATATCACACTTTTCATCATAGTGCTTTTACCAATGCATAAAATGCATGGAGAAGTCATTTTGAATGACTGGTCCTCAGTGTTGTGAGAACGATGACTGGTTAAAATTTTTGGTGGTTTCTTGTTCAGTCCATAGGCCTACAGCATGTGGCAAACCGGTGAGCATGTGGCTCTATTAGTATAGGAGATACCTGAAAACATATCACACTTTTCATCATAGTGCTTTTACCAATGCATAAAATGCATGGAGAAGTCATTTCGAATGACTGGTCCTCAGTGTTGTGAGAACGATGACTGGTTAAAATTTTTGGTGGTTTCTTGTTCAGTCCATAGGCCTACAGCATGTGGCAAACCGGTGAGCATGTGGCTCTATTAGTATAGGAGATACCTGAAAACATATCACACTTTTCATCATAGTGCTTTTACCAATGCATAAAATGCATGGAGAAGTCATTTCGAATGACTGGTCCTCAGTGTTGTGAGAACGATGACTGGTTAAAATTTTTGGTGGTTTCTTGTTCAGTCCATAGGCCTACAGCATGTGGCAAACCGGTGAGCATGTGGCTCTATTAGTATAGGAGATACCTGAAAACATATCACACTTTTCATCATAGTGCTTTTACCAATGCATAAAATGCATGGAGAAGTCATTTCGAATGACTGGTCCTCAGTGTTGTGAGAACGATGACTGGTTAAAATTTTTGGTGGTTTCTTGTTCAGTCCATAGGCCTAGAGCATGTGGCAAACCGGTAAGCATGTGGCTCTATTAGTATAGGAGATACCTGAAAACATATCACACTTTTCATCATAGTGCTTTTACCAATGCATAAAATGCATGGAGAAGTCATTTCGAATGACTGGTCCTCAGTGTTGTGAGAACGATGACTGGTTAAAATTTTTGGTGGTTTCTTGTTCAGTCCATAGGCCTACAGCATGTGGCAAACCGGTGAGCATGTGGCTCTATTAGTATAGGAGATACCTGAAAACATATCACACTTTTCATCATAGTGCTTTTACCAATGCATAAAATGCATGGAGAAGTCATTTCGAATGACTGGTCCTCAGTGTTGTGAGAACGATGACTGGTTAAAATTTTTGGTGGTTTCTTGTTCAGTCCATAGGCCTACAGCATGTGGCAAACCGGTGAGCATGTGGCTCTATTAGTATAGGAGATACCTGAAAACATATCACACTTTTCATCATAGTGCTTTTACCAATGCATAAAATGCATGGAGAAGTCATTTCGAATGACTGGTCCTCAGTGTTGTGAGAACGATGACTGGTAAAAATTTTTGGTGGTTTCTTGTTCAGTCCATAGGCCTACAGCATGTGGCAAACTGGTGAGCATGTGGCTCTATTAGTATAGGAGATACCTGAAAACATATCACACTTTTCATCATAGTGCTTTTACCAATGCATAAAATGCATGGAGAAGTCATTTCGAATGACTGGTCCTCAGTGTTGTGAGAACGATGACTGGTTAAAATTTTTGGTGGTTTCTTGTTCAGTCCATAGGCCTACAGCATGTGGCAAACTGGTGAGCATGTGGCTCTATTAGTATAGGAGATACCTGAAAACATATCACACTTTTCATCATAGTGCTTTTACCAATGCATAAAATGCATGGAGAAGTCATTTCGAATGACTGGTCCTCAGTGTTGTGAGAACGATGACTGGTTAAAATTTTTGGTGGTTTCTTGTTCAGTCCATAGGCCTACAGCATGTGGCAAACCGGTGAGCATGTGGCTCTATTAGTATAGGAGATACCTGAAAACATATCACACTTTTCATCATAGTGCTTTTACCAATGCATAAAATGCATGGAGAAGTCATTTCGAATGACTGGTCCTCAGTGTTGTGAGAACGATGACTGGTAAAAATTTTTGGTGGTTTCTTGTTCAGTCCATAGGCCTACAGCATGTGGCAAACTGGTGAGCATGTGGCTCTATTAGTATAGGAGATACCTGAAAACATATCACACTTTTCATCATAGTGCTTTTACCAATGCATAAAATGCATGGAGAAGTCATTTCGAATGACTGGTCCTCAGTGTTGTGAGAACGATGACTGGTTAAAATTTTTGGTGGTTTCTTGTTCAGTCCATAGGCCTACAGCATGTGGCAAACTGGTGAGCATGTGGCTCTATTAGTATAGGAGATACCTGAAAACATATCACACTTTTCATCATAGTGCTTTTACCAATGCATAAAATGCATGGAGAAGTCATTTCGAATGACTGGTCCTCAGTGTTGTGAGAACGATGACTGGTTAAAATGTTTGGTGGTTTCTTGTTCAGTCCATAGGCCTACAGCATGTGGCAAACCGGTGAGCATGTGGCTCTATTAGTATAGGAGATACCTGAAAACATATCACACTTTTCATCATAGTGCTTTTACCAATGCATAAAATGCATGGAGAAGTCATTTCGAATGACTGGTCCTCAGTGTTGTGAGAACGATGACTGGTTAAAATTTTTGGTGGTTTCTTGTTCAGTCCATAGGCCTACAGCATGTGGCAAACCGGTGAGCATGTGGCTCTATTAGTATAGGAGATACCTGAAAACATATCACACTTTTCATCATAGTGCTTTTACCAATGCATAAAATGCATGGAGAAGTCATTTTGAATGACTAGTCCTCAGTGTTGTGGGAACGATGACTGGTTAAAATTTTTGGTGGTTTCTTGTTCAGTCCATAGGCCTACAGCATGTGGCAAACCGGTGAGCATGTGGCTCTATTAGTATAGGAGATACCTGAAAACATATCACACTTTTCATCATAGTGCTTTTACCAATGCATAAAATGCATGGAGAAGTCATTTCGAATGACTGGTCCTCAGTGTTGTGAGAACGATGACTGGTTAAAATTTTTGGTGGTTTCTTGTTCAGTCCATAGGCCTACAGCATGTGGCAAACCGGTGAGCATGTGGCTCTATTAGTATAGGAGATACCTGAAAACATATCACACTTTTCATCATAGTGCTTTTACCAATGCATAAAATGCATGGAGAAGTCATTTCGAATGACTGGTCCTCAGTGTTGTGAGAACGATGACTGGTAAAAATTTTTGGTGGTTTCTTGTTCAGTCCATAGGCCTACAGCATGTGGCAAACTGGTGAGCATGTGGCTCTATTAGTATAGGAGATACCTGAAAACATATCACACTTTTCATCATAGTGCTTTTACCAATGCATAAAATGCATGGAGAAGTCATTTCGAATGACTGGTCCTCAGTGTTGTGAGAACGATGACGGGTTAAAATGTTTGGTGGTTTCTTGTTCAGTCCATAGGCCTACAGCATGTGGCAAACCGGTGAGCATGTGGCTCTATTAGTATAGGAGATACCTGAAAACATATCACACTTTTCATCATAGTGCTTTTACCAATGCATAAAATGCATGGAGAAGTCATTTCGAATGACTGGTCCTCAGTGTTGTGAGAACGATGACTGGTTAAAATTTTTGGTGGTTTCTTGTTCAGTCCATAGGCCTACAGCATGTGGCAAACCGGTGAGCATGTGGCTCTATTAGTATAGGAGATACCTGAAAACATATCACACTTTTCATCATAGTGCTTTTACCAATGCATAAAATGCATGGAGAAGTCATTTTGAATGACTAGTCCTCAGTGTTGTGGGAACGATGACTGGTTAAAATTTTTGGTGGTTTCTTGTTCAGTCCATAGGCCTACAGCATGTGGCAAACCGGTGAGCATGTGGCTCTATTAGTAAAGGAGATACCTGAAAACATATCACACTTTTCATCATAGTGCTTTTACCAATGCATAAAATGCATGGCGAAGTCATTTCGAATGACTGGTCCTCAGTGTTGTGAGAACGATGACTGGTTAAAATTTTTGGTGGTTTCTTGTTCAGTCCATAGGCCTACAGCATGTGGCAAACCGGTGAGCATGTGGCTCTATTAGTATAGGAGATACCTGAAAACATATCACACTTTTCATCATAGTGCTTTTACCAATGCATAAAATGCATGGAGAAGTCATTCCGAATGACTGGTCCTCAGTGTTGTGAGAACGATGACTGGTTAAAATTTTTGGTGGTTTCTTGTTCAGTCCATAGGCCTACAGCATGTGGCAAACCGGTGAGCATGTGGCTCTATTAGTATAGGAGATACCTGAAAACATATCACACTTTTCATCATAGTGCTTTTACCAATGCATAAAATGCATGGAGAAGTCATTTCGAATGACTGGTCCTCAGTGTTGTGAGAACGATGACTGGTTAAAATTTTTGGTGGTTTCTTGTTCAGTCCATAGGCCTACAGCATGTGGCAAACCGGTGAGCATGTGGCTCTATTAGTATAGGAGATACCTGAAAACATATCACACTTTTCATCATAGTGCTTTTACCAATGCATAAAATGCATGGAGAAGTCATTTCGAATGACTGGTCCTCAGTGTTGTGAGAACGATGACTGGTTAAAATTTTTGGTGGTTTCTTGTTCAGTCCATAGGCCTACAGCATGTGGCAAACCGGTGAGCATGTGGCTCTATTAGTATAGGAGATACCTGAAAACATATCACACTTTTCACTTTTCATCATAGTGCTTTTACCAATGCATAAAATGCATGGAGAAGTCATTTTGAATGACTGGTCCTCAGTGTTGTGAGAACGATGACTGGTTAAAATTTTTGGTGGTTTCTTGTTCAGTCCATAGGCCTACAGCATGTGGCAAACCGGTGAGCATGTGGCTCTATTAGTATAGGAGATACCTGAAAACATATCACACTTTTCATCATAGTGCTTTTACCAATGCATAAAATGCATGGAGAAGTCATTTCGAATGACTGGTCCTCAGTGTTGTGAGAACGATGACTGGTTAAAATTTTTGGTGGTTTCTTGTTCAGTCCATAGGCCTACAGCATGTGGCAAACCGGTGAGCATGTGGCTCTATTAGTATAGGAGATACCTGAAAACATATCACACTTTTCATCATAGTGCTTTTACCAATGCATAAAATGCATGGAGAAGTCATTTCGAATGACTGGTCCTCAGTGATGTGAGAACGATGACTGGTTAAAATTTTTGGTGGTTTCTTGTTCAGTCCATAGGCCTACAGCATGTGGCAAACCGGTGAGCATGTGGCTCTATTAGTATAGGAGATACCTGAAAATATATCACACTTTTCATCATAGTGCTTTTACCAATGCATAAAATGCATGGAGAAGTCATTTCGAATGACTGGTCCTCAGTGTTGTGAGAACGATGACTGGTTAAAATTTTTGGTGGTTTCTTGTTCAGTCCATAGGCCTACAGCATGTGGCAAACCAGTGAGCATGTGGCTCTATTAGTATAGGAGATACCTGAAAACATATCACACTTTTCATCATAGTGCTTTTACCAATGCATAAAATGCATGGAGAAGTCATTTCGAATGACTGGTCCTCAGTGTTGTGAGAACAATGACTGGTTAAAATTTTTGGTGGTTTCTTGTTCAGTCCATAGGCCTACAGCATGTGGCAAACCGGTGAGCATGTGGCTCTATTAGTATAGGAGATACCTGAAAACACATCACACTTTTCATTATAGTGCTTTTACCAATGCATAAAATGCATGGAGAAGTCATTTCGAATGACTGGTCCTCAGTGTTGTGAGAACGATGACTGGTTAAAATTTTTGGTGGTTTCTTGTTCAGTCCATAGGCCTACATCATGTGGCAAACTGGTGAGCATGTGGCTCTATTAGTATAGGAGATACCTGAAAACATATCACACTTTTCATCATAGTGCTTTTACCAATGCATAAAATGCATGGAGAAGTCATTTTGAATGACTGGTCCTCAGTGTTGTGAGAACGATGACTGGTTAAAATTTTTGGTGGTTTCTTGTTCAGTCCATAGGCCTACAGCATGTGGCAAACCGGTGAGCATGTGGCTCTATTAGTATAGGAGATACCTGAAAACATATCACACTTTTCATCATAGTGCTTTTACCAATGCATAAAATGCATGGAGAAGTCATTTCGAATGACTGGTCCTCAGTGTTGTGAGAACGATGACTGGTTAAAATTTTTGGTGGTTTCTTGTTCAGTCCATAGGCCTACAGCATGTGGCAAACCGGTGAGCATGTGGCTCTATTAGTATAGGAGATACCTGAAAACATATCACACTTTTCATCATAGTGCTTTTACCAATGCATAAAATGCATGGAGAAGTCATTTCGAATGACTGGTCCTCAGTGTTGTGAGAACGATGACTGGTTAAAATTTTTGGTGGTTTCTTGTTCAGTCCATAGGCCTACAGCATGTGGCAAACCGGTAAGCATGTGGCTCTATTAGTATAGGAGATACCTGAAAACATATCACACTTTTCATCATAGTGCTTTTACCAATGCATAAAATGCATGGAGAAGTCATTTCGAATGACTGGTCCTCAGTGTTGTGAGAACGATGACTGGTTAAAATTTTTGGTGGTTTCTTGTTCAGTCCATAGGCCTACAGCATGTGGCAAACCGGTGAGCATGTGGCTCTATTAGTATAGGAGATACCTGAAAACATATCACACTTTTCATCATAGTGCTTTTACCAATGCATAAAATGCATGGAGAAGTCATTTCGAATGACTGGTCCTCAGTGTTGTGAGAACGATGACTGGTTAAAATTTTTGGTGGTTTCTTGTTCAGTCCATAGGCCTACAGCATGTGGCAAACCGGTGAGCATGTGGCTCTATTAGTATAGGAGATACCTGAAAACATATCACACTTTTCATCATAGTGCTTTTACCAATGCATAAAATGCATGGAGAAGTCATTTCGAATGACTGGTCCTCAGTGTTGTGAGAACGATGACTGGTTAAAATTTTTGGTGGTTTCTTGTTCAGTCCATAGGCCTACAGCATGTGGCAAACTGGTGAGCATGTGGCTCTATTAGTATAGGAGATACCTGAAAACATATCACACTTTTCATCATAGTGCTTTTACCAATGCATAAAATGCATGGAGAAGTCATTTCGAATGACTGGTCCTCAGTGTTGTGAGAACGATGACTGGTTAAAATTTTTGGTGGTTTCTTGTTCAGTCCATAGGCCTACAGCATGTGGCAAACCGGTGAGCATGTGGCTCTATTAGTATAGGAGATACCTGAAAACATATCACACTTTTCATCATAGTGCTTTTATCAATGCATAAAATGCATGGAGAAGTCATTTCGAATGACTGGTCCTCAGTGTTGTGAGAACGATGACTGGTTAAAATTTTTGGTGGTTTCTTGTTCAGTCCATAGGCCTACAGCATGTGGCAAACTGGTGAGCATGTGGCTCTATTAGTATAGGAGATACCTGAAAACATATCACACTTTTCATCATAGTGCTTTTACCAATGCATAAAATGCATGGAGAAGTCATTTCGAATGACTGGTCCTCAGTGTTGTGAGAACGATGACTGGTTAAAATGTTTGGTGGTTTCTTGTTCAGTCCATAGGCCTACAGCATGTGGCAAACCGGTGAGCATGTGGCTCTATTAGTATAGGAGATACCTGAAAACATATCACACTTTTCATCATAGTGCTTTTACCAATGCATAAAATGCATGGAGAAGTCATTTTGAATGACTGGTCCTCAGTGTTGTGAGAACGATGACTGGTTAAAATTTTTGGTGGTTTCTTGTTCAGTCCATAGGCCTACAGCATGTGGCAAACCGGTGAGCATGTGGCTCTATTAGTATAGGAGATACCTGAAAACATATCACACTTTTCATCATAGTGCTTTTACCAATGCATAAAATGCATGGAGAAGTCATTTCGAATGACTGGTCCTCAGTGTTGTGAGAACGATGACTGGTTAAAATTTTTGGTGGTTTCTTGTTCAGTCCATAGGCCTACAGCATGTGGCAAACCGGTGAGCATGTGGCTCTATTAGTATAGGAGATACCTGAAAACATATCACACTTTTCATCATAGTGCTTTTACCAATGCATAAAATGCATGGAGAAGTCATTTCGAATGACTGGTCCTCAGTGTTGTGAGAACGATGACTGGTTAAAATTTTTGGTGGTTTCTTGTTCAGTCCATAGGCCTACAGCATGTGGCAAACCGGTGAGCATGTGGCTCTATTAGTATAGGAGATACCTGAAAACATATCACACTTTTCATCATAGTGCTTTTACCAATGCATAAAATGCATGGAGAAGTCATTTCGAATGACTGGTCCTCAGTGTTGTGAGAACGATGACTGGTTAAAATTTTTGGTGGTTTCTTGTTCAGTCCATAGGCCTACAGCATGTGGCAAACCGGTGAGCATGTGGCTCTATTAGTATAGGAGATACCTGAAAACATATCACACTTTTCATCATAGTGCTTTTACCAATGCATAAAATGCATGGAGAAGTCATTTTGAATGACTAGTCCTCAGTGTTGTGGGAACGATGACTGGTTAAAATTTTTGGTGGTTTCTTGTTCAGTCCATAGGCCTACAGCATGTGGCAAACCGGTGAGCATGTGGCTCTATTAGTATAGGAGATACTTGAAAACATATCACACTTTTCATCATAGTGCTTTTACCAATGCATAAAATGCATGGCGAAGTCATTTCGAATGACTGGTCCTCAGTGTTGTGAGAACGATGACTGGTTAAAATTTTTGGTGGTTTCTTGTTCAGTCCATAGGCCTACAGCATGTGGCAAACCGGTGAGCATGTGGCTCTATTAGTATAGGAGATACCTGAAAACATATCACACTTTTCATCATAGTGCTTTTACCAATGCATAAAATGCATGGAGAAGTCATTCCGAATGACTGGTCCTCAGTGTTGTGAGAACGATGACTGGTTAAAATTTTTGGTGGTTTCTTGTTCAGTCCATAGGCCTACAGCATGTGGCAAACCGGTGAGCATGTGGCTCTATTAGTATAGGAGATACCTGAAAACATATCACACTTTTCATCATAGTGCTTTTACCAATGTATAAAATGCATGGAGAAGTCATTTCGAATGACTGGTCCTCAGTGTTGTGAGAACGATGACTGGTTAAAATTTTTGGTGGTTTCTTGTTCAGTCCATAGGCCTACAGCATGTGGCAAACCGGTGAGCATGTGGCTCTATTAGTATAGGAGATACCTGAAAACATATCACACTTTTCATCATAGTGCTTTTACCAATGCATAAAATGCATGGAGAAGTCATTTCGAATGACTGGTCCTCAGTGTTGTGAGAACGATGACTGGTTAAAATTTTTGGTGGTTTCTTGTTCAGCCCATAGGCCTACAGCATGTGGCAAACCGGTGAGCATGTGGCTCTATTAGTATAGGAGATACCTGAAAACATATCACACTTTTCATCATAGTGCTTTTACCAATGCATAAAATGCATGGAGAAGTCATTTCGAATGACTGGTCCTCAGTGTTGTGAGAACGATGACTGGTTAAAATTTTTGGTGGTTTCTTGTTCAGTCCATAGGCCTACAGCATGTGGCAAACCGGTGAGCATGTGGCTCTATTAGTATAGGAGATACCTGAAAACATATCACACTTTTCATCATAGTTCTTTTACCAATGCATAAAATGCATGGAGAAGTCATTTCGAATGACTGGTCCTCAGTGTTGTGAGAACGATGACTGGTTAAAATTTTTGGTGGTTTCTTGTTCAGTCGATAGGCCTACAGCATGTGGCAAACCGGTGAGCATGTGGCTCTATTAGTATAGGAGATACCTGAAAACATATCACACTTTTCATCATAGTGCTTTTACCAATGCATAAAATGCATGGAGAAGTCATTTCGAATGACTGGTCCTCAGTGATGTGAGAACGATGACTGGTTAAAATTTTTGGTGGTTTCTTGTTCAGTCCATAGGCCTACAGCATGTGGCAAACCGGTGAGCATGTGGCTCTATTAGTATAGGAGATACCTGAAAATATATCACACTTTTCATCATAGTGCTTTTACCAATGCATAAAATGCATGGCGAAGTCATTTCGAATGACTGGTCCTCAGTGTTGTGAGAACGATGACTGGTTAAAATTTTTGGTGGTTTCTTGTTCAGTCCATAGGCCTACAGCATGTGGCAAACCAGTGAGCATGTGGCTCTATTAGTATAGGAGATACCTGAAAACATATCACACTTTTCATCATAGTGCTTTTACCAATGCATAAAATGCATGGAGAAGTCATTTCGAATGACTGGTCCTCAGTGTTGTGAGAACGATGACTGGTTAAAATTTTTGGTGGTTTCTTGTTCAGTCCATAGGCCTACAGCATGTGGCAAACCGGTGAGCATGTGGCTCTATTAGTATAGGAGATACCTGAAAACATATCACACTTTTCATTATAGTGCTTTTACCAATGCATAAAATGCATGGAGAAGTCATTTCGAATGACTGGTCCTCAGTGTTGTGAGAACGATGACTGGTTAAAATTTTTGGTGGTTTCTTGTTCAGTCCATAGGCCTACATCATGTGGCAAACTGGTGAGCATGTGGCTCTATTAGTATAGGAGATACCTGAAAACATATCACACTTTTCATCATAGTGCTTTTACCAATGCATAAAATGCATGGAGAAGTCATTTTGAATGACTGGTCCTCAGTGTTGTGAGAACGATGACTGGTTAAAATTTTTGGTGGTTTCTTGTTCAGTCCATAGGCCTACAGCATGTGGCAAACCGGTGAGCATGTGGCTCTATTAGTATAGGAGATACCTGAAAACATATCACACTTTTCATCATAGTGCTTTTACCAATGCATAAAATGCATGGAGAAGTCATTTCGAATGACTGGTCCTCAGTGTTGTGAGAACGATGACTGGTTAAAATTTTTGGTGGTTTCTTGTTCAGTCCATAGGCCTACAGCATGTGGCAAACCGGTGAGCATGTGGCTCTATTAGTATAGGAGATACCTGAAAACATATCACACTTTTCATCATAGTGCTTTTACCAATGCATAAAATGCATGGAGAAGTCATTTCGAATGACTGGTCCTCAGTGTTGTGAGAACGATGACTGGTTAAAATTTTTGGTGGTTTCTTGTTCAGTCCATAGGCCTACAGCATGTGGCAAACCGGTGAGCATGTGGCTCTATTAGTATAGGAGATACCTGAAAACATATCACACTTTTCATCATAGTGCTTTTACCAATGCATAAAATGCATGGAGAAGTCATTTCGAATGACTGGTCCTCAGTGTTGTGAGAACGATGACTGGTTAAAATTTTTGGTGGTTTCTTGTTCAGTCCATAGGCCTACAGCATGTGGCAAACCGGTGAGCATGTGGCTCTATTAGTATAGGAGATACCTGAAAACATATCACACTTTTCATCATAGTGCTTTTACCAATGCATAAAATGCATGGAGAAGTCATTTCGAATGACTGGTCCTCAGTGTTGTGAGAACGATGACTGGTTAAAATTTTTGGTGGTTTCTTGTTCAGTCCATAGGCCTACAGCATGTGGCAAACCGGTGAGCATGTGGCTCTATTAGTATAGGAGATACCTGAAAACATATCACACTTTTCATCATAGTGCTTTTACCAATGCATAAAATGCATGGAGAAGTCATTTCGAATGACTGGTCCTCAGTGTTGTGAGAACGATGACTGGTTAAAATTTTTGGTGGTTTCTTGTTCAGTCCATAGGCCTACAGCATGTGGCAAACCGGTGAGCATGTGGCTCTATTAGTATAGGAGATACCTGAAAACATATCACACTTTTCATCATAGTGCTTTTACCAATGCATAAAATGCATGGAGAAGTCATTTCGAATGACTGGTCCTCAGTGTTGTGAGAACGATGACTGGTTAAAATTTTTGGTGGTTTCTTGTTCAGTCCATAGGCCTACAGCATGTGACAAACCGGTGAGCATGTGGCTCTATTAGTATAGGAGATACCTGAAAACATATCACACTTTTCATCATAGTGCTTTTACCAATGCATAAAATGCATGAAGAAGTCATTTCGAATGACTGGTCCTCAGTGTTGTGAGAACGATGACTGGTTAAAATTTTTGGTGGTTTCTTGTTCAGTCCATAGGCGTACAGCATGTGGCAAACCGGTGAGCATGTGGCTCTATTAGTATAGGAGATACCTGAAAACATATCACACTTTTCATCATAGTGCTTTTACCAATGCATAAAATGCATGGAGAAGTCATTTCGAATGACTGGTCCTCAGTGTTGTGAGAACGATGACTGGTTAAAATTTTTGGTGGTTTCTTGATCAGTCCATAGGCCTACAGCATGTGGCAAACCGGTGAGCATGTGGCTCTATTAGTATAGGAGATACCTGAAAACATATCACACTTTTCATCATAGTGCTTTTACCAATGCATAAAATGCATGGAGAAGTCATTTCGAATGACTGGTCCTCAGTGTTGTGAGAACGATGACTGGTTAAAATTTTTGGTGGTTTCTTGTTCAGTCCATAGGCCTACAGCATGTGGCAAACCGGTGAGCATGTGGCTCTATTAGTATAGGAGATACCTGAAAACATATCACACTTTTCATCATAGTGCTTTTACCAATGCATAAAATGCATGGAGAAGTCATTTCGAATGACTGGTCCTCAGTGTTGTGAGAACGATGACTGGTTAAAATTTTTGGTGGTTTCTTGTTCAGTCCATAGGCCTACAGCATGTGGCAAACTGGTGAGCATGTGGCTCTATTAGTATAGGAGATACCTGAAAACATATCACACTTTTCATCATAGTGCTTTTACCAATGCATAAAATGCATGGAGAAGTCATTTCGAATGACTGGTCCTCAGTGTTGTGAGAACGATGACTGGTTAAAATTTTTGGTGGTTTCTTGTTCAGTCCATAGGCCTACAGCATGTGGCAAACCGGTGAGCATGTGGCTCTATTAGTATAGGAGATACCTGAAAACATATCACACTTTTCATCATAGTGCTTTTACCAATGCATAAAATGCATGGAGAAGTCATTTCGAATGACTGGTCCTCAGTGTTGTGAGAACGATGACTGGTTAAAATTTTTGGTGGTTTCTTGTTCAGTCCATAGGCCTACAGCATGTGGCAAACCGGTGAGCATGTGGCTCTATTAGTATAGGAGATACCTGAAAACATATCACACTTTTCATCATAGTGCTTTTACCAATGCATAAAATGCATGGAGAAGTCATTTCGAATGACTGGTCCTCAGTGTTGTGAGAACGATGACTGGTTAAAATTTTTGGTGGTTTCTTGTTCAGTCCATAGGCCTACAGCATGTGGCAAACCGGTGAGCATGTGGCTCTATTAGTATAGGAGATACCTGAAAACATATCACACTTTTCATCATAGTGCTTTTACCAATGCATAAAATGCATGGAGAAGTCATTTCGAATGACTGGTCCTCAGTGTTGTGAGAACGATGACTGGTTAAAATTTTTGGTGGTTTCTTGTTCAGTCCATAGGCCTACAGCATGTGGCAAACCGGTGAGCATGTGGCTCTATTAGTATAGGAGATACCTGAAAACATATCACACTTTTCATCATAGTGCTTTTACCAATGCATAAAATGCATGGAGAAGTCATTTCGAATGACTGGTCCTCAGTGTTGTGAGAACGATGACTGGTTAAAATTTTTGGTGGTTTCTTGTTCAGTCCATAGGCCTACAGCATGTGGCAAACCGGTGAGCATGTGGCTCTATTAGTATAGGAGATACCTGAAAACATATCACACTTTTCATCATAGTGCTTTTACCAATGCATAAAATGCATGGAGAAGTCATTTCGAATGACTGGTCCTCAGTGTTGTGAGAACGATGACTGGTTAAAATTTTTGGTGGTTTCTTGTTCAGTCCATAGGAATACAGCATGTGGCAAACCGGTGAGCATGTGGCTCTATTAGTATAGGAGATACCTGAAAACATATCACACTTTTCATCATAGTGCTTTTACCAATGCATAAAATGCATGGAGAAGTCATTTCGAATGACTGGTCCTCAGTGTTGTGAGAACGATGACTGGTTAAAATTTTTGGTGGTTTCTTGTTCAGTCCATAGGCCTACAGCATGTGGCAAACCGGTGAGCATGTGGCTCTATTAGTATAGGAGATACCTGAAAACATATCACACTTTTCATCATAGTGCTTTTACCAATGCATAAAATGCATGGAGAAGTCATTTCGAATGACTGGTCCTCAGTGTTGTGAGAACGATGACTGGTTAAAATTTTTGGTGGTTTCTTGTTCAGTCCATAGGCCTACAGCATGTGGCAAACCGGTGAGCATGTGGCTCTATTAGTATAGGAAATACCTGAAAACATATCACACTTTTCATCATAGTGCTTTTACCAATGCATAAAATGCATGGAGAAGTCATTTCGAATGACTGGTCCTCAGTGTTGTGAGAACGATGACTGGTAAAAATTTTTGGTGGTTTCTTGTTCAGTCCATAGGCCTACAGCATGTGGCAAACCGGTGAGCATGTGGCTCTATTAGTATAGGAGATACCTGAAAACATATCACACTTTTCATCATAGTGCTTTTACCAAGGCATAAAATGCATGGAGAAGTCATTTCGAATGACTGGTCCTCAGTGTTGTGAGAACGATGACTGGTTAAAATTTTTGGTGGTTTCTTGTTCAGTCCATAGGCCTACAGCATGTGGCAAACCGGCGAGCATGTGGCTCTATTAGTATAGGAGATACCTGAAAACATATCACACTTTTCATCATAGTGCTTTTACCAATGCATAAAATGCATGGAGAAGTCATTTCGAATGACTGGTCCTCAGTGTTGTGAGAACGATGACTGGTTAAAATTTTTGGTGGTTTCTTGTTCAGTCCATAGGCCTACAGCATGTGGCAAACCGGTGAGCATGTGGCTCTATTAGTATAGGATATACCTGAAAACATATCACACTTTTCATCATAGTGCTTTTACCAATGCATAAAATGCATGGAGAAGTCATTTCGAATGACTGGTCGTCAGTGTTGTGGGAACGATGACTGGTTAAAATTTTTGGTGGTTTCTTGTTCAGTCCATAGGCCTACAGCATGTGGCAAACCGGTGAGCATGTGGCTCTATTAGTATAGGAGATACCTGAAAACATATCACACTTTTCATCATAGTGCTTTTACCAATGCATAAAATGCATGGAGAAGTCATTTCGAATGACTGGTCCTCAGTGTTGTGAGAACGATGACTGGTTAAAATTTTTGGTGGTTTCTTGTTCAGTCCATAGGCCTACAGCATGTGGCAAACCGGTGAGCATGTGGCTCTATTAGTATAGGAAATACCTGAAAACATATCACACTTTTCATCATAGTGCTTTTACCAATGCATAAAATGCATGGAGAAGTCATTTCGAATGACTGGTCCTCAGTGTTGTGAGAACGATGACTGGTTAAAATTTTTGGTGGTTTCTTGTTCAGTCCATAGGCCTACAGCATGTGGCAAACCGGTGAGCATGTGGCTCTATTAATATAGGAGATACCTGAAAACATATCACACTTTTCATCATAGTGCTTTTACCAAGGCATAAAATGCATGGAGAAGTCATTTCGAATGACTGGTCCTCAGTGTTGTGAGAACGATGACTGGTTAAAATTTTTGGTGGTTTCTTGTTCAGTCCATAGGCCTACAGCATGTGGCAAACCGGCGAGCATGTGGCTCTATTAGTATAGGAGATACCTGAAAACATATCACACTTTTCATCATAGTGCTTTTACCAATGCATAAAATGCATGGAGAAGTCATTTCGAATGACTGGTCCTCAGTGTTGTGAGAACGATGACTGGTTAAAATTTTTGGTGGGTTCTTGTTCAGTCCATAGGCCTACAGCATGTGGCAAACCGGTGAGCATGTGGCTCTATTAGTATAGGATATACCTGAAAACATATCACACTTTTCATCATAGTGCTTTTACCAATGCATAAAATGCATGGAGAAGTCATTTCGAATGACTGGTCGTCAGTGTTGTGGGAACGATGACTGGTTAAAATTTTTGGTGGTTTCTTGTTCAGTCCATAGGCCTACAGCATGTGGCAAACCGGTGAGCATGTGGCTCTATTAGTATAGGAGATACCTGAAAACATATCACACTTTTCATCATAGTGCTTTTACCAATGCATAAACTGCATGGAGAAGTCATTTCGAATGACTGGTCCTCAGTGTTGTGAGAACGATGACTGGTTAAAATTTTTGGTGGTTTCTTGTTCAGTCCATAGGCCTACAGCATGTGGCAAACCGGTGAGCATGTGGCTCTATTAGTATAGGAAATACCTGAAAACATATCACACTTTTCATCATAGTGCTTTTACCAATGCATAAAATGCATGGAGAAGTCATTTCGAATGACTGGTCCTCAGTGTTGTGAGAACGATGACTGGTTAAAATTTTTGGTGGTTTCTTGTTCAGTCCATAGGCCTACAGCATGTGGCAAACCGGTGAGCATGTGGCTCTATTAGTATAGGAGATACCTGAAAACATATCACACTTTTCATCATAGTGCTTTTACCAATGCATAAAATGCATGGAGAAGTCATTTCGAATGACTGGTCCTCAGTGTTGTGAGAACGATGACTGGTTAAAATTTTTGGTGGTTTCTTGTTCAGTCCATAGGCCTACAGCATGTGGCAAACCGGTGAGCATGTGGCTCTATTAGTATAGGAGATACCTGAAAACATATCACACTTTTCATCATAGTGCTTTTACCAATGCATAAAATGCATGGAGAAGTCTTTTCGAATGACTGGTCCTCAGTGTTGTAAGAACGATGACTGGTTAAAATTTTTGGTGGTTTCTTGTTCAGTCCATAGGCCTACAGCATGTGGCAAACCGGTGAGCATGTGGCTCTATTAGTATAGGAGATACCTGAAAACATATCACACTTTTCATCATAGTGCTTTTACCAATGCATAAAATGCATGGAGAAGTCATTTCGAATGACTGGTCCTCAGTGTTGTGAGAACGATGACTGGTTAAAATTTTTGGTGGTTTCTTGTTCAGTCCATAGGCCTACAGCATGTGGCAAACCGGTGAGCATGTGGCTCTATTAGTATAGGAGATACCTGAAAACATATCACACTTTTCATCATAGTGCTTTTACCAATGCATAAAATGCATGGAGAAGTCATTTCGAATGACTGGTCCTCAGTGTTGTGAGAACGATGACTGGTTAAAATTTTTGGTGGTTTCTTGTTCAGTCCATAGGCCTACAGCATGTGGCAAACCGGTGAGCATGTGGCTCTATTAGTATAGGAGATACCTGAAAACATATCACACTTTTCATCATAGTGCTTTTACCAATGCATAAAATGCATGGAGAAGTCATTTCGAATGACTGGTCCTCAGTGTTGTGAGAACGATGACTGGTTAAAATTTTTGGTGGTTTCTTGTTCAGTCCATAGGCCTACAGCATGAGGCAAACCGGTGAGCATGTGGCTCTATTAGTATAGGAGATACCTGAAAACATATCACACTTTTCATCATAGTGCTTTTACCAATGCAAAAAATGCATGGAGAAGTCATTTCGAATGACTGGTCCTCAGTGTTGTGAGAACGATGACTGGTTAAAATTTTTGGTGGTTTCTTGTTCAGTCCATAGGCCTACAGCATGTGGCAAACCGGTGAGCATGTGGCTCTATTAGTATAGGAGATACCTAAAAACATATCACACTTTTCATCATAGTGCTATTACCAATGCATAAAATGCATGGAGAAGTCATTTCGAATGACTGGTGCTCAGTGTTGTGAGAACGATGACTGGTTAAAATTTTTGGTGGTTTCTTGTTCAGTCCATAGGCCTACAGCATGTGGCAAACCGGTGAGCATGTGGCTCTATTAGTATAGGAGATACCTGAAAACATATCACACTTTTCATCATAGTGCTTTTACCAATGCATAAAATGCATGGAGAAGTCATTTCGAATGACTGGTCCTCAGTGTTGTGAGAACGATGACTGGTTAAAATTTTTGGTGGTTTCTTGTTCAGTCCATAGGCCTACAGCATGTGGCAAACCGGTGAGCATGTGGCTCTATTAGTATAGGAGATACCTGAAAACATCACACTTTTCATCATAGTGCTTTTACCAATGCATAAAATGCATGGAGAAGTCATTTCGAATGACTGGTCCTCAGTGTTGTGAGAACGATGACTGGTTAAAATTTTTGGTGGTTTCTTGTTCAGTCCATAGGCCTACAGCATGTGGCAAACCGGTGAGCATGTGGCTCTATTAGTATAGGAGATACCTGAAAACATATCACACTTTTCATCATAGTGCTTTTACCAATGCATAAAATGCATGGAGAAGTCTTTTCGAATGACTGGTCCTCAGTGTTGTGAGAACGATGACTGGTTAAAATTTTTGGTGGTTTCTTGTTCAGTCCATAGGCCTACAGCATGTGGCAAACCGGTGAGCATGTGGCTCTATTAGTAAAGGAGATACCTGAAAACATATCACACTTTTCATCATAGTGCTTTTACCAATGCATAAAATGCATGGAGAAGTCATTTCGAATGACTGGTCCTCAGTGTTGTGAGAACGATGTCTGGTTAAAATTTTTGGTGGTTTCTTGTTCAGTCCATAGGCCTACAGCATGTGGCAAACCGGTGAGCATGTGGCTCTATTAGTATAGGAAATACCTGAAAACATATCACACTTTTCATCATAGTGCTTTTACCAATGCATAAAATGCATGGAGAAGTCATTTCGAATGACTGGTCCTCAGTGTTGTGAGAACGATGACTGGTTAAAATTTTTGGTGGTTTCTTGTTCAGTCCATAGGCCTACAGCATGTGTCAAACCGGTGAGTATGTGGCTCTATTAGTATAGGAGATACCTGAAAACATATCACACTTTTCATCATAGTGCTTTTACCAATGCATAAAATGCATGGAGAAGTCATTTCGAATGACTGGTCCTCAGTGTTGTGAGAACGATGACTGGTTAAAATTTTTGGTGGTTTCTTGTTCAGTCCATAGGCCTACAGCATGTGGCAAACCGGTGAGCATGTGGCTCTATTAGTATAGGAGATACCTGAAAACATATCACACTTTTCATCATAGTGCTTTTACCAATGCATAAAATGCATGGAGAAGTCTTTTCGAATGACTGGTCCTCAGTGTTGTGAGAACGATGACTGGTTAAAATTTTTGGTGGTTTCTTGTTCAGTCCATAGGCCTACAGCATGTGGCAAACCGGTGAGCATGTGGCTCTATTAGTATAGGAGATACCTGAAAACATATCACACTTTTCATCATAGTGCTTTTACCAATGCATAAAATGCATGGAGAAGTCATTTCGAATGACTGGTCCTCAGTGTTGTGAGAACGATGACTGGTTAAAATTTTTGGTGGTTTCTTGTTCAGTCCATAGGCCTACAGCATGTGGCAAACCGGTGAGCATGTGGCTCTATTAGTATAGGAGATACCTGAAAACATATCACACTTTTCATCATAGTGCTTTTACCAATGCATAAAATGCATGGAGAAGTCATTTCGAATGACTGGTCCTCAGTGTTGTGAGAACGATGACTGGTTAAAATTTTTGGTGGTTTCTTGTTCAGTCCATAGGCCTACAGCATGTGGCAAACCGGTGAGCATGTGGCTCTATTAGTATAGGAGATACCTGAAAACATATCACACTTTTCATCATAGTGCTTTTACCAATGCAAAAAATGCATGGAGAAGTCATTTCGAATGACTGGTCCTCAGTGTTGTGAGAACGATGACTGGTTAAAATTTTTGGTGGTTTCTTGTTCAGTCCATAGGCCTACAGCATGTGGCAAACCGGTGAGCATGTGGCTCTATTAGTATAGGAGATACCTAAAAACATATCACACTTTTCATCATAGTGCTATTACCAATGCATAAAATGCATGGAGAAGTCATTTCGAATGACTGGTGCTCAGTGTTGTGAGAACGATGACTGGTTAAAATTTTTGGTGGTTTCTTGTTCAGTCCATAGGCCTACAGCATGTGGCAAACCGGTGAGCATGTGGCTCTATTAATATAGGAGATACCTGAAAACATATCACACTTTTCATCATAGTGCTTTTACCAATGCATAAAATGCATGGAGAAGTCATTTCGAATGACTGGTCCTCAGTGTTGTGAGAACGATGACTGGTTAAAATTTTTGGTGGTTTCTTGTTCAGTCCATAGGCCTACAGCATGTGGCAAACCGGTGAGCATGTGGCTCTATTAGTATAGGAGATACCTGAAAACATCACACTTTTCATCATAGTGCTTTTACCAATGCATAAAATGCATGGAGAAGTCATTTCGAATGACTGGTCCTCAGTGTTGTGAGAACGATGACTGGTTAAAATTTTTGGTGGTTTCTTGTTCAGTCCATAGGCCTACAGCATGTGGCAAACCGGTGAGCATGTGGCTCTATTAGTATAGGAGATACCTGAAAACATATCACACTTTTCATCATAGTGCTTTTACCAATGCATAAAATGCATGGAGAAGTCTTTTCGAATGACTGGTCCTCAGTGTTGTGAGAACGATGACTGGTTAAAATTTTTGGTGGTTTCTTGTTCAGTCCATAGGCCTACAGCATGTGGCAAACCGGTGAGCATGTGGCTCTATTAGTAAAGGAGATACCTGAAAACATATCACACTTTTCATCATAGTGCTTTTACCAATGCATAAAATGCATGGAGAAGTCATTTCGAATGACTGGTCCTCAGTGTTGTGAGAACGATGTCTGGTTAAAATTTTTGGTGGTTTCTTGTTCAGTCCATAGGCCTACAGCATGTGGCAAACCGGTGAGCATGTGGCTCTATTAGTATAGGAAATACCTGAAAACATATCACACTTTTCATCATAGTGCTTTTACCAATGCATAAAATGCATGGAGAAGTCATTTCGAATGACTGGTCCTCAGTGTTGTGAGAACGATGACTGGTTAAAATTTTTGGTGGTTTCTTGTTCAGTCCATAGGCCTACAGCATGTTTCAAACCGGTGAGTATGTGGCTCTATTAGTATAGGAGATACCTGAAAACATATCACACTTTTCATCATAGTGCTTTTACCAATGCATAAAATGCATGGAGAAGTCATTTCGAATGACTGGTCCTCAGTGTTGTGAGAACGATGACTGGTTAAAATTTTTGGTGGTTTCTTGTTCAGTCCATAGGCCTACAGCATGTGGCAAACCGGTGAGCATGTGGCTCTATTAGTATAGGAGATACCTGAAAACATATCACACTTTTCATCATAGTGCTTTTACCAATGCATAAAATGCATGGAGAAGTCTTTTCGAATGACTGGTCCTCAGTGTTGTGAGAACGATGACTGGTTAAAATTTTTGGTGGTTTCTTGTTCAGTCCATAGGCCTACAGCATGTGGCAAACCGGTGAGCATGTGGCTCTATTAGTATAGGAGATACCTGAAAACATATCACACTTTTCATCATAGTGCTTTTACCAATGCATAAAATGCATGGAGAAGTCATTTCGAATGACTGGTCCTTAGTGTTGTGAGAACGATGACTGGTTAAAATTTTTGGTGGTTTCTTGTTCAGTCCATAGGCCTACAGCATGTGGCAAACCGGTGAGCATGTGGCTCTATTAGTATAGGAGATACCTGAAAACATATCACACTTTTCATCATAGTGCTTTTACCAATGCATAAAATGCATGGAGAAGTCATTTCGAATGACTGGTCCTCAGTGTTGTGAGAACGATGACTGGTTAAAATTTTTGGTGGTTTCTTGTTCAGTCCATAGGCCTACAGCATGTGGCAAACCGGTGAGCATGTGGCTCTATTAGTATAGGAGATACCTGAAAACATATCACACTTTTCATCATAGTGCTTTTACCAATGCATAAAATGCATGGAGAAGTCATTTCGAATGACTGGTGCTCAGTGTTGTGAGAACAATGACTGGTTAAAATTTTTGGTGGTTTCTTGTTCAGTCCATAGGCCTACAGCATGTGGCAAACCGGTGAGCATGTGGCTCTATTAGTATAGGAGATACCTGAAAACATATCACACTTTTCATCATAGTGCTTTTACCAATGCATAAAATGCATGGAGAAGTCATTTCGAATGACTGGTCCTCAGTGTTGTGAGAACGATGACTGGTTAAAATTTTTGGTGGTTTCTTGTTCAGTCCATAGGCCTACAGCATGTGGCAAACCGGTGAGCATGTGGCTCTATTAGTATAGGAGATACCTGAAAACATCACACTTTTCATCATAGTGCTTTTACCAATGCATAAAATGCATGGAGAAGTCATTTCGAATGACTGGTCGTCAGTGTTGTGGGAACGATGACTGGTTAAAATTTTTGGTGGTTTCTTGTTCAGTCCATAGGCCTACAGCATGTGGCAAACCGGTGAGCATGTGGCTCTATTAGTAAAGGAGATACCTGAAAACATATCACACTTTTCATCATAGTGCTTTTACCAATGCATAAAATGCATGGAGAAGTCATTTCGAATGACTGGTCCTCAGTGTTGTGAGAACGATGTCTGGTTAAAATTTTTGGTGGTTTCTTGTTCAGTCCATAGGCCTACAGCATGTGGCAAACCGGTGAGCATGTGGCTCTATTAGTATAGGAAATACCTGAAAACATATCACACTTTTCATCATAGTGCTTTTACCAATGCATAAAATGCATGGAGAAGTCATTTCGAATGACTGGTCCTCAGTGTTGTGAGAACGATGACTGGTTAAAATTTTTGGTGGTTTCTTGTTCAGTCCATAGGCCTACAGCATGTGGCAAACCGGTGAGTATGTGGCTCTATTAGTATAGGAGATACCTGAAAACATATCACACTTTTCATCATAGTGCTTTTACCAATGCATAAAATGCATGGAGAAGTCATTTCGAATGACTGGTCCTCAGTGTTGTGAGAACGATGACTGGTTAAAATTTTTGGTGGTTTCTTGTTCAGTCCATAGGCCTACAGCATGTGGCAAACCGGTGAGCATGTGGCTCTATTAGTATAGGAGATACCTGAAAACATATCACACTTTTCATCATAGTGCTTTTACCAATGCATAAAATGCATGGAGAAGTCTTTTCGAATGACTGGTCCTCAGTGTTGTGAGAACGATGACTGGTTAAAATTTTTGGTGGTTTCTTGTTCAGTCCATAGGCCTACAGCATGTGGCAAACCGGTGAGCATGTGGCTCTATTAGTATAGGAGATACCTGAAAACATATCACACTTTTCATCATAGTGCTTTTACCAATGCATAAAATGCATGGAGAAGTCATTTCGAATGACTGGTCCTCAGTGTTGTGAGAACGATGACTGGTTAAAATTTTTGGTGGTTTCTTGTTCAGTCCATAGGCCTACAGCATGTGGCAAACCGGTGAGCATGTGGCTCTATTAGTATAGGAGATACCTGAAAACATATCACACTTTTCATCATAGTGCTTTTACCAATGCATAAAATGCATGGAGAAGTCATTTCGAATGACTGGTCCTCAGTGTTGTGAGAACGATGACTGGTTAAAATTTTTGATGGTTTCTTGTTCAGTCCATAGGCCTACAGCATGTGGCAAACCGGTGAGCATGTGGCTCTATTAGTATAGGAGATACCTGAAAACATATCACACTTTTCATCATAGTGCTTTTACCAATGCATAAAATGCATGGAGAAGTCATTTCGAATGACTGGTCCTCAGTGTTGTGAGAACGATGACTAGTTAAAATTTTTGGTGGTTTCTTGTTCAGTCCATAGGCCTACAGCATGTGGCAAACCGGTGAGCATGTGGCTCTATTAGTATAGGAGATACCTGAAAACATATCACACTTTTCATCATAGTGCTTTTACCAATGCATAAAATGCATGGAGAAGTCATTTCGAATGACTGGTCCTCAGTGTTGTGAGAACGATGACTGGTTAAAATTTTTGGTGGTTTCTTGTTCAGTCCATAGGCCTACAGCATGTGGCAAACCGGTGAGCATGTGGCTCTATTAGTATAGGAGATACCTGAAAACATATCACACTTTTCATCATAGTGCTTTTACCAATGCATAAAATGCATGGAGAAGTCATTTCGAATGACTGGTCCTCAGTGTTGTGAGAACGATGACTGGTTAAAATTTTTGGTGGTTTCTTGTTCAGTCCATAGGCCTACAGCATGTGTCAAACCGGTGAGTATGTGGCTCTATTAGTATAGGAGATACCTGAAAACATATCACACTTTTCATCATAGTGCTTTTACCAATGCATAAAATGCATGGAGAAGTCATTTCGAATGACTGGTCCTCAGTGTTGTGAGAACGATGACTGGTTAAAATTTTTGGTGGTTTCTTGTTCAGTCCATAGGCCTACAGCATGTGGCAAACCGGTGAGCATGTGGCTCTATTAGTATAGGAGATACCTGAAAACATATCACACTTTTCATCATAGTGCTTTTACCAATGCATAAAATGCATGGAGAAGTCTTTTCGAATGACTGGTCCTCAGTGTTGTGAGAACGATGACTGGTTAAAATTTTTGGTGGTTTCTTGTTCAGTCCATAGGCCTACAGCATGTGGCAAACCGGTGAGCATGTGGCTCTATTAGTATAGGAGATACCTGAAAACATATCACACTTTTCATCATAGTGCTTTTACCAATGCATAAAATGCATGGAGAAGTCATTTCGAATGACTGGTCCTCAGTGTTGTGAGAACGATGACTGGTTAAAATTTTTGGTGGTTTCTTGTTCAGTCCATAGGCCTACAGCATGTGGCAAACCGGTGAGCATGTGGCTCTATTAGTATAGGAGATACCTGAAAACATATCACACTTTTCATCATAGTGCTTTTACCAATGCATAAAATGCATGGAGAAGTCATTTCGAATGACTGGTCCTCAGTGTTGTGAGAACGATGACTGGTTAAAATTTTTGGTGGTTTCTTGTTCAGTCCATAGGCCTACAGCATGTGGCAAACCGGTGAGCATGTGGCTCTATTAGTATAGGAGATACCTGAAAACATATCACACTTTTCATCATAGTGCTTTTACCAATGCAAAAAATGCATGGAGAAGTCATTTCGAATGACTGGTCCTCAGTGTTGTGAGAACGATGACTGGTTAAAATTTTTGGTGGTTTCTTGTTCAGTCCATAGGCCTACAGCATGTGGCAAACCGGTGAGCATGTGGCTCTATTAGTATAGGAGATACCTAAAAACATATCACACTTTTCATCATAGTGCTATTACCAATGCATAAAATGCATGGAGAAGTCATTTCGAATGACTGGTGCTCAGTGTTGTGAGAACGATGACTGGTTAAAATTTTTGGTGGTTTCTTGTTCAGTCCATAGGCCTACAGCATGTGGCAAACCGGTGAGCATGTGGCTCTATTAGTATAGGAGATACCTGAAAACATATCACACTTTTCATCATAGTGCTTTTACCAATGCATAAAATGCATGGAGAAGTCATTTCGAATGACTGGTCCTCAGTGTTGTGAGAACGATGACTGGTTAAAATTTTTGGTGGTTTCTTGTTCAGTCCATAGGCCTACAGCATGTGGCAAACCGGTGAGCATGTGGCTCTATTAGTATAGGAGATACCTGAAAACATCACACTTTTCATCATAGTGCTTTTACCAATGCATAAAATGCATGGAGAAGTCATTTCGAATGACTGGTCCTCAGTGTTGTGAGAACGATGACTGGTTAAAATTTTTGGTGGTTTCTTGTTCAGTCCATAGGCCTACAGCATGTGGCAAACCGGTGAGCATGTGGCTCTATTAGTATAGGAGATACCTGAAAACATATCACACTTTTCATCATAGTGCTTTTACCAATGCATAAAATGCATGGAGAAGTCTTTTCGAATGACTGGTCCTCAGTGTTGTGAGAACGATGACTGGTTAAAATTTTTGGTGGTTTCTTGTTCAGTCCATAGGCCTACAGCATGTGGCAAACCGGTGAGCATGTGGCTCTATTAGTAAAGGAGATACCTGAAAACATATCACACTTTTCATCATAGTGCTTTTACCAATGCATAAAATGCATGGAGAAGTCATTTCGAATGACTGGTCCTCAGTGTTGTGAGAACGATGTCTGGTTAAAATTTTTGGTGGTTTCTTGTTCAGTCCATAGGCCTACAGCATGTGGCAAACCGGTGAGCATGTGGCTCTATTAGTATAGGAAATACCTGAAAACATATCACACTTTTCATCATAGTGCTTTTACCAATGCATAAAATGCATGGAGAAGTCATTTCGAATGACTGGTCCTCAGTGTTGTGAGAACGATGACTGGTTAAAATTTTTGGTGGTTTCTTGTTCAGTCCATAGGCCTACAGCATGTGTCAAACCGGTGAGTATGTGGCTCTATTAGTATAGGAGATACCTGAAAACATATCACACTTTTCATCATAGTGCTTTTACCAATGCATAAAATGCATGGAGAAGTCATTTCGAATGACTGGTCCTCAGTGTTGTGAGAACGATGACTGGTTAAAATTTTTGGTGGTTTCTTGTTCAGTCCATAGGCCTACAGCATGTGGCAAACCGGTGAGCATGTGGCTCTATTAGTATAGGAGATACCTGAAAACATATCACACTTTTCATCATAGTGCTTTTACCAATGCATAAAATGCATGGAGAAGTCTTTTCGAATGACTGGTCCTCAGTGTTGTGAGAACGATGACTGGTTAAAATTTTTGGTGGTTTCTTGTTCAGTCCATAGGCCTACAGCATGTGGCAAACCGGTGAGCATGTGGCTCTATTAGTATAGGAGATACCTGAAAACATATCACACTTTTCATCATAGTGCTTTTACCAATGCATAAAATGCATGGAGAAGTCATTTCGAATGACTGGTCCTCAGTGTTGTGAGAACGATGACTGGTTAAAATTTTTGGTGGTTTCTTGTTCAGTCCATAGGCCTACAGCATGTGGCAAACCGGTGAGCATGTGGCTCTATTAGTATAGGAGATACCTGAAAACATATCACACTTTTCATCATAGTGCTTTTACCAATGCATAAAATGCATGGAGAAGTCATTTCGAATGACTGGTCCTCAGTGTTGTGAGAACGATGACTGGTTAAAATTTTTGGTGGTTTCTTGTTCAGTCCATAGGCCTACAGCATGTGGCAAACCGGTGAGCATGTGGCTCTATTAGTATAGGAGATACCTGAAAACATATCACACTTTTCATCATAGTGCTTTTACCAATGCATAAAATGCATGGAGAAGTCATTTCGAATGACTGGTGCTCAGTGTTGTGAGAACAATGACTGGTTAAAATTTTTGGTGGTTTCTTGTTCAGTCCATAGGCCTACAGCATGTGGCAAACCGGTGAGCATGTGGCTCTATTAGTATAGGAGATACCTGAAAACATATCACACTTTTCATCATAGTGCTTTTACCAATGCATAAAATGCATGGAGAAGTCATTTCGAATGACTGGTCCTCAGTGTTGTGAGAACGATGACTGGTTAAAATTTTTGGTGGTTTCTTGTTCAGTCCATAGGCCTACAGCATGTGGCAAACCGGTGAGCATGTGGCTCTATTAGTATAGGAGATACCTGAAAACATCACACTTTTCATCATAGTGCTTTTACCAATGCATAAAATGCATGGAGAAGTCATTTCGAATGACTGGTCGTCAGTGTTGTGGGAACGATGACTGGTTAAAATTTTTGGTGGTTTCTTGTTCAGTCCATAGGCCTACAGCATGTGGCAAACCGGTGAGCATGTGGCTCTATTAGTAAAGGAGATACCTGAAAACATATCACACTTTTCATCATAGTGCTTTTACCAATGCATAAAATGCATGGAGAAGTCATTTCGAATGACTGGTCCTCAGTGTTGTGAGAACGATGTCTGGTTAAAATTTTTGGTGGTTTCTTGTTCAGTCCATAGGCCTACAGCATGTGGCAAACCGGTGAGCATGTGGCTCTATTAGTATAGGAAATACCTGAAAACATATCACACTTTTCATCATAGTGCTTTTACCAATGCATAAAATGCATGGAGAAGTCATTTCGAATGACTGGTCCTCAGTGTTGTGAGAACGATGACTGGTTAAAATTTTTGGTGGTTTCTTGTTCAGTCCATAGGCCTACAGCATGTGGCAAACCGGTGAGTATGTGGCTCTATTAGTATAGGAGATACCTGAAAACATATCACACTTTTCATCATAGTGCTTTTACCAATGCATAAAATGCATGGAGAAGTCATTTCGAATGACTGGTCCTCAGTGTTGTGAGAACGATGACTGGTTAAAATTTTTGGTGGTTTCTTGTTCAGTCCATAGGCCTACAGCATGTGGCAAACCGGTGAGCATGTGGCTCTATTAGTATAGGAGATACCTGAAAACATATCACACTTTTCATCATAGTGCTTTTACCAATGCATAAAATGCATGGAGAAGTCTTTTCGAATGACTGGTCCTCAGTGTTGTGAGAACGATGACTGGTTAAAATTTTTGGTGGTTTCTTGTTCAGTCCATAGGCCTACAGCATGTGGCAAACCGGTGAGCATGTGGCTCTATTAGTATAGGAGATACCTGAAAACATATCACACTTTTCATCATAGTGCTTTTACCAATGCATAAAATGCATGGAGAAGTCATTTCGAATGACTGGTCCTCAGTGTTGTGAGAACGATGACTGGTTAAAATTTTTGGTGGTTTCTTGTTCAGTCCATAGGCCTACAGCATGTGGCAAACCGGTGAGCATGTGGCTCTATTAGTATAGGAGATACCTGAAAACATATCACACTTTTCATCATAGTGCTTTTACCAATGCATAAAATGCATGGAGAAGTCATTTCGAATGACTGGTCCTCAGTGTTGTGAGAACGATGACTGGTTAAAATTTTTGATGGTTTCTTGTTCAGTCCATAGGCCTACAGCATGTGGCAAACCGGTGAGCATGTGGCTCTATTAGTATAGGAGATACCTGAAAACATATCACACTTTTCATCATAGTGCTTTTACCAATGCATAAAATGCATGGAGAAGTCATTTCGAATGACTGGTCCTCAGTGTTGTGAGAACGATGACTAGTTAAAATTTTTGGTGGTTTCTTGTTCAGTCCATAGGCCTACAGCATGTGGCAAACCGGTGAGCATGTGGCTCTATTAGTATAGGAGATACCTGAAAACATATCACACTTTTCATCATAGTGCTTTTACCAATGCATAAAATGCATGGAGAAGTCATTTCGAATGACTGGTCCTCAGTGTTGTGAGAACGATGACTGGTTAAAATTTTTGGTGGTTTCTTGTTCAGTCCATAGGCCTACAGCATGTGGCAAACCGGTGAGCATGTGGCTCTATTAGTATAGGAGATACCTGAAAACATATCACACTTTTCATCATAGTGCTTTTACCAATGCATAAAATGCATGGAGAAGTCATTTCGAATGACTGGTCCTCAGTGTTGTGAGAACGATGACTGGTTAAAATTTTTGGTGGTTTCTTGTTCAGTCCATAGGCCTACAGCATGTGGCAAACCGGTGAGCATGTGGCTCTATTAGTATAGGAGATACCTGAAAACATATCACACTTTTCATCATAGTGCTTTTACCAATGCATAAAATGCATGGAGAAGTCATTTCGAATGACTGGTCCTCAGTGTTGTGAGAACGATGACTGGTTAAAATTTTTGGTGGTTTCTTGTTCAGTCCATAGGCCTACAGCATGTGGCAAACCGGTGAGCATGTGGCTCTATTAGTATAGGAGATACCTGAAAACATATCACACTTTTCATCATAGTGCTTTTACCAATGCATAAAATGCATGGAGAAGTCATTTCGAATGACTGGTCCTCAGTGTTGTGAGAACGATGACTGGTTAAAATTTTTGGTGGTTTCTTGTTCAGTCCATAGGCCTACAGCATGTGGCAAACCGGTGAGCATGTGGCTCTATTAGTATAGGAGATACCTGAAAACATATCACACTTTTCATCATAGTGCTTTTACCAATGCATAAAATGCATGGAGAAGTCATTTCGAATGACTGGTCCTCAGTGTTGTGAGAACGATGACTGGTTAAAATTTTTGGTGGTTTCTTGTTCAGTCCATAGGCCTACAGCATGTGGCAAACCAGTGAGCATGTGGCTCTATTAGTATAGGAGATACCTGAAAACATATCACACTTTTCATCATAGTGCTTTTACCAATGCATAAAATGCATGGAGAAGTCATTTCGAATGACTGGTCCTCAGTGTTGTGAGAACGATGACTGGTTAAAATTTTTGGTGGTTTCTTGTTCAGTCCATAGGCCTACAGCATGTGGCAAACCGGTGAGCATGTGGCTCTATTAGTATAGGAGATACCTGAAAACATATCACACTTTTCATCATAGTGCTTTTACCAATGCATAAAATGCATGGAGAAGTCATTTCGAATGACTGGTCCTCAGTGTTGTGAGAACGATGACTGGTTAAAATTTTTGGTGGTTTCTTGTTCAGTCCATAGGCCTACAGCATGTGGCAAACCGGTGAGCATGTGGCTCTATTAGTATAGGAGATACCTGAAAACATATCACACTTTTCATCATAGTGCTTTTACCAATGCATAAAATGCATGGAGAAGTCATTTCGAATGACTGGTCCTCAGTGTTGTGAGAACGATGACTGTTTAAAATTTTTGGTGGTTTCTTGTTCAGTCCATAGGCCTACAGCATGTGGCAAACCGGTGAGCATGTGGCTCTATTAGTATAGGAGATACCTGAAAACATATCACACTTTTCATCATAGTGCTTTTACCAATGCATAAATTGCATGGAGAAGTCATTTCGAATGACTGGTCCTCAGTGTTGTGAGAACGATGACTGGTTAAAATTTTTGGTGGTTTCTTGTTCAGTCCATAGGCCTACAGCATGTGGCAAACCGGTGAGCATGTGGCTCTATTAGTATAGGAGATACCTGAAAACATATCACACTTTTCATCATAGTGCTTTTACCAATGCATAAAATGCATGGAGAAGTCATTTCGAATGACTGGTCCTCAGTGTTGTGAGAACGATGTCTGGTTAAAATTTTTGGTGGTTTCTTGTTCAGTCCATAGGCCTACAGCATGTGGCAAACCGGTGAGCATGTGGCTCTATTAGTATAGGAAATACCTGAAAACATATCACACTTTTCATCATAGTGCTTTTACCAATGCATAAAATGCATGGAGAAGTCATTTCGAATGACTGGTCCTCAGTGTTGTGAGAACGATGACTGGTTAAAATTTTTGGTGGTTTCTTGTTCAGTCCATAGGCCTACAGCATGTGGCAAACCGGTGAGCATGTGGCTCTATTAGTATAGGAGATACCTGAAAACATATCACACTTTTCATCATAGTGCTTTTACCAATGCATAAAATGCATGGAGAAGTCATTTCGAATGACTGGTCCTCAGTGTTGTGAGAACGATGACTGGTTAAAATTTTTGGTGGTTTCTTGTTCAGTCCATAGGCCTACAGCATGTGGCAAACCGGTGAGCATGTGGCTCTATTAGTATAGGAGATACCTGAAAACATATCACACTTTTCATCATAGTGCTTTTACCAATGCATAAAATGCATGGAGAAGTCATTTCGAATGACTGGTCCTCAGTGTTGTGAGAACGATGACTGGTTAAAATTTTTGGTGGTTTCTTGTTCAGTCCATAGGCCTACAGCATGAGGCAAACCGGTGAGCATGTGGCTCTATTAGTATAGGAGATACCTGAAAACATATCACACTTTTCATCATAGTGCTTTTACCAATGCATAAAATGCATGGAGAAGTCATTTCGAATGACTGGTGCTCAGTGTTGTGAGAACGATGACTGGTTAAAATTTTTGGTGGTTTCTTGTTCAGTCCATAGGCCTACAGCATGTGGCAAACCGGTGAGCATGTGGCTCTATTAGTATAGGAGATACCTGAAAACATATCACACTTTTCATCATAGTGCTTTTACCAATGCATAAAATGCATGGAGAAGTCATTTCGAATGACTGGTCCTCAGTGTTGTGAGAACGATGACTGGTTAAAATTTTTGGTGGTTTCTTGTTCAGTCCATAGGCCTACAGCATGTGGCAAACCGGTGAGCATGTGGCTCTATTAGTATAGGAGATACCTGAAAACATCACACTTTTCATCATAGTGCTTTTACCAATGCATAAAATGCATGGAGAAGTCATTTCGAATGACTGGTCCTCAGTGTTGTGAGAACGATGACTGGTTAAAATTTTTGGTGGTTTCTTGTTCAGTCCATAGGCCTACAGCATGTGGCAAACCGGTGAGCATGTGGCTCTATTAGTATAGGAGATACCTGAAAACATATCACACTTTTCATCATAGTGCTTTTACCAATGCATAAAATGCATGGAGAAGTCATTTCGAATGACTGGTCCTCAGTGTTGTGAGAACGATGACTGGTTAAAATTTTTGGTGGTTTCTTGTTCAGTCCATAGGCCTACAGCATGAGGCAAACCGGTGAGCATGTGGCTCTATTAGTATAGGAGATACCTGAAAACATATCACACTTTTCATCATAGTGCTTTTACCAATGCAAAAAATGCATGGAGAAGTCATTTCGAATGACTGGTCCTCAGTGTTGTGAGAACGATGACTGGTTAAAATTTTTGGTGGTTTCTTGTTCAGTCCATAGGCCTACAGCATGTGGCAAACCGGTGAGCATGTGGCTCTATTAGTATAGGAGATACCTGAAAACATATCACACTTTTCATCATAGTGCTTTTACCAATGCATAAAATGCATGGAGAAGTCATTTCGAATGACTGGTCCTCAGTGTTGTGAGAACGATGACTGGTTAAAATTTTTGGTGGTTTCTTGTTCAGTCCATAGGCCTACAGCATGTGGCAAACCGGTGAGCATGTGGCTCTATTAGTATAGGAAATACCTGAAAACATATCACACTTTTCATCATAGTGCTTTTACCAATGCATAAAATGCATGGAGAAGTCATTTCGAATGACTGGTCCTCAGTGTTGTGAGAACGATGACTGGTTAAAATTTTTGGTGGTTTCTTCTTCAGTCCATAGGCCTACAGCATGTGGCAAACCGGTGAGCATGTGGCTCTATTAGTATAGGAGATACCTGAAAACATATCACACTTTTCATCATAGTGCTTTTACCAATGCATAAAATGCATGGAGAAGTCATTTCGAATGACTGGTCCTCAGTGTTGTGAGAACGATGACTGGTTAAAATTTTTGGTGGTTTCTTGTTCAGTCCATAGGCCTACAGCATGTGGCAAACCGGTGAGCATGTGGCTCTATTAGTATAGGAGATACCTGAAAACATATCACACTTTTCATCATAGTGCTTTTACCAATGCATAAAATGCATGGAGAAGTCTTTTCGAATGACTGGTCCTCAGTGTTGTAAGAACGATGACTGGTTAAAATTTTTGGTGGTTTCTTGTTCAGTCCATAGGCCTACAGCATGTGGCAAACCGGTGAGCATGTGGCTCTATTAGTATAGGAGATACCTGAAAACATATCACACTTTTCATCATAGTGCTTTTACCAATGCATAAAATGCATGGAGAAGTCATTTCGAATGACTGGTCCTCAGTGTTGTGAGAACGATGACTGGTTAAAATTTTTGGTGGTTTCTTGTTCAGTCCATAGGCCTACAGCATGTGGCAAACCGGTGAGCATGTGGCTCTATTAGTATAGGAGATACCTGAAAACATATCACACTTTTCATCATAGTGCTTTTACCAATGCATAAAATGCATGGAGAAGTCATTTCGAATGACTGGTCCTCAGTGTTGTGAGAACGATGACTGGTTAAAATTTTTGGTGGTTTCTTGTTCAGTCCATAGGCCTACAGCATGTGGCAAACCGGTGAGCATGTGGCTCTATTAGTATTGGAGATACCTGAAAACATATCACACTTTTCATCATAGTGCTTTTACCAATGCATAAAATGCATGGAGAAGTCATTTCGAATGACTGGTCCTCAGTGTTGTGAGAACGATGACTGGTTAAAATTTTTGGTGGTTTCTTGTTCAGTCCATAGGCCTACAGCATGAGGCAAACCGGTGAGCATGTGGCTCTATTAGTATAGGAGATACCTGAAAACATATCACACTTTTCATCATAGTGCTTTTACCAATGCAAAAAATGCATGGAGAAGTCATTTCGAATGACTGGTCCTCAGTGTTGTGAGAACGATGACTGGTTAAAATTTTTGGTGGTTTCTTGTATAGTCCATAGGCCTACAGCATGTGGCAAACCGGTGAGCATGTGGCTCTATTAGTATAGGAGATACCTAAAAACATATCACACTTTTCATCATAGTGCTATTACCAATGCATAAAATGCATGGAGAAGTCATTTCGAATGACTGGTGCTCAGTGTTGTGAGAACGATGACTGGTTAAAATTTTTGGTGGTTTCTTGTTCAGTCCATAGGCCTACAGCATGTGGCAAACCGGTGAGCATGTGGCTCTATTAGTATAGGAGATACCTGAAAACATATCACACTTTTCATCATAGTGCTTTTACCAATGCATAAAATGCATGGAGAAGTCATTTCGAATGACTGGTCCTCAGTGTTGTGAGAACGATGACTGGTTAAAATTTTTGGTGGTTTCTTGTTCAGTCCATAGGCCTACAGCATGTGGCAAACCGGTGAGCATGTGGCTCTATTAGTATAGGAGATACCTGAAAACATCACACTTTTCATCATAGTGCTTTTACCAATGCATAAAATGCATGGAGAAGTCATTTCGAATGACTGGTCCTCAGTGTTGTGAGAACGATGACTGGTTAAAATTTTTGGTGGTTTCTTGTTCAGTCCATAGGCCTACAGCATGTGGCAAACCGGTGAGCATGTGGCTCTATTAGTATAGGAGATACCTGAAAACATATCACACTTTTCATCATAGTGCTTTTACCAATGCATAAAATGCATGGAGAAGTCTTTTCGAATGACTGGTCCTCAGTGTTGTGAGAACGATGACTGGTTAAAATTTTTGGTGGTTTCTTGTTCAGTCCATAGGCCTACAGCATGTGGCAAACCGGTGAGCATGTGGCTCTATTAGTAAAGGAGATACCTGAAAACATATCACACTTTTCATCATAGTGCTTTTACCAATGCATAAAATGCATGGAGAAGTCGATTCGAATGACTGGTCCTCAGTGTTGTGAGAACGATGTCTGGTTAAAATTTTTGGTGGTTTCTTGTTCAGTCCATAGGCCTACAGCATGTGGCAAACCGGTGAGCATGTGGCTCTATTAGTATAGGAAATACCTGAAAACATATCACACTTTTCATCATAGTGCTTTTACCAATGCATAAAATGCATGGAGAAGTCATTTCGAATGACTGGTCCTCAGTGTTGTGAGAACGATGACTGGTTAAAATTTTTGGTGGTTTCTTGTTCAGTCCATAGGCCTACAGCATGTGGCAAACCGGTGAGTATGTGGCTCTATTAGTATAGGAGATACCTGAAAACATATCACACTTTTCATCATAGTGCTTTTACCAATGCATAAAATGCATGGAGAAGTCATTTCGAATGACTGGTCCTCAGTGTTGTGAGAATGATGACTGGTTAAAATTTTTGGTGGTTTCTTGTTCAGTCCATAGGCCTACAGCATGTGGCAAACCGGTGAGCATGTGGCTCTATTAGTATAGGAGATACCTGAAAACATATCACACTTTTCATCATAGTGCTTTTACCAATGCATAAAATGCATGGAGAAGTCTTTTCGAATGACTGGTCCTCAGTGTTGTGAGAACGATGACTGGTTAAAATTTTTGGTGGTTTCTTGTTCAGTCCATAGGCCTACAGCATGTGGCAAACCGGTGAGCATGTGGCTCTATTAGTATAGGAGATACCTGAAAACATATCACACTTTTCATCATAGTGCTTTTACAAATGCATAAAATGCATGGAGAAGTCTTATCGAATGACTGGTCCTCAGTGTTGTGAGAACGATGACTGGTTAAAATTTTTGGTGGTTTCTTGTTCAGTCCATAGGCCTACAGCATGTGGCAAACCGGTGAGCATGTGGCTCTATTAGTATAGGAGATACCTGAAAACATATCACACTTTTCATCATAGTGCTTTTACCAATGCATAAAATGCATGGAGAAGTCATTTCGAATGACTGGTCCTCAGTGTTGTGAGAACGATGACTGGTTAAAATTTTTGGTGGTTTCTTGTTCAGTCCATAGGCCTACAGCATGTGGCAAACCGGTGAGCATGTGGCTCTATTAGTATAGGAGATACCTGAAAACATATCACACTTTTCATCATAGTGCTTTTACCAATGCATAAAATGCATGGAGAAGTCATTTCGAATGACTGGTCCTCAGTGTTGTGAGAACGATGACTGGTTAAAATTTTTGATGGTTTCTTGTTCAGTCCATAGGCCTACAGCATGTGGCAAACCGGTGAGCATGTGGCTCTATTAGTATAGGAGATACCTGAAAACATATCACACTTTTCATCATAGTGCTTTTACCAATGCATAAAATGCATGGAGAAGTCATTTCGAATGACTGGTCCTCAGTGTTGTGAGAACGATGACTAGTTAAAATTTTTGGTGGTTTCTTGTTCAGTCCATAGGCCTACAGCATGTGGCAAACCGGTGAGCATGTGGCTCTATTAGTATAGGAGATACCTGAAAACATATCACACTTTTCATCATAGTGCTTTTACCAATGCATAAAATGCATGGAGAAGTCATTTCGAATGACTGGTCCTCAGTGTTGTGAGAACGATGACTGGTTAAAATTTTTGGTGGTTTCTTGTTCAGTCCATAGGCCTACAGCATGTGGCAAACCGGTGAGCATGTGGCTCTATTAGTATAGGAGATACCTGAAAACATATCACACTTTTCATCATAGTGCTTTTACCAATGCATAAAATGCATGGAGAAGTCATTTCGAATGACTGGTCCTCAGTGTTGTGAGAACGATGACTGGTTAAAATTTTTGGTGGTTTCTTGTTCAGTCCATAGGCCTACAGCATGTGGCAAACCGGTGAGCATGTGGCTCTATTAGTATAGGAGATACCTGAAAACATATCACACTTTTCATCATAGTGCTTTTACCAATGCATAAAATGCATGGAGAAGTCATTTCGAATGACTGGTCCTCAGTGTTGTGAGAACGATGACTGGTTAAAATTTTTGGTGGTTTCTTGTTCAGTCCATAGGCCTACAGCATGTGGCAAACCGGTGAGCATGTGGCTCTATTAGTATAGGAGATACCTGAAAACATATCACACTTTTCATCATAGTGCTTTTACCAATGCATAAAATGCATGGAGAAGTCATTTCGAATGACTGGTCCTCAGTGTTGTGAGAACGATGACTGGTTAAAATTTTTGGTGGTTTCTTGTTCAGTCCATAGGCCTACAGCATGTGGCAAACCGGTGAGCATGTGGCTCTATTAGTATAGGAGATACCTGAAAACATATCACACTTTTCATCATAGTGCTTTTACCAATGCATAAAATGCATGGAGAAGTCATTTCGAATGACTGGTCCTCAGTGTTGTGAGAACGATGACTGGTTAAAATTTTTGGTGGTTTCTTGTTCAGTCCATAGGCCTACAGCATGTGGCAAACCAGTGAGCATGTGGCTCTATTAGTATAGGAGATACCTGAAAACATATCACACTTTTCATCATAGTGCTTTTACCAATGCATAAAATGCATGGAGAAGTCATTTCGAATGACTGGTCCTCAGTGTTGTGAGAACGATGACTGGTTAAAATTTTTGGTGGTTTCTTGTTCAGTCCATAGGCCTACAGCATGTGGCAAACCGGTGAGCATGTGGCTCTATTAGTATAGGAGATACCTGAAAACATATCACACTTTTCATCATAGTGCTTTTACCAATGCATAAAATGCATGGAGAAGTCATTTCGAATGACTGGTCCTCAGTGTTGTGAGAATGATGACTGGTTAAAATTTTTGGTGGTTTCTTGTTCAGTCCATAGGCCTACAGCATGTGGCAAACCGGTGAGCATGTGGCTCTATTAGTAAAGGAGATACCTGAAAACATATCACACTTTTCATCATAGTGCTTTTACCAATGCATAAAATGCATGGAGAAGTCATTTCGAATGACTGGTCCTCAGTGTTGTGAGAACGATGTCTGGTTAAAATTTTTGGTGGTTTCTTGTTCAGTCCATAGGCCTACAGCATGTGGCAAACCGGTGAGCATGTGGCTCTATTAGTATAGGAAATACCTGAAAACATATCACACTTTTCATCATAGTGCTTTTACCAATGCATAAAATGCATGGAGAAGTCATTTCGAATGACTGGTCCTCAGTGTTGTGAGAACGATGACTGGTTAAAATTTTTGGTGGTTTCTTGTTCAGTCCATAGGCCTACAGCATGTGGCAAACCGGTGAGTATGTGGCTCTATTAGTATAGGAGATACCTGAAAACATATCACACTTTTCATCATAGTGCTTTTACCAATGCATAAAATGCATGGAGAAGTCATTTCGAATGACTGGTCCTCAGTGTTGTGAGAATGATGACTGGTTAAAATTTTTGGTGGTTTCTTGTTCAGTCCATAGGCCTACAGCATGTGGCAAACCGGTGAGCATGTGGCTCTATTAGTATAGGAGATACCTGAAAACATATCACACTTTTCATCATAGTGCTTTTACCAATGCATAAAATGCATGGAGAAGTCTTTTCGAATGACTGGTCCTCAGTGTTGTGAGAACGATGACTGGTTAAAATTTTTGGTGGTTTCTTGTTCAGTCCATAGGCCTACAGCATGTGGCAAACCGGTGAGCATGTGGCTCTATTAGTATAGGAGATACCTGAAAACATATCACACTTTTCATCATAGTGCTTTTACAAATGCATAAAATGCATGGAGAAGTCTTATCGAATGACTGGTCCTCAGTGTTGTGAGAACGATGACTGGTTAAAATTTTTGGTGGTTTCTTGTTCAGTCCATAGGCCTACAGCATGTGGCAAACCGGTGAGCATGTGGCTCTATTAGTATAGGAGATACCTGAAAACATATCACACTTTTCATCATAGTGCTTTTACCAATGCATAAAATGCATGGAGAAGTCATTTCGAATGACTGGTCCTCAGTGTTGTGAGAACGATGACTGGTTAAAATTTTTGGTGGTTTCTTGTTCAGTCCATAGGCCTACAGCATGTGGCAAACCGGTGAGCATGTGGCTCTATTAGTATAGGAGATACCTGAAAACATATCACACTTTTCATCATAGTGCTTTTACCAATGCATAAAATGCATGGAGAAGTCATTTCGAATGACTGGTCCTCAGTGTTGTGAGAACGATGACTGGTTAAAATTTTTGATGGTTTCTTGTTCAGTCCATAGGCCTACAGCATGTGGCAAACCGGTGAGCATGTGGCTCTATTAGTATAGGAGATACCTGAAAACATATCACACTTTTCATCATAGTGCTTTTACCAATGCATAAAATGCATGGAGAAGTCATTTCGAATGACTGGTCCTCAGTGTTGTGAGAACGATGACTAGTTAAAATTTTTGGTGGTTTCTTGTTCAGTCCATAGGCCTACAGCATGTGGCAAACCGGTGAGCATGTGGCTCTATTAGTATAGGAGATACCTGAAAACATATCACACTTTTCATCATAGTGCTTTTACCAATGCATAAAATGCATGGAGAAGTCATTTCGAATGACTGGTCCTCAGTGTTGTGAGAACGATGACTGGTTAAAATTTTTGGTGGTTTCTTGTTCAGTCCATAGGCCTACAGCATGTGGCAAACCGGTGAGCATGTGGCTCTATTAGTATAGGAGATACCTGAAAACATATCACACTTTTCATCATAGTGCTTTTACCAATGCATAAAATGCATGGAGAAGTCATTTCGAATGACTGGTCCTCAGTGTTGTGAGAACGATGACTGGTTAAAATTTTTGGTGGTTTCTTGTTCAGTCCATAGGCCTACAGCATGTGGCAAACCGGTGAGCATGTGGCTCTATTAGTATAGGAGATACCTGAAAACATATCACACTTTTCATCATAGTGCTTTTACCAATGCATAAAATGCATGGAGAAGTCATTTCGAATGACTGGTCCTCAGTGTTGTGAGAACGATGACTGGTTAAAATTTTTGGTGGTTTCTTGTTCAGTCCATAGGCCTACAGCATGTGGCAAACCGGTGAGCATGTGGCTCTATTAGTATAGGAGATACCTGAAAACATATCACACTTTTCATCATAGTGCTTTTACCAATGCATAAAATGCATGGAGAAGTCATTTCGAATGACTGGTCCTCAGTGTTGTGAGAACGATGACTGGTTAAAATTTTTGGTGGTTTCTTGTTCAGTCCATAGGCCTACAGCATGTGGCAAACCGGTGAGCATGTGGCTCTATTAGTATAGGAGATACCTGAAAACATATCACACTTTTCATCATAGTGCTTTTACCAATGCATAAAATGCATGGAGAAGTCATTTCGAATGACTGGTCCTCAGTGTTGTGAGAACGATGACTGGTTAAAATTTTTGGTGGTTTCTTGTTCAGTCCATAGGCCTACAGCATGTGGCAAACCGGTGAGCATGTGGCTCTATTAGTATAGGAGATACCTGAAAACATATCACACTTTTCATCATAGTGCTTTTACCAATGCATAAAATGCATGGAGAAGTCATTTCGAATGACTGGTCCTCAGTGTTGTGAGAACGATGACTGGTTAAAATTTTTGGTGGTTTCTTGTTCAGTCCATAGGCCTACAGCATGTGGCAAACCGGTGAGCATGTGGCTCTATTAGTATAGGAGATACCTGAAAACATATCACACTTTTCATCATAGTGCTTTTACCAATGCATAAAATGCATGGAGAAGTCATTTCGAATGACTGGTCCTCAGTGTTGTGAGAACGATGACTGGTTAAAATTTTTGGTGGTTTCTTGTTCAGTCCATAGGCCTACAGCATGTGGCAAACCAGTGAGCATGTGGCTCTATTAGTATAGGAGATACCTGAAAACATATCACACTTTTCATCATAGTGCTTTTACCAATGCATAAAATGCATGGAGAAGTCATTTCGAATGACTGGTCCTCAGTGTTGTGAGAACGATGACTGGTTAAAATTTTTGGTGGTTTCTTGTTCAGTCCATAGGCCTACAGCATGTGGCAAACCGGTGAGCATGTGGCTCTATTAGTATAGGAGATACCTGAAAACATATCACACTTTTCATCATAGTGCTTTTACCAATGCATAAAATGCATGGAGAAGTCATTTCGAATGACTGGTCCTCAGTGTTGTGAGAACGATGACTGGTTAAAATTTTTGGTGGTTTCTTGTTCAGTCCATAGGCCTACAGCATGTGGCAAACCGGTGAGCATGTGGCTCTATTAGTATAGGAGATACCTGAAAACATATCACACTTTTCATCATAGTGCTTTTACCAATGCATAAAATGCATGGAGAAGTCATTTCGAATGACTGGTCCTCAGTGTTGTGAGAACGATGACTGTTTAAAATTTTTGGTGGTTTCTTGTTCAGTCCATAGGCCTACAGCATGTGGCAAACCGGTGAGCATGTGGCTCTATTAGTATAGGAGATACCTGAAAACATATCACACTTTTCATCATAGTGCTTTTACCAATGCATAAAATGCATGGAGAAGTCATTTCGAATGACTGGTCCTCAGTGTTGTGAGAACGATGACTGGTTAAAATTTTTGGTGGTTTCTTGTTCAGTCCATAGGCCTACAGCATGTGGCAAACCGGTGAGCATGTGGCTCTATTAGTATAGGAGATACCTGAAAACATCACACTTTTCATCATAGTGCTTTTACCAATGCATAAAATGCATGGAGAAGTCATTTCGAATGACTGGTCCTCAGTGTTGTGAGAACGATGACTGGTTAAAATTTTTGGTGGTTTCTTGTTCAGTCCATAGGCCTACAGCATGTGGCAAACCGGTGAGCATGTGGCTCTATTAGTATAGGAGATACCTGAAAACATATCACACTTTTCATCATAGTGCTTTTACCAATGCATAAAATGCATGGAGAAGTCATTTCGAATGACTGGTCCTCAGTGTTGTGAGAACGATGACTGGTTAAAATTTTTGGTGGTTTCTTGTTCAGTCCATAGGCCTACAGCATGAGGCAAACCGGTGAGCATGTGGCTCTATTAGTATAGGAGATACCTGAAAACATATCACACTTTTCATCATAGTGCTTTTACCAATGCAAAAAATGCATGGAGAAGTCATTTCGAATGACTGGTCCTCAGTGTTGTGAGAACGATGACTGGTTAAAATTTTTGGTGGTTTCTTGTTCAGTCCATAGGCCTACAGCATGTGGCAAACCGGTGAGCATGTGGCTCTATTAGTATAGGAGATACCTGAAAACATATCACACTTTTCATCATAGTGCTTTTACCAATGCATAAAATGCATGGAGAAGTCATTTCGAATGACTGGTCCTCAGTGTTGTGAGAACGATGACTGGTTAAAATTTTTGGTGGTTTCTTGTTCAGTCCATAGGCCTACAGCATGTGGCAAACCGGTGAGCATGTGGCTCTATTAGTATAGGAAATACCTGAAAACATATCACACTTTTCATCATAGTGCTTTTACCAATGCATAAAATGCATGGAGAAGTCATTTCGAATGACTGGTCCTCAGTGTTGTGAGAACGATGACTGGTTAAAATTTTTGGTGGTTTCTTCTTCAGTCCATAGGCCTACAGCATGTGGCAAACCGGTGAGCATGTGGCTCTATTAGTATAGGAGATACCTGAAAACATATCACACTTTTCATCATAGTGCTTTTACCAATGCATAAAATGCATGGAGAAGTCATTTCGAATGACTGGTCCTCAGTGTTGTGAGAACGATGACTGGTTAAAATTTTTGGTGGTTTCTTGTTCAGTCCATAGGCCTACAGCATGTGGCAAACCGGTGAGCATGTGGCTCTATTAGTATAGGAGATACCTGAAAACATATCACACTTTTCATCATAGTGCTTTTACCAATGCATAAAATGCATGGAGAAGTCTTTTCGAATGACTGGTCCTCAGTGTTGTAAGAACGATGACTGGTTAAAATTTTTGGTGGTTTCTTGTTCAGTCCATAGGCCTACAGCATGTGGCAAACCGGTGAGCATGTGGCTCTATTAGTATAGGAGATACCTGAAAACATATCACACTTTTCATCATAGTGCTTTTACCAATGCATAAAATGCATGGAGAAGTCATTTCGAATGACTGGTCCTCAGTGTTGTGAGAACGATGACTGGTTAAAATTTTTGGTGGTTTCTTGTTCAGTCCATAGGCCTACAGCATGTGGCAAACCGGTGAGCATGTGGCTCTATTAGTATAGGAGATACCTGAAAACATATCACACTTTTCATCATAGTGCTTTTACCAATGCATAAAATGCATGGAGAAGTCATTTCGAATGACTGGTCCTCAGTGTTGTGAGAACGATGACTGGTTAAAATTTTTGGTGGTTTCTTGTTCAGTCCATAGGCCTACAGCATGTGGCAAACCGGTGAGCATGTGGCTCTATTAGTATTGGAGATACCTGAAAACATATCACACTTTTCATCATAGTGCTTTTACCAATGCATAAAATGCATGGAGAAGTCATTTCGAATGACTGGTCCTCAGTGTTGTGAGAACGATGACTGGTTAAAATTTTTGGTGGTTTCTTGTTCAGTCCATAGGCCTACAGCATGAGGCAAACCGGTGAGCATGTGGCTCTATTAGTATAGGAGATACCTGAAAACATATCACACTTTTCATCATAGTGCTTTTACCAATGCAAAAAATGCATGGAGAAGTCATTTCGAATGACTGGTCCTCAGTGTTGTGAGAACGATGACTGGTTAAAATTTTTGGTGGTTTCTTGTATAGTCCATAGGCCTACAGCATGTGGCAAACCGGTGAGCATGTGGCTCTATTAGTATAGGAGATACCTAAAAACATATCACACTTTTCATCATAGTGCTATTACCAATGCATAAAATGCATGGAGAAGTCATTTCGAATGACTGGTGCTCAGTGTTGTGAGAACGATGACTGGTTAAAATTTTTGGTGGTTTCTTGTTCAGTCCATAGGCCTACAGCATGTGGCAAACCGGTGAGCATGTGGCTCTATTAGTATAGGAGATACCTGAAAACATATCACACTTTTCATCATAGTGCTTTTACCAATGCATAAAATGCATGGAGAAGTCATTTCGAATGACTGGTCCTCAGTGTTGTGAGAACGATGACTGGTTAAAATTTTTGGTGGTTTCTTGTTCAGTCCATAGGCCTACAGCATGTGGCAAACCGGTGAGCATGTGGCTCTATTAGTATAGGAGATACCTGAAAACATCACACTTTTCATCATAGTGCTTTTACCAATGCATAAAATGCATGGAGAAGTCATTTCGAATGACTGGTCCTCAGTGTTGTGAGAACGATGACTGGTTAAAATTTTTGGTGGTTTCTTGTTCAGTCCATAGGCCTACAGCATGTGGCAAACCGGTGAGCATGTGGCTCTATTAGTATAGGAGATACCTGAAAACATATCACACTTTTCATCATAGTGCTTTTACCAATGCATAAAATGCATGGAGAAGTCTTTTCGAATGACTGGTCCTCAGTGTTGTGAGAACGATGACTGGTTAAAATTTTTGGTGGTTTCTTGTTCAGTCCATAGGCCTACAGCATGTGGCAAACCGGTGAGCATGTGGCTCTATTAGTAAAGGAGATACCTGAAAACATATCACACTTTTCATCATAGTGCTTTTACCAATGCATAAAATGCATGGAGAAGTCGATTCGAATGACTGGTCCTCAGTGTTGTGAGAACGATGTCTGGTTAAAATTTTTGGTGGTTTCTTGTTCAGTCCATAGGCCTACAGCATGTGGCAAACCGGTGAGCATGTGGCTCTATTAGTATAGGAAATACCTGAAAACATATCACACTTTTCATCATAGTGCTTTTACCAATGCATAAAATGCATGGAGAAGTCATTTCGAATGACTGGTCCTCAGTGTTGTGAGAACGATGACTGGTTAAAATTTTTGGTGGTTTCTTGTTCAGTCCATAGGCCTACAGCATGTGGCAAACCGGTGAGTATGTGGCTCTATTAGTATAGGAGATACCTGAAAACATATCACACTTTTCATCATAGTGCTTTTACCAATGCATAAAATGCATGGAGAAGTCATTTCGAATGACTGGTCCTCAGTGTTGTGAGAATGATGACTGGTTAAAATTTTTGGTGGTTTCTTGTTCAGTCCATAGGCCTACAGCATGTGGCAAACCGGTGAGCATGTGGCTCTATTAGTATAGGAGATACCTGAAAACATATCACACTTTTCATCATAGTGCTTTTACCAATGCATAAAATGCATGGAGAAGTCTTTTCGAATGACTGGTCCTCAGTGTTGTGAGAACGATGACTGGTTAAAATTTTTGGTGGTTTCTTGTTCAGTCCATAGGCCTACAGCATGTGGCAAACCGGTGAGCATGTGGCTCTATTAGTATAGGAGATACCTGAAAACATATCACACTTTTCATCATAGTGCTTTTACAAATGCATAAAATGCATGGAGAAGTCTTATCGAATGACTGGTCCTCAGTGTTGTGAGAACGATGACTGGTTAAAATTTTTGGTGGTTTCTTGTTCAGTCCATAGGCCTACAGCATGTGGCAAACCGGTGAGCATGTGGCTCTATTAGTATAGGAGATACCTGAAAACATATCACACTTTTCATCATAGTGCTTTTACCAATGCATAAAATGCATGGAGAAGTCATTTCGAATGACTGGTCCTCAGTGTTGTGAGAACGATGACTGGTTAAAATTTTTGGTGGTTTCTTGTTCAGTCCATAGGCCTACAGCATGTGGCAAACCGGTGAGCATGTGGCTCTATTAGTATAGGAGATACCTGAAAACATATCACACTTTTCATCATAGTGCTTTTACCAATGCATAAAATGCATGGAGAAGTCATTTCGAATGACTGGTCCTCAGTGTTGTGAGAACGATGACTGGTTAAAATTTTTGATGGTTTCTTGTTCAGTCCATAGGCCTACAGCATGTGGCAAACCGGTGAGCATGTGGCTCTATTAGTATAGGAGATACCTGAAAACATATCACACTTTTCATCATAGTGCTTTTACCAATGCATAAAATGCATGGAGAAGTCATTTCGAATGACTGGTCCTCAGTGTTGTGAGAACGATGACTAGTTAAAATTTTTGGTGGTTTCTTGTTCAGTCCATAGGCCTACAGCATGTGGCAAACCGGTGAGCATGTGGCTCTATTAGTATAGGAGATACCTGAAAACATATCACACTTTTCATCATAGTGCTTTTACCAATGCATAAAATGCATGGAGAAGTCATTTCGAATGACTGGTCCTCAGTGTTGTGAGAACGATGACTGGTTAAAATTTTTGGTGGTTTCTTGTTCAGTCCATAGGCCTACAGCATGTGGCAAACCGGTGAGCATGTGGCTCTATTAGTATAGGAGATACCTGAAAACATATCACACTTTTCATCATAGTGCTTTTACCAATGCATAAAATGCATGGAGAAGTCATTTCGAATGACTGGTCCTCAGTGTTGTGAGAACGATGACTGGTTAAAATTTTTGGTGGTTTCTTGTTCAGTCCATAGGCCTACAGCATGTGGCAAACCGGTGAGCATGTGGCTCTATTAGTATAGGAGATACCTGAAAACATATCACACTTTTCATCATAGTGCTTTTACCAATGCATAAAATGCATGGAGAAGTCATTTCGAATGACTGGTCCTCAGTGTTGTGAGAACGATGACTGGTTAAAATTTTTGGTGGTTTCTTGTTCAGTCCATAGGCCTACAGCATGTGGCAAACCGGTGAGCATGTGGCTCTATTAGTATAGGAGATACCTGAAAACATATCACACTTTTCATCATAGTGCTTTTACCAATGCATAAAATGCATGGAGAAGTCATTTCGAATGACTGGTCCTCAGTGTTGTGAGAACGATGACTGGTTAAAATTTTTGGTGGTTTCTTGTTCAGTCCATAGGCCTACAGCATGTGGCAAACCGGTGAGCATGTGGCTCTATTAGTATAGGAGATACCTGAAAACATATCACACTTTTCATCATAGTGCTTTTACCAATGCATAAAATGCATGGAGAAGTCATTTCGAATGACTGGTCCTCAGTGTTGTGAGAACGATGACTGGTTAAAATTTTTGGTGGTTTCTTGTTCAGTCCATAGGCCTACAGCATGTGGCAAACCGGTGAGCATGTGGCTCTATTAGTATAGGAGATACCTGAAAACATATCACACTTTTCATCATAGTGCTTTTACCAATGCATAAAATGCATGGAGAAGTCATTTCGAATGACTGGTCCTCAGTGTTGTGAGAACGATGACTGGTTAAAATTTTTGGTGGTTTCTTGTTCAGTCCATAGGCCTACAGCATGTGGCAAACCGGTGAGCATGTGGCTCTATTAGTATAGGAGATACCTGAAAACATATCACACTTTTCATCATAGTGCTTTTACCAATGCATAAAATGCATGGAGAAGTCATTTCGAATGACTGGTCCTCAGTGTTGTGAGAACGATGACTGGTTAAAATTTTTGGTGGTTTCTTGTTCAGTCCATAGGCCTACAGCATGTGGCAAACCAGTGAGCATGTGGCTCTATTAGTATAGGAGATACCTGAAAACATATCACACTTTTCATCATAGTGCTTTTACCAATGCATAAAATGCATGGAGAAGTCATTTCGAATGACTGGTCCTCAGTGTTGTGAGAACGATGACTGGTTAAAATTTTTGGTGGTTTCTTGTTCAGTCCATAGGCCTACAGCATGTGGCAAACCGGTGAGCATGTGGCTCTATTAGTATAGGAGATACCTGAAAACATATCACACTTTTCATCATAGTGCTTTTACCAATGCATAAAATGCATGGAGAAGTCATTTCGAATGACTGGTCCTCAGTGTTGTGAGAACGATGACTGGTTAAAATTTTTGGTGGTTTCTTGTTCAGTCCATAGGCCTACAGCATGTGGCAAACCGGTGAGCATGTGGCTCTATTAGTAAAGGAGATACCTGAAAACATATCACACTTTTCATCATAGTGCTTTTACCAATGCATAAAATGCATGGAGAAGTCATTTCGAATGACTGGTCCTCAGTGTTGTGAGAACGATGTCTGGTTAAAATTTTTGGTGGTTTCTTGTTCAGTCCATAGGCCTACAGCATGTGGCAAACCGGTGAGCATGTGGCTCTATTAGTATAGGAAATACCTGAAAACATATCACACTTTTCATCATAGTGCTTTTACCAATGCATAAAATGCATGGAGAAGTCATTTCGAATGACTGGTCCTCAGTGTTGTGAGAACGATGACTGGTTAAAATTTTTGGTGGTTTCTTGTTCAGTCCATAGGCCTACAGCATGTGGCAAACCGGTGAGTATGTGGCTCTATTAGTATAGGAGATACCTGAAAACATATCACACTTTTCATCATAGTGCTTTTACCAATGCATAAAATGCATGGAGAAGTCATTTCGAATGACTGGTCCTCAGTGTTGTGAGAATGATGACTGGTTAAAATTTTTGTTGGTTTCTTGTTCAGTCCATAGGCCTACAGCATGTGGCAAACCGGTGAGCATGTGGCTCTATTAGTATAGGAGATACCTGAAAACATATCACACTTTTCATCATAGTGCTTTTACCAATGCATAAAATGCATGGAGAAGTCTTTTCGAATGACTGGTCCTCAGTGTTGTGAGAACGATGACTGGTTAAAATTTTTGGTGGTTTCTTGTTCAGTCCATAGGCCTACAGCATGTGGCAAACCGGTGAGCATGTGGCTCTATTAGTATAGGAGATACCTGAAAACATATCACACTTTTCATCATAGTGCTTTTACAAATGCATAAAATGCATGGAGAAGTCTTATCGAATGACTGGTCCTCAGTGTTGTGAGAACGATGACTGGTTAAAATTTTTGGTGGTTTCTTGTTCAGTCCATAGGCCTACAGCATGTGGCAAACCGGTGAGCATGTGGCTCTATTAGTATAGGAGATACCTGAAAACATATCACACTTTTCATCATAGTGCTTTTACCAATGCATAAAATGCATGGAGAAGTCATTTCGAATGACTGGTCCTCAGTGTTGTGAGAACGATGACTGGTTAAAATTTTTGGTGGTTTCTTGTTCAGTCCATAGGCCTACAGCATGTGGCAAACCGGTGAGCATGTGGCTCTATTAGTATAGGAGATACCTGAAAACATATCACACTTTTCATCATAGTGCTTTTACCAATGCATAAAATGCATGGAGAAGTCATTTCGAATGACTGGTCCTCAGTGTTGTGAGAACGATGACTGGTTAAAATTTTTGATGGTTTCTTGTTCAGTCCATAGGCCTACAGCATGTGGCAAACCGGTGAGCATGTGGCTCTATTAGTATAGGAGATACCTGAAAACATATCACACTTTTCATCATAGTGCTTTTACCAATGCATAAAATGCATGGAGAAGTCATTTCGAATGACTGGTCCTCAGTGTTGTGAGAACGATGACTAGTTAAAATTTTTGGTGGTTTCTTGTTCAGTCCATAGGCCTACAGCATGTGGCAAACCGGTGAGCATGTGGCTCTATTAGTATAGGAGATACCTGAAAACATATCACACTTTTCATCATAGTGCTTTTACCAATGCATAAAATGCATGGAGAAGTCATTTCGAATGACTGGTCCTCAGTGTTGTGAGAACGATGACTGGTTAAAATTTTTGGTGGTTTCTTGTTCAGTCCATAGGCCTACAGCATGTGGCAAACCGGTGAGCATGTGGCTCTATTAGTATAGGAGATACCTGAAAACATATCACACTTTTCATCATAGTGCTTTTACCAATGCATAAAATGCATGGAGAAGTCATTTCGAATGACTGGTCCTCAGTGTTGTGAGAACGATGACTGGTTAAAATTTTTGGTGGTTTCTTGTTCAGTCCATAGGCCTACAGCATGTGGCAAACCGGTGAGCATGTGGCTCTATTAGTATAGGAGATACCTGAAAACATATCACACTTTTCATCATAGTGCTTTTACCAATGCATAAAATGCATGGAGAAGTCATTTCGAATGACTGGTCCTCAGTGTTGTGAGAACGATGACTGGTTAAAATTTTTGGTGGTTTCTTGTTCAGTCCATAGGCCTACAGCATGTGGCAAACCGGTGAGCATGTGGCTCTATTAGTATAGGAGATACCTGAAAACATATCACACTTTTCATCATAGTGCTTTTACCAATGCATAAAATGCATGGAGAAGTCATTTCGAATGACTGGTCCTCAGTGTTGTGAGAACGATGACTGGTTAAAATTTTTGGTGGTTTCTTGTTCAGTCCATAGGCCTACAGCATGTGGCAAACCGGTGAGCATGTGGCTCTATTAGTATAGGAGATACCTGAAAACATATCACACTTTTCATCATAGTGCTTTTACCAATGCATAAAATGCATGGAGAAGTCATTTCGAATGACTGGTCCTCAGTGTTGTGAGAACGATGACTGGTTAAAATTTTTGGTGGTTTCTTGTTCAGTCCATAGGCCTACAGCATGTGGCAAACCGGTGAGCATGTGGCTCTATTAGTATAGGAGATACCTGAAAACATATCACACTTTTCATCATAGTGCTTTTACCAATGCATAAAATGCATGGAGAAGTCATTTCGAATGACTGGTCCTCAGTGTTGTGAGAACGATGACTGGTTAAAATTTTTGGTGGTTTCTTGTTCAGTCCATAGGCCTACAGCATGTGGCAAACCGGTGAGCATGTGGCTCTATTAGTATAGGAGATACCTGAAAACATATCACACTTTTCATCATAGTGCTTTTACCAATGCATAAAATGCATGGAGAAGTCATTTCGAATGACTGGTCCTCAGTGTTGTGAGAACGATGACTGGTTAAAATTTTTGGTGGTTTCTTGTTCAGTCCATAGGCCTACAGCATGTGGCAAACCAGTGAGCATGTGGCTCTATTAGTATAGGAGATACCTGAAAACATATCACACTTTTCATCATAGTGCTTTTACCAATGCATAAAATGCATGGAGAAGTCATTTCGAATGACTGGTCCTCAGTGTTGTGAGAACGATGACTGGTTAAAATTTTTGGTGGTTTCTTGTTCAGTCCATAGGCCTACAGCATGTGGCAAACCGGTGAGCATGTGGCTCTATTAGTATAGGAGATACCTGAAAACATATCACACTTTTCATCATAGTGCTTTTACCAATGCATAAAATGCATGGAGAAGTCATTTCGAATGACTGGTCCTCAGTGTTGTGAGAACGATGACTGGTTAAAATTTTTGGTGGTTTCTTGTTCAGTCCATAGGCCTACAGCATGTGGCAAACCGGTGAGCATGTGGCTCTATTAGTATAGGAGATACCTGAAAACATATCACACTTTTCATCATAGTGCTTTTACCAATGCATAAAATGCATGGAGAAGTCATTTCGAATGACTGGTCCTCAGTGTTGTGAGAACGATGACTGTTTAAAATTTTTGGTGGTTTCTTGTTCAGTCCATAGGCCTACAGCATGTGGCAAACCGGTGAGCATGTGGCTCTATTAGTATAGGAGATACCTGAAAACATATCACACTTTTCATCATAGTGCTTTTACCAATGCATAAAATGCATGGAGAAGTCATTTCGAATGACTGGTCCTCAGTGTTGTGAGAACGATGACTGGTTAAAATTTTTGGTGGTTTCTTGTTCAGTCCATAGGCCTACAGCATGTGGCAAACCGGTGAGCATGTGGCTCTATTAGTATAGGAGATACCTGAAAACATATCACACTTTTCATCATAGTGCTTTTACCAATGCATAAAATGCATGGAGAAGTCATTTCGAATGACTGGTCCTCAGTGTTGTGAGAACGATGACTGGTTAAAATTTTTGGTGGTTTCTTGTTCAGTCCATAGGCCTACAGCATGTGGCAAACCGGTGAGCATGTGGCTCTATTAGTAAAGGAGATACCTGAAAACATATCACACTTTTCATCATAGTGCTTTTACCAATGCATAAAATGCATGGAGAAGTCATTTCGAATGACTGGTCCTCAGTGTTGTGAGAACGATGTCTGGTTAAAATTTTTGGTGGTTTCTTGTTCAGTCCATAGGCCTACAGCATGTGGCAAACCGGTGAGCATGTGGCTCTATTAGTATAGGAAATACCTGAAAACATATCACACTTTTCATCATAGTGCTTTTACCAATGCATAAAATGCATGGAGAAGTCATTTCGAATGACTGGTCCTCAGTGTTGTGAGAACGATGACTGGTTAAAATTTTTGGTGGTTTCTTGTTCAGTCCATAGGCCTACAGCATGTGGCAAACCGGTGAGCATGTGGCTCTATTAGTATAGGAGATACCTGAAAACATATCACACTTTTCATCATAGTGCTTTTACCAATGCATAAAATGCATGGAGAAGTCATTTCGAATGACTGGTCCTCAGTGTTGTGAGAACGATGACTGGTTAAAATTTTTGGTGGTTTCTTGTTCAGTCCATAGGCCTACAGCATGTGGCAAACCGGTGAGCATGTGGCTCTATTAGTATAGGAGATACCTGAAAACATATCACACTTTTCATCATAGTGCTTTTACCAATGCATAAAATGCATGGAGAAGTCATTTCGAATGACTGGTCCTCAGTGTTGTGAGAACGATGACTGGTTAAAATTTTTGGTGGTTTCTTGTTCAGTCCATAGGCCTACAGCATGAGGCAAACCGGTGAGCATGTGGCTCTATTAGTATAGGAGATACCTGAAAACATATCAAACCAGGGATTCAAGCTTCAGGAGGCTAATTTGCATATTCCAGGTGCCTTCTGGGAGAAGCGAAGTCTCCCTAAGCTAGAAGATCGTTGGGTACAGCCGGGACCAGCTGCTTCGAAAGCATCACCAAACCAGGGATTCAAGCTTCAGGAGGCTAATTTGCATATTCCAGGTGCCTTCTGGGAGAAGCGAAGTCTCCCTAAGCTAGAAGATCGTTGGGTACAGCCGGGACCAGCTGCTTCGAAAGCATCACCAAACCAGGGATTCAAGCTTCAGGAGGCTAATTTGCATATTCCAGGTGCCTTCTGGGAGAAGCGAAGTCTCCCTAAGCTAGAAGATCGTTGGGTACAGCCGGGACCAGCTGCTTCGAAAGCATCACCAAAACACACAGCAAGTCAGCAGGATCTAGGAGCAACATGGCAGATGTGACAACCTACATGGTGAGCTGCAGCATGTGCTACATGTTCACAGATCGACCAGAAGAAGAATCCAATTTCACCTGTCAGAAGTGTAGACTAGTGGCCCTTTTAGAAGAAAAGGTGCGGGGTCTGGAAGAAAGAATAGCAACTTTGAAACTCATCAAAGAGAATGAAGACTTTCTAGACAGAACAGAAGCATCTCTACTGGTCACAGAAGGTGAAAAAAGTGTCAGAGAACCTCCAAAAGCAGATGAGTGGAAGCATGTGACCAAAAGAAGCAAGAAGACCATGGAGAAATCACCAACCACACAACTGAAGAACCGATATCAAATCTTTGTAGAGGATGAAGATGGCACACCTAAGAATGAAGCAATACCAGCAAGCAAAAAAGAAAAGGGCACACAGCAACAAGTGACAGCAAAAAGTACAGCCAAGAAGCAACGAAGAGTGGTGGTGGTGGGAGACTCACTACTGAGAGGCACAGAAGCAGCCATCTGCAGACCGGACATAACTGCAAGAGAAGTATGCTGCCTTCCAGGTGCGATGATCAAGGATGTGACCGATAGGATACCAAAGCTCTTCAGCTCCAAGGACGTCCACCCATTTCTTCTGATACATGTTGGCACCAATGACACGGCAAGGAAGGACCTACCGACAATCTGCAAGGACTTTGAAGAGTTGGGGAAGAAAGTAAAGGAACTGGATGCACAGGTAGTTTTTTCTTCTATCCTTCCAGTAGACGGGCATGGCACCAGGAGATGGAACAGGATCCTTGATGCAAACAACTGGCTAAGACGATGGTGCAGACAACAAGGATTTGGATTCCTGGACCACGGTGTGAATTATTGGTATGATGGACTCCTCGCCAGAGACGGACTACACCTCAACAAACCTGGGAAACACACATTCGCCAGAAGACTCGCTACACTCATCAGGAGGGCGTTAAACTAGAAGAAGAGGGGACGGGAAGAAAAACATTAGACTCGAACAAAGACGACCCAGGAAAACATACTCTGAAGGGAGGTAAGAACATTTCTAAAACAATCCACAGTGAGGAGATTGGAACAAAACAAAATCCTCTAAACTGCATGCTCGCAAACGCCAGAAGCCTGACAAACAAGATGGAAGAACTAGAAGCAGAAATATCTACAGGTAACTTTGACATAGTGGGAATAACCGAGACATGGTTAGATGAAAGCTATGACTGGGCAGTTAACTTACAGGGTTACAGTCTGTTTAGAAAGGATCGTAAAAATCGGAGAGGAGGAGGGGTTTGTCTCTATGTAAAGTCTTGTCTAAAGTCCACTTTAAGGGAGGATATTAGCGAAGGGAATGAGGATGTCGAGTCCATATGGGTTGAAATTCATGGAGGGAAAAATGGTAACAAAATTCTCATTGGGGTCTGTTACAAACCCCCAAATATAACAGAAAGCATGGAAAGTCTACTTCTAAAGCAGATAGATGAAGCTGCAACCCATAATGAGGTCCTGGTTATGGGGGACTTTAACTACCCGGATATTAACTGGGAAACAGAAACCTGTGAAACCCATAAAGGCAACAGGTTTCTGCTAATAACCAAGAAAAATTATCTTTCACAATTGGTGCAGAATCCAACCAGAGGAGCAGCATTTTTAGACCTAATACTATCTAATAGACCTGACAGAATAACAAATCTGCAGGTGGTCGGGCATCTAGGAAATAGCGACCACAATATTGTACAGTTTCACCTGTCTTTCACTAGGGGGACTTGTCAGGGAGTCACAAAAACATTGAACTTTAGGAAGGCAAAGTTTGAACAGCTTAGAGATGCCCTTAATCTGGTAGACTGGGACAATATCCTCAGAAATGAGAATACAGATAATAAATGGGAAATGTTTAAGAACATCCTAAATAGGCAGTGTAAGCGGTTTATACCTTGTGGGAATAAAAGGACTAGAAATAGGAAAAACCCAATGTGGCTAAACAAAGAAGTAAGACAGGCAATTAACAGTAAAAAGAAAGCATTTGCACTACTAAAGCAGGATGGCACCATTGAAGCTCTAAAAAACTATAGGGAGAAAAATACTTTATCTAAAAAACTAATTAAAGCTGCCAAAAAGGAAACAGAGAAGCACATTGCTAAGGAGAGTAAAACTAATCCCAAACTGTTCTTCAACTATATCAATAGTAAAAGAATAAAAACTGAAAATGTAGGCCCCTTAAAAAATAGTGAGGAAAGAATGGTTGTAGATGACGAGGAAAAAGCTAACATATTAAACACCTTCTTCTCCACGGTATTCACGGTGGAAAATGAAATGCTAGGTGAAATCCCAAGAAACAATGAAAACCCTATATTAAGGGTCACCAATCTAACCCAAGAAGAGGTGCGAAACCGGCTAAATAAGATTAAAATAGATAAATCTCCGGGTCCGGATGGCATACACCCACGAGTACTAAGAGAACTAAGTAATGTAATAGAAAAACCATTATTTCTTATTTTTAGTGACTCTATAGCGACAGGGTCTGTTCCGCAGGACTGGCGCATAGCAAATGTGGTGCCAATATTCAAAAAGGGCTCTAAAAGTGAACCTGGAAATTATAGGCCAGTAAGTCTAACCTCTATTGTTGGTAAAATATTTGAAGGGTTTCTGAGGGATGTTATTCTGGATTATCTCAATGAGAATAACTGTTTAACTCCATATCAGCATGGGTTTATGAGAAATCGCTCCTGTCAAACCAATCTAATCAGTTTTTATGAAGAGGTAAGCTATAGGCTGGACCACGGTGAGTCATTGGACGTGGTATATCTCGATTTTTCCAAAGCGTTTGATACCGTGCCGCACAAGAGGTTGGTACACAAAATGAGAATGCTTGGTCTGGGGGAAAATGTGTGTAAATGGGTTAGTAACTGGCTTAGTGATAGAAAGCAGAGGGTGGTTATAAATGGTATAGTCTCTAACTGGGTCGCTGTGACCAGTGGGGTACCGCAGGGGTCAGTATTGGGACCTGTTCTCTTCAACATATTCATTAATGATCTGGTAGAAGGTTTACACAGTAAAATATCGATATTTGCAGATGATACAAAACTATGTAAAGCAGTTAATACAAGAGAAGATAGTATTCTGCTACAGATGGATCTGGATAAGTTGGAAACTTGGGCTGAAAGGTGGCAGATGAGGTTTAACAATGATAAATGTAAGGTTATACACATGGGAAGAGGGAATCAATATCACCATTATACACTGAACGGGAAACCACTGGGTAAATCTGACAGGGAGAAGGACTTGGGGATCCTAGTTAATGATAAACTTACCTGGAGCAGCCAGTGCCAGGCAGCAGCTGCCAAGGCAAACAGGATCATGGGGTGCATTAAAAGAGGTCTGGATACACATGATGAGAGCATTATACTGCCTCTGTACAAATCCCTAGTTAGACCGCACATGGAGTACTGTGTCCAGTTTTGGGCACCGGTGCTCAGGAAGGATATAATGGAACTAGAGAGAGTACAAAGGAGGGCAACAAAATTAATAAAGGGGATGGGAGAACTACAATACCCAGATAGATTAGCGAAATTAGGATTATTTAGTCTAGAAAAAGACGAATGAGGGGCGATCTAATAACCATGTATAAGTATATAAGGGGACAATACAAATATCTCGCTGAGGATCTGTTTATACCAAGGAAGGTGACGGGCACAAGGGGGCATTCTTTGCGTCTGGAGGAGAGAAGGTTTTTCCACCAACATAGAAGAGGATTCTTTACTGTTAGGGCAGTGAGAATCTGGAATTGCTTGCCTGAGGAGGTGGTGATGGCGAACTCAGTCGAGGGGTTCAAGAGAGGCCTGGATGTCTTCCTGGAGCAGAACAATATTGTATCATACAATTATTAGGTTCTGTAGAAGGACGTAGATCTGGGTATTTATTATGATGGAATATAGGCTGAACTGGATGGACAAATGTCTTTTTTCGGCCTTACTAACTATGTTACTATGTTACTATGTTACTTTTCATCATAGTGCTTTTACCAATGCAAAAAATGCATGGAGAAGTCATTTCGAATGACTGGTCCTCAGTGTTGTGAGAACGATGACTGGTTAAAATTTTTGGTGGTTTCTTGTTCAGTCCATAGGCCTACAGCATGTGGCAAACCGGTGAGCATGTGGCTCTATTAGTATAGGAGATACCTGAAAACATATCACACTTTTCATCATAGTGCTTTTACCAATGCATAAAATGCATGGAGAAGTCATTTCGAATGACTGGTGCTCAGTGTTGTGAGAACGATGACTGGTAAAAATTTTTGGTGGTTTCTTGTTCAGTCCATAGGCCTACAGCATGTGGCAAACCGGTGAGCATGTGGCTCTATTAGTATAGGAGATACCTGAAAACATATCACACTTTTCATCATAGTGCTTTTACCAATGCATAAAATGCATGGAGAAGTCATTTCGAATGACTGGTCCTCAGTGTTGTGAGAACGATGACTGGTTAAAATTTTTGGTGGTTTCTTGTTCAGTCCATAGGCCTACAGCATGTGGCAAACCGGTGAGCATGTGGCTCTATTAGTATAGGAGATACCTGAAAACATCACACTTTTCATCATAGTGCTTTTACCAATGCATAAAATGCATGGAGAAGTCATTTCGAATGACTGGTCCTCAGTGTTGTGAGAACGATGACTGGTTAAAATTTTTGGTGGTTTCTTGTTCAGTCCATAGGCCTACAGCATGTGGCAAACCGGTGAGCATGTGGCTCTATTAGTATAGGAGATACCTGAAAACATATCACACTTTTCATCATAGTGCTTTTACCAATGCATAAAATGCATGGAGAAGTCATTTCGAATGACTGGTCCTCAGTGTTGTGAGAACGATGACTGGTTAAAATTTTTGGTGGTTTCTTGTTCAGTCCATAGGCCTACAGCATGAGGCAAACCGGTGAGCATGTGGCTCTATTAGTATAGGAGATACCTGAAAACATATCACACTTTTCATCATAGTGCTTTTACCAATGCAAAAAATGCATGGAGAAGTCACTTCGAATGACTGGTCCTCAGTGTTGTGAGAACGATGACTGGTTAAAATTTTTGGTGGTTTCTTGTTCAGTCCATAGGCCTACAGCATGTGGCAAACCGGTGAGCATGTGGCTCTATTAGTATAGGAGATACCTGAAAACATATCACACTTTTCATCATAGTGCTTTTACCAATGCATAAAATGCATGGAGAAGTCATTTCGAATGACTGGTCCTCAGTGTTGTGAGAACGATGACTGGTTAAAATTTTTGGTGGTTTCTTGTTCAGTCCATAGGCCTACAGCATGTGGCAAACCGGTGAGCATGTGGCTCTATTAGTATAGGAGATACCTGAAAACATATCACACTTTTCATCATAGTGCTTTAACCAATGCATAAAATGCATGGAGAAGTCATTTCGAATGACTGGTCCTCAGTGTTGTGAGAACGATGACTGGTTAATATTTTTGGTGGTTTCTTGTTCAGTCCATAGGCCTACAGCATGTGGCAAACCAGTGAGCATGTGGCTTTATTAGTATAGGAGATACCTGAAAACATATCACACTTTTCATCATAGTGCTTTTACCAATGCATAAAATGCATGGAGAAGTCATTTCGAATGACTGGTCCTCAGTGTTGTGAGAACGATGACTGGTTAAAATTTTTGGTGGTTTCTTGTTCAGTCCATAGGCCTACAGCATGAGGCAAACCGGTGAGCATGTGGCTCTATTAGTATAGGAGATACCTGAAAACATATCACACTTTTCATCATAGTGCTTTTACCAATGCAAAAAAATGCATGGAGAAGTCATTTCGAATGACTGGTCCTCAGTGTTGTGAGAACGATGACTGGTTAAAATTTTTGGTGGTTTCTTGTTCAGTCCATAGGCCTACAGCATGTGGCAAACCGGTGAGCATGTGGCTCTATTAGTATAGGAGATACCTGAAAACATATCACACTTTTCAACATAGTGCTTTTACCAATGCATAAAATGCATGGAGAAGTCATTTCGAATGACTGGTGCTCAGTGTTGTGAGAACGATGACTGGTTAAAATTTTTGGTGGTTTCTTGTTCAGTCCATAGGCCTACAGCATGTGGCAAACCGGTGAGCATGTGGCTCTATTAGTATAGGAGATACCTGAAAACATATCACACTTTTCATCATAGTGCTTTTACCAATGCATAAAATGCATGGAGAAGTCATTTCGAATGACTGGTCCTCAGTGTTGTGAGAACGATGACTGGTTACAATTTTTGGTGGTTTCTTGTTCAGTCCATAGGCCTACAGCATGTGGCAAACCGGTGAGCATGTGGCTCTATTAGTATAGGAGATACCTGAAAACATCACACTTTTCATCATAGTGCTTTTACCAATGCATAAAATGCATGGAGAAGTCATTTCGAATGACTGGTCCTCAGTGTTGTGAGAACGATGACTGGTTAAAATTTTTGGTGGTTTCTTGTTCAGTCCATAGGCCTACAGCATGTGGCAAACCGGTGAGCATGTGGCTCTATTAGTATAGGAGATACCTGAAAACATATCACACTTTTCATCATAGTGCTTTTACCAATGCATAAAATGCATGGAGAAGTCATTTCGAATGACTGGTCCTCAGTGTTGTGAGAACGATGACTGGTTAAAATTTTTGGTGGTTTCTTGTTCAGTCCATAGGCCTACAGCATGAGGCAAACCGGTGAGCATGTGGCTCTATTAGTATAGGAGATACCTGAAAACATATCACACTTTTCATCATAGTGCTTTTACCAATGCAAAAAATGCATGGAGAAGTCACTTCGAATGACTGGTCCTCAGTGTTGTGAGAACGATGACTGGTTAAAATTTTTGGTGGTTTCTTGTTCAGTCCATAGGCCTACAGCATGTGGCAAACCGGTGAGCATGTGGCTCTATTAGTATAGGAGATACCTGAAAACATATCACACTTTTCATCATAGTGCTTTTACCAATGCATAAAATGCATGGAGAAGTCATTTCGAATGACTGGTCCTCAGTGTTGTGAGAACGATGACTGGTTAAAATTTTTGGTGGTTTCTTGTTCAGTCCATAGGCCTACAGCATGTGGCAAACCGGTGAGCATGTGGCTCTATTAGTATAGGAGATACCTGAAAACATATCACACTTTTCATCATAGTGCTTTTACCAATGCATAAAATGCATGGAGAAGTCATTTCGAATGACTGGTCCTCAGTGTTGTGAGAACGATGACTGGTTAAAATTTTTGGTGGTTTCTTGTTCAGTCCATAGGCCTACAGCATGAGGCAAACCGGTGAGCATGTGGCTCTATTAGTATAGGAGATACCTGAAAACATATCACACTTTTCATCATAGTGCTTTTACCAATGCAAAAAATGCATGGAGAAGTCATTTCGAATGACTGGTCCTCAGTGTTGTGAGAACGATGACTGGTTAAAATTTTTGGTGGTTTCTTGTTCAGTCCATAGGCCTACAGCATGTGGCAAACCGGTGAGCATGTGGCTCTATTAGTATAGGAGATACCTGAAAACATATCACACTTTTCATCATAGTGCTTTTACCAATGCATAAAATGCATGGAGAAGTCATTTCGAATGACTGGTGCTCAGTGTTGTGAGAACGATGACTGGTTAAAATTTTTGGTGGTTTCTTCTTCAGTCCATAGGCCTACAGCATGTGGCAAACCGGTGAGCATGTCGCTCTATTAGTATAGGAGATACCTGAAAACATATCACACTTTTCATCATAGTGCTTTTACCAATGCATAAAATGCATGGAGAAGTCATTTCGAATGACTGGTCCTCAGTGTTGTGAGAACGATGACTGGTTAAAATTTTTGGTGGTTTCTTGTTCAGTCCATAGGCCTACAGCATGTGGCAAACCGGTGAGCATGTGGCTCTATTAGTATAGGAGATACCTGAAAACATCACACTTTTCATCATAGTGCTTTTACCAATGCATAAAATGCATGGAGAAGTCATTTCGAATGACTGGTCCTCAGTGTTGTGAGAACGATGACTGGTTAAAGTTTTTGGTGGTTTCTTGTTCAGTCCATAGGCCTACAGCATGTGGCAAACCGGTGAGCATGTGGCTCTATTAGTATAGGAGATACCTGAAAACATATCACACTTTTCATCATAGTGCTTTTACCAATGCATAAAATGCATGGAGAAGTCATTTCGAATGACTGGTCCTCAGTGTTGTGAGAACGATGACTGATTAAAATTTTTGGTGGTTTCTTGTTCAGTCCATAGGCCTACAGCATGAGGCAAACCGGTGAGCATGTGGCTCTATTAGTATAGGAGATACCTGAAAACATATCACACTTTTCATCATAGTGCTTTTACCAATGCAAAAAATGCATGGAGAAGTCATTTCGAATGACTGGTCCTCAGTGTTGTGAGAACGATGACTGGTTAAAATTTTTGGTGGTTTCTTGTTCAGTCCATAGGCCTACAGCATGTGGCAAACCGGTGAGCATGTGGCTCTATTAGTATAGGAGATACCTGAAAACATATCACACTTTTCATCATAGTGCTTTTACCAATGCATAAAATGCATGGAGAAGTCATTTCGAATGACTGGTGCTCAGTGTTGTGAGAACGATGACTGGTTAAAATTTTTGGTGGTTTCTTGTTCAGTCCATAGGCCTACAGCATGTGGCAAACCGGTGAGCATGTGGCTCTATTAGTATAGGAGATACCTGAAAACATATCACACTTTTCATCATAGTGCTTTTACCAATGCATAAAATGCATGGAGAAGTCATTTCGAATGACTGGTCCTCAGTGTTGTGAGAACGATGACTGGTTAAAATTTTTGGTGGTTTCTTGTTCAGTCCATAGGCCTACAGCATGTGGCAAACCGGTGAGCATGTGGCTCTATTAGTATAGGAGATACCTGAAAACATCACACTTTTCATCATAGTGCTTTTACCAATGCATAAAATGCATGGAGAAGTCATTTCGAATGACTGGTCCTCAGTGTTGTGAGAACGATGACTGGTTAAAATTTTTGGTGGTTTCTTGTTCAGTCCATAGGCCTACAGCATGTGGCAAACCGGTGAGCATGTGGCTCTATTAGTATAGGAAATACCTGAAAACATATCACACTTTTCATCATAGTGCTTTTACCAATGCATAAAATGCATGGAGAAGTCTTTTCGAATGACTGGTCCTCAGTGTTGTGAGAACGATGACTGGTTAACATTTTTGGTGGTTTCTTGTTCAGTCCATAGGCCTACAGCATGTGGCAAACCGGTGAGCATGTGGCTCTATTAGTAAAGGAGATACCTGAAAACATATCACACTTTTCATCATAGTGCTTTTACCAATGCATAAAATGCATGGAGAAGTCATTTCGAATGACTGGTCCTCAGTGTTGTGAGAACGATGTCTGGTTAAAATTTTTGGTGGTTTCTTGTTCAGTCCATAGGCCTACAGCATATGGCAAACCGGTGAGCATGTGGCTCTATTAGTATAGGAAATACCTGAAAACATATCACACTTTTCATCATAGTGCTTTTACCAATGCATAAAATGCATGGAGAAGTTATTTCGAATGACTGGTCCTCAGTGTTGTGAGAACGATGACTGGTTAAAATTTTTGGTGGTTTCTTGTTCAGTCCATAGGCCTACAGCATGTGGCAAACCGGTGAGTATGTGGCTCTATTAGTATAGGAGATACCTGAAAACATATCACACTTTTCATCATAGTGCTTTTACCAATGCATAAAATGCATGGAGAAGTCATTTCGAATGACTGGTCCTCAGTGTTGTGAGAACGATGACTGGTTAAAATTTTTGGTGGTTTCTTGTTCAGTCCATAGGCCTACAGCATGTGGCAAACCGGTGAGCATGTGGCTCTATTAGTATAGGAGATACCTGAAAACATATCACACTTTTCATCATAGTGCTTTTACCAATGCATAAAATGCATGGAGAAGTCTTTTCGAATGACTGGTCCTCAGTGTTGTGAGAACGATGACTGGTTAAAATTTTTGGTGGTTTCTTGTTCAGTCCATAGGCCTACAGCATGTGGCAAACCGGTGAGCATGTGGCTCTATTAGTATAGGAGATACCTGAAAACATATCACACTTTTCATCATAGTGCTTTTACCAATGCATAAAATGCATGGAGAAGTCATTTCGAATGACTGGTCCTCAGTGTTGTGAGAACGATGACTGGTTAAAATTTTTGGTGGTTTCTTGTTCAGTCCATAGGCCTACAGCATGTGGCAAATCGGTGAGCATGTGGCTCTATTAGTATAGGAGATACCTGAAAACATATCACACTTTTCATCATAGTGCTTTTACCAATGCATAAAATGCATGGAGAAGTCATTTCGAATGACTGGTCCTCAGTGTTGTGAGAACGATGACTGGTTAAAATTTTTGGTGGTTTCTTGTTCAGTCCATAGGCCTACAGCATGTGGCAAACCGGTGAGCATGTGGCTCTATTAGTATAGGAGATACCTGAAAACATATCACACTTTTCATCATAGTGCTTTTACCAATGCATAAAATGCATGGAGAAGTCATTTCGAATGACTGGTCCTCAGTGTTGTGAGAACGATGACTGGTTAAAATTTTTGGTGGTTTCTTGTTCAGTCCATAGGCCTACAGCATGTGGCAAACCGGTGAGCATGTGGCTCTATTAGTATAGGAGATACCTGAAAACATATCACACTTTTCATCATAGTGCTTTTACCAATGCAAAAAATGCATGGAGAAGTCATTTCGAATGACTGGTCCTCAGTGTTGTGAGAACGATGACTGGTTAAAATTTTTGGTGGTTTCTTGTTCAGTCCATAGGCCTACAGCATGTGGCAAACCGGTGAGCATGTGGCTCTATTAGTATAGGAGATACCTGAAAACATATCACACTTTTCATCATAGTGCTTTTACCAATGCATAAAATGCATGGAGAAGTCATTTCGAATGACTGGTGCTCAGTGTTGTGAGAACGATGACTGGTTAAAATTTTTGGTGGTTTCTTGTTCAGTCCATAGGCCTACAGCATGTGGCAAACCGGTGAGCATGTGGCTCTATTAGTATAGGAGATACCTGAAAACATATCACACTTTTCATCATAGTGCTTTTACCAATGCATAAAATGCATGGAGAAGTCATTTCGAATGACTGGTCCTCAGTGTTGTGAGAACGATGACTGGTTAAAATTTTTGGTGGTTTCTTGTTCAGTCCATAGGCCTACAGCATGTGGCAAACCGGTGAGTATGTGGCTCTATTAGTATAGGAGATACCTGAAAACATATCACACTTTTCATCATAGTGCTTTTACCAATGCATAAAATGCATGGAGAAGTAATTTCGAATGACTGGTCCTCAGTGTTGTGAGAACGATGACTGGTTAAAATTTTTGGTGGTTTCTTGTTCAGTCCATAGGCCTACAGCATGTGGCAAACCGGTGAGCATGTGGCTCTATTAGTATAGGAGATACCTGAAAACATATCACACTTTTCATCATAGTGCTTTTACCAATGCATAAAATGCATGGAGAAGTCATTTCGAATGACTGGTCCTCAGTGTTGTGAGAACGATGACTGGTTAAAATTTTTGGTGGTTTCTTGTTCAGTCCATAGGCCTACAGCATGTGGCAAACCGGTGAGCATGTGGCTCTATTAGTATAGGAGATACCTGAAAACATATCACACTTTTCATCATAGTGCTTTTACCAATGCATAAAATGCATGGAGAAGTAATTTCGAATGACTGGTCCTCAGTGTTGTGAGAACGATGACTGGTTAAAATTTTTGGTGGTTTCTTGTTCAGTCCATAGGCCTACAGCATGTGGCAAACCGGTGAGCATGTGGCTCTATTAGTATAGGAGATACCTGAAAACATATCACACTTTTCATCATAGTGCTTTTACCAATGCATAAAATGCATGGAGAAGTCATTTCGAATGACTGGTCCTCAGTGTTGTGAGAACGATGACTGGTTAAAATTTTTGGTGGTTTCTTGTTCAGTCCATAGGCCTACAGCATGTGGCAAACCGGTGAGCATGTGGCTCTATTAGTATAGGAGATACCTGAAAACATATCACACTTTTCATCATAGTGCTTTTACCAATGCATAAAATGCATGGAGAAGTCATTTCGAATGACTGGTCCTCAGTGTTGTGAGAACGATGACTGGTTAAAATTTTTGGTGGTTTCTTGTTCAGTCCATAGGCCTACAGCATGTGGCAAACCGGTGAGCATGTGGCTCTATTAGTATAGGAGATACCTGAAAACATATCACACTTTTCATCATAGTGCTTTTACCAATGCATAAAATGCATGGAGAAGTCATTTCGAATGACTGGTCCTCAGTGTTGTGAGAACGATGACTGGTTAAAATTTTTGGTGGTTTCTTGTTCAGTCCATAGGCCTACAGCATGAGGCAAACCGGTGAGCATGTGGCTCTATTAGTATAGGAGATACCTGAAAACATATCACACTTTTCATCATAGTGCTTTTACCAATGCAAAAAATGCATGGAGAAGTCATTTCGAATGACTGGTCCTCAGTGTTGTGAGAACGATGACTGGTTAAAATTTTTGGTGGTTTCTTGTTCAGTCCATAGGCCTACAGCATGTGGCAAACCGGTGAGCATGTGGCTCTATTAGTATAGGAGATACCTGAAAACATATCACACTTTTCATCATAGTGCTTTTACCAATGCATAAAATGCATGGAGAAGTCATTTCGAATGACTGGTGCTCAGTGTTGTGAGAACGATGACTGGTTAAAATTTTTGGTGGTTTCTTGTTCAGTCCATAGGCCTACAGCATGTGGCAAACCGGTGAGCATGTGGCTCTATTAGTATAGGAGATACCTGAAAACATATCACACTTTTCATCATAGTGCTTTTACCAATGCATAAAATGCATGGAGAAGTCATTTCGAATGACTGGTCCTCAGTGTTGTGAGAACGATGACTGGTTAAAATTTTTGGTGGTTTCTTGTTCAGTCCATAGGCCTACAGCATGTGGCAAACCGGTGAGCATGTGGCTCTATTAGTATAGGAGATACCTGAAAACATCACACTTTTCATCATAGTGCTTTTACCAATGCATAAAATGCATGGAGAAGTCATTTCGAATGACTGGTCGTCAGTGTTGTGGGAACGATGACTGGTTAAAATTTTTGGTGGTTTCTTGTTCAGTCCATAGGCCTACAGCATGTGGCAAACCGGTGAGCATGTGGCTCTATTAGTAAAGGAGATACCTGAAAACATATCACACTTTTCATCATAGTGCTTTTACCAATGCATAAAATGCATGGAGAAGTCATTTCGAATGACTGGTCCTCAGTGTTGTGAGAACGATGTCTGGTTAAAATTTTTGGTGGTTTCTTGTTCAGTCCATAGGCCTACAGCATGTGGCAAACCGGTGAGCATGTGGCTCTATTAGTATAGGAAATACCTGAAAACATATCACACTTTTCATCATAGTGCTTTTACCAATGCATAAAATGCATGGAGAAGTCATTTCGAATGACTGGTCCTCAGTGTTGTGAGAACGATGACTGGTTAAAATTTTTGGTGGTTTCTTGTTCAGTCCATAGGCCTACAGCATGTGGCAAACCGGTGAGTATGTGGCTCTATTAGTATAGGAGATACCTGAAAACATATCACACTTTTCATCATAGTGCTTTTACCAATGCATAAAATGCATGGAGAAGTAATTTCGAATGACTGGTCCTCAGTGTTGTGAGAACGATGACTGGTTAAAATTTTTGGTGGTTTCTTGTTCAGTCCATAGGCCTACAGCATGTGGCAAACCGGTGAGCATGTGGCTCTATTAGTATAGGAGATACCTGAAAACATATCACACTTTTCATCATAGTGCTTTTACCAATGCATAAAATGCATGGAGAAGTCTTTTCGAATGACTGGTCCTCAGTGTTGTGAGAACGATGACTGGTTAAAATTTTTGGTGGTTTCTTGTTCAGTCCATAGGCCTACAGCATGTGGCAAACCGGTGAGCATGTGGCTCTATTAGTATAGGAGATACCTGAAAACATATCACACTTTTCATCATAGTGCTTTTACCAATGCATAAAATGCATGGAGAAGTCATTTCGAATGACTGGTCCTCAGTGTTGTGAGAACGATGACTGGTTAAAATTTTTGGTGGTTTCTTGTTCAGTCCATAGGCCTACAGCATGTGGCAAACCGGTGAGCATGTGGCTCTATTAGTATAGGAGATACCTGAAAACATATCACACTTTTCATCATAGTGCTTTTACCAATGCATAAAATGCATGGAGAAGTCATTTCGAATGACTGGTCCTCAGTGTTGTGAGAACGATGACTGGTTAAAATTTTTGATGGTTTCTTGTTCAGTCCATAGGCCTACAGCATGTGGCAAACCGGTGAGCATGTGGCTCTATTAGTATAGGAGATACCTGAAAACATATCACACTTTTCATCATAGTGCTTTTACCAATGCATAAAATGCATGGAGAAGTCATTTCGAATGACTGGTCCTCAGTGTTGTGAGAACGATGACTGGTTAAAATTTTTGGTGGTTTCTTGTTCAGTCCATAGGCCTACAGCATGTGGCAAACCGGTGAGCATGTGGCTCTATTAGTATAGGAGATACCTGAAAACATATCACACTTTTCATCATAGTGCTTTTACCAATGCATAAAATGCATGGAGAAGTATTTTCGAATGACTGGTCCTCAGTGTTGTGAGAACGATGACTGTTTAAAATTTTTGGTGGTTTCTTGTTCAGTCCATAGGCCTACAGCATGTGGCAAACCGGTGAGCATGTGGCTCTATTAGTATAGGAGATACCTGAAAACATATCACACTTTTCATCATAGTGCTTTTACCAATGCATAAAATGCATGGAGAAGTCATTTCGAATGACTGGTCCTCAGTGTTGTGAGAACGATGACTGGTTAAAATTTTTGGTGGTTTCTTGTTCAGTCCATAGGCCTACAGCATGTGGCAAACCGGTGAGCATGTGGCTCTATTAGTATAGGAGATACCTGAAAACATATCACACTTTTCATCATAGTGCTTTTACCAATGCATAAAATGCATGGAGAAGTCATTTCGAATGACTGGTCCTCAGTGTTGTGAGAACGATGACTGGTTAAAATTTTTGGTGGTTTCTTGTTCAGTCCATAGGCCTACAGCATGTGGCAAACCGGTGAGCATGTGGCTCTATTAGTATAGGAGATACCTGAAAACATATCACACTTTTCATCATAGTGCTTTTACCAATGCATAAAATGCATGGAGAAGTCATTTCGAATGACTGGTCCTCAGTGTTGTGAGAACGATGACTGGTTAAAATTTTTGGTGGTTTCTTGTTCAGTCCATAGGCCTACAGCATGTGGCAAACCGGTGAGCATGTGGCTCTATTAGTATAGGAGATACCTGAAAACATATCACACTTTTCATCATAGTGCTTTTACCAATGCATAAAATGCATGGAGAAGTCATTTCGAATGACTGGTCCTCAGTGTTGTGAGAACGATGACTGGTTAAAATTTTTGGTGGTTTCTTGTTCAGTCCATAGGCCTACAGCATGAGGCAAACCGGTGAGCATGTGGCTCTATTAGTATAGGAGATACCTGAAAACATATCACACTTTTCATCATAGTGCTTTTACCAATGCAAAAAATGCATGGAGAAGTCATTTCGAATGACTGGTCCTCAGTGTTGTGAGAACGATGACTGGTTAAAATTTTTGGTGGTTTCTTGTTCAGTCCATAGGCCTACAGCATGTGGCAAACCGGTGAGCATGTGGCTCTATTAGTATAGGAGATACCTGAAAACATATCACACTTTTCATCATAGTGCTTTTACCAATGCATAAAATGCATGGAGAAGTCATTTCGAATGACTGGTGCTCAGTGTTGTGAGAACGATGACTGGTTAAAATTTTTGGTGGTTTCTTGTTCAGTCCATAGGCCTACAGCATGTGGCAAACCGGTGAGCATGTGGCTCTATTAGTATAGGAGATACCTGAAAACATATCACACTTTTCATCATAGTGCTTTTACCAATGCATAAAATGCATGGAGAAGTCATTTCGAATGACTGGTCCTCAGTGTTGTGAGAACGATGACTGGTTAAAATTTTTGGTGGTTTCTTGTTCAGTCCATAGGCCTACAGCATGTGTCAAACCGGTGAGCATGTGGCTCTATTAGTATAGGAGATACCTGAAAACATCACACTTTTCATCATAGTGCTTTTACCAATGCATAAAATGCATGGAGAAGTCATTTCGAATGACTGGTCGTCAGTGTTGTGGGAACGATGACTGGTTAAAATTTTTGGTGGTTTCTTGTTCAGTCCATAGGCCTACAGCATGTGGCAAACCGGTGAGCATGTGGCTCTATTAGTAAAGGAGAAACCTGAAAACATATCACACTTTTCATCATAGTGCTTTTACCAATGCATAAAATGCATGGAGAAGTCATTTCGAATGACTGGTCCTCAGTGTTGTGAGAACGATGTCTGGTTAAAATTTTTGGTGGTTTCTTGTTCAGTCCATAGGCCTACAGCATGTGGCAAACCGGTGAGCATGTGGCTCTATTAGTATAGGAAATACCTGAAAACATATCACACTTTTCATCATAGTGCTTTTACCAATGCATAAAATGCATGGAGAAGTCATTTCGAATGACTGGTCCTCAGTGTTGTGAGAACGATGACTGGTTAAAATTTTTGGTGGTTTCTTGTTCAGTCCATAGGCCTACAGCATGTGGCAAACCGGTGAGTATGTGGCTCTATTAGTATAGGAGATACCTGAAAACATATCACACTTTTCATCATAGTGCTTTTACCAATGCATAAAATGCATGGAGAAGTCATTTCGAATGACTGGTCCTCAGTGTTGTGAGAACGATGACTGGTTAAAATTTTTGGTGGTTTCTTGTTCAGTCCATAGGCCTACAGCATGTGGCAAACCGGTGAGCATGTGGCTCTATTAGTATAGGAGATACCTGAAAACATATCACACTTTTCATCATAGTGCTTTTACCAATGCATAAAATGCATGGAGAAGTCTTTTCGAATGACTGGTCCTCAGTGTTGTGAGAACGATGACTGGTTAAAATTTTTGGTGGTTTCTTGTTCAGTCCATAGGCCTACAGCATGTGGCAAACCGGTGAGCATGTGGCTCTATTAGTATAGGAGATACCTGAAAACATATCACACTTTTCATCATAGTGCTTTTACCAATGCATAAAATGCATGGAGAAGTCATTTCGAATGACTGGTCCTCAGTGTTGTGAGAACGATGACTGGTTAAAATTTTTGGTGGTTTCTTGTTCAGTCCATAGGCCTACAGCATGTGGCAAACCGGTGAGCATGTGGCTCTATTAGTATAGGAGATACCTGAAAACATATCACACTTTTCATCATAGTGCTTTTACCAATGCATAAAATGCATGGAGAAGTCATTTCGAATGACTGGTCCTCAGTGTTGTGAGAACGATGACTGGTTAAAATTTTTGATGGTTTCTTGTTCAGTCCATAGGCCTACAGCATGTGGCAAACCGGTGAGCATGTGGCTCTATTAGTATAGGAGATACCTGAAAACATATCACACTTTTCATCATAGTGCTTTTACCAATGCATAAAATGCATGGAGAAGTCATTTCGAATGACTGGTCCTCAGTGTTGTGAGAACGATGACTAGTTAAAATTTTTGGTGGTTTCTTGTTCAGTCCATAGGCCTACAGCATGTGGCAAACCGGTGAGCATGTGGCTCTATTAGTATAGGAGATACCTGAAAACATATCACACTTTTCATCATAGTGCTTTTACCAATGCATAAAATGCATGGAGAAGTCATTTCGAATGACTGGTCCTCAGTGTTGTGAGAACGATGACTGGTTAAAATTTTGGTGGTTTCTTGTTCAGTCCATAGGCCTACAGCATGTGGCAAACCGGTGAGCATGTGGCTCTATTAGTATAGGAGATACCTGAAAACATATCACACTTTTCATCATAGTGCTTTTACCAATGCATAAAATGCATGGAGAAGTCATTTCGAATGACTGGTCCTCAGTGTTGTGAGAACGATGACTGGTTAAAATTTTTGGTGGTTTCTTGTTCAGTCCATAGGCCTACAGCATGTGGCAAACCGGTGAGTATGTGGCTCTATTAGTATAGGAGATACCTGAAAACATATCACACTTTTCATCATAGTGCTTTTACCAATGCATAAAATGCATGGAGAAGTCATTTCGAATGACTGGTCCTCAGTGTTGTGAGAACGATGACTGGTTAAAATTTTTGGTGGTTTCTTGTTCAGTCCATAGGCCTACAGCATGTGGCAAACCGGTGAGCATGTGGCTCTATTAGTATAGGAGATACCTGAAAACATATCACACTTTTCATCATAGTGCTTTTACCAATGCATAAAATGCATGGAGAAGTCTTTTCGAATGACTGGTCCTCAGTGTTGTGAGAACGATGACTGGTTAAAATTTTTGGTGGTTTCTTGTTCAGTCCATAGGCCTACAGCATGTGGCAAACCGGTGAGCATGTGGCTCTATTAGTATAGGAGATACCTGAAAACATATCACACTTTTCATCATAGTGCTTTTACCAATGCATAAAATGCATGGAGAAGTCATTTCGAATGACTGGTCCTCAGTGTTGTGAGAACGATGACTGGTTAAAATTTTTGGTGGTTTCTTGTTCAGTCCATAGGCCTACAGCATGTGGCAAACCGGTGAGCATGTGGCTCTATTAGTATAGGAGATACCTGAAAACATATCACACTTTTCATCATAGTGCTTTTACCAATGCATAAAATGCATGGAGAAGTCATTTCGAATGACTGGTCCTCAGTGTTGTGAGAACGATGACTGGTTAAAATTTTTGATGGTTTCTTGTTCAGTCCATAGGCCTACAGCATGTGGCAAACCGGTGAGCATGTGGCTCTATTAGTATAGGAGATACCTGAAAACATATCACACTTTTCATCATAGTGCTTTTACCAATGCATAAAATGCATGGAGAAGTCATTTCGAATGACTGGTCCTCAGTGTTGTGAGAACGATGACTAGTTAAAATTTTTGGTGGTTTCTTGTTCAGTCCATAGGCCTACAGCATGTGGCAAACCGGTGAGCATGTGGCTCTATTAGTATAGGAGATACCTGAAAACATATCACACTTTTCATCATAGTGCTTTTACCAATGCATAAAATGCATGGAGAAGTCATTTCGAATGACTGGTCCTCAGTGTTGTGAGAACGATGACTGGTTAAAATTTTGGTGGTTTCTTGTTCAGTCCATAGGCCTACAGCATGTGGCAAACCGGTGAGCATGTGGCTCTATTAGTATAGGAGATACCTGAAAACATATCACACTTTTCATCATAGTGCTTTTACCAATGCATAAAATGCATGGAGAAGTCATTTCGAATGACTGGTCCTCAGTGTTGTGAGAACGATGACTGGTTAAAATTTTTGGTGGTTTCTTGTTCAGTCCATAGGCCTACAGCATGTGGCAAACCGGTGAGCATGTGGCTCTATTAGTATAGGAGATACCTGAAAACATATCACACTTTTCATCATAGTGCTTTTACCAATGCATAAAATGCATGGAGAAGTCATTTCGAATGACTGGTCCTCAGTGTTGTGAGAACGATGACTGGTTAAAATTTTTGGTGGTTTCTTCTTCAGTCCATAGGCCTACAGCATGTGGCAAACCGGTGAGCATGTGGCTCTATTAGTATAGGAGATACCTGAAAACATATCACACTTTTCATCATAGTGCTTTTACCAATGCATAAAATGCATGGAGAAGTCATTTCGAATGACTGGTCCTCAGTGTTGTGAGAACGATGACTGGTTAAAATTTTTGGTGGTTTCTTGTTCAGTCCATAGGCCTACAGCATGTGGCAAACCGGTGAGCATGTGGCTCTATTAGTATAGGAGATACCTGAAAACATATCACACTTTTCATCATAGTGCTTTTACCAATGCATAAAATGCATGGAGAAGTCATTTCGAATGACTGGTCCTCAGTGTTGTGAGAACGATGACTGGTTAAAATTTTTGGTGGTTTCTTGTTCAGTCCATAGGCCTACAGCATGTGGCAAACCAGTGAGCATGTGGCTCTATTAGTATAGGAGATACCTGAAAACATATCACACTTTTCATCATAGTGCTTTTACCAATGCATAAAATGCATGGAGAAGTCATTTTGAATGACTGGTCCTCAGTGTTGTGAGAACGATGACTGGTTAAAATTTTTGGTGGTTTCTTGTTCAGTCCATAGGCCTACAGCATGTGGCAAACCGGTGAGCATGTGGCTCTATTAGTATAGGAGATACCTGAAAACATATCACACTTTTCATCATAGTGCTTTTACCAATGCATAAAATGCATGGAGAAGTCATTTCGAATGACTGGTCCTCAGTGTTGTGAGAACGATGACTGGTTAAAATTTTTGGTGGTTTCTTGTTCAGTCCATAGGCCTACAGCATGTGGCAAACCGGTGAGCATGTGGCTCTATTAGTATAGGAGATACCTGAAAACATATCACACTTTTCATCATAGTGCTTTTACCAATGCATAAAATGCATGGAGAAGTCATTTCGAATGACTGGTCCTCAGTGTTGTGAGAACGATGACTGGTTAAAATTTTTGGTGGTTTCTTGTTCAGTCCATAGGCCTACAGCATGTGGCAAACCGGTGAGCATGTGGCTCTATTAGTATAGGAGATACCTGAAAACATATCACACTTTTCATCATAGTGCTTTTACCAATGCATAAAATGCATGGAGAAGTCATTTCGAATGACTGGTCCTCAGTGTTGTGAGAACGATGACTGGTTAAAATTTTTGGTGGTTTCTTGTTCAGTCCATAGGCCTACAGCATGTGGCAAACCGGTGAGCATGTGGCTCTATTAGTAAAGGAGATACCTGAAAACATATCACACTTTTCATCATAGTGCTTTTACCAATGCATAAAATGCATGGAGAAGTCATTTCGAATGACTGGTCCTCAGTGTTGTGAGAACGATGTCTGGTTAAAATTTTTGGTGGTTTCTTGTTCAGTCCATAGGCCTACAGCATGTGGCAAACCGGTGAGCATGTGGCTCTATTAGTATAGGAGATACCTGAAAACATATCACACTTTTCATCATAGTGCTTTTACTAATGCATAAAATGTATGGAGAAGTCATTTCGAATGACTGGTCCTCAGTGTTGTGAGAACGATGACTGGTTAAAATTTTTGGTGGTTTCTTGTTAAGTCCATAGGCCTACAGCATGTGGCAAACCGGTGAGCATGTGGCTCTATTAGTATAGGAGATACCTGAAAACATATCACACTTTTCATCATAGTGCTTTTACCAATGCATAAAATGCATGGAGAAGTCATTTCGAATGACTGGTCCTCAGTGTTGTGAGAACGATGACTGGTTAAAATTTTTGGTGGTTTCTTGTTCAGTCCATAGGCCTACAGCATGTGGCAAACCGGTGAGTATGTGGCTCTATTAGTATAGGAGATACCTGAAAACATATCACACTTTTCATCATAGTGCTTTTACCAATGCATAAAATGCATGGAGAAGTCATTTCGAATGACTGGTCCTCAGTGTTGTGAGAACGATGACTGGTTAAAATTTTTGGTGGTTTCTTGTTCAGTCCATAGGCCTACAGCATGTGGCAAACCGGTGAGCATGTGGCTCTATTAGTATAGGAGATACCTGAAAACATATCACACTTTTTACACAGTAAAATATCGATATTTGCAGATGATACAAAACTATGTAAAGCAGTTAATACAAGAGAAGATAGTATTCTGCTACAGATGGATCTGGATAAGTTGGAAACTTGGGCTGAAAGGTGGCAGATGAGGTTTAACAATGATAAATGTAAGGTTATACACATGGGAAGAGGGAATCAATATCACCATTACACACTGAACGGGAAACCACTGGGTAAATCTGACAGGGAGAAGGACTTGGGGATCCTAGTTAATGATAAACTTACCTGGAGCAGCCAGTGCCAGGCAGCAGCTGCCAAGGCAAACAGGATCATGGGGTGCATTAAAAGAGGTCTGGATACACATGATGAGAGCATTATACTGCCTCTGTACAAATCCCTAGTTAGACCGCACATGGAGTACTGTGTCCAGTTTTGGGCACCGGTGCTCAGGAAGGATATAATGGAACTAGAGAGAGTACAAAGGAGGGCAACAAAATTAATAAAGGGGATGGGAGAACTACAATACCCAGATAGATTAGCGAAATTAGGATTATTTAGTCTAGAAAAAAGACGACTGAGGGGCGATCTAATAACCATGTATAAGTATATAAGGGGACAATACAAATATCTCGCTGAGGATCTGTTTATACCAAGGAAGGTGACGGGCACAAGGGGGCATTCTTTGCGTCTGGAGGAGAGAAGGTTTTTCCACCAACATAGAAGAGGATTCTTTACTGTTAGGGCAGTGAGAATCTGGAATTGCTTGCCTGAGGAGGTGGTGATGGCGAACTCAGTCGAGGGGTTCAAGAGAGGCCTGGATGTCTTCCTGGAGCAGAACAATATTGTATCATACAATTATTAGGTTCTGTAGAAGGACGTAGATCTGGGGATTTATTATGATGGAATATAGGCTGAACTGGATGGACAAATGTCTTTTTTCGGCCTTACTAACTATGTTACTATGTTACTATGTTACTTTTCATCATAGTGCTTTTACCAATGCATAAAATGCATGGAGAAGTCTTTTCGAATGACTGGTCCTCAGTGTTGTGAGAACGATGACTGGTTAAAATTTTTGGTGGTTTCTTGTTCAGTCCATAGGCCTACAGCATGTGGCAAACCGGTGAGCATGTGGCTCTATTAGTATAGGAGATACCTGAAAACATATCACACTTTTCATCATAGTGCTTTTACCAATGCATAAAATGCATGGAGAAGTCATTTCGAATGACTGGTCCTCAGTGTTGTGAGAACGATGACTGGTTAAAATTTTTGGTGGTTTCTTGTTCAGTCCATAGGCCTACAGCATGTGGCAAACCGGTGAGCATGTGGCTCTATTAGTATAGGAGATACCTGAAAACATATCACACTTTTCATCATAGTGCTTTTACCAATGCATAAAATGCATGGAGAAGTCATTTCGAATGACTGGTCCTCAGTGTTGTGAGAACGATGTCTGGTTAAAATTTTTGGTGGTTTCTTGTTCAGTCCATAGGCCTACAGCATGTGGCAAACCGGTGAGCATGTGGCTCTATTAGTATAGGAGATACCTGAAAACATATCACACTTTTCATCATAGTGCTTTTACCAATGCATAAAATGCATGGAGAAGTCATTTCGAATGACTGGTCCTCAGTGTTGTGAGAACGATGACTAGTTAAAATTTTTGGTGGTTTCTTGTTCAGTCCATAGGCCTACAGCATGTGGCAAACCGGTGAGCATGTGGCTCTATTAGTATAGGAGATACCTGAAAACATATCACACTTTTCATCATAGTGCTTTTACCAATGCATAAAATGCATGGAGAAGTCATTTCGAATGACTGGTCCTCAGTGTTGTGAGAACGATGACTGGTTAAAATTTTTGGTGGTTTCTTGTTCAGTCCATAGGCCTACAGCATGTGGCAAACCGGTGAGCATGTGGCTCTATTAGTATAGGAGATACCTGAAAACATATCACACTTTTCATCATAGTGCTTTTACCAATGCATAAAATGCATGGAGAAGTCATTTCGAATGACTGGTCCTCAGTGTTGTGAGAACGATGACTGGTTAAAATTTTTGGTGGTTTCTTGTTCAGTCCATAGGCCTACAGCATGTGGCAAACCGGTGAGCATGTGGCTCTATTAGTATAGGAGATACCTGAAAACATATCACACTTTTCATCATAGTGCTTTTACCAATGCATAAAATGCATGGAGAAGTCATTTCGAATGACTGGTCCTCAGTGTTGTGAGAACGATGACTGGTTAAAATTTTTGGTGGTTTCTTGTTCAGTCCATAGGCCTACAGCATGTGGCAAACCGGTGAGCATGTGGCTCTATTAGTATAGGAGATACCTGAAAACATATCACACTTTTCATCATAGTGCTTTTACCAATGCATAAAATGCATGGAGAAGTCATTTCGAATGACTGGTCCTCAGTGTTGTGAGAACGATGACTGGTTAAAATTTTTGGTGGTTTCTTGTTCAGTCCATAGGCCTACAGCATGTGGCAAACCGGTGAGCATGTGGCTCTATTAGTATAGGAGATACCTGAAAACATATCACACTTTTCATCATAGTGCTTTTACCAATGCATAAAATGCATGGAGAAGTCATTTCGAATGACTGGTCCTCAGTGTTGTGAGAACGATGACTGGTTAAAATTTTTGATGGTTTCTTGTTCAGTCCATAGGCCTACAGCATGTGGCAAACCGGTGAGCATGTGGCTCTATTAGTATAGGAGATACCTGAAAACATATCACACTTTTCATCATAGTGCTTTTACCAATGCATAAAATGCATGGAGAAGTCATTTCAAATGACTGGTCCTCAGTGTTGTGAGAACGATGACTAGTTAAAATTTTTGGTGGTTTCTTGTTCAGTCCATAGGCCTACAGCATGTGGCAAACCGGTGAGCATGTGGCTCTATTAGTATAGGAGATACCTGAAAACATATCACACTTTTCATCATAGTGCTTTTACCAATGCATAAAATGCATGGAGAAGTCATTTCGAATGACTGGTCCTCAGTGTTGTGAGAACGATGACTGGTTAAAATTTTTGGTGGTTTCTTGTTCAGTCCATAGGCCTACAGCATGTGGCAAACCGGTGAGCATGTGGCTCTATTAGTATAGGAGATACCTGAAAACATATCACACTTTTCATCATAGTGCTTTTACCAATGCATAAAATGCATGGAGAAGTCATTTCGAATGACTGGTCCTCAGTGTTGTGAGAACGATGACTGGTTAAAATTTTTGGTGGTTTCTTGTTCAGTCCATAGGCCTACAGCATGTGGCAAACCGGTGAGCATGTGGCTCTATTAGTATAGGAGATACCTGAAAACATATCACACTTTTCATCATAGTGCTTTTACCAATGCATAAAATGCATGGAGAAGTCATTTCGAATGACTGGTCCTCAGTGTTGTGAGAACGATGACTGGTTAAAATTTTTGGTGGTTTCTTCTTCAGTCCATAGGCCTACAGCATGTGGCAAACCGGTGAGCATGTGGCTCTATTAGTATAGGAGATACCTGAAAACATATCACACTTTTCATCATAGTGCTTTTACCAATGCATAAAATGCATGGAGAAGTCATTTCGAATGACTGGTCCTCAGTGTTGTGAGAACGATGACTGGTTAAAATTTTTGGTGGTTTCTTGTTCAGTCCATAGGCCTACAGCATGTGGCAAACCGGTGAGCATGTGGCTCTATTAGTATAGGAGATACCTGAAAACATATCACACTTTTCATCATAGTGCTTTTACCAATGCATAAAATGCATGGAGAAGTCATTTCGAATGACTGGTCCTCAGTGTTGTGAGAACGATGACTGGTTAAAATTTTTGGTGGTTTCTTGTTCAGTCCATAGGCCTACAGCATGTGGCAAACCAGTGAGCATGTGGCTCTATTAGTATAGGAGATACCTGAAAACATATCACACTTTTCATCATAGTGCTTTTACCAATGCATAAAATGCATGGAGAAGTCATTTTGAATGACTGGTCCTCAGTGTTGTGAGAACGATGACTGGTTAAAATTTTTGGTGGTTTCTTGTTCAGTCCATAGGCCTACAGCATGTGGCAAACCGGTGAGCATGTGGCTCTATTAGTATAGGAGATACCTGAAAACATATCACACTTTTCATCATAGTGCTTTTACCAATGCATAAAATGCATGGAGAAGTCATTTCGAATGACTGGTCCTCAGTGTTGTGAGAACGATGACTGTTTAAAATTTTTGGTGGTTTCTTGTTCAGTCCATAGGCCTACAGCATGTGGCAAACCGGTGAGCATGTGGCTCTATTAGTATAGGAGATACCTGAAAACATATCACACTTTTCATCATAGTGCTTTTACCAATGCATAAAATGCATGGAGAAGTCATTTCGAATGACTGGTCCTCAGTGTTGTGAGAACGATGACTGGTTAAAATTTTTGGTGGTTTCTTGTTCAGTCCATAGGCCTACAGCATGTGGCAAACCGGTGAGCATGTGGCTCTATTAGTATAGGAGATACCTGAAAACATATCACACTTTTCATCATAGTGCTTTTACCAATGCATAAAATGCATGGAGAAGTCATTTCGAATGACTGGTCCTCAGTGTTGTGAGAACGATGACTGGTTAAAATTTTTGGTGGTTTCTTGTTCAGTCCATAGGCCTACAGCATGTGGCAAACCGGTGAGCATGTGGCTCTATTAGTAAAGGAGATACCTGAAAACATATCACACTTTTCATCATAGTGCTTTTACCAATGCATAAAATGCATGGAGAAGTCATTTCGAATGACTGGTCCTCAGTGTTGTGAGAACGATGTCTGGTTAAAATTTTTGGTGGTTTCTTGTTCAGTCCATAGGCCTACAGCATGTGGCAAACCGGTGAGCATGTGGCTCTATTAGTATAGGAGATACCTGAAAACATATCACACTTTTCATCATAGTGCTTTTACCAATGCATAAAATGCATGGAGAAGTCATTTCGAATGACTGGTCCTCAGTGTTGTGAGAACGATGACTGGTTAAAATTTTTGGTGGTTTCTTGTTAAGTCCATAGGCCTACAGCATGTGGCAAACCGGTGAGCATGTGGCTCTATTAGTATAGGAGATACCTGAAAACATATCACACTTTTCATCATAGTGCTTTTACCAATGCATAAAATGCATGGAGAAGTCATTTCGAATGACTGGTCCTCAGTGTTGTGAGAACGATGACTGGTTAAAATTTTTGGTGGTTTCTTGTTCAGTCCATAGGCCTACAGCATGTGGCAAACCGGTGAGCATGTGGCTCTATTAGTATAGGAGATACCTGAAAACATATCACACTTTTCATCATAGTGCTTTTACCAATGCATAAAATGCATGGAGAAGTCATTTCGAATGACTGGTCCTCAGTGTTGTGAGAACGATGACTGGTTAAAATTTTTGGTGGTTTCTTGTTAAGTCCATAGGCCTACAGCATGTGGCAAACCGGTGAGCATGTGGCTCTATTAGTATAGGAGATACCTGAAAACATATCACACTTTTCATCATAGTGCTTTTACCAATGCATAAAATGCATGGAGAAGTCATTTCGAATGACTGGTCCTCAGTGTTGTGAGAACGATGACTGGTTAAAATTTTTGGTGGTTTCTTGTTCAGTCCATAGGCCTACAGCATGTGGCAAACCGGTGAGCATGTGGCTCTATTAGTATAGGAGATACCTGAAAACATATCACACTTTTCATCATAGTGCTTTTACCAATGCATAAAATGCATGGAGAAGTCTTTTCGAATGACTGGTCCTCAGTGTTGTGAGAACGATGACTGGTTAAAATTTTTGGTGGTTTCTTGTTCAGTCCATAGGCCTACAGCATGTGGCAAACCGGTGAGCATGTGGCTCTATTAGTATAGGAGATACCTGAAAACATATCACACTTTTCATCATAGTGCTTTTACCAATGCATAAAATGCATGGAGAAGTCATTTCGAATGACTGGTCCTCAGTGTTTTGAGAACGATGACTGGTTAAAATTTTTGGTGGTTTCTTGTTCAGTCCATAGGTCTACAGCATGTGGCAAACCGGTGAGCATGTGGCTCTATTAGTATAGGAGATACCTGAAAACATATCACACTTTTCATCATAGTGCTTTTACCAATGCATAAAATGCATGGAGAAGTCATTTCGAATGACTGGTCCTCAGTGTTGTGAGAACGATGACTGGTTAAAATTTTTGATGGTTTCTTGTTCAGTCCATAGGCCTACAGCATGTGGCAAACCGGTGAGCATGTGGCTCTATTAGTATAGGAGATACCTGAAAACATATCACACTTTTCATCATAGTGCTTTTACCAATGCATAAAATGCATGGAGAAGTCATTTCGAATGACTGGTCCTCAGTGTTGTGAGAACGATGACTAGTTAAAATTTTTGGTGGTTTCTTGTTCAGTCCATAGGCCTACAGCATGTGGCAAACCGGTGAGCATGTGGCTCTATTAGTATAGGAGATACCTGAAAACATATCACACTTTTCATCATAGTGCTTTTACCAATGCATAAAATGCATGGAGAAGTCATTTCGAATGACTGGTCCTCAGTGTTGTGAGAACGATGACTGGTTAAAATTTTTGGTGGTTTCTTGTTCAGTCCATAGGCCTACAGCATGTGGCAAACCGGTGAGCATGTGGCTCTATTAGTATAGGAGATACCTGAAAACATATCACACTTTTCATCATAGTGCTTTTACCAATGCATAAAATGCATGGAGAAGTCATTTCGAATGACTGGTCCTCAGTGTTGTGAGAACGATGACTGGTTAAAATTTTTGGTGGTTTCTTGTTCAGTCCATAGGCCTACAGCATGTGGCAAACCGGTGAGCATGTGGCTCTATTAGTATAGGAGATACCTGAAAACATATCACACTTTTCATCATAGTGCTTTTACCAATGCATAAAATGCATGGAGAAGTCATTTCGAATGACTGGTCCTCAGTGTTGTGAGAACGATGACTGGTTAAAATTTTTGGTGGTTTCTTGTTCAGTCCATAGGCCTACAGCATGTGGCAAACCGGTGAGCATGTGGCTCTATTAGTATAGGAGATACCTGAAAACATATCACACTTTTCATCATAGTGCTTTTACCAATGCATAAAATGCATGGAGAAGTCATTTCCAATGACTGGTCCTCAGTGTTGTGAGAACGATGACTGGTTAAAATTTTTGGTGGTTTCTTGTTCAGTCCATAGGCCTACAGCATGTGGCAAACCGGTGAGCATGTGGCTCTATTAGTATAGGAGATACCTGAAAACATATCACACTTTTCATCATAGTGCTTTTACCAATGCATAAAATGCATGGAGAAGTCATTTCGAATGACTGGTCCTCAGTGTTGTGAGAACGATGACTGGTTAAAATTTTTGGTGGTTTCTTGTTAAGTCCATAGGCCTACAGCATGTGGCAAACCGGTGAGCATGTGGCTCTATTAGTATAGGAGATACCTGAAAACATATCACACTTTTCATCATAGTGCTTTTACCAATGCATAAAATGCATGGAGAAGTCATTTCGAATGACTGGTCCTCAGTGTTGTGAGAACGATGACTGGTTAAAATTTTTGGTGGTTTCTTGTTCAGTCCATAGGCCTACAGCATGTGGCAAACCGGTGAGCATGTGGCTCTATTAGTATAGGAGATACCTGAAAACATATCACACTTTTCATCATAGTGCTTTTACCAATGCATAAAATGCATGGAGAAGTCTTTTCGAATGACTGGTCCTCAGTGTTGTGAGAACGATGACTGGTTAAAATTTTTGGTGGTTTCTTGTTCAGTCCATAGGCCTACAGCATGTGGCAAACCGGTGAGCATGTGGCTCTATTAGTATAGGAGATACCTGAAAACATATCACACTTTTCATCATAGTGCTTTTACCAATGCATAAAATGCATGGAGAAGTCATTTCCAATGACTGGTCCTCAGTGTTGTGAGAACGATGACTGGTTAAAATTTTTGGTGGTTTCTTGTTCAGTCCATAGGCCTACAGCATGTGGCAAACCGGTGAGCATGTGGCTCTATTAGTATAGGAGATACCTGAAAACATATCACACTTTTCATCATAGTGCTTTTACCAATGCATAAAATGCATGGAGAAGTCATTTCGAATGACTGGTCCTCAGTGTTGTGAGAACGATGACTGGTTAAAATTTTTGGTGGTTTCTTGTTCAGTCCATAGGCCTACAGCATGTGACAAACCGGTGAGCATGTGGCTCTATTAGTATAGGAGATACCTGAAAACATATCACACTTTTCATCATAGTGCTTTTACCAATGCATAAAATGCATGGAGAAGTCATTTCGAATGACTGGTCCTCAGTGTTGTGAGAACGATGACTGGTTAAAATTTTTGGTGGTTTCTTGTTCAGTCCATAGGCCTACAGCATGTGGCAAACCGGTGAGCATGTGGCTCTATTAGTATAGGAGATACCTGAAAACATATCACACTTTTCATCATAGTGCTTTTACCAATGCATAAAATGCATGGAGAAGTCATTTTGAATGACTGGTCCTCAGTGTTGTGAGAACGATGACTGGTTAAAATTTTTTGTGGTTTCTTGTTCAGTCCATAGGCCTACAGCATGTGGCAAACCGGTGAGCATGTGGCTCTATTAGTATAGGAGATACCTGAAAACATATCACACTTTTCATCATAGTGCTTTTACCAATGCATAAAATGCATGGAGAAGTCATTTCGAATGACTGGTCCTCAGTGTTGTGAGAACGATGACTGGTTAAAATTTTTGGTGGTTTCTTGTTCAGTCCATAGGCCTACAGCATGTGGCAAACCGGTGAGCATGTGGCTCTATTAGTATAGGAGATACCTGAAAACATATCACACTTTTCATCATAGTGCTTTTACCAATGCATAAAATGCATGGAGAAGTCATTTCGAATGACTGGTCCTCAGTGTTGTGAGAACGATGACTGGTTAAAATTTTTGGTGGTTTCTTGTTCAGTCCATAGGCCTACAGCATGTGGCAAACCGGTGAGCATGTGGCTCTATTAGTATAGGAGATACCTGAAAACATATCACACTTTTCATCATAGTGCTTTTACCAATGCATAAAATGCATGGAGAAGTCATTTTGAATGACTGGTCCTCAGTGTTGTGAGAACGATGACTGTTTAAAATTTTTGGTGGTTTCTTGTTCAGTCCATAGGCCTACAGCATGTGGCAAACCGGTGAGCATGTGGCTCTATTAGTATAGGAGATACCTGAAAACATATCACACTTTTCATCATAGTGCTTTTACCAATGCATAAAATGCATGGAGAAGTCATTTCGAATGACTGGTCCTCAGTGTTGTGAGAACGATGACTGGTTAAAATTTTTGGTGGTTTCTTGTTCAGTCCATAGGCCTACAGCATGTGGCAAACCGGTGAGCATGTGGCTCTATTAGTATAGGAGATACCTGAAAACATATCACACTTTTCATCATAGTGCTTTTACCAATGCATAAAATGCATGGAGAAGTCATTTCGAATGACTGGTCCTCAGTGTTGTGAGAACGATGACTGGTTAAAATTTTTGGTGGTTTCTTGTTCAGTCCATAGGCCTACAGCATGTGGCAAACCGGTGAGCATGTGGCTCTATTAGTATAGGAGACACCTGAAAACATATCACACTTTTCATCATAGTGCTTTTACCAATGCATAAAATGCATGGAGAAGTCATTTCGAATGACTGGTCCTCAGTGTTGTGAGAACGATGACTGGTTAAAATTTTTGGTGGTTTCTTGTTCAGTCCATAGGCCTACAGCATGTGGCAAACCGGTGAGCATGTGGCTCTATTAGTATAGGAGATACCTGAAAACATATCACACTTTTCATCATAGTGCTTTTACCAATGCATAAAATGCATGGAGAAGTCATTTCGAATGACTGGTCCTCAGTGTTGTGAGAACGATGACTGGTAAAAATTTTTGGTGGTTTCTTGTTCAGTCCATAGGCCTACAGCATGTGGCAAACTGGTGAGCATGTGGCTCTATTAGTATAGGAGATACCTGAAAACATATCACACTTTTCATCATAGTGCTTTTACCAATGCATAAAATGCATGGAGAAGTCATTTCGAATGACTGGTCCTCAGTGTTGTGAGAACGATGACTGGTTAAAATTTTTGGTGGTTTCTTGTTCAGTCCATAGGCCTACAGCATGTGGCAAACTGGTGAGCATGTGGCTCTATTAGTATAGGAGATACCTGAAAACATATCACACTTTTCATCATAGTGCTTTTACCAATGCATAAAATGCATGGAGAAGTCATTTCGAATGACTGGTCCTCAGTGTTGTGAGAACGATGACTGGTTAAAATTTTTGGTGGTTTCTTGTTCAGTCCATAGGCCTACAGCATGTGGCAAACCGGTGAGCATGTGGCTCTATTAGTATAGGAGATACCTGAAAACATATCACACTTTTCATCATAGTGCTTTTACCAATGCATAAAATGCATGGAGAAGTCATTTCGAATGACTGGTCCTCAGTGTTGTGAGAACGATGACTGGTTAAAATTTTTGGTGGTTTCTTGTTCAGTCTATAGGCCTACAGCATGTGGCAAACCGGTGAGCATGTGGCTCTATTAGTATAGGAGATACCTGAAAACATATCACACTTTTCATCATAGTGCTTTTACCAATGCATAAAATGCATGGAGAAGTCATTTCGAATGACTGGTCCTCAGTGTTGTGAGAACGATGACTGGTTAAAATTTTTGGTGGTTTCTTGTTCAGTCCATAGGCCTACAGCATGTGGCAAACCGGTGAGCATGTGGCTCTATTAGTATAGGAGATACCTGAAAACATATCACACTTTTCATCATAGTGCTTTTACCAATGCATAAAATGCATGGAGAAGTCATTTCGAATGACTGGTCCTCAGTGTTGTGAGAACGATGTCTGGTTAAAATTTTTGGTGGTTTCTTGTTCAGTCCATAGGCCTACAGCATGTGGCAAACCGGTGAGCATGTGGCTCTATTAGTATAGGAGATACCTGAAAACATATCACACTTTTCATCATAGTGCTTTTACCAATGCATAAAATGCATGGAGAAGTCATTTCGAATGACTGGTCCTCAGTGTTGTGAGAACGATGACTGGTTAAAATTTTTGGTGGTTTCTTGTTCAGTCCATAGGCCTACAGCATGTGGCAAACCGGTGAGCATGTGGCTCTATTAGTATAGGAGATACCTGAAAACATATCACACTTTTCATCATAGTGCTTTTACCAATGCATAAAATGCATGGAGAAGTCATTTCGAATGACTGGTCCTCAGTGTTGTGAGAACGATGACTGGTTAAAATTTTAGGTGGTTTCTTGTTCAGTCCATAGGCCTACAGCATGTGGCAAACCGGTGAGCATGTGGCTCTATTAGTATAGGAGATACCTGAAAACATATCACACTTTTCATCATAGTGCTTTTACCAATGCATAAAATGCATGGAGAAGTCATTTCGAATGACTGGTCCTCAGTGTTGTGAGAACGATGACTGGTTAAAATTTTTGGTGGTTTCTTGTTCAGTCCATAGGCCTACAGCATGTGGCAAACCGGTGAGCATGTGGCTCTATTAGTATAGGAGATACCTGAAAACATATCACACTTTTCATCATAGTGCTTTTACCAAGGCATAAAATGCATGGAGAAGTCATTTCGAATGACTGGTCCTCAGTGTTGTGAGAACGATGACTGGTTAAAATTTTTGGTGGTTTCTTGTTCAGTCCATAGGCCTACAGCATGTGGCAAACCGGCGAGCATGTGGCTCTATTAGTATAGGAGATACCTGAAAACATATCACACTTTTCATCATAGTGCTTTTACCAATGCATAAAATGCATGGAGAAGTCATTTCGAATGACTGGTCCTCAGTGTTGTGAGAACGATGACTGGTTAAAATTTTTGGTGGTTTCTTGTTCAGTCCATAGGCCTACAGCATGTGGCAAACCGGTGAGCATGTGGCTCTATTAGTATAGGAGATACCTGAAAACATATCACACTTTTCATCATAGTGCTTTTACCAATGCATAAAATGCATGGAGAAGTCATTTCGAATGACTGGTCCTCAGTGTTGTGAGAACGATGACTGGTTAAAATTTTAGGTGGTTTCTTGTTCAGTCCATAGGCCTACAGCATGTGGCAAACCGGTGAGCATGTGGCTCTATTAGTATAGGAGATACCTGAAAACATATCACACTTTTCATCATAGTGCTTTTACCAATGCATAAAATGCATGGAGAAGTCATTTCGAATGACTGGTCCTCAGTGTTGTGAGAACGATGACTGGTTAAAATTTTTGGTGGTTTCTTGTTCAGTCCATAGGCCTACAGCATGTGGCAAACCGGTGAGCATGTGGCTCTATTAGTATAGGAGATACCTGAAAACATATCACACTTTTCATCATAGTGCTTTTACCAAGGCATAAAATGCATGGAGAAGTCATTTCGAATGACTGGTCCTCAGTGTTGTGAGAACGATGACTGGTTAAAATTTTTGGTGGTTTCTTGTTCAGTCCATAGGCCTACAGCATGTGGCAAACCGGCGAGCATGTGGCTCTATTAGTATAGGAGATACCTGAAAACATATCACACTTTTCATCATAGTGCTTTTACCAATGCATAAAATGCATGGAGAAGTCATTTCGAATGACTGGTCCTCAGTGTTGTGAGAACGATGACTGGTTAAAATTTTTGGTGGTTTCTTGTTCAGTCCATAGGCCTACAGCATGTGGCAAACCGGTGAGCATGTTGCTCTATTAGTATAGGAGATACCTGAAAACATATCACACTTTTCATCATAGTGCTTTTACCAATGCATAAAATGCATGGAGAAGTCATTTCGAATGACTGGTCCTCAGTGTTGTGAGAACGATGACTGGTTAAAATTTTTGGTGGTTTCTTGTTCAGTCCATAGGCCTACAGCATGTGGCAAACCGGTGAGCATGTGGCTCTATTAGTATAGGATATACCTGAAAACATATCACACTTTTCATCATAGTGCTTTTACCAATGCATAAAATGCATGGAGAAGTCATTTCGAATGACTGGTCGTCAGTGTTGTGGGAACGATGACTGGTTAAAATTTTTGGTGGTTTCTTGTTCAGTCCATAGGCCTACAGCATGTGGCAAACCGGTGAGCATGTGGCTCTATTAGTATAGGAGATACCTGAAAACATATCACACTTTTCATCATAGTGCTTTTACCAATGCATAAAATGCATGGAGAAGTCATTTCAAATGACTGGTCCTCAGTGTTGTGAGAACGATGACTGGTTAAAATTTTTGGTGGTTTCTTGTTCAGTCCATAGGCCTACAGCATGTGGCAAACCGGTGAGCATGTGGCTCTATTAGTATAGGAAATACCTGAAAACATATCACACTTTTCATCATAGTGCTTTTACCAATGCATAAAATGCATGGAGAAGTCATTTCGAATGACTGGTCCTCAGTGTTGTGAGAACGATGACTGGTTAAAATTTTTGGTGGTTTCTTGTTCAGTCCATAGGCCTACAGCATGTGGCAAACCGGTGAGCATGTGGCTCTATTAGTATAGGAGATACCTGAAAACATATCACACTTTTCATCATAGTGCTTTTACCAATGCATAAAATGCATGGAGAAGTCATTTCGAATGACTGGTCCTCAGTGTTGTGAGAACGATGACTGGTTAAAATTTTTGGTGGTTTCTTGTTCAGTCCATAGGCCTACAGCATGTGGCAAACCGGTGAGCATGTGGCTCTATTAGTATAGGAGATACCTGAAAACATATCACACTTTTCATCATAGTGCTTTTACCAATGCATAAAATGCATGGAGAAGTCTTTTCGAATGACTGGTCCTCAGTGTTGTAAGAACGATGACTGGTTAAAATTTTTGGTGGTTTCTTGTTCAGTCCATAGGCCTACAGCATGTGGCAAACCGGTGAGCATGTGGCTCTATTAGTATAGGAGATACCTGAAAACATATCACACTTTTCATCATAGTGCTTTTACCAATGCATAAAATGCATGGAGAAGTCATTTCGAATGACTGGTCCTCAGTGTTGTGAGAACGATGACTGGTTAAAATTTTTGGTGGTTTCTTGTTCAGTCCATAGGCCTACAGCATGTGGCAAACCGGTGAGCATGTGGCTCTATTAGTATAGGAGATACCTGAAAACATATCACACTTTTCATCATAGTGCTTTTACCAATGCATAAAATGCATGGAGAAGTCATTTCGAATGACTGGTCCTCAGTGTTGTGAGAACGATGACTGGTTAAAATTTTTGGTGGTTTCTTGTTCAGTCCATAGGCCTACAGCATGAGGCAAACCGGTGAGCATGTGGCTCTATTAGTATAGGAGATACCTGAAAACATATCACACTTTTCATCATAGTGCTTTTACCAATGCATAAAATGCATGGAGAAGTCATTTCGAATGACTGGTCCTCAGTGTTGTGAGAACGATGACTGGTTAAAATTTTTGGTGGTTTCTTGTTCAGTCCATAGGCCTACAGCATGTGGCAAACCGGTGAGCATGTGGCTCTATTAGTATAGGAGATACCTGAAAACATATCACACTTTTCATCATAGTGCTTTTACCAATGCATAAAATGCATGGAGAAGTCTTTTCGAATGACTGGTCCTCAGTGTTGTAAGAACGATGACTGGTTAAAATTTTTGGTGGTTTCTTGTTCAGTCCATAGGCCTACAGCATGTGGCAAACCGGTGAGCATGTGGCTCTATTAGTATAGGAGATACCTGAAAACATATCACACTTTTCATCATAGTGCTTTTACCAATGCATAAAATGCATGGAGAAGTCATTTCGAATGACTGGTCCTCAGTGTTGTGAGAACGATGACTGGTTAAAATTTTTGGTGGTTTCTTGTTCAGTCCATAGGCCTACAGCATGTGGCAAACCGGTGAGCATGTGGCTCTATTAGTATAGGAGATACCTGAAAACATATCACACTTTTCATCATAGTGCTTTTACCAATGCATAAAATGCATGGAGAAGTCATTTCGAATGACTGGTCCTCAGTGTTGTGAGAACGATGATTGGTTAAAATTTTTGGTGGTTTCTTGTTCAGTCCATAGGCCTACAGCATGTGGCAAACCGGTGAGCATGTGGCTCTATTAGTATAGGAGATACCTGAAAACATATCACACTTTTCATCATAGTGCTTTTACCAATGCATAAAATGCATGGAGAAGTCATTTCGAATGACTGGTCCTCAGTGTTGTGAGAACGATGACTGGTTACAATTTTTGGTGGTTTCTTGTTCAGTCCATAGGCCTACAGCATGTGGCAAACCGGTGAGCATGTGGCTCTATTAGTATAGGAGATACCTGAAAACATATCACACTTTTCATCATAGTGCTTTTACCAATGCATAAAATGCATGGAGAAGTCATTTCGAATGACTGGTCCTCAGTGTTGTGAGAACGATGACTGGTTAAAATTTTTGGTGGTTTCTTGTTCAGTCCATAGGCCTACAGCATGAGGCAAACCGGTGAGCATGTGGCTCTATTAGTATAGGAGATACCTGAAAACATATCACACTTTTCATCATAGTGCTTTTACCAATGCATAAAATGCATGGAGAAGTCATTTCGAATGACTGGTCCTCAGTGTTGTGAGAACGATGACTGGTTAAAATTTTTGGTGGTTTCTTGTTCAGTCCATAGGCCTACAGCATGTGGCAAACCGGTGAGCATGTGGCTCTATTAGTATAGGAGATACCTGAAAACATATCACACTTTTCATCATAGTGCTTTTACCAATGCATAAAATGCATGGAGAAGTCTTTTCGAATGACTGGTCCTCAGTGTTGTAAGAACGATGACTGGTTAAAATTTTTGGTGGTTTCTTGTTCAGTCCATAGGCCTACAGCATGTGGCAAACCGGTGAGCATGTGGCTCTATTAGTATAGGAGATACCTGAAAACATATCACACTTTTCATCATAGTTCTTTTACCAATGCATAAAATGCATGGAGAAGTCATTTCGAATGACTGGTCCTCAGTGTTGTGAGAACGATGACTGGTTAAAATTTTTGGTGGTTTCTTGTTCAGTCCATAGGCCTACAGCATGTGGCAAACCGGTGAGCATGTGGCTCTATTAGTATATTAGATACCTGAAAACATATCACACTTTTCATCATAGTGCTTTTACCAATGCATAAAATGCATGGAGAAGTCATTTCGAATGACTGGTCCTCAGTGTTGTGAGAACGATGACTGGTTAAAATTTTTGGTGGTTTCTTGTTCAGTCCATAGGCCTACAGCATGTGGCAAACCGGTGAGCATGTGGCTCTATTAGTATAGGAGATACCTGAAAACATATCACACTTTTCATCATAGTGCTTTTACCAATGCATAAAATGCATGGAGAAGTCATTTCGAATGACTGGTCCTCAGTGTTGTGAGAACGATGACTGGTTAAAATTTTTGGTGGTTTCTTGTTCAGTCCATAGGCCTACAGCATGTGGCAAACCGGTGAGCATGTGGCTCTATTAGTATAGGAGATACCTGAAAACATATCACACTTTTCATCATAGTGCTTTTACCAATGCATAAAATGCATGGAGAAGTCTTTTCGAATGACTGGTCCTCAGTGTTGTAAGAACGATGACTGGTTAAAATTTTTGGTGGTTTCTTGTTCAGTCCATAGGCCTACAGCATGTGGCAAACCGGTGAGCATGTGGCTCTATTAGTATAGGAGATACCTGAAAACATATCACACTTTTCATCATAGTGCTTTTACCAATGCATAAAATGCATGGAGAAGTCATTTCGAATGACTGGTCCTCAGTGTTGTGAGAACGATGACTGGTTAAAATTTTTGGTGGTTTCTTGTTCAGTCCATAGGCCTACAGCATGTGGCAAACCGGTGAGCATGTGGCTCTATTAGTATAGGAGATACCTGAAAACATATCACACTTTTCATCATAGTGCTTTTACCAATGCATAAAATGCATGGAGAAGTCATTTCGAATGACTGGTCCTCAGTGTTGTGAGAACGATGATTGGTTAAAATTTTTGGTGGTTTCTTGTTCAGTCCATAGGCCTACAGCATGTGGCAAACCGGTGAGCATGTGGCTCTATTAGTATAGGAGATACCTGAAAACATATCACACTTTTCATCATAGTGCTTTTACCAATGCATAAAATGCATGGAGAAGTCATTTCGAATGACTGGTCCTCAGTGTTGTGAGAACGATGACTGGTTAAAATTTTTGGTGGTTTCTTGTTCAATCCATAGGCCTACAGCATGTGGCAAACCGGTGAGCATGTGGCTCTATTAGTATAGGAGATACCTGAAAACATATCACACTTTTCATCATAGTGCTTTTACCAATGCATAAAATGCATGGAGAAGTCATTTCGAATGACTGGTCCTCAGTGTTGTGAGAACGATGACTGGTTAAAATTTTTGGTGGTTTCTTGTTCAGTCCATAGGCCTACAGCATGAGGCAAACCGGTGAGCATGTGGCTCTATTAGTATAGGAGATACCTGAAAACATATCACACTTTTCATCATAGTGCTTTTACCAATGCATAAAATGCATGGAGAAGTCATTTCGAATGACTGGTCCTCAGTGTTGTGAGAACGATGACTGGTTAAAATTTTTGGTGGTTTCTTGTTCAGTCCATAGGCCTACAGCATGTGGCAAACCGGTGAGCATGTGGCTCTATTAGTATAGGAGATACCTGAAAACATATCACACTTTTCATCATAGTGCTTTTACCAATGCATAAAATGCATGGAGAAGTCATTTCGAATGACTGGTCCTCAGTGTTGTGAGAACGATGACTGGTTAAAATTTTTGGTGGTTTCTTGTTCAGTCCATAGGCCTACAGCATGTGGCAAACCGGTGAGCATGTGGCTCTATTAGTATAGGAGATACCTGAAAACATATCACACTTTTCATCATAGTGCTTTTACCAATGCATAAAATGCATGGAGAAGTCTTTTCGAATGACTGGTCCTCAGTGTTGTGAGAACGATGACTGGTTAAAATTTTTGGTGGTTTCTTGTTCAGTCCATAGGCCTACAGCATGTGGCAAACCGGTGAGCATGTGGCTCTATTAGTATAGGAGATACCTGAAAACATATCACACTTTTCATCATAGTGCTTTTACCAATGCATAAAATGCATGGAGAAGTCATTTCGAATGACTGGTCCTCAGTGTTGTGAGAACGATGACTGGTTAAAATTTTTGGTGGTTTCTTGTTCAGTCCATAGGCCTACAGCATGTGGCAAACCGGTGAGCATGTGGCTCTATTAGTATAGGAGATACCTGAAAACATATCACACTTTTCATCATAGTGCTTTTACCAATGCATAAAATGCATGGAGAAGTCATTTCGAATGACTGGTCCTCAGTGTTGTGAGAACGATGACTGGTTAAAATTTTTGGTGGTTTCTTGTTCAGTCCATAGGCCTACAGCATGAGGCAAACCGGTGAGCATGTGGCTCTATTAGTATAGGAGATACCTGAAAACATATCACACTTTTCATCATAGTGCTTTTACCAATGCATAAAATGCATGGAGAAGTCATTTCGAATGACTGGTCCTCAGTGTTGTGAGAACGATGACTGGTTAAAATTTTTGGTGGTTTCTTGTTCAGTCCATAGGCCTACAGCATGTGGCAAACCGGTGAGCATGTGGCTCTATTAGTATAGGAGATACCTGAAAACATATCACACTTTTCATCATAGTGCTTTTACCAATGCATAAAATGCATGGAGAAGTCTTTTCGAATGACTGGTCCTCAGTGTTGTAAGAACAATGACTGGTTAAAATTTTTGGTGGTTTCTTGTTCAGTCCATAGGCCTACAGCATGTGGCAAACCGGTGAGCATGTGGCTCTATTAGTATAGGAGATACCTGAAAACATATCACACTTTTCATCATAGTGCTTTTACCAATGCATAAAATGCATGGAGAAGTCATTTCGAATGACTGGTCCTCAGTGTTGTGAGAACGATGACTGGTTAAAATTTTTGGTGGTTTCTTGTTCAGTCCATAGGCCTACAGCATGTGGCAAACCGGTGAGCATGTGGCTCTATTAGTATAGGAGATACCTGAAAACATATCACACTTTTCATCATAGTGCTTTTACCAATGCATAAAATGCATGGAGAAGTCATTTCGAATGACTGGTCCTCAGTGTTGTGAGAACGATGATTGGTTAAAATTTTTGGTGGTTTCTTGTTCAGTCCATAGGCCTACAGCATGTGGCAAACCGGTGAGCATGTGGCTCTATTAGTATAGGAGATACCTGAAAACATATCACACTTTTCATCATAGTGCTTTTACCAATGCATAAAATGCATGGAGAAGTCATTTCGAATGACTGGTCCTCAGTGTTGTGAGAACGATGACTGGTTAAAATTTTTGGTGGTTTCTTGTTCAGTCCATAGGCCTACAGCATGTGGCAAACCGGTGAGCATGTGGCTCTATTAGTATAGGAGATACCTGAAAACATATCACACTTTTCATCATAGTGCTTTTACCAATGCATAAAATGCATGGAGAAGTCATTTCGAATGACTGGTCCTCAGTGTTGTGAGAACGATGACTGGTAAAAATTTTTGGTGGTTTCTTGTTCAGTCCATAGGCCTACAGCATGTGGCAAACTGGTGAGCATGTGGCTCTATTAGTATAGGAGATACCTGAAAACATATCACACTTTTCATCATAGTGCTTTTACCAATGCATAAAATGCATGGAGAAGTCATTTCGAATGACTGGTCCTCAGTGTTGTGAGAACGATGACTGGTTAAAATTTTTGGTGGTTTCTTGTTCAGTCCATAGGCCTACAGCATGTGGCAAACTGGTGAGCATGTGGCTCTATTAGTATAGGAGATACCTGAAAACATATCACACTTTTCATCATAGTGCTTTTACCAATGCATAAAATGCATGGAGAAGTCATTTCGAATGACTGGTCCTCAGTGTTGTGAGAACGATGACTGGTTAAAATTTTTGGTGGTTTCTTGTTCAGTCCATAGGCCTACAGCATGTGGCAAACCGGTGAGCATGTGGCTCTATTAGTATAGGAGATACCTGAAAACATATCACACTTTTCATCATAGTGCTTTTACCAATGCATAAAATGCATGGAGAAGTCATTTCGAATGACTGGTCCTCAGTGTTGTGAGAACGATGACTGGTTAAAATTTTTGGTGGTTTCTTGTTCAGTCTATAGGCCTACAGCATGTGGCAAACCGGTGAGCATGTGGCTCTATTAGTATAGGAGATACCTGAAAACATATCACACTTTTCATCATAGTGCTTTTACCAATGCATAAAATGCATGGAGAAGTCATTTCGAATGACTGGTCCTCAGTGTTGTGAGAACGATGACTGGTTAAAATTTTTGGTGGTTTCTTGTTCAGTCCATAGGCCTACAGCATGTGGCAAACCGGTGAGCATGTGGCTCTATTAGTATAGGAGATACCTGAAAACATATCACACTTTTCATCATAGTGCTTTTACCAATGCATAAAATGCATGGAGAAGTCATTTCGAATGACTGGTCCTCAGTGTTGTGAGAACGATGTCTGGTTAAAATTTTTGGTGGTTTCTTGTTCAGTCCATAGGCCTACAGCATGTGGCAAACCGGTGAGCATGTGGCTCTATTAGTATAGGAGATACCTGAAAACATATCACACTTTTCATCATAGTGCTTTTACCAATGCATAAAATGCATGGAGAAGTCATTTCGAATGACTGGTCCTCAGTGTTGTGAGAACGATGACTGGTTAAAATTTTTGGTGGTTTCTTGTTCAGTCCATAGGCCTACAGCATGTGGCAAACCGGTGAGCATGTGGCTCTATTAGTATAGGAGATACCTGAAAACATATCACACTTTTCATCATAGTGCTTTTACCAATGCATAAAATGCATGGAGAAGTCATTTCGAATGACTGGTCCTCAGTGTTGTGAGAACGATGACTGGTTAAAATTTTAGGTGGTTTCTTGTTCAGTCCATAGGCCTACAGCATGTGGCAAACCGGTGAGCATGTGGCTCTATTAGTATAGGAAATACCTGAAAACATATCACACTTTTCATCATAGTGCTTTTACCAATGCATAAAATGCATGGAGAAGTCATTTCGAATGACTGGTCCTCAGTGTTGTGAGAACGATGACTGGTTAAAATTTTTGGTGGTTTCTTGTTCAGTCCATAGGCCTACAGCATGTGGCAAACCGGTGAGCATGTGGCTCTATTAGTATAGGAGATACCTGAAAACATATCACACTTTTCATCATAGTGCTTTTACCAATGCATAAAATGCATGGAGAAGTCATTTCGAATGACTGGTCCTCAGTGTTGTGAGAACGATGACTGGTAAAAATTTTTGGTGGTTTCTTGTTCAGTCCATAGGCCTACAGCATGTGGCAAACCGGTGAGCATGTGGCTCTATTAGTATAGGAGATACCTGAAAACATATCACACTTTTCATCATAGTGCTTTTACCAAGGCATAAAATGCATGGAGAAGTCATTTCGAATGACTGGTCCTCAGTGTTGTGAGAACGATGACTGGTTAAAATTTTTGGTGGTTTCTTGTTCAGTCCATAGGCCTACAGCATGTGGCAAACCGGCGAGCATGTGGCTCTATTAGTATAGGAGATACCTGAAAACATATCACACTTTTCATCATAGTGCTTTTACCAATGCATAAAATGCATGGAGAAGTCATTTCGAATGACTGGTCCTCAGTGTTGTGAGAACGATGACTGGTTAAAATTTTTGGTGGTTTCTTGTTCAGTCCATAGGCCTACAGCATGTGGCAAACCGGTGAGCATGTGGCTCTATTAGTATAGGAGATACCTGAAAACATATCACACTTTTCATCATAGTGCTTTTACCAATGCATAAAATGCATGGAGAAGTCATTTCGAATGACTGGTCCTCAGTGTTGTGAGAACGATGACTGGTTAAAATTTTTGGTGGTTTCTTGTTCAGTCCATAGGCCTACAGCATGTGGCAAACCGGTGAGCATGTGGCTCTATTAGTATAGGATATACCTGAAAACATATCACACTTTTCATCATAGTGCTTTTACCAATGCATAAAATGCATGGAGAAGTCATTTCGAATGACTGGTCGTCAGTGTTGTGGGAACGATGACTGGTTAAAATTTTTGGTGGTTTCTTGTTCAGTCCATAGGCCTACAGCATGTGGCAAACCGGTGAGCATGTGGCTCTATTAGTATAGGAGATACCTGAAAACATATCACACTTTTCATCATAGTGCTTTTACCAATGCATAAAATGCATGGAGAAGTCATTTCAAATGACTGGTCCTCAGTGTTGTGAGAACGATGACTGGTTAAAATTTTTGGTGGTTTCTTGTTCAGTCCATAGGCCTACAGCATGTGGCAAACCGGTGAGCATGTGGCTCTATTAGTATAGGATATACCTGAAAACATATCACACTTTTCATCATAGTGCTTTTACCAATGCATAAAATGCATGGAGAAGTCATTTCGAATGACTGGTCGTCAGTGTTGTGGGAACGATGACTGGTTAAAATTTTTGGTGGTTTCTTGTTCAGTCCATAGGCCTACAGCATGTGGCAAACCGGTGAGCATGTGGCTCTATTAGTATAGGAGATACCTGAAAACATATCACACTTTTCATCATAGTGCTTTTACCAATGCATAAAATGCATGGAGAAGTCATTTCAAATGACTGGTCCTCAGTGTTGTGAGAACGATGACTGGTTAAAATTTTTGGTGGTTTCTTGTTCAGTCCATAGGCCTACAGCATGTGGCAAACCGGTGAGCATGTGGCTCTATTAGTATAGGAAATACCTGAAAACATATCACACTTTTCATCATAGTGCTTTTACCAATGCATAAAATGCATGGAGAAGTCATTTCGAATGACTGGTCCTCAGTGTTGTGAGAACGATGACTGGTTAAAATTTTTGGTGGTTTCTTGTTCAGTCCATAGGCCTACAGCATGTGGCAAACCGGTGAGCATGTGGCTCTATTAGTATAGGAGATACCTGAAAACATATCACACTTTTCATCATAGTGCTTTTACCAATGCATAAAATGCATGGAGAAGTCATTTCGAATGACTGGTCCTCAGTGTTGTGAGAACGATGACTGGTTAAAATTTTTGGTGGTTTCTTGTTCAGTCCATAGGCCTACAGCATGTGGCAAACCGGTGAGCATGTGGCTCTATTAGTATAGGAGATACCTGAAAACATATCACACTTTTCATCATAGTGCTTTTACCAATGCATAAAATGCATGGAGAAGTCTTTTCGAATGACTGGTCCTCAGTGTTGTAAGAACGATGACTGGTTAAAATTTTTGGTGGTTTCTTGTTCAGTCCATAGGCCTACAGCATGTGGCAAACCGGTGAGCATGTGGCTCTATTAGTATAGGAGATACCTGAAAACATATCACACTTTTCATCATAGTGCTTTTACCAATGCATAAAATGCATGGAGAAGTCATTTCGAATGACTGGTCCTCAGTGTTGTGAGAACGATGACTGGTTAAAATTTTTGGTGGTTTCTTGTTCAGTCCATAGGCCTACAGCATGTGGCAAACCGGTGAGCATGTGGCTCTATTAGTATAGGAGATACCTGAAAACATATCACACTTTTCATCATAGTGCTTTTACCAATGCATAAAATGCATGGAGAAGTCATTTCGAATGACTGGTCCTCAGTGTTGTGAGAACGATGATTGGTTAAAATTTTTGGTGGTTTCTTGTTCAGTCCATAGGCCTACAGCATGTGGCAAACCGGTGAGCATGTGGCTCTATTAGTATAGGAGATACCTGAAAACATATCACACTTTTCATCATAGTGCTTTTACCAATGCATAAAATGCATGGAGAAGTCATTTCGAATGACTGGTCCTCAGTGTTGTGAGAACGATGACTGGTTAAAATTTTTGGTGGTTTTTTGTTCAGTCCATAGGCCTACAGCATGTGGCAAACCGGTGAGCATGTGGCTCTATTAGTATAGGAGATACCTGAAAACATATCACACTTTTCATCATAGTGCTTTTACCAATGCATAAAATGCATGGAGAAGTCATTTCGAATGACTGGTCCTCAGTGTTGTGAGAACGATGACTGGTTAAAATTTTTGGTGGTTTCTTGTTCAGTCCATAGGCCTACAGCATGAGGCAAACCGGTGAGCATGTGGCTCTATTAGTATAGGAGATACCTGAAAACATATCACACTTTTCATCATAGTGCTTTTACCAATGCATAAAATGCATGGAGAAGTCATTTCGAATGACTGGTCCTCAGTGTTGTGAGAACGATGACTGGTTAAAATTTTTGGTGGTTTCTTGTTCAGTCCATAGGCCTACAGCATGTGGCAAACCGGTGAGCATGTGGCTCTATTAGTATAGGAGATACCTGAAAACATATCACACTTTTCATCATAGTGCTTTTACCAATGCATAAAATGCATGGAGAAGTCTTTTCGAATGACTGGTCCTCAGTGTTGTAAGAACGATGACTGGTTAAAATTTTTGGTGGTTTCTTGTTCAGTCCATAGGCCTACAGCATGTGGCAAACCGGTGAGCATGTGGCTCTATTAGTATAGGAGATACCTGAAAACATATCACACTTTTCATCATAGTGCTTTTACCAATGCATAAAATGCATGGAGAAGTCATTTCGAATGACTGGTCCTCAGTGTTGTGAGAACGATGACTGGTTAAAATTTTTGGTGGTTTCTTGTTCAGTCCATAGGCCTACAGCATGTGGCAAACCGGTGAGCATGTGGCTCTATTAGTATAGGAGATACCTGAAAACATATCACACTTTTCATCATAGTGCTTTTACCAATGCATAAAATGCATGGAGAAGTCATTTCGAATGACTGGTCCTCAGTGTTGTGAGAACGATGATTGGTTAAAATTTTTGGTGGTTTCTTGTTCAGTCCATAGGCCTACAGCATGTGGCAAACCGGTGAGCATGTGGCTCTATTAGTATAGGAGATACCTGAAAACATATCACACTTTTCATCATAGTGCTTTTACCAATGCATAAAATGCATGGAGAAGTCATTTCGAATGACTGGTCCTCAGTGTTGTGAGAACGATGACTGGTTACAATTTTTGGTGGTTTCTTGTTCAGTCCATAGGCCTACAGCATGTGGCAAACCGGTGAGCATGTGGCTCTATTAGTATAGGAGATACCTGAAAACATATCACACTTTTCATCATAGTGCTTTTACCAATGCATAAAATGCATGGAGAAGTCATTTCGAATGACTGGTCCTCAGTGTTGTGAGAACGATGACTGGTTAAATTTTTTGGTGGTTTCTTGTTCAGTCCATAGGCCTACAGCATGAGGCAAACCGGTGAGCATGTGGCTCTATTAGTATAGGAGATACCTGAAAACATATCACACTTTTCATCATAGTGCTTTTACCAATGCATAAAATGCATGGAGAAGTCATTTCGAATGACTGGTCCTCAGTGTTGTGAGAACGATGACTGGTTAAAATTTTTGGTGGTTTCTTGTTCAGTCCATAGGCCTACAGCATGTGGCAAACCGGTGAGCATGTGGCTCTATTAGTATAGGAGATACCTGAAAACATATCACACTTTTCATCATAGTGCTTTTACCAATGCATAAAATGCATGGAGAAGTCTTTTCGAATGACTGGTCCTCAGTGTTGTAAGAACGATGACTGGTTAAAATTTTTGGTGGTTTCTTGTTCAGTCCATAGGCCTACAGCATGTGGCAAACCGGTGAGCATGTGGCTCTATTAGTATAGGAGATACCTGAAAACATATCACACTTTTCATCATAGTTCTTTTACCAATGCATAAAATGCATGGAGAAGTCATTTCGAATGACTGGTCCTCAGTGTTGTGAGAACGATGACTGGTTAAAATTTTTGGTGGTTTCTTGTTCAGTCCATAGGCCTACAGCATGTGGCAAACCGGTGAGCATGTGGCTCTATTAGTATAGGAGATACCTGAAAACATATCACACTTTTCATCATAGTGCTTTTACCAATGCATAAAATGCATGGAGAAGTCATTTCGAATGACTGGTCCTCAGTGTTGTGAGAACGATGACTGGTTAAAATTTTTGGTGGTTTCTTGTTCAGTCCATAGGCCTACAGCATGTGGCAAACCGGTGAGCATGTGGCTCTATTAGTATAGGAGATACCTGAAAACATATCACACTTTTCATCATAGTGCTTTTACCAATGCATAAAATGCATGGAGAAGTCATTTCGAATGACTGGTCCTCAGTGTTGTGAGAACGATGACTGGTTAAAATTTTTGGTGGTTTCTTGTTCAGTCCATAGGCCTACAGCATGTGGCAAACCGGTGAGCATGTGGCTCTATTAGTATAGGAGATACCTGAAAACATATCACACTTTTCATCATAGTGCTTTTACCAATGCATAAAATGCATGGAGAAGTCTTTTCGAATGACTGGTCCTCAGTGTTGTAAGAATGATGACTGGTTAAAATTTTTGGTGGTTTCTTGTTCAGTCCATAGGCCTACAGCATGTGGCAAACCGGTGAGCATGTGGCTCTATTAGTATAGGAGATACCTGAAAACATATCACACTTTTCATCATAGTGCTTTTACCAATGCATAAAATGCATGGAGAAGTCATTTCGAATGACTGGTCCTCAGTGTTGTGAGAACGATGACTGGTTAAAATTTTTGGTGGTTTCTTGTTCAGTCCATAGGCCTACAGCATGTGGCAAACCGGTGAGCATGTGGCTCTATTAGTATAGGAGATACCTGAAAACATATCACACTTTTCATCATAGTGCTTTTACCAATGCATAAAAAGCATGGAGAAGTCATTTCGAAAGACTGGTCCTCAGTGTTGTGAGAACGATGATTGGTTAAAATTTTTGGTGGTTTCTTGTTCAGTCCATAGGCCTACAGCATGTGGCAAACCGGTGAGCATGTGGCTCTATTAGTATAGGAGATACCTGAAAACATATCACACTTTTCATCATAGTGCTTTTACCAATGCATAAAATGCATGGAGAAGTCATTTCGAATGACTGGTCCTCAGTGTTGTGAGAACGATGACTGGTTAAAATTTTTGGTGGTTTCTTGTTCAGTCCATAGGCCTACAGCATGTGGCAAACCGGTGAGCATGTGGCTCTATTAGTATAGGAGATACCTGAAAACATATCACACTTTTCATCATAGTGCTTTTACCAATGCATAAAATGCATGGAGAAGTCATTTCGAATGACTGGTCCTCAGTGTTGTGAGAACGATGACTGGTTAAAATTTTTGGTGGTTTCTTGTTCAGTCCATAGGCCTACAGCATGAGGCAAACCGGTGAGCATGTGGCTCTATTAGTATAGGAGATACCTGAAAACATATCACACTTTTCATCATAGTGCTTTTACCAATGCATAAAATGCATGGAGAAGTCATTTCGAATGACTGGTCCTCAGTGTTGTGAGAACGATGACTGGTTAAAATTTTTGGTGGTTTCTTGTTCAGTCCATAGGCCTACAGCATGTGGCAAACCGGTGAGCATGTGGCTCTATTAGTATAGGAGATACCTGAAAACATATCACACTTTTCATCATAGTGCTTTTACCAATGCATAAAATGCATGGAGAAGTCATTTCGAATGACTGGTCCTCAGTGTTGTGAGAACGATGACTGGTTAAAATTTTTGGTGGTTTCTTGTTCAGTCCATAGGCCTACAGCATGTGGCAAACCGGTGAGCATGTGGCTCTATTAGTATAGGAGATACCTGAAAACATATCACACTTTTCATCATAGTGCTTTTACCAATGCATAAAATGCATGGAGAAGTCTTTTCGAATGACTGGTCCTCAGTGTTGTGAGAACGATGACTGGTTAAAATTTTTGGTGGTTTCTTGTTCAGTCCATAGGCCTACAGCATGTGGCAAACCGGTGAGCATGTGGCTCTATTAGTATAGGAGATACCTGAAAACATATCACACTTTTCATCATAGTGCTTTTACCAATGCATAAAATGCATGGAGAAGTCATTTCGAATGACTGGTCCTCAGTGTTGTGAGAACGATGACTGGTTAAAATTTTTGGTGGTTTCTTGTTCAGTCCATAGGCCTACAGCATGTGGCAAACCGGTGAGCATGTGGCTCTATTAGTATAGGAGATACCTGAAAACATATCACACTTTTCATCATAGTGCTTTTACCAATGCATAAAATGCATGGAGAAGTCATTTCGAATGACTGGTCCTCAGTGTTGTGAGAACGATGACTGGTTAAAATTTTTGGTGGTTTCTTGTTCAGTCCATAGGCCTACAGCATGAGGCAAACCGGTGAGCATGTGGCTCTATTAGTATAGGAGATACCTGAAAACATATCACACTTTTCATCATAGTGCTTTTACCAATGCATAAAATGCATGGAGAAGTCATTTCGAATGACTGGTCCTCAGTGTTGTGAGAACGATGACTGGTTAAAATTTTTGGTGGTTTCTTGTTCAGTCCATAGGCCTACAGCATGTGGCAAACCGGTGAGCATGTGGCTCTATTAGTATAGGAGATACCTGAAAACATATCACACTTTTCATCATAGTGCTTTTACCAATGCATAAAATGCATGGAGAAGTCTTTTCGAATGACTGGTCCTCAGTGTTGTAAGAACGATGACTGGTTAAAATTTTTGGTGGTTTCTTGTTCAGTCCATAGGCCTACAGCATGTGGCAAACCGGTGAGCATGTGGCTCTATTAGTATAGGAGATACCTGAAAACATATCACACTTTTCATCATAGTGCTTTTACCAATGCATAAAATGCATGGAGAAGTCATTTCGAATGACTGGTCCTCAGTGTTGTGAGAACGATGACTGGTTAAAATTTTTGGTGGTTTCTTGTTCAGTCCATAGGCCTACAGCATGTGGCAAACCGGTGAGCATGTGGCTCTATTAGTATAGGAGATACCTGAAAACATATCACACTTTTCATCATAGTGCTTTTACCAATGCATAAAATGCATGGAGAAGTCATTTCGAATGACTGGTCCTCAGTGTTGTGAGAACGATGACTGGTTAAAATTTTTGGTGGTTTCTTGTTCAGTCCATAGGCCTACAGCATGAGGCAAACCGGTGAGCATGTGGCTCTATTAGTATAGGAGATACCTGAAAACATATCACACTTTTCATCATAGTGCTTTTACCAATGCATAAAATGCATGGAGAAGTCATTTCGAATGACTGGTCCTCAGTGTTGTGAGAACGATGACTGGTTAAAATTTTTGGTGGTTTCTTGTTCAGTCCATAGGCCTACAGCATGTGGCAAACCGGTGAGCATGTGGCTCTATTAGTATAGGAGATACCTGAAAACATATCACACTTTTCATCATAGTGCTTTTACCAATGCATAAAATGCATGGAGAAGTCATTTCGAATGACTGGTCCTCAGTGTTGTGAGAACGATGACTGGTTAAAATTTTTGGTGGTTTCTTGTTCAGTCCATAGGCCTACAGCATGTGGCAAACCGGTGAGCATGTGGCTCTATTAGTATAGGAGATACCTGAAAACATATCACACTTTTCATCATAGTGCTTTTACCAATGCATAAAATGCATGGAGAAGTCTTTTCGAATGACTGGTCCTCAGTGTTGTGAGAACGATGACTGGTTAAAATTTTTGGTGGTTTCTTGTTCAGTCCATAGGCCTACAGCATGTGGCAAACCGGTGAGCATGTGGCTCTATTAGTATAGGAGATACCTGAAAACATATCACACTTTTCATCATAGTGCTTTTACCAATGCATAAAATGCATGGAGAAGTCATTTCGAATGACTGGTCCTCAGTGTTGTGAGAACGATGACTGGTTAAAATTTTTGGTGGTTTCTTGTTCAGTCCATAGGCCTACAGCATGTGGCAAACCGGTGAGCATGTGGCTCTATTAGTATAGGAGATACCTGAAAACATATCACACTTTTCATCATAGTGCTTTTACCAATGCATAAAATGCATGGAGAAGTCATTTCGAATGACTGGTCCTCAGTGTTGTGAGAACGATGACTGGTTAAAATTTTTGATGGTTTCTTGTTCAGTCCATAGGCCTACAGCATGTGGCAAACCGGTGAGCATGTGGCTCTATTAGTATAGGAGATACCTGAAAACATATCACACTTTTCATCATAGTGCTTTTACCAATGCATAAAATGCATGGAGAAGTCATTTCGAATGACTGGTCCTCAGTGTTGTGAGAACGATGACTAGTTAAAATTTTTGGTGGTTTCTTGTTCAGTCCATAGGCCTACAGCATGAGGCAAACCGGTGAGCATGTGGCTCTATTAGTATAGGAGATACCTGAAAACATATCACACTTTTCATCATAGTGCTTTTACCAATGCATAAAATGCATGGAGAAGTCATTTCGAATGACTGGTCCTCAGTGTTGTGAGAACGATGACTGGTTAAAATTTTTGGTGGTTTCTTGTTCAGTCCATAGGCCTACAGCATGAGGCAAACCGGTGAGCATGTGGCTCTATTAGTATAGGAGATACCTGAAAACATATCACACTTTTCATCATAGTGCTTTTACCAATGCATAAAATGCATGGAGAAGTCATTTCGAATGACTGGTCCTCAGTGGTGTGAGAACGATGACTGGTTAAAATTTTTGGTGGTTTCTTGTTCAGTCCATAGGCCTACAGCATGTGGTAAACCGGTGAGCATGTGGCTCTATTAGTATAGGAGATACCTGAAAACATATCACACTTTTCATCATAGTGCTTTTACCAATGCATAAAATGCATGGAGAAGTCATTTCGAATGACTGGTCCTCAGTGTTGTGAGAACGATGACTGGTTAAAATTTTTGGTGGTTTCTTGTTCAGTCCATAGGCCTACAGCATGAGGCAAACCGGTGAGCATGTGGCTCTATTAGTATAGGAGATACCTGAAAACATATCACACTTTTCATCATAGTGCTTTTACCAATGCATAAAATGCATGGAGAAGTCATTTCGAATGACTGGTCCTCAGTGTTGTGAGAACGATGACTGGTTAAAATTTTTGGTGGTTTCTTGTTCAGTCCATGGGCCTACAGCATGTGGCAAACCGGTGAGCATGTGGCTCTATTAGTATAGGAGATACCTGAAAACATATCACACTTTTCATCATAGTGCTTTTACCAATGCATAAAATGCATGGAGAAGTCATTTCGAATGACTGGTCGTCAGTGTTGTGGGAACGATGACTGGTTAAAATTTTTGGTGGTTTCTTGTTCAGTCCATAGGCCTACAGCATGTGGCAAACCGGTGAGCATGTGGCTCTATTAGTAAAGGAGATACCTGAAAACATATCACACTTTTCATCATAGTGCTTTTACCAATGCATAAAATGCATGGAGAAGTCATTTCGAATGACTGGTCCTCAGTGTTGTGAGAACGATGTCTGGTTAAAATTTTTGGTGGTTTCTTGTTCAGTCCATAGGCCTACAGCATGTGGCAAACCGGTGAGCATGTGGCTCTATTAGTATAGGAAATACCTGAAAACATATCATACTTTTCATCATAGTGCTTTTACCAATGCATAAAATGCATGGAGAAGTCATTTCGAATGACTGGTCCTCAGTGTTGTGAGAACGATGACTGGTTAAAATTTTTGGTGGTTTCTTGTTCAGTCCATAGGCCTACAGCATGTGGCAAACCGGTGAGCATGTGGCTCTATTAGTATAGGAGATACCTGAAAACATATCACACTTTTCATCATAGTGCTTTTACCAATGCATAAAATGCATGGAGAAGTCATTTCGAATGACTGGTCCTCAGTGTTGTGAGAACGATGACTGGTTAAAATTTTTGGTGGTTTCTTGTTCAGTCCATAGGCCTACAGCATGTGGCAAACCGGTGAGCTTGTGGCTCTATTAGTATAGGAGATACCTGAAAACATATCACACTTTTCATCATAGTGCTTTTACCAATGCATAAAATGCATGGAGAAGTCTTTTCGAATTACTGGTCCTCAGTGTTGTGAGAACGATAACTGGTTAAAATTTTTGGTGGTTTCTTGTTCAGTCCATAGGCCTACAGCATGTGGCAAACCGGTGAGCATGTGGCTCTATTAGTATAGGAGATACCTGAAAACATATCACACTTTTCATCATAGTGCTTTTACCAATGCATAAAATGCATGGAGAAGTCATTTCGAATGACTGGTCCTCAGTGTTGTGAGAACGATGACTGGTTAAAATTTTTGGTGGTTTCTTGTTCAGTCCATAGGCCTACAGCATGAGGCAAACCGGTGAGCATGTGGCTCTATTAGTATAGGAGATACCTGAAAACATATCACACTTTTCATCATAGTGCTTTTACCAATGCATAAAATGCATGGAGAAGTCATTTCGAATGACTGGTCCTCAGTGTTGTGAGAACGATGACTGGTTAAAATTTTTGATGGTTTCTTGTTCAGTCCATAGGCCTACAGCATGTGGCAAACCGGTGAGCATGTGGCTCTATTAGTATAGGAGATACCTGAAAACATATCACACTTTTCATCATAGTGCTTTTACCAATGCATAAAATGCATGGAGAAGTCATTTCGAATGACTGGTCCTCAGTGTTGTGAGAACGATGACTAGTTAAAATTTTTGGTGGTTTCTTGTTCAGTCCATAGGCCTACAGCATGTGGCAAACCGGTGAGCATGTGGCTCTATTAGTATAGGAGATACCTGAAAACATATCACACTTTTCATCATAGTGCTTTTACCAATGCATAAAATGCATGGAGAAGTCATTTCGAATGACTGGTCCTCAGTGTTGTGAGAACGATGACTGGTTAAAATTTTTGGTGGTTTCTTGTTCAGTCCATAGGCCTACAGCATGAGGCAAACCGCTGAGCATGTGGCTCTATTAGTATAGGAGATACCTGAAAACATATCACACTTTTCATCATAGTGCTTTTACCAATGCATAAAATGCATGGAGAAGTCATTTCGAATGACTGGTCCTCAGTGTTGTGAGAACGATGACTGGTTAAAATTTTTGATGGTTTCTTGTTCAGTCCATAGGCCTACAGCATGTGGCAAACCGGTGAGCATGTGGCTCTATTAGTATAGGAGATACCTGAAAACATATCACACTTTTCATCATAGTGCTTTTACCAATGCATAAAATGCATGGAGAAGTCATTTCGAATGACTGGTCCTCAGTGTTGTGAGAACGATGACTAGTTAAAATTTTTGGTGGTTTCTTGTTCAGTCCATAGGCATACAGCATGTGGCAAACCGGTGAGCATGTGGCTCTATTAGTATAGGAGATACCTGAAAACATATCTTACTTTTCATCATAGTGCTTTTACCAATGCATAAAATGCATGGAGAAGTCATTTCGAATGACTGGTCCTCAGTGTTGTGAGAACGATGACTGGTTAAAATTTTTGGTGGTTTCTTGTTCAGTCCATAGGCCTACAGCATGAGGCAAACCGCTGAGCATGTGGCTCTATTAGTATAGGAGATACCTGAAAACATATCACACTTTTCATCATAGTGCTTTTACCAATGCATAAAATGCATGGAGAAGTCATTTCGAATGACTGGTCCTCAGTGTTGTGAGAACGATGACTGGTTAAAATTTTTGGTGGTTTCTTGTTCAGTCCATAGGCCTACAGCATGTGGCAAACCGGTGAGCATGTGGCTCTATTAGTATAGGAGATACCTGAAAACATATCACACTTTTCATCATAGTGCTTTTACCAATGCATAAAATGCATGGAGAAGTCATTTCGAATGACTGGTCCTCAGTGTTGTGAGAACGATGACTGGTTAAAATTTTTGGTGGTTTCTTGTTCAGTCCATAGGCCTACAGCATGTGGCAAACCGGTGAGCATGTGGCTCTATTAGTATAGGAGATACCTGAAAACATATCACACTTTTCATCATAGTGCTTTTACCAATGCATAAAATGCATGGAGAAGTCATTTCGAATGACTGGTCCTCAGTGTTGTGAGAACGATGACTGGTTAAAATTTTTGGTGGTTTCTTGTTCAGTCCATAGGCCTACAGCATGAGGCAAACAGGTGAGCATGTGGCTCTATTAGTATAGGAGATACCTGAAAACATATCACACTTTTCATCATAGTGCTTTTACCAATGCATAAAATGCATGGAGAAGTCATTTCAAATGACTGGTCCTCAGTGTTGTGAGAACGATGACTGGTTAAAATTTTTGGTGGTTTCTTGTTCAGTCCATAGGCCTACAGCATGTGGCAAACCGGTGAGCATGTGGCTCTATTAGTATAGGAGATACCTGAAAACATATCACACTTTTCATCATAGTGCTTTTACCAATGCATAAAATGCATGGAGAAGTCATTTCGAATGACTGGTCCTCAGTGTTGTGAGAACGATGACTGGTTAAAATTTTTGGTGGTTTCTTGTTCAGTCCATAGGCCTACAGCATGTGGCAAACCGGTGAGCATATGGCTCTATTAGTATAGGAGATACCTGAAAACATATCACACTTTTCATCATAGTGCTTTTACCAATGCATAAAATGCATGGAGAAGTCATTTCGAATGACTGGTCCTCAGTGTTGTGGGAACGATGACTGGTTAAAATTTTTGGTGGTTTCTTGTTCAGTCCATAGGCCTACAGCATGTGGCAAACCGGTGAGCATGTGGCTCTATTAGTATAGGAGATACCTGAAAACATATCACACTTTTCATCATAGTGCTTTTACCAATGCATAAAATGCATGGAGAAGTCATTTCGAATGACTGGTCCTCAGTGTTGTGGGAACGATGACTGGTTAAAATTTTTGGTGGTTTCTTGTTCAGTCCATAGGCCTACAGCATGTGGCAAACCGGTGAGCATGTGGCTCTATTAGTATAGGAAATACCTGAAAACATATCACACTTTTCATCATAGTGCTTTTACCAATGCATAAAATGCATGGAGAAGTCATTTCGAATGACTGGTCCTCAGTGTTGTGAGAACGATGACTGGTTAAAATTTTTGGTGGTTTCTTGTTCAGTCCATAGGCCTACAGCATGTGGCAAACCGGTGAGCATGTGGCTCTATTAGTATAGGAGATACCTGAAAACATATCACACTTTTCATCATAGTGCTTTTACCAATGCATAAAATGCATGGAGAAGTCTTTTCGAATGACTGGTCCTCAGTGTTGTGAGAACGATGACTGGTTAAAATTTTTGGTGGTTTCTTGTTCAGTCCATAGGCCTACAGCATGTGGCAAACCGGTGAGCATGTGGCTCTATTAGTATAGGAGATACCTGAAAACATATCACACTTTTCATCATAGTGCTTTTACCAATGCATAAAATGCATGGAGAAGTCATTTCGAATGACTGGTCCTCAGTGTTGTGAGAACGATGACTGGTTAAAATTTTTGGTGGTTTCTTGTTCAGTCCATAGGCCTACAGCATGTGGCAAACCGGTGAGCATGTGACTCTATTAGTATAGGAGATACCTGAAAACATATCACACTTTTCATCATAGTGCTTTTACCAATGCATAAAATGCATGGAGAAGTCATTTCGAATGACTGGTCCTCAGTGTTGTGAGAACGATGACTGGTTAAAATTTTTGGTGGTTTCTTGTTCAGTCCATAGGCCTACAGCATGTGGCAAACCGGTGAGCATGTGGCTCTATTAGTATAGGAGATACCTGAAAACATATCACACTTTTCATCATAGTGCTTTTACCAATGCATAAAATGCATGGAGAAGTCATTTCGAATGACTGGTCCTCAGTGTTGTGAGAACGATGACTGGTTAAAATTTTTGGTGGTTTCTTGTTCAGTCCATAGGCCTACAGCATGTGGCAAACCGGTGAGCATGTGGCTCTATTAGTATAGGAGATACCTGAAAACATATCACACTTTTCATCATAGTGCTTTTACCAATGCATAAAATGCATGGAGAAGTCATTTCGAATGACTGGTCCTCAGTGTTGTGAGAACGATGACTGGTTAAAATTTTTGGTGGTTTCTTGTTCAGTCCATAGGCCTACAGCATGTGGCAAACCGGTGAGCATGTGGCTCTATTAGTATAGGAGATACCTGAAAACATATCACACTTTTCATCATAGTGCTTTTACCAATGCATAAAATGCATGGAGAAGTCTTTTCGAATGACTGGTCCTCAGTGTTGTGAGAACGATGACTGGTTAAAATTTTTGGTGGTTTCTTGTTCAGTCCATAGGCCTACAGCATGTGGCAAACCGGTGAGCATGTGGCTCTATTAGTATAGGAGATACCTGAAAACATATCACACTTTTCATCATAGTGCTTTTACCAATGCATAAAATGCATGGAGAAGTCATTTCGAATGACTGGTCCTCAGTGTTGTGAGAACGATGACTGGTTAAAATTTTTGGTGGTTTCTTGTTCAGTCCATAGGCCTACAGCATGTGGCAAACCGGTGAGCATGTGGCTCTATTAGTATAGGAGATACCTGAAAACATATCACACTTTTCATCATATTGCTTTTACCAATGCATAAAATGCATGGAGAAGTCATTTCGAATGACTGGTCCTCAGTGTTGTGAGAACGATGACTGGTTAAAATTTTTGATGGTTTCTTGTTCAGTCCATAGGCCTACAGCATGTGGCAAACCGGTGAGCATGTGGCTCTATTAGTATAGGAGATACCTGAAAACATATCACACTTTTCATCATAGTGCTTTTACCAATGCATAAAATGCATGGAGAAGTCATTTCGAATGACTGGTCCTCAGTGTTGTGAGAACGATGACTAGTTAAAATTTTTGGTGGTTTCTTGTTCAGTCCATAGGCCTACAGCATGTGGCAAACCGGTGAGCATGTGGCTCTATTAGTATAGGAGATACCTGAAAACATATCACACTTTTCATCATAGTGCTTTTACCAATGCATAAAATGCATGGAGAAGTCATTTCGAATGACTGGTCCTCAGTGTTGTGAGAACGATGACTGGTTAAAATTTTTGGTGGTTTCTTGTTCAGTCCATAGGCCTACAGCATGAGGCAAACCGGTGAGCATGTGGCTCTATTAGTATAGGAGATACCTGAAAACATATCACACTTTTCATCATAGTGCTTTTACCAATGCATAAAATGCATGGAGAAGTCATTTCGAATGACTGGTCCTCAGTGTTGTGAGAACGATGACTGGTTAAAATTTTTGGTGGTTTCTTGTTCAGTCCATAGGCCTACAGCATGTGGCAAACCGGTGAGCATGTGGCTCTATTAGTATAGGAGATACCTGAAAACATATCACACTTTTCATCATAGTGCTTTTACCAATGCATAAAATGCATGGAGAAGTCATTTCGAATGACTGGTCCTCAGTGTTGTGAGAACGATGACTGGTTAAAATTTTTGGTGGTTTCTTGTTCAGTCCATAGGCCTACAGCATGTGGCAAACCGGTGAGCATGTGGCTCTATTAGTATAGGAGATACCTGAAAACATATCACACTTTTCATCATAGTGCTTTTACCAATGCATAAAATGCATGGAGAAGTCATTTCGAATGACTGGTCCTCAGTGTTGTGAGAACGATGACTGGTTAAAATTTTTGGTGGTTTCTTGTTCAGTCCATAGGCCTACAGCATGAGGCAAACCGGTGAGCATGTGGCTCTATTAGTATAGGAGATACCTGAAAACATATCACACTTTTCATCATAGTGCTTTTACCAATGCATAAAATGCATGGAGAAGTCATTTCGAATGACTGGTCCTCAGTGTTGTGAGAACGATGACTGGTTAAAATTTTTGGTGGTTTCTTGTTCAGTCCATAGGCCTACAGCATGTGGCAAACCGGTGAGCATGTGGCTCTATTAGTATAGGAGATACCTGAAAACATATCACACTTTTCATCATAGTGCTTTTACCAATGCATAAAATGCATGGAGAAGTCATTTCGAATGACTAGTCCTCAGTGTTGTGAGAACGATGACTGGTTAAAATTTTTGGTGGTTTCTTGTTCAGTCCATAGGCCTACAGCATGTGGCAAACCGGTGAGCATGTGGCTCTATTAGTATAGGAGATACCTGAAAACATATCACACTTTTCATCATAGTGCTTTTACCAATGCATAAAATGCATGGAGAAGTCATTTCGAATGACTGATCCTCAGTGTTGTGAGAACGATGACTGGTTAAAATTTTTGGTGGTTTCTTGTTCAGTCCATAGGCCTACAGCATGTGGCAAACCGGTGAGCATATGGCTCTATTAGTATAGGAGATACCTGAAAACATATCACACTTTTCATCATAGTGCTTTTACCAATGCATAAAATGCATGGAGAAGTCATTTCGAATGACTGGTCCTCAGTGTTGTGGGAACGATGACTGGTTAAAATTTTTGGTGGTTTCTTGTTCAGTCCATAGGCCTACAGCATGTGGCAAACCGGTGAGCATGTGGCTCTATTAGTATAGGAGATACCTGAAAACATATCACACTTTTCATCATAGTGCTTTTACCAATGCATAAAATGCATGGAGAAGTCATTTCGAATGACTGGTCCTCAGTGTTGTGAGAACGATGACTGGTTAAAATTTTTGGTGGTTTCTTGTTCAGTCCATAGGCCTACAGCATGTGGCAAACCGGTGAGCATGTGGCTCTATTAGTATAGGAGATACCTGAAAACATATCGCACTTTTCATCATAGTGCTTTTACCAATGCATAAAATGCATGGAGAAGTCATTTCGAATGACTGGTCCTCAGTGTTGTGAGAACGATGACTGGTTAAAATTTTTGGTGGTTTCTTGTTCAGTCCATAGGCCTACAGCATGTGGCAAACCGGTGAGCATGTGGCTCTATTAGTATAGGAGATACCTGAAAACATATCACACTTTTCATCATAGTGCTTTTACCAATGCATAAAATGCATGGAGAAGTCTTTTCGAATGACTGGTCCTCAGTGTTGTGAGAACGATGACTGGTTAAAATTTTTGGTGGTTTCTTGTTCAGTCCATAGGCCTACAGCATGTGGCAAACCGGTGAGCATGTGGCTCTATTAGTATAGGAGATACCTGAAAACATATCACACTTTTCATCATAGTGCTTTTACCAATGCATAAAATGCATGGAGAAGTCATTTCGAATGACTGGTCCTCAGTGTTGTGAGAACGATGACTGGTTAAAATTTTTGGTGGTTTCTTGTTCAGTCCATAGGCCTACAGCATGTGGCAAACCGGTGAGCATGTGGCTTTATTAGTATAGGAGATACCTGAAAACATATCACACTTTTCATCATAGTGCTTTTACCAATGCATAAAATGCATGGAGAAGTCATTTCGAATGACTGGTCCTCAGTGTTGTGAGAACGATGACTGGTTAAAATTTTTGGTGGTTTCTTGTTCAGTCCATAGGCCTACAGCATGAGGCAAACCGGTGAGCATGTGGCTCTATTAGTATAGGAGATACCTGAAAACATATCACACTTTTCATCATAGTGCTTTTACCAATGCATAAAATGCATGGAGAAGTCATTTCAAATGACTGGTCCTCAGTGTTGTGAGAACGATGACTGGTTAAAATTTTTGGTGGTTTCTTGTTCAGTCCATAGGCCTACAGCATGTGGCAAACCGGTGAGCATGTGGCTCTATTAGTATAGGAGATACCTGAAAACATATCACACTTTTCATCATAGTGCTTTTACCAATGCATAAAATGCATGGAGAAGTCATTTCGAATGACTGGTCCTCAGTGTTGTGAGAACGATGACTGGTTAAAATTTTTGGTGGTTTCTTGTTCAGTCCATAGGCCTACAGCATGTGGCAAACCGGTGAGCATGTGGCTCTATTAGTATAGGAGATACCTGAAAACATATCACACTTTTCATCATAGTGCTTTTACCAATGCATAAAATGCATGGAGAAGTCATTTCGAATGACTGATCCTCAGTGTTGTGAGAACGATGACTGGTTAAAATTTTTGGTGGTTTCTTGTTCAGTCCATAGGCCTACAGCATGTGGCAAACCGGTGAGCATATGGCTCTATTAGTATAGGAGATACCTGAAAACATATCACACTTTTCATCATAGTGCTTTTACCAATGCATAAAATGCATGGAGAAGTCATTTCGAATGACTGGTCCTCAGTGTTGTGGGAACGATGACTGGTTAAAATTTTTGGTGGTTTCTTGTTCAGTCCATAGGCCTACAGCATGTGGCAAACCGGTGAGCATGTGGCTCTATTAGTATAGGAGATACCTGAAAACATATCACACTTTTCATCATAGTGCTTTTACCAATGCATAAAATGCATGGAGAAGTCATTTCGAATGACTGATCCTCAGTGTTGTGAGAACGATGACTGGTTAAAATTTTTGGTGGTTTCTTGTTCAGTCCATAGGCCTACAGCATGAGGCAAACCGGTGAGCATGTGGCTCTATTAGTATAGGAGATACCTGAAAACATATCACACTTTTCATCATAGTGCTTTTACCAATGCATAAAATGCATGGAGAAGTCATTTCAAATGACTGGTCCTCAGTGTTGTGAGAACGATGACTGGTTAAAATTTTTGGTGGTTTCTTGTTCAGTCCATAGGCCTACAGCATGTGGCAAACCGGTGAGCATGTGGCTCTATTAGTATAGGAGATACCTGAAAACATATCACACTTTTCATCATAGTGCTTTTACCAATGCATAAAATGCATGGAGAAGTCATTTCGAATGACTGGTCCTCAGTGTTGTGAGAACGATGACTGGTTAAAATTTTTGGTGGTTTCTTGTTCAGTCCATAGGCCTACAGCATGTGGCAAACCGGTGAGCATGTGGCTCTATTAGTATAGGAGATACCTGAAAACATATCACACTTTTCATCATAGTGCTTTTACCAATGCATAAAATGCATGGAGAAGTCATTTCGAATGACTGATCCTCAGTGTTGTGAGAACGATGACTGGTTAAAATTTTTGGTGGTTTCTTGTTCAGTCCATAGGCCTACAGCATGTGGCAAACCGGTGAGCATATGGCTCTATTAGTATAGGAGATACCTGAAAACATATCACACTTTTCATCATAGTGCTTTTACCAATGCATAAAATGCATGGAGAAGTCATTTCGAATGACTGGTCCTCAGTGTTGTGGGAACGATGACTGGTTAAAATTTTTGGTGGTTTCTTGTTCAGTCCATAGGCCTACAGCATGTGGCAAACCGGTGAGCATGTGGCTCTATTAGTATAGGAGATACCTGAAAACATATCACACTTTTCATCATAGTGCTTTTACCAATGCATAAAATGCATGGAGAAGTCATTTCGAATGACTGGTCCTCAGTGTTGTGAGAACGATGACTGGTTAAAATTTTTGGTGGTTTCTTGTTCAGTCCATAGGCCTACAGCATGTGGCAAACCGGTGAGCATGTGGCTCTATTAGTATAGGAGATACCTGAAAACATATCACACTTTTCATCATAGTGCTTTTACCAATGCATAAAATGCATGGAGAAGTCATTTCGAATGACTAGTCCTCAGTGTTGTGAGAACGATGACTGGTTAAAATTTTTGGTGGTTTCTTGTTCAGTCCATAGGCCTACAGCATGTGGCAAACCGGTGAGCATGTGGCTCTATTAGTATAGGAGATACCTGAAAACATATCACACTTTTCATCATAGTGCTTTTACCAATGCATAAAATGCATGGAGAAGTCATTTCGAATGACTGATCCTCAGTGTTGTGAGAACGATGACTGGTTAAAATTTTTGGTGGTTTCTTGTTCAGTCCATAGGCCTACAGCATGTGGCAAACCGGTGAGCATATGGCTCTATTAGTATAGGAGATACCTGAAAACATATCACACTTTTCATCATAGTGCTTTTACCAATGCATAAAATGCATGGAGAAGTCATTTCGAATGACTGGTCCTCAGTGTTGTGGGAACGATGACTGGTTAAAATTTTTGGTGGTTTCTTGTTCAGTCCATAGGCCTACAGCATGTGGCAAACCGGTGAGCATGTGGCTCTATTAGTATAGGAGATACCTGAAAACATATCACACTTTTCATCATAGTGCTTTTACCAATGCATAAAATGCATGGAGAAGTCATTTCGAATGACTGGTCCTCAGTGTTGTGAGAACGATGACTGGTTAAAATTTTTGGTGGTTTCTTGTTCAGTCCATAGGCCTACAGCATGTGGCAAACCGGTGAGCATGTGGCTCTATTAGTATAGGAGATACCTGAAAACATATCGCACTTTTCATCATAGTGCTTTTACCAATGCATAAAATGCATGGAGAAGTCATTTCGAATGACTGGTCCTCAGTGTTGTGAGAACGATGACTGGTTAAAATTTTTGGTGGTTTCTTGTTCAGTCCATAGGCCTACAGCATGTGGCAAACCGGTGAGCATGTGGCTCTATTAGTATAGGAGATACCTGAAAACATATCACACTTTTCATCATAGTGCTTTTACCAATGCATAAAATGCATGGAGAAGTCTTTTCGAATGACTGGTCCTCAGTGTTGTGAGAACGATGACTGGTTAAAATTTTTGGTGGTTTCTTGTTCAGTCCATAGGCCTACAGCATGTGGCAAACCGGTGAGCATGTGGCTCTATTAGTATAGGAGATACCTGAAAACATATCACACTTTTCATCATAGTGCTTTTACCAATGCATAAAATGCATGGAGAAGTCATTTCGAATGACTGGTCCTCAGTGTTGTGAGAACGATGACTGGTTAAAATTTTTGGTGGTTTCTTGTTCAGTCCATAGGCCTACAGCATGTGGCAAACCGGTGAGCATGTGGCTTTATTAGTATAGGAGATACCTGAAAACATATCACACTTTTCATCATAGTGCTTTTACCAATGCATAAAATGCATGGAGAAGTCATTTCGAATGACTGGTCCTCAGTGTTGTGAGAACGATGACTGGTTAAAATTTTTGGTGGTTTCTTGTTCAGTCCATAGGCCTACAGCATGAGGCAAACCGGTGAGCATGTGGCTCTATTAGTATAGGAGATACCTGAAAACATATCACACTTTTCATCATAGTGCTTTTACCAATGCATAAAATGCATGGAGAAGTCATTTCAAATGACTGGTCCTCAGTGTTGTGAGAACGATGACTGGTTAAAATTTTTGGTGGTTTCTTGTTCAGTCCATAGGCCTACAGCATGTGGCAAACCGGTGAGCATGTGGCTCTATTAGTATAGGAGATACCTGAAAACATATCACACTTTTCATCATAGTGCTTTTACCAATGCATAAAATGCATGGAGAAGTCATTTCGAATGACTGGTCCTCAGTGTTGTGAGAACGATGACTGGTTAAAATTTTTGGTGGTTTCTTGTTCAGTCCATAGGCCTACAGCATGTGGCAAACCGGTGAGCATGTGGCTCTATTAGTATAGGAGATACCTGAAAACATATCACACTTTTCATCATAGTGCTTTTACCAATGCATAAAATGCATGGAGAAGTCATTTCGAATGACTGATCCTCAGTGTTGTGAGAACGATGACTGGTTAAAATTTTTGGTGGTTTCTTGTTCAGTCCATAGGCCTACAGCATGAGGCAAACCGGTGAGCATGTGGCTCTATTAGTATAGGAGATACCTGAAAACATATCACACTTTTCATCATAGTGCTTTTACCAATGCATAAAATGCATGGAGAAGTCATTTCAAATGACTGGTCCTCAGTGTTGTGAGAACGATGACTGGTTAAAATTTTTGGTGGTTTCTTGTTCAGTCCATAGGCCTACAGCATGTGGCAAACTGGTGAGCATGTGGCTCTATTAGTATAGGAGATACCTGAAAACATATCACACTTTTCATCATAGTGCTTTTACCAATGCATAAAATGCATGGAGAAGTCATTTCGAATGACTGGTCCTCAGTGTTGTGAGAACGATGACTGGTTAAAATTTTTGGTGGTTTCTTGTTCAGTCCATAGGCCTACAGCATGTGGCAAACCGGTGAGCATGTGGCTCTATTAGTATAGGAGATACCTGAAAACATATCACACTTTTCATCATAGTGCTTTTACCAATGCATAAAATGCATGGAGAAGTCATTTCGAATGACTGATCCTCAGTGTTGTGAGAACGATGACTGGTTAAAATTTTTGGTGGTTTCTTGTTCAGTCCATAGGCCTACAGCATGTGGCAAACCGGTGAGCATATGGCTCTATTAGTATAGGAGATACCTGAAAACATATCACACTTTTCATCATAGTGCTTTTACCAATGCATAAAATGCATGGAGAAGTCATTTCGAATGACTGGTCCTCAGTGTTGTGGGAACGATGACTGGTTAAAATTTTTGGTGGTTTCTTGTTCAGTCCATAGGCCTACAGCATGTGGCAAACCGGTGAGCATGTGGCTCTATTAGTATAGGAGATACCTGAAAACATATCACACTTTTCATCATAGTGCTTTTACCAATGCATAAAATGCATGGAGAAGTCATTTCAAATGACTGGTCCTCAGTGTTGTGAGAACGATGACTGGTTAAAATTTTTGGTGGTTTCTTGTTCAGTCCATAGGCCTACAGCATGTGGCAAACCGGTGAGCATGTGGCTCTATTAGTATAGGAAATACCTGAAAACATATCACACTTTTCATCATAGTGCTTTTACCAATGCATAAAATGCATGGAGAAGTCATTTCGAATGACTGGTCCTCAGTGTTGTGAGAACGATGACTGGTTAAAATTTTTGGTGGTTTCTTGTTCAGTCCATAGGCCTACAGCATGTGGCAAACCGGTGAGCATGTGGCTCTATTAGTATAGGAGATACCTGAAAACATATCGCACTTTTCATCATAGTGCTTTTACCAATGCATAAAATGCATGGAGAAGTCATTTCGAATGACTGGTCCTCAGTGTTGTGAGAACGATGACTGGTTATAATTTTTGGTGGTTTCTTGTTCAGTCCATAGGCCTACAGCATGAGGCAAACCGGTGAGCATGTGGCTCTATTAGTATAGGAGATACCTGAAAACATATCACACTTTTCATCATAGTGCTTTTACCAATGCATAAAATGCATGGAGAAGTCATTTCGAATGACTGGTCCTCAGTGGTGTGAGAACGATGACTGGTTAAAATTTTTGGTGGTTTCTTGTTCAGTCCATAGGCCTACAGCATGTGGCAAACCGGTGAGCATGTGGCTCTATTAGTATAGGAGATACCTGAAAACATATCACACTTTTGATCATAGTGCTTTTACCAATGCATAAAATGCATGGAGAAGTCATTTCGAATGACTGGTCCTCAGTGTTGTGAGAACGATGACTGGTTAAAATTTTTGGTGGTTTCTTGTTCAGTCCATAGGCCTACAGCATGAGGCAAACCGGTGAGCATGTGGCTCTATTAGTATAGGAGATACCTGAAAACATATCACACTTTTCATCATAGTGCTTTTACCAATGCATAAAATGCATGGAGAAGTCATTTCGAATGACTGGTCCTCAGTGTTGTGAGAACGATGACTGGTTAAAATTTTTGGTGGTTTCTTGTTCAGTCCATGGGCCTACAGCATGTGGCAAACCGGTGAGCATGTGGCTCTATTAGTATAGGAGATACCTGAAAACATATCACACTTTTCATCATAGTGCTTTTACCAATGCATAAAATGCATGGAGAAGTCATTTCGAATGACTGGTCGTCAGTGTTGTGGGAACGATGACTGGTTAAAATTTTTGGTGGTTTCTTGTTCAGTCCATAGGCCTACAGCATGTGGCAAACCGGTGAGCATGTGGCTCTATTAGTAAAGGAGATACCTGAAAACATATCACACTTTTCATCATAGTGCTTTTACCAATGCATAAAATGCATGGAGAAGTCATTTCGAATGACTGGTCCTCAGTGTTGTGAGAACGATGACTGGTTAAAATTTTTGGTGGTTTCTTGTTCAGTCCATAGGCCTACAGCATGTGGCAAACCGGTGAGCATGTGGCTCTATTAGTATAGGAGATACCTGAAAACATATCACACTTTTCATCATAGTGCTTTTACCAATGCATAAAATGCATGGAGAAGTCATTTCGAATGACTGGTCCTCAGTGTTGTGAGAACGATGACTGGTTAAAATTTTTGGTGGTTTCTTGTTCAGTCCATAGGCCTACAGCATGTGGCAAACCGGTGAGCATGTGGCTCTATTAGTATAGGAGATACCTGAAAACATATCACACTTTTCATCATAGTGCTTTTACCAATGCATAAAATGCATGGAGAAGTCATTTCGAATGACTGGTCCTCAGTGTTGTGAGAACGATGACTGGTTAAAATTTTTGGTGGTTTCTTGTTCAGTCCATAGGCCTACAGCATGAGGCAAACCGGTGAGCATGTGGCTCTATTAGTATAGGAGATACCTGAAAACATATCACACTTTTCATCATAGTGCTTTTACCAATGCATAAAATGCATGGAGAAGTCATTTCAAATGACTGGTCCTCAGTGTTGTGAGAACGATGACTGGTTAAAATTTTTGGTGGTTTCTTGTTCAGTCCATAGGCCTACAGCATGTGGCAAACCGGTGAGCATGTGGCTCTATTAGTATAGGAGATACCTGAAAACATATCGCACTTTTCATCATAGTGCTTTTACCAATGCATAAAATGCATGGAGAAGTCATTTCGAATGACTGGTCCTCAGTGTTGTGAGAACGATGACTGGTTAAAATTTTTGGTGGTTTCTTGTTCAGTCCATAGGCCTACAGCATGAGGCAAACCGGTGAGCATGTGGCTCTATTAGTATAGGAGATACCTGAAAACATATCACACTTTTCATCATAGTGCTTTTACCAATGCATAAAATGCATGGAGAAGTCATTTCAAATGACTGGTCCTCAGTGTTGTGAGAACGATGACTGGTTAAAATTTTTGGTGGTTTCTTGTTCAGTCCATAGGCCTACAGCATGTGGCAAACCGGTGAGCATGTGGCTCTATTAGTATAGGAGATACCTGAAAACATATCACACTTTTCATCATAGTGCTTTTACCAATGCATAAAATGCATGGAGAAGTCATTTCGAATGACTGGTCCTCAGTGTTGTGAGAACGATGACTGGTTAAAATTTTTGGTGGTTTCTTGTTCAGTCCATAGGCCTACAGCATGTGGCAAACCGGTGAGCATGTGACTCTATTAGTATAGGAGATACCTGAAAACATATCACACTTTTCATCATAGTGCTTTTACCAATGCATAAAATGCATGGAGAAGTCATTTCGAATGACTGGTCCTCAGTGTTGTGAGAACGATGACTGGTTAAAATTTTTGGTGGTTTCTTGTTCAGTCCATAGGCCTACAGCATGTGGCAAACCGGTGAGCATGTGGCTCTATTAGTATAGGAGATACCTGAAAACATATCACACTTTTCATCATAGTGCTTTTACCAATGCATAAAATGCATGGAGAAGTCATTTCGAATGACTGGTCCTCAGTGTTGTGAGAACGATGACTGGTTAAAATTTTTGGTGGTTTCTTGTTCAGTCCATAGGCCTACAGCATGTGGCAAACCGGTGAGCATGTGGCTCTATTAGTATAGGAGATACCTGAAAACATATCACACTTTTCATCATAGTGCTTTTACCAATGCATAAAATGCATGGAGAAGTCATTTCGAATGACTGGTCCTCAGTGTTGTGAGAACGATGACTGGTTAAAATTTTTGGTGGTTTCTTGTTCAGTCCATAGGCCTACAGCATGTGGCAAACCGGTGAGCATGTGGCTCTATTAGTATAGGAGATACCTGAAAACATATCACACTTTTCATCATAGTGCTTTTACCAATGCATAAAATGCATGGAGAAGTCTTTTCGAATGACTGGTCCTCAGTGTTGTGTGAACGATGACTGGTTAAAATTTTTGGTGGTTTCTTGTTCAGTCCATAGGCCTACAGCATGTGGCAAACCGGTGAGCATGTGGCTCTATTAGTATAGGAGATACCTGAAAACATATCACACTTTTCATCATAGTGCTTTTACCAATGCATAAAATGCATGGAGAAGTCATTTCGAATGACTGGTCCTCAGTGTTGTGAGAACGATGACTGGTTAAAATTTTTGGTGGTTTCTTGTTCAGTCCATAGGCCTACAGCATGTGGCAAACCGGTGAGCATGTGGCTCTATTAGTATAGGAGATACCTGAAAACATATCACACTTTTCATCATAGTGCTTTTACCAATGCATAAAATGCATGGAGAAGTCATTTCGAATGACTGGTCCTCAGTGTTGTGAGAACGATGACTGGTTAAAATTTTTGATGGTTTCTTGTTCAGTCCATAGGCCTACAGCATGTGGCAAACCGGTGAGCATGTGGCTCTATTAGTATAGGAGATACCTGAAAACATATCACACTTTTCATCATAGTGCTTTTACCAATGCATAAAATGCATGGAGAAGTCATTTCGAATGACTGGTCCTCAGTGTTGTGAGAACGATGACTAGTTAAAATTTTTGGTGGTTTCTTGTTCAGTCCATAGGCCTACAGCATGTGGCAAACCGGTGAGCATATGGCTCTATTAGTATAGGAGATACCTGAAAACATATCACACTTTTCATCATAGTGCTTTTACCAATGCATAAAATGCATGGAGAAGTCATTTCGAATGACTGGTCCTCAGTGTTGTGAGAACGATGACTGGTTAAAATTTTTGGTGGTTTCTTGTTCAGTCCATAGGCCTACAGCATGAGGCAAACCGGTGAGCATGTGGCTCTATTAGTATAGGAGATACCTGAAAACATATCACACTTTTCATCATAGTGCTTTTACCAATGCATAAAATGCATGGAGAAGTCATTTCGAATGACTGGTCCTCAGTGTTGTGAGAACGATGACTGGTTAAAATTTTTGGTGGTTTCTTGTTCAGTCCATAGGCCTACAGCATGTGGCAAACCGGTGAGCATGTGGCTCTATTAGTATAGGAGATACCTGAAAACATATCACACTTTTCATCATAGTGCTTTTACCAATGCATAAAATGCATGGAGAAGTCATTTCGAATGACTGGTCCTCAGTGTTGTGAGAACGATGACTGGTTAAAATTTTTGGTGGTCTCTTGTTCAGTCCATAGGCCTACAGCATGTGGCAATCCGGTGAGCATGTGGCTCTATTAGTATAGGAGATACCTGAAAACATATCACACTTTTCATCATAGTGCTTTTACCAATGCATAAAATGCATGGAGAAGTCATTTCGAATGACTGGTCCTCAGTGTTGTGAGAACGATGACTGGTTAAAATTTTTGGTGGTTTCTTGTTCAGTCCATAGGCCTACAGCATGAGGCAAACCGGTGAGCATGTGGCTCTATTAGTATAGGAGATACCTGAAAACATATCACACTTTTCATCATAGTGCTTTTACCAATGCATAAAATGCATGGAGAAGTCATTTCGAATGACTGGTCCTCAGTGTTGTGAGAACGATGACTGGTTAAAATTTTTGGTGGTTTCTTGTTCAGTCCATAGGCCTACAGCATGTGGCAAACCGGTGAGCATGTGGCTCTATTGGTATAGGAGATACCTGAAAACATATCACACTTTTCATCATAGTGCTTTTACCAATGCATAAAATGCATGGAGAAGTCATTTCGAATGACTAGTCCTCAGTGTTGTCAGAACGATGACTGGTTAAAATTTTTGGTGGTTTCTTGTTCAGTCCATAGGCCTACAGCATGTGGCAAACCGGTGAGCATGTGGCTCTATTAGTATAGGAGATACCTGAAAACATATCACACTTTTCATCATAGTGCTTTTACCAATGCATAAAATGCATGGAGAAGTCATTTCGAATGACTGATCCTCAGTGTTGTGAGAACGATGACTGGTTAAAATTTTTGGTGGTTTCTTGTTCAGTCCATAGGCCTACAGCATGTGGCAAACCGGTGAGCATATGGCTCTATTAGTATAGGAGATACCTGAAAACATATCACACTTTTCATCATAGTGCTTTTACCAATGCATAAAATGCATGGAGAAGTCATTTCGAATGACTGGTCCTCAGTGTTGTGGGAACGATGACTGGTTAAAATTTTTGGTGGTTTCTTGTTCAGTCCATAGGCCTACAGCATGTGGCAAACCGGTGAGCATGTGGCTCTATTAGTATAGGAGATACCTGAAAACATATCACACTTTTCATCATAGTGCTTTTACCAATGCATAAAATGCATGGAGAAGTCATTTCGAATGACTGGTCCTCAGTGTTGTGAGAACGATGACTGGTTAAAATTTTTGGTGGTTTCTTGTTCAGTCCATAGGCCTACAGCATGTGGCAAACCGGTGAGCATGTGGCTCTATTAGTATAGGAGATACCTGAAAACATATCGCACTTTTCATCATAGTGCTTTTACCAATGCATAAAATGCATGGAGAAGTCATTTCGAATGACTGGTCCTCAGTGTTGTGAGAACGATGACTGGTTAAAATTTTTGGTGGTTTCTTGTTCAGTCCATAGGCCTACAGCATGTGGCAAACCGGTGAGCATGTGGCTCTATTAGTATAGGAGATACCTGAAAACATATCACACTTTTCATCATAGTGCTTTTACCAATGCATAAAATGCATGGAGAAGTCTTTTTGAATGACTGGTCCTCAGTGTTGTGAGAACGATGACTGGTTAAAATTTTTGGTGGTTTCTTGTTCAGTCCATAGGCCTACAGCATGTGGCAAACCGGTGAGCATGTGGCTCTATTAGTATAGGAGATACCTGAAAACATATCACACTTTTCATCATAGTGCTTTTACCAATGCATAAAATGCATGGAGAAGTCATTTCGAATGACTGGTCCTCAGTGTTGTGAGAACGATGACTGGTTAAAATTTTTGGTGGTTTCTTGTTCAGTCCATAGGCCTACAGCATGTGGCAAACCGGTGAGCATGTGACTCTATTAGTATAGGAGATACCTGAAAACATATCACACTTTTCATCATAGTGCTTTTACCAATGCATAAAATGCATGGAGAAGTCATTTCGAATGACTGGTCCTCAGTGTTGTGAGAACGATGACTGGTTAAAATTTTTGGTGGTTTCTTGTTCAGTCCATAGGCCTACAGCATGTGGCAAACCGGTGAGCATGTGGCTCTATTAGTATAGGAAATACCTGAAACCATATCACACTTTTCATCATAGTGCTTTTACCAATGCATAAAATGCATGGAGAAGTCATTTCGAATGACTGGTCCTCAGTGTTGTGAGAACGATGACTGGTTAAAATTTTTGGTGGTTTCTTGTTCAGTCCATAGGCCTACAGCATGTGGCAAACCGGTGAGCATGTGGCTCTATTAGTATAGGAGATACCTGAAAACATATCGCACTTTTCATCATAGTGCTTTTACCAATGCATAAAATGCATGGAGAAGTCATTTCGAATGACTGGTCCTCAGTGTTGTGAGAACGATGACTGGTTAAAATTTTTGGTGGTTTCTTGTTCAGTCCATAGGCCTACAGCATGTGGCAAACCGGTGAGCATGTGGCTCTATTAGTATAGGAGATACCTGAAAACATATCACACTTTTCATCATAGTGCTTTTACCAATGCATAAAATGCATGGAGAAGTCATTTCGAATGACTGGTCCTCAGTGTTGTGAGAACGATGACTGGTTAAAATTTTGGTGGTTTCTTGTTCAGTCCATAGGCCTACAGCATGTGGCAAACCGGTGAGCATGTGGCTCTATTAGTATAGGAGATACCTGAAAACATATCACACTTTTCATCATAGTGCTTTTACCAATGCATAAAATGCATGGAGAAGTCATTTCGAATGACTGGTCCTCAGTGTTGTGAGAACGATGACTGGTTAAAATTTTTGGTGGTTTCTTGTTCAGTCCATAGGCCTACAGCATGTGGCAAACCGGTGAGCATGTGGCTCTATTAGTATAGGAGATACCTGAAAACATATCACACTTTTCATCATAGTGCTTTTACCAATGCATAAAATGCATGGAGAAGTCATTTCGAATGACTGGTCCTCAGTGTTGTGGGAACGATGACTGGTTAAAATTTTTGGTGGTTTCTTGTTCAGTCCATAGGCCTACAGCATGTGGCAAACCGGTGAGCATGTGGCTCTATTAGTATAGGAGATACCTGAAAACATATCACACTTTTCATCATAGTGCTTTTACCAATGCATAAAATGCATGGAGAAGTCATTTCGAATGACTGGTCCTCAGTGTTGTGAGAACGATGACTGGTTAAAATTTTTGGTGGTTTCTTGTTCAGTCCATAGGCCTACAGCATGTGGCAAACCGGTGAGCATGTGGCTCTATTAGTATAGGAAATACCTGAAAACATATCACACTTTTCATCATAGTGCTTTTACCAATGCATAAAATGCATGGAGAAGTCATTTCGAATGACTGGTCCTCAGTGTTGTGAGAACGATGACTGGTTAAAATTTTTGGTGGTTTCTTGTTCAGTCCATAGGCCTACAGCATGTGGCAAACCGGTGAGCATGTGGCTCTATTAGTATAGGAGATACCTGAAAACATATCGCACTTTTCATCATAGTGCTTTTACCAATGCATAAAATGCATGGAGAAGTCATTTCGAATGACTGGTCCTCAGTGTTGTGAGAACGATGACTGGTTAAAATTTTTGGTGGTTTCTTGTTCAGTCCATAGGCCTACAGCATGTGGCAAACCGGTGAGCATGTGGCTCTATTAGTATAGGAGATACCTGAAAACATATCACACTTTTCATCATAGTGCTTTTACCAATGCATAAAATGCATGGAGAAGTCATTTCGAATGACTGGTCCTCAGTGTTGTGAGAACGATGACTGGTTAAAATTTTTGGTGGTTTCTTGTTCAGTCCATAGGCCTACAGCATGTGGCAAACCGGTGAGCATGTGGCTCTATTAGTATAGGAGATACCTGAAAACATATCACACTTTTCATCATAGTGCTTTTACCAATGCATAAAATGCATGGAGAAGTCATTTCGAATGACTGGTCCTCAGTGTTGTGAGAACGATGACTGGTTATAATTTTTGGTGGTTTCTTGTTCAGTCCATAGGCCTACAGCATGAGGCAAACCGGTGAGCATGTGGCTCTATTAGTATAGGAGATACCTGAAAACATATCACACTTTTCATCATAGTGCTTTTACCAATGCATAAAATGCATGGAGAAGTCATTTCGAATGACTGGTCCTCAGTGTTGTGAGAACGATGACTGGTTAAAATTTTTGGTGGTTTCTTGTTCAGTCCATAGGCCTACAGCATGTGGCAAACCGGTGAGCATGTGGCTCTATTAGTATAGGAGATACCTGAAAACATATCACACTTTTCATCATAGTGCTTTTACCAATGCATAAAATGCATGGAGAAGTCATTTCGAATGACTAGTCCTCAGTGTTGTGAGAACGATGACTGGTTAAAATTTTTGGTGGTTTCTTGTTCAGTCCATAGGCCTACAGCATGTGGCAAACCGGTGAGCATGTGGCTCTATTAGTATAGGAGATACCTGAAAACATATCACACTTTTCATCATAGTGCTTTTACCAATGCATAAAATGCATGGAGAAGTCATTTCGAATGACTGATCCTCAGTGTTGTGAAAACGATGACTGGTTAAAATTTTTGGTGGTTTCTTGTTCAGTCCATAGGCCTACAGCATGTGGCAAACCGGTGAGCATATGGCTCTATTAGTATAGGAGATACCTGAAAACATATCACACTTTTCATCATAGTGCTTTTACCAATGCATAAAATGCATGGAGAAGTCATTTCGAATGACTGGTCCTCAGTGTTGTGGGAACGATGACTGGTTAAAATTTTTGGTGGTTTCTTGTTCAGTCCATAGGCCTACAGCATGTGGCAAACCGGTGAGCATGTGGCTCTATTAGTATAGGAGATACCTGAAAACATATCACACTTTTCATCATAGTGCTTTTACCAATGCATAAAATGCATGGAGAAGTCATTTCGAATGACTGGTCCTCAGTGTTGTGAGAACGATGACTGGTTAAAATTTTTGGTGGTTTCTTGTTCAGTCCATAGGCCTACAGCATGTGGCAAACCGGTGAGCATGTGGCTCTATTAGTATAGGAGATACCTGAAAACATATCGCACTTTTCATCATAGTGCTTTTACCAATGCATAAAATGCATGGAGAAGTCATTTCGAATGACTGGTCCTCAGTGTTGTGAGAACGATGACTGGTTAAAATTTTTGGTGGTTTCTTGTTCAGTCCATAGGCCTACAGCATGTGGCAAACCGGTGAGCATGTGGCTCTATTAGTATAGGAGATACCTGAAAACATATCACACTTTTCATCATAGTGCTTTTACCAATGCATAAAATGCATGGAGAAGTCTTTTCGAATGACTGGTCCTCAGTGTTGTGAGAACGATGACTGGTTAAAATTTTTGGTGGTTTCTTGTTCAGTCCATAGGCCTACAGCATGTGGCAAACCGGTGAGCATGTGGCTCTATTAGTATAGGAGATACCTGAAAACATATCACACTTTTCATCATAGTGCTTTTACCAATGCATAAAATGCATGGAGAAGTCATTTCGAATGACTGGTCCTCAGTGTTGTGAGAACGATGACTGGTTAAAATTTTTGGTGGTTTCTTGTTCAGTCCATAGGCCTACAGCATGTGGCAAACCGGTGAGCATGTGGCTCTATTAGTATAGGAGATACCTGAAAACATATCACACTTTTCATCATAGTGCTTTTACCAATGCATAAAATGCATGGAGAAGTCATTTCGAATGACTGGTCCTCAGTGTTGTGAGAACGATGACTGGTTAAAATTTTTGGTGGTTTCTTGTTCAGTCCATAGGCCTACAGCATGAGGCAAACCGGTGAGCATGTGGCTCTATTAGTATAGGAGATACCTGAAAACATATCACACTTTTCATCATAGTGCTTTTACCAATGCATAAAATGCATGGAGAAGTCATTTCAAATGACTGGTCCTCAGTGTTGTGAGAACGATGACTGGTTAAAATTTTTGGTGGTTTCTTGTTCAGTCCATAGGCCTACAGCATGTGGCAAACCGGTGAGCATGTGGCTCTATTAGTATAGGAGATACCTGAAAACATATCACACTTTTCATCATAGTGCTTTTACCAATGCATAAAATGCATGGAGAAGTCATTTCGAATGACTGGTCCTCAGTGTTGTGAGAACGATGACTGGTTAAAATTTTTGGTGGTTTCTTGTTCAGTCCATAGGCCTACAGCATGTGGCAAACCGGTGAGCATGTGGCTCTATTAGTATAGGAGATACCTGAAAACATATCACACTTTTCATCATAGTGCTTTTACCAATGCATAAAATGCATGGAGAAGTCATTTCGAATGACTGATCCTCAGTGTTGTGAGAACGATGACTGGTTAAAATTTTTGGTGGTTTCTTGTTCAGTCCATAGGCCTACAGCATGTGGCAAACCGGTGAGCATATGGCTCTATTAGTATAGGAGATACCTGAAAACATATCACACTTTTCATCATAGTGCTTTTACCAATGCATAAAATGCATGGAGAAGTCATTTCGAATGACTGGTCCTCAGTGTTGTGGGAACGATGACTGGTTAAAATTTTTGGTGGTTTCTTGTTCAGTCCATAGGCCTACAGCATGTGGCAAACCGGTGAGCATGTGGCTCTATTAGTATAGGAGATACCTGAAAACATATCACACTTTTCATCATAGTGCTTTTACCAATGCATAAAATGCATGGAGAAGTCATTTCGAATGACTGGTCCTCAGTGTTGTGAGAACGATGACTGGTTAAAATTTTTGGTGGTTTCTTGTTCAGTCCATAGGCCTACAGCATGTGGCAAACCGGTGAGCATGTGGCTCTATTAGTATAGGAGATACCTGAAAACATATCACACTTTTCATCATAGTGCTTTTACCAATGCATAAAATGCATGGAGAAGTCATTTCGAATGACTGGTCCTCAGTGTTGTGAGAACGATGACTGGTTAAAATTTTTGGTGGTTTCTTGTTCAGTCCATAGGCCTACAGCATGTGGCAAACCGGTGAGCATGTGGCTCTATTAGTATAGGAAATACCTGAAAACATATCACACTTTTCATCATAGTGCTTTTACCAATGCATAAAATGCATGGAGAAGTCATTTCGAATGACTGGTCCTCAGTGTTGTGAGAACGATGACTGGTTAAAATTTTTGGTGGTTTCTTGTTCAGTCCATAGGCCTACAGCATGTGGCAAACCGGTGAGCATGTGGCTCTATTAGTATAGGAGATACCTGAAAACATATCGCACTTTTCATCATAGTGCTTTTACCAATGCATAAAATGCATGGAGAAGTCATTTCGAATGACTGGTCCTCAGTGTTGTGAGAACGATGACTGGTTAAAATTTTTGGTGGTTTCTTGTTCAGTCCATAGGCCTACAGCATGTGGCAAACCGGTGAGCATGTGGCTCTATTAGTATAGGAGATACCTGAAAACATATCACACTTTTCATCATAGTGCTTTTACCAATGCATAAAATGCATGGAGAAGTCTTTTCGAATGACTGGTCCTCAGTGTTGTGAGAACGATGACTGGTTAAAATTTTTGGTGGTTTCTTGTTCAGTCCATAGGCCTACAGCATGTGGCAAACCGGTGAGCATGTGGCTCTATTAGTATAGGAGATACCTGAAAACATATCACACTTTTCATCATAGTGCTTTTACCAATGCATAAAATGCATGGAGAAGTCATTTCGAATGACTGGTCCTCAGTGTTGTGAGAACGATGACTGGTTAAAATTTTTGGTGGTTTCTTGTTCAGTCCATAGGCCTACAGCATGTGGCAAACCGGTGAGCATGTGACTCTATTAGTATAGGAGATACCTGAAAACATATCACACTTTTCATCATAGTGCTTTTACCAATGCATAAAATGCATGGAGAAGTCATTTCGAATGACTGGTCCTCAGTGTTGTGAGAACGATGACTGGTTAAAATTTTTGGTGGTTTCTTGTTCAGTCCATAGGCCTACAGCATGTGGCAAACCGGTGAGCATGTGGCTCTATTAGTATAGGAGATACCTGAAAACATATCACACTTTTCATCATAGTGCTTTTACCAATGCATAAAATGCATGGAGAAGTCATTTCGAATGACTGGTCCTCAGTGTTGTGAGAACGATGACTGGTTAAAATTTTTGGTGGTTTCTTGTTCAGTCCATAGGCCTACAGCATGTGGCAAACCGGTGAGCATGTGGCTCTATTAGTATAGGAGATACCTGAATACATATCACACTTTTCATCATAGTGCTTTTACCAATGCATAAAATGCATGGAGAAGTCATTTCGAATGACTGGTCCTCAGTGTTGTGAGAACGATGACTGGTTAAAATTTTTGGTGGTTTCTTGTTCAGTCCATAGGCCTACAGCATGTGGCAAACCGGTGAGCATGTGGCTCTATTAGTATAGGAGATACCTGAAAACATATCACACTTTTCATCATAGTGCTTTTACCAATGCATAAAATGCATGGAGAAGTCTTTTCGAATGACTGGTCCTCAGTGTTGTGAGAACGATGACTGGTTAAAATTTTTGGTGGTTTCTTGTTCAGTCCATAGGCCTACAGCATGTGGCAAACCGGTGAGCATGTGGCTCTATTAGTATAGGAGATACCTGAAAACATATCACACTTTTCATCATAGTGCTTTTACCAATGCATAAAATGCATGGAGAAGTCATTTCGAATGACTGGTCCTCAGTGTTGTGAGAACGATGACTGGTTAAAATTTTTGGTGGTTTCTTGTTCAGTCCATAGGCCTACAGCATGTGGCAAACCGGTGAGCATGTGGCTCTATTAGTATAGGAGATACCTGAAAACATATCACACTTTTCATCATAGTGCTTTTACCAATGCATAAAATGCATGGAGAAGTCATTTCGAATGACTGGTCCTCAGTGTTGTGAGAACGATGACTGGTTAAAATTTTTGATGGTTTCTTGTTCAGTCCATAGGCCTACAGCATGTGGCAAACCGGTGAGCATGTGGCTCTATTAGTATAGGAGATACCTGAAAACATATCACACTTTTCATCATAGTGCTTTTACCAATGCATAAAATGCATGGAGAAGTCATTTCGAATGACTGGTCCTCAGTGTTGTGAGAACGATGACTAGTTAAAATTTTTGGTGGTTTCTTGTTCAGTCCATAGGCCTACAGCATGTGGCAAACCGGTGAGCATATGGCTCTATTAGTATAGGAGATACCTGAAAACATATCACACTTTTCATCATAGTGCTTTTACCAATGCATAAAATGCATGGAGAAGTCATTTCGAATGACTGGTCCTCAGTGTTGTGAGAACGATGACTGGTTAAAATTTTTGGTGGTTTCTTGTTCAGTCCATAGGCCTACAGCATGAGGCAAACCGGTGAGCATGTGGCTCTATTAGTATAGGAGATACCTGAAAACATATCACACTTTTCATATATCACACTTTCACATATCACATATCACACTTTCACATATCACACCTGGACCACGGTGTGAATTATTGGTATGATGGACTCCTCGCCAGAGACGGACTACACCTCAACAAACCTGGGAAACACACATTCGCCAGAAGACTCGCTACACTCATCAGGAGGGCGTTAAACTAGAAGAAGAGGGGACGGGAAGAAAAACATTAGACTCGAACAAAGACGACCCAGGAATACATACTCTGAAGGGAGGTAAGAACATTTCTAAAACAATCCACAGTGAGGAGATTGGAACAAAACAAAATCCTCTAAACTGCATGCTCGCAAACGCCAGAAGCCTGACAAACAAGATGGAAGAACTAGAAGCAGAAATATCTACAGGTAACTTTGACATAGTGGGAATAACCGAGACATGGTTAGATGAAAGCTATGACTGGGCAGTTAACTTACAGGGTTACAGTCTGTTTAGAAAGGATCGTAAAAATCGGAGAGGAGGAGGGGTTTGTCTCTATGTAAAGTCTTGTCTAAAGTCCACTTTAAGGGAGGATATTAGCGAAGGGAATGAGGATGTCGAGTCCATATGGGTTGAAATTCATGGAGGGAAAAATGGTAACAAAATTCTCATTGGGGTCTGTTACAAACCCCCAAATATAACAGAAAGCATGGAAAGTCTACTTCTAAAGCAGATAGATGAAGCTGCAACCCATAATGAGGTCCTGGTTATGGGGGACTTTAACTACCCGGATATTAACTGGGAAACAGAAACCTGTGAAACCCATAAAGGCAACAGGTTTCTGCTAATAACCAAGAAAAATTATCTTTCACAATTGGTGCAGAATCCAACCAGAGGAGCAGCACTTTTAGACCTAATACTATCTAATAGACCTGACAGAATAACAAATCTGCAGGTGGTCGGGCATCTAGGAAATAGCGACCACAATATTGTACAGTTTCACCTGTCTTTCACTAGGGGGACTTGTCAGGGAGTCACAAAAACATTGAACTTTAGGAAGGCAAAGTTTGAACAGCTTAGAGATGCCCTTAATCTGGTAGACTGGGACAATATCCTCAGAAATAAGAATACAGATAATAAATGGGAAATGTTTAAGAACATCCTAAATAGGCAGTGTAAGCGGTTTATACCTTGTGGGAATAAAAGGACTAGAAATAGGAAAAACCCAATGTGGCTAAACAAAGAAGTAAGACAGGCAATTAACAGTAAAAAGAAAGCATTTGCACTACTAAAGCAGGATGGCACCATTGAAGCTCTAAAAAACTATAGGGAGAAAAATACTTTATCTAAAAAACTAATTAAAGCTGCCAAAAAGGAAACAGAGAAGCACATTGCTAAGGAGAGTAAAACTAATCCCAAACTGTTCTTCAACTATATCAATAGTAAAAGAATAAAAACTGAAAATGTAGGCCCCTTAAAAAATAGTGAGGAAAGAATGGTTGTAGATGACGAGGAAAAAGCTAACATATTAAACACCTTCTTCTCCACGGTATTCACGGTGGAAAATGAAATGCTAGGTGAAATCCCAAGAAACAATGAAAACCCTATATTAAGGGTCACCAATCTAACCCAAGAAGAGGTGCGAAACCGGCTAAATAAGATTAAAATAGATAAATCTCCGGGTCCGGATGGCATACACCCACGAGTACTAAGAGAACTAAGTAATGTAATAGATAAACCATTATTTCTTATTTTTAGTGACTCTATAGCGACAGGGTCTGTTCCGCAGGACTGGCGCATAGCAAATGTGGTGCCAATATTCAAAAAGGGCTCTAAAAGTGAACCTGGAAATTATAGGCCAGTAAGTCTAACCTCTATTGTTGGTAAAATATTTGAAGGGTTTCTGAGGGATGTTATTCTGGATTATCTCAATGAGAATAACTGTTTAACTCCATATCAGCATGGGTTTATGAGAAATCGCTCCTGTCAAACCAATCTAATCAGTTTTTATGAAGAGGTAAGCTATAGGCTGGACCACGGTGAGTCATTGGATGTGGTATATCTCGATTTTTCCAAAGCGTTTGATACCGTGCCGCACAAGAGGTTGGTACACAAAATGAGAATGCTTGGTCTGGGGGAAAATGTGTGTAAATGGGTTAGTAACTGGCTTAGTGATAGAAAGCAGAGGGTGGTTATAAATGGTATAGTCTCTAACTGGGTCGCTGTGACCAGTGGGGTACCGCAGGGGTCAGTATTGGGACCTGTTCTCTTCAACATATTCATTAATGATCTGGTAGAAGGTTTACACAGTAAAATATCGATATTTGCAGATGATACAAAACTATGTAAAGCAGTTAATACAAGAGAAGATAGTATTCTGCTACAGATGGATCTGGATAAGTTGGAAACTTGGGCTGAAAGGTGGCAGATGAGGTTTAACAATGATAAATGTAAGGTTATACACATGGGAAGAGGGAATCAATATCACCATTACACACTGAACGGGAAACCACTGGGTAAATCTGACAGGGAGAAGGACTTGGGGATCCTAGTTAATGATAAACTTACCTGGAGCAGCCAGTGCCAGGCAGCAGCTGCCAAGGCAAACAGGATCATGGGGTGCATTAAAAGAGGTCTGGATACACATGATGAGAGCATTATACTGCCTCTGTACAAATCCCTAGTTAGACCGCACATGGAGTACTGTGTCCAGTTTTGGGCACCGGTGCTCAGGAAGGATATAATGGAACTAGAGAGAGTACAAAGGAGGGCAACAAAATTAATAAAGGGGATGGGAGAACTACAATACCCAGATAGATTAGCGAAATTAGGATTATTTAGTCTAGAAAAAAGACGACTGAGGGGCGATCTAATAACCATGTATAAGTATATAAGGGGACAATACAAATATCTCGCTGAGGATCTGTTTATACCAAGGAAGGTGACGGGCACAAGGGGGCATTCTTTGCGTCTGGAGGAGAGAAGGTTTTTCCACCAACATAGAAGAGGATTCTTTACTGTTAGGGCAGTGAGAATCTGGAATTGCTTGCCTGAGGAGGTGGTGATGGCGAACTCAGTCGAGGGGTTCAAGAGAGGCCTGGATGTCTTCCTGGAGCAGAACAATATTGTATCATACAATTATTAGGTTCTGTAGAAGGACGTAGATCTGGGGATTTATTATGATGGAATATAGGCTGAACTGGATGGACAAATGTCTTTTTTCGGCCTTACTAACTATGTTACTATGTTACTATGTTACTTTTCATCATAGTGCTTTTACCAATGCATAAAATGCATGGAGAAGTCATTTCGAATGACTGGTCCTCAGTGTTGTGAGAACGATGACTGGTTAAAATTTTTGGTGGTTTCTTGTTCAGTCCATAGGCCTACAGCATGTGGCAAACCGGTGAGCATGTGGCTCTATTAGTATAGGAGATACCTGAAAACATATCACACTTTTCATCATAGTGCTTTTACCAATGCATAAAATGCATGGAGAAGTCATTTCGAATGACTGGTCCTCAGTGTTGTGAGAACGATGACTGGTTAAAATTTTTGGTGGTCTCTTGTTCAGTCCATAGGCCTACAGCATGTGGCAATCCGGTGAGCATGTGGCTCTATTAGTATAGGAGATACCTGAAAACATATCACACTTTTCATCATAGTGCTTTTACCAATGCATAAAATGCATGGAGAAGTCATTTCGAATGACTGGTCCTCAGTGTTGTGAGAACGATGACTGGTTAAAATTTTTGGTGGTTTCTTGTTCAGTCCATAGGCCTACAGCATGAGGCAAACCGGTGAGCATGTGGCTCTATTAGTATAGGAGATACCTGAAAACATATCACACTTTTCATCATAGTGCTTTTACCAATGCATAAAATGCATGGAGAAGTCATTTCGAATGACTGGTCCTCAGTGTTGTGAGAACGATGACTGGTTAAAATTTTTGGTGGTTTCTTGTTCAGTCCATAGGCCTACAGCATGTGGCAAACCGGTGAGCATGTGGCTCTATTGGTATAGGAGATACCTGAAAACATATCACACTTTTCATCATAGTGCTTTTACCAATGCATAAAATGCATGGAGAAGTCATTTCGAATGACTAGTCCTCAGTGTTGTCAGAATGATGACTGGTTAAAATTTTTGGTGGTTTCTTGTTCAGTCCATAGGCCTACAGCATGTGGCAAACCGGTGAGCATGTGGCTCTATTAGTATAGGAGATACCTGAAAACATATCACACTTTTCATCATAGTGCTTTTACCAATGCATAAAATGCATGGAGAAGTCATTTCGAATGACTGATCCTCAGTGTTGTGAGAACGATGACTGGTTAAAATTTTTGGTGGTTTCTTGTTCAGTCCATAGGCCTACAGCATGTGGCAAACCGGTGAGCATATGGCTCTATTAGTATAGGAGATACCTGAAAACATATCACACTTTTCATCATAGTGCTTTTACCAATGCATAAAATGCATGGAGAAGTCATTTCGAATGACTGGTCCTCAGTGTTGTGGGAACGATGACTGGTTAAAATTTTTGGTGGTTTCTTGTTCAGTCCATAGGCCTACAGCATGTGGCAAACCGGTGAGCATGTGGCTCTATTAGTATAGGAGATACCTGAAAACATATCACACTTTTCATCATAGTGCTTTTACCAATGCATAAAATGCATGGAGAAGTCATTTCGAATGACTGGTCCTCAGTGTTGTGAGAACGATGACTGGTTAAAATTTTTGGTGGTTTCTTGTTCAGTCCATAGGCCTACAGCATGTGGCAAACCGGTGAGCATGTGGCTCTATTAGTATAGGAGATACCTGAAAACATATCGCACTTTTCATCATAGTGCTTTTACCAATGCATAAAATGCATGGAGAAGTCATTTCGAATGACTGGTCCTCAGTGTTGTGAGAACGATGACTGGTTAAAATTTTTGGTGGTTTCTTGTTCAGTCCATAGGCCTACAGCATGTGGCAAACCGGTGAGCATGTGGCTCTATTAGTATAGGAGATACCTGAAAACATATCACACTTTTCATCATAGTGCTTTTACCAATGCATAAAATGCATGGAGAAGTCTTTTTGAATGACTGGTCCTCAGTGTTGTGAGAACGATGACTGGTTAAAATTTTTGGTGGTTTCTTGTTCAGTCCATAGGCCTACAGCATGTGGCAAACCGGTGAGCATGTGGCTCTATTAGTATAGGAGATACCTGAAAACATATCACACTTTTCATCATAGTGCTTTTACCAATGCATAAAATGCATGGAGAAGTCATTTCGAATGACTGGTCCTCAGTGTTGTGAGAACGATGACTGGTTAAAATTTTTGGTGGTTTCTTGTTCAGTCCATAGGCCTACAGCATGTGGCAAACCGGTGAGCATGTGACTCTATTAGTATAGGAGATACCTGAAAACATATCACACTTTTCATCATAGTGCTTTTACCAATGCATAAAATGCATGGAGAAGTCATTTCGAATGACTGGTCCTCAGTGTTGTGAGAACGATGACTGGTTAAAATTTTTGGTGGTTTCTTGTTCAGTCCATAGGCCTACAGCATGTGGCAAACCGGTGAGCATGTGGCTCTATTAGTATAGGAAATACCTGAAACCATATCACACTTTTCATCATAGTGCTTTTACCAATGCATAAAATGCATGGAGAAGTCATTTCGAATGACTGGTCCTCAGTGTTGTGAGAACGATGACTGGTTAAAATTTTTGGTGGTTTCTTGTTCAGTCCATAGGCCTACAGCATGTGGCAAACCGGTGAGCATGTGGCTCTATTAGTATAGGAGATACCTGAAAACATATCGCACTTTTCATCATAGTGCTTTTACCAATGCATAAAATGCATGGAGAAGTCATTTCGAATGACTGGTCCTCAGTGTTGTGAGAACGATGACTGGTTAAAATTTTTGGTGGTTTCTTGTTCAGTCCATAGGCCTACAGCATGTGGCAAACCGGTGAGCATGTGGCTCTATTAGTATAGGAGATACCTGAAAACATATCACACTTTTCATCATAGTGCTTTTACCAATGCATAAAATGCATGGAGAAGTCATTTCGAATGACTGGTCCTCAGTGTTGTGAGAACGATGACTGGTTAAAATTTTGGTGGTTTCTTGTTCAGTCCATAGGCCTACAGCATGTGGCAAACCGGTGAGCATGTGGCTCTATTAGTATAGGAGATACCTGAAAACATATCACACTTTTCATCATAGTGCTTTTACCAATGCATAAAATGCATGGAGAAGTCATTTCGAATGACTGGTCCTCAGTGTTGTGAGAACGATGACTGGTTAAAATTTTTGGTGGTTTCTTGTTCAGTCCATAGGCCTACAGCATGTGGCAAACCGGTGAGCATGTGGCTCTATTAGTATAGGAGATACCTGAAAACATATCACACTTTTCATCATAGTGCTTTTACCAATGCATAAAATGCATGGAGAAGTCATTTCGAATGACTGATCCTCAGTGTTGTGAGAACGATGACTGGTTAAAATTTTTGGTGGTTTCTTGTTCAGTCCATAGGCCTACAGCATGTGGCAAACCGGTGAGCATATGGCTCTATTAGTATAGGAGATACCTGAAAACATATCACACTTTTCATCATAGTGCTTTTACCAATGCATAAAATGCATGGAGAAGTCATTTCGAATGACTGGTCCTCAGTGTTGTGGGAACGATGACTGGTTAAAATTTTTGGTGGTTTCTTGTTCAGTCCATAGGCCTACAGCATGTGGCAAACCGGTGAGCATGTGGCTCTATTAGTATAGGAGATACCTGAAAACATATCACACTTTTCATCATAGTGCTTTTACCAATGCATAAAATGCATGGAGAAGTCATTTCGAATGACTGGTCCTCAGTGTTGTGAGAACGATGACTGGTTAAAATTTTTGGTGGTTTCTTGTTCAGTCCATAGGCCTACAGCATGTGGCAAACCGGTGAGCATGTGGCTCTATTAGTATAGGAAATACCTGAAAACATATCACACTTTTCATCATAGTGCTTTTACCAATGCATAAAATGCATGGAGAAGTCATTTCGAATGACTGGTCCTCAGTGTTGTGAGAACGATGACTGGTTAAAATTTTTGGTGGTTTCTTGTTCAGTCCATAGGCCTACAGCATGTGGCAAACCGGTGAGCATGTGGCTCTATTAGTATAGGAGATACCTGAAAACATATCGCACTTTTCATCATAGTGCTTTTACCAATGCATAAAATGCATGGAGAAGTCATTTCGAATGACTGGTCCTCAGTGTTGTGAGAACGATGACTGGTTAAAATTTTTGGTGGTTTCTTGTTCAGTCCATAGGCCTACAGCATGTGGCAAACCGGTGAGCATGTGGCTCTATTAGTATAGGAGATACCTGAAAACATATCACACTTTTCATCATAGTGCTTTTACCAATGCATAAAATGCATGGAGAAGTCTTTTCGAATGACTGGTCCTCAGTGTTGTGAGAACGATGACTGGTTAAAATTTTTGGTGGTTTCTTGTTCAGTCCATAGGCCTACAGCATGTGGCAAACCGGTGAGCATGTGGCTCTATTAGTATAGGAGATACCTGAAAACATATCACACTTTTCATCATAGTGCTTTTACCAATGCATAAAATGCATGGAGAAGTCATTTCGAATGACTGGTCCTCAGTGTTGTGAGAACGATGACTGGTTAAAATTTTTGGTGGTTTCTTGTTCAGTCCATAGGCCTACAGCATGTGGCAAACCGGTGAGCATGTGACTCTATTAGTATAGGAGATACCTGAAAACATATCACACTTTTCATCATAGTGCTTTTACCAATGCATAAAATGCATGGAGAAGTCATTTCGAATGACTGGTCCTCAGTGTTGTGAGAACGATGACTGGTTAAAATTTTTGGTGGTTTCTTGTTCAGGCCATAGGCCTACAGCATGTGGCAAACCGGTGAGCATGTGGCTCTATTAGTATAGGAAATACCTGAAAACATATCACACTTTTCATCATAGTGCTTTTACCAATGCATAAAATGCATGGAGAAGTCATTTCGAATGACTGGTCCTCAGTGTTGTGAGAACGATGACTGGTTAAAATTTTTGGTGGTTTCTTGTTCAGTCCATAGGCCTACAGCATGTGGCAAACCGGTGAGCATGTGGCTCTATTAGTATAGGAGATACCTGAAAACATATCGCACTTTTCATCATAGTGCTTTTACCAATGCATAAAATGCATGGAGAAGTCATTTCGAATGACTGGTCCTCAGTGTTGTGAGAACGATGACTGGTTAAAATTTTTGGTGGTTTCTTGTTCAGTCCATAGGCCTACAGCATGTGGCAAACCGGTGAGCATGTGGCTCTATTAGTATAGGAGATACCTGAAAACATATCACACTTTTCATCATAGTGCTTTTACCAATGCATAAAATGCATGGAGAAGTCTTTTCGAATGACTGGTCCTCAGTGTTGTGAGAACGATGACTGGTTAAAATTTTTGGTGGTTTCTTGTTCAGTCCATAGGCCTACAGCATGTGGCAAACCGGTGAGCATGTGGCTCTATTAGTATAGGAGATACCTGAAAACATATCACACTTTTCATCATAGTGCTTTTACCAATGCATAAAATGCATGGAGAAGTCATTTCGAATGACTGGTCCTCAGTGTTGTGAGAACGATGACTGGTTAAAATTTTTGGTGGTTTCTTGTTCAGTCCATAGGCCTACAGCATGTGGCAAACCGGTGAGCATGTGGCTCTATTAGTATAGGAGATACCTGAAAACATATCACACTTTTCATCATAGTGCTTTTACCAATGCATAAAATGCATGGAGAAGTCATTTCGAATGACTGGTCCTCAGTGTTGTGAGAACGATGACTGGTTAAAATTTTTGGTGGTTTCTTGTTCAGTCCATAGGCCTACAGCATGTGGCAAACCGGTGAGCATGTGGCTCTATTAGTATAGGAGATACCTGAAAACATATCACACTTTTCATCATAGTGCTTTTACCAATGCATAAAATGCATGGAGAAGTCATTTCGAATGACTGGTCCTCAGTGTTGTGAGAACGATGACTGGTTAAAATTTTTGGTGGTTTCTTGTTCAGTCCATAGGCCTACAGCATGTGGCAAACCGGTGAGCATGTGACTCTATTAGTATAGGAGATACCTGAAAACATATCACACTTTTCATCATAGTGCTTTTACCAATGCATAAAATGCATGGAGAAGTCACTTCGAATGACTGGTCCTCAGTGTTGTGAGAACGATGACTGGTTAAAATTTTTGGTGGTTTCTTGTTCAGTCCATAGGCCTACAGCATGTGGCAAACCGGTGAGCATGTGGCTCTATTAGTATAGGAGATACCTGAAAACATATCACACTTTTCATCATAGTGCTTTTACCAATGCATAAAATGCATGGAGAAGTCATTTTGAATGACTGGTCCTCAGTGTTGTGAGAACGATGACTGGTTAAAATTTTTGGTGGTTTCTGGTTCAGTCCATAGGCCTACAGCATGTGGCAAACCGGTGAGCATGTGGCTCTATTAGTATAGGAGATACCTGAAAACATATCACACTTTTCATCATAGTGCTTTTACCAATGCATAAAATGCATGGAGAAGTCATTTCGAATGACTGGTCCTCAGTGTTGTGAGAACGATGACTGGTTAAAATTTTTGGTGGTTTCTTGTTCAGTCCATAGGCCTACAGCATGTGGCAAACCGGTGAGCATGTGGCTCTATTAGTATAGGAGATACCTGAAAACATATCACACTTTTCATCATAGTGCTTTTACCAATGCATAAAATGCATGGAGAAGTCATTTCGAATGACTGGTCCTCAGTGTTGTGAGAACGATGACTGGTTAAAATTTTTGGTGGTTTCTTGTTCAGTCCATAGGCCTACAGCATGTGGCAAACCGGTGAGCATGTGACTCTATTAGTATAGGAGATACCTGAAAACATATCACACTTTTCATCATAGTGCTTTTACCAATGCATAAAATGCATGGAGAAGTCACTTCGAATGACTGGTCCTCAGTGTTGTGAGAACGATGACTGGTTAAAATTTTTGGTGGTTTCTTGTTCAGTCCATAGGCCTACAGCATGTGGCAAACCGGTGAGCATGTGGCTCTATTAGTATAGGAGATACCTGAAAACATATCACACTTTTCATCATAGTGCTTTTACCAATGCATAAAATGCATGGAGAAGTCATTTTGAATGACTGGTCCTCAGTGTTGTGAGAACGATGACTGGTTAAAATTTTTGGTGGTTTCTGGTTCAGTCCATAGGCCTACAGCATGTGGCAAACCGGTGAGCATGTGGCTCTATTAGTATAGGAGATACCTGAAAACATATCACACTTTTCATCATAGTGCTTTTACCAATGCATAAAATGCATGGAGAAGTCATTTCGAATGACTGGTCCTCAGTGTTGTGAGAACGATGACTGGTTAAAATTTTTGGTGGTTTCTTGTTCAGTCCATAGGCCTACAGCATGTGGCAAACCGGTGAGCATGTGGCTCTATTAGTATAGGAGATACCTGAAAACATATCACACTTTTCATCATAGTGCTTTTACCAATGCATAAAATGCATGGAGAAGTCATTTCGAATGACTGGTCCTCAGTGTTGTGAGAACGATGACTGGTTAAAATTTTTGGTGGTTTCTTGTTCAGTCCATAGGCCTACAGCATGTGGCAAACCGGTGAGCATGTGGCTCTATTAGTATAGGAGATACCTGAAAACATATCACACTTTTCATCATAGTGCTTTTACCAATGCATAAAATGCATGGAGAAGTCATTTCGAATGACTGGTCCTCAGTGTTGTGAGAACGATGACTGGTTAAAATTTTTGGTGGTTTCTTGTTCAGTCCATAGGCCTACAGCATGTGGCAAACCGGTGAGCATGTGGCTCTATTAGTATAGGAGATACCTGAAAACATATCACACTTTTCATCATAGTGCTTTTACCAATGCATAAAATGCATGGAGAAGTCATTTCGAATGACTGGTCCTCAGTGTTGTGAGAACGATGACTGGTTAAAATTTTTGGTGGTTTCTTGTTCAGTCCATAGGCCTACAGCATGTGGCAAACCGGTGAGCATGTGACTCTATTAGTATAGGAGATACCTGAAAACATATCACACTTTTCATCATAGTGCTTTTACCAATGCATAAAATGCATGGAGAAGTCACTTCGAATGACTGGTCCTCAGTGTTGTGAGAACGATGACTGGTTAAAATTTTTGGTGGTTTCTTGTTCAGTCCATAGGCCTACAGCATGTGGCAAACCGGTGAGCATGTGGCTCTATTAGTATAGGAGATACCTGAAAACATATCACACTTTTCATCATAGTGCTTTTACCAATGCATAAAATGCATGGAGAAGTCATTTTGAATGACTGGTCCTCAGTGTTGTGAGAACGATGACTGGTTAAAATTTTTGGTGGTTTCTTGTTCAGTCCATAGGCCTACAGCATGTGGCAAACCGGTGAGCATGTGGCTCTATTAGTATAGGAGATACCTGAAAACATATCACACTTTTCATCATAGTGCTTTTACCAATGCATAAAATGCATGGAGAAGTCATTTCGAATGACTGGTCCTCAGTGTTGTGAGAACGATGACTGGTTAAAATTTTTGGTGGTTTCTTGTTCAGTCCATAGGCCTACAGCATGTGGCAAACCGGTGAGCATGTGGCTCTATTAGTATAGGAGATACCTGAAAACATATCACACTTTTCATCATAGTGCTTTTACGAATGTATAAAATGCATGGAGAAGTCATTTCGAATGACTGGTCCTCAGTGTTGTGAGAACGATGACTGGTAAAAATTTTTGGTGGTTTCTTGTTCAGTCCATAGGCCTACAGCATGTGGCAAACCGGTGAGCATGTGGCTCTATTAGTATAGGAGATACCTGAAAACATATCACACTTTTCATCATAGTGCTTTTACCAATGCATAAAATGCATGGAGAAGTCATTTCGAATGACTGGTCCTCAGTGTTGTGAGAACGATGACTGGTTAAAATTTTTGGTGGTTTCTTGTTCAGTCCATAGGCCTACAGCATGTGGCAAACCGGTGAGCATGTGGCTCTATTAGTATAGGAGATACCTGAAAACATATCACACTTTTCATCATAGTGCTTTTACCAATGCATAAAATGCATGGAGAAGTCATTTCGAATGACTGGTCCTCAGTGTTGTGAGAACGATGACTGGTTAAAATTTTTGGTGGTTTCTTGTTCAGTCCATAGGCCTACAGCATGTGGCAAACCGGTGAGCATGTGACTCTATTAGTATAGGAGATACCTGAAAACATATCACACTTTTCATCATAGTGCTTTTACCAATGCATAAAATGCATGGAGAAGTCATTTCGAATGACTGGTCCTCAGTGTTGTGAGAACGATGACTGGTTAAAATTTTTGGTGATTTCTTGTTCAGGCCATAGGCCTACAGCATGTGGCAAACCGGTGAGCATGTGGCTCTATTAGTATAGGAAATACCTGAAAACATATCACACTTTTCATCATAGTGCTTTTACCAATGCATAAAATGCATGGAGAAGTCATTTCGAATGACTGGTCCTCAGTGTTGTGAGAACGATGACTGGTTAAAATTTTTGGTGGTTTCTTGTTCAGTCCATAGGCCTACAGCATGTGGCAAACCGGTGAGCATGTGGCTCTATTAGTATAGGAGATACCTGAAAACATATCGCACTTTTCATCATAGTGCTTTTACCAATGCATAAAATGCATGGAGAAGTCATTTCGAATGACTGGTCCTCAGTGTTGTGAGAACAATGACTGGTTAAAATTTTTGGTGGTTTCTTGTTCAGTCCATAGGCCTACAGCATGTGGCAAACCGGTGAGCATGTGGCTCTATTAGTATAGGAGATACCTGAAAACATATCACACTTTTCATCATAGTGCTTTTACCAATGCATAAAATGCATGGAGAAGTCTTTTCGAATGACTGGTCCTCAGTGTTGTGAGAACGATGACTGGTTAAAATTTTTGGTGGTTTCTTGTTCAGTCCATAGGCCTACAGCATGTGGCAAACCGGTGAGCATGTGGCTCTATTAGTATAGGAGATACCTGAAAACATATCACACTTTTCATCATAGTGCTTTTACCAATGCATAAAATGCATGGAGAAGTCATTTCGAATGACTGGTCCTCAGTGTTGTGAGAACGATGACTGGTTAAAATTTTTGGTGGTTTCTTGTTCAGTCCATAGGCCTACAGCATGTGGCAAACCGGTGAGCATGTGGCTCTATTAGTATAGGAGATACCTGAAAACATATCACACTTTTCATCATAGTGCTTTTACCAATGCATAAAATGCATGGAGAAGTCATTTCGAATGACTGGTCCTCAGTGTTGTGAGAACGATGACTGGTTAAAATTTTTGGTGGTTTCTTGTTCAGTCCATAGGCCTACAGCATGTGGCAAACCGGTGAGCATGTGGCTCTATTAGTATAGGAAATACCTGAAAACATATCACACTTTTCATCATAGTGCTTTTACCAATGCATAAAATGCATGGAGAAGTCATTTCGAATGACTGGTCCTCAGTGTTGTGAGAACGATGACTGGTTAAAATTTTTGGTGGTTTCTTGTTCAGTCCATAGGCCTACAGCATGTGGCAAACCGGTGAGCATGTGGCTCTATTAGTATAGGAGATACCTGAAAACATATCGCACTTTTCATCATAGTGCTTTTACCAATGCATAAAATGCATGGAGAAGTCATTTCGAATGACTGGTCCTCAGTGTTGTGAGAACGATGACTGGTTAAAATTTTTGGTGGTTTCTTGTTCAGTCCATAGGCCTACAGCATGTGGCAAACCGGTGAGCATGTGACTCTATTAGTATAGGAGATACCTGAAAACATATCACACTTTTCATCATAGTGCTTTTACCAATGCATAAAATGCATGGAGAAGTCATTTCGAATGACTGGTCCTCAGTGTTGTGAGAACGATGACTGGTTAAAATTTTTGGTGGTTTCTTGTTCAGGCCATAGGCCTACAGCATGTGGCAAACCGGTGAGCATGTGGCTCTATTAGTATAGGAAATACCTGAAAACATATCACACTTTTCATCATAGTGCTTTTACCAATGCATAAAATGCATGGAGAAGTCATTTCGAATGACTGGTCCTCAGTGTTGTGAGAACGATGACTGGTTAAAATTTTTGGTGGTTTCTTGTTCAGTCCATAGGCCTACAGCATGTGGCAAACCGGTGAGCATGTGGCTCTATTAGTATAGGAGATACCTGAAAACATATCGCACTTTTCATCATAGTGCTTTTACCAATGCATAAAATGCATGGAGAAGTCATTTCGAATGACTGGTCCTCAGTGTTGTGAGAACGATGACTGGTTAAAATTTTTGGTGGTTTCTTGTTCAGTCCATAGGCCTACAGCATGTGGCAAACCGGTGAGCATGTGGCTCTATTAGTATAGGAGATACCTGAAAACATATCACACTTTTCATCATAGTGCTTTTACCAATGCATAAAATGCATGGAGAAGTCTTTTCGAATGACTGGTCCTCAGTGTTGTGAGAACGATGACTGGTTAAAATTTTTGGTGGTTTCTTGTTCAGTCCATAGGCCTACAGCATGTGGCAAACCGGTGAGCATGTGGCTCTATTAGTATAGGAGATACCTGAAAACATATCACACTTTTCATCATAGTGCTTTTACCAATGCATAAAATGCATGGAGAAGTCATTTCGAATGACTGGTCCTCAGTGTTGTGAGAACGATGACTGGTTAAAATTTTTGGTGGTTTCTTGTTCAGTCCATAGGCCTACAGCATGTGGCAAACCGGTGAGCATGTGGCTCTATTAGTATAGGAGATACCTGAAAACATATCACACTTTTCATCATAGTGCTTTTACCAATGCATAAAATGCATGGAGAAGTCATTTCGAATGACTGGTCCTCAGTGTTGTGAGAACGATGACTGGTTAAAATTTTTGGTGGTTTCTTGTTCAGTCCATAGGCCTACAGCATGTGGCAAACCGGTGAGCATGTGGCTCTATTAGTATAGGAGATACCTGAAAACATATCACACTTTGTGATATGTATAACCACAGAGTGGTTATAAATGGTATAGTCTCTAACTGGGTCGCTGTGACCAGTGGGGTACCGCAGGGGTCAGTATTGGGACCTGTTCTCTTCAACATATTCATTAATGATCTGGTAGAAGGTTTACACAGTAAAATATCGATATTTGCAGATGATACAAAACTATGTAAAGCAGTTAATACAAGAGAAGATAGTATTCTGCTACAGATGGATCTGGATAAGTTGGAAACTTGGGCTGAAAGGTGGCAGATGAGGTTTAACAATGATAAATGTAAGGTTATACACATGGGAAGAGGGAATCAATATCACCATTACACACTGAACGGGAAACCACTGGGTAAATCTGACAGGGAGAAGGACTTGGGGATCCTAGTTAATGATAAACTTACCTGGAGCAGCCAGTGCCAGGCAGCAGCTGCCAAGGCAAACAGGATCATGGGGTGCATTAAAAGAGGTCTGGATACACATGATGAGAGCATTATACTGCCTCTGTACAAATCCCTAGTTAGACCGCACATGGAGTACTGTGTCCAGTTTTGGGCACCGGTGCTCAGGAAGGATATAATGGAACTAGAGAGAGTACAAAGGAGGGCAACAAAATTAATAAAGGGGATGGGAGAACTACAATACCCAGATAGATTAGCGAAATTAGGATTATTTAGTCTAGAAAAAAGACGACTGAGGGGCGATCTAATAACCATGTATAAGTATATAAGGGGACAATACAAATATCTCGCTGAGGATCTGTTTATACCAAGGAAGGTGACGGGCACAAGGGGGCATTCTTTGCGTCTGGAGGAGAGAAGGTTTTTCCACCAACATAGAAGAGGATTCTTTACTGTTAGGGCAGTGAGAATCTGGAATTGCTTGCCTGAGGAGGTGGTGATGGCGAACTCAGTCGAGGGGTTCAAGAGAGGCCTGGATGTCTTCCTGGAGCAGAACAATATTGTATCATACAATTATTAGGTTCTGTAGAAGGACGTAGATCTGGGTATTTATTATAATGGAATATAGGCTGAACTGGATGGACAAATGTCTTTTTTCGGCCTTACTAACTATGTTACTATGTTACTATGTTATGTTACTTTTCATCATAGTGCTTTTACCAATGCATAAAATGCATGGAGAAGTCATTTCGAATGACTGGTCCTCAGTGTTGTGAGAACGATGACTGGTTAAAATTTTTGGTGGTTTCTTGTTCAGTCCATAGGCCTACAGCATGTGGCAAACCGGTGAGCATGTGACTCTATTAGTATAGGAGATACCTGAAAACATATCACACTTTTCATCATAGTGCTTTTACCAATGCATAAAATGCATGGAGAAGTCACTTCGAATGACTGGTCCTCAGTGTTGTGAGAACGATGACTGGTTAAAATTTTTGGTGGTTTCTTGTTCAGTCCATAGGCCTACAGCATGTGGCAAACCGGTGAGCATGTGGCTCTATTAGTATAGGAGATACCTGAAAACATATCACACTTTTCATCATAGTGCTTTTACCAATGCATAAAATGCATGGAGAAGTCATTTTGAATGACTGGTCCTCAGTGTTGTGAGAACGATGACTGGTTAAAATTTTTGGTGGTTTCTTGTTCAGTCCATAGGCCTACAGCATGTGGCAAACCGGTGAGCATGTGGCTCTATTAGTATAGGAGATACCTGAAAACATATCACACTTTTCATCATAGTGCTTTTACCAATGCATAAAATGCATGGAGAAGTCATTTCGAATGACTGGTCCTCAGTGTTGTGAGAACGATGACTGGTTAAAATTTTTGGTGGTTTCTTGTTCAGTCCATAGGCCTACAGCATGTGGCAAACCGGTGAGCATGTGGCTCTATTAGTATAGGAGATACCTGAAAACATATCACACTTTTCATCATAGTGCTTTTACCAATGCATAAAATGCATGGAGAAGTCATTTCGAATGACTGGTCCTCAGTGTTGTGAGAACGATGACTGGTTAAAATTTTTGGTGGTTTCTTGTTCAGTCCATAGGCCTACAGCATGTGGCAAACCGGTGAGCATGTGGCTCTATTAGTATAGGAGATACCTGAAAACATATCACACTTTTCATCATAGTGCTTTTACCAATGCATAAAATGCATGGAGAAGTTATTTCGAATGACTGGTCCTCAGTGTTGTGAGAACGATGACTGGTTAAAATTTTTGGTGGTTTCTTGTTCAGTCCATAGGCCTACAGCATGTGGCAAACCGGTGAGCATGTGGCTCTATTAGTATAGGAGATACCTGAAAACATATCACACTTTTCATCATAGTGCTTTTACCAATGCATAAAATGCATGGAGAAGTCATTTCGAATGACTGGTCCTCAGTGTTGTGAGAACGATGACTGGTTAAAATTTTTGGTGGTTTCTTGTTCAGTCCATAGGCCTACAGCATGTGGCAAACCGGTGAGCATGTGACTCTATTAGTATAGGAGATACCTGAAAACATATCACACTTTTCATCATAGTGCTTTTACCAATGCATAAAATGCATGGAGAAGTCACTTCGAATGACTGGTCCTCAGTGTTGTGAGAACGATGACTGGTTAAAATTTTTGGTGGTTTCTTGTTCAGTCCATAGGCCTACAGCATGTGGCAAACCGGTGAGCATGTGGCTCTATTAGTATAGGAGATACCTGAAAACATATCACACTTTTCATCATAGTGCTTTTACCAATGCATAAAATGCATGGAGAAGTCATTTTGAATGACTGGTCCTCAGTGTTGTGAGAACGATGACTGGTTAAAATTTTTGGTGGTTTCTTGTTCAGTCCATAGGCCTACAGCATGTGGCAAACCGGTGAGCATGTGGCTCTATTAGTATAGGAGATACCTGAAAACATATCACACTTTTCATCATAGTGCTTTTACCAATGCATAAAATGCATGGAGAAGTCATTTCGAATGACTGGTCCTCAGTGTTGTGAGAACGATGACTGGTTAAAATTTTTGGTGGTTTCTTGTTCAGTCCATAGGCCTACAGCATGTGGCAAACCGGTGAGCATGTGGCTCTATTAGTATAGGAGATACCTGAAAACATATCACACTTTTCATCATAGTGCTTTTACGAATGTATAAAATGCATGGAGAAGTCATTTCGAATGACTGGTCCTCAGTGTTGTGAGAACGATGACTGGTAAAAATTTTTGGTGGTTTCTTGTTCAGTCCATAGGCCTACAGCATGTGGCAAACCGGTGAGCATGTTGCTCTATTAGTATAGGAGATACCTGAAAACATATCACACTTTTCATCATAGTGCTTTTACCAATGCATAAAATGCATGGAGAAGTCATTTCGAATGACTGGTCCTCAGTGTTGTGAGAACGATGACTGGTTAAAATTTTTGGTGGTTTCTTGTTCAGTCCATAGGCCTACAGCATGTGGCAAACCGGTGAGCATGTGGCTCTATTAGTATAGGAGATACCTGAAAACATATCACACTTTTCATCATAGTGCTTTTACCAATGCATAAAATGCATGGAGAAGTCATTTCGAATGACTGGTCCTCAGTGTTGTGAGAACGATGACTGGTTAAAATTTTTGGTGGTTTCTTGTTCAGTCCATAGGCCTACAGCATGTGGCAAACCGGTGAGCATGTGACTCTATTAGTATAGGAGATACCTGAAAACATATCACACTTTTCATCATAGTGCTTTTACCAATGCATAAAATGCATGGAGAAGTCATTTCGAATGACTGGTCCTCAGTGTTGTGAGAACGATGACTGGTTAAAATTTTTGGTGATTTCTTGTTCAGGCCATAGGCCTACAGCATGTGGCAAACCGGTGAGCATGTGGCTCTATTAGTATAGGAAATACCTGAAAACATATCACACTTTTCATCATAGTGCTTTTACCAATGCATAAAATGCATGGAGAAGTCATTTCGAATGACTGGTCCTCAGTGTTGTGAGAACGATGACTGGTTAAAATTTTTGGTGGTTTCTTGTTCAGTCCATAGGCCTACAGCATGTGGCAAACCGGTGAGCATGTGGCTCTATTAGTATAGGAGATACCTGAAAACATATCGCACTTTTCATCATAGTGCTATTACCAATGCATAAAATGCATGGAGAAGTCATTTCGAATGACTGGTCCTCAGTGTTGTGAGAACGATGACTGGTTAAAATTTTTGGTGGTTTCTTGTTCAGTCCATAGGCCTACAGCATGTGGCAAACCGGTGAGCATGTGGCTCTATTAGTATAGGAGATACCTGAAAACATATCACACTTTTCATCATAGTGCTTTTACCAATGCATAAAATGCATGGAGAAGTCATTTCGAATGACTGGTCCTCAGTGTTGTGAGAACGATGACTGGTTAAAATTTTTGGTGGTTTCTTGTTCAGTCCATAGGCCTACAGCATGTGGCAAACCGGTGAGCATGTGGCTCTATTAGTATAGGAGATACCTGAAAACATATCACACTTTTCATCATAGTGCTTTTACGAATGTATAAAATGCATGGAGAAGTCATTTCGAATGACTGGTCCTCAGTGTTGTGAGAACGATGACTGGTAAAAATTTTTGGTGGTTTCTTGTTCAGTCCATAGGCCTACAGCATGTGGCAAACCGGTGAGCATGTGGCTCTATTAGTATAGGAGATACCTGAAAACATATCACACTTTTCATCATAGTGCTTTTACCAATGCATAAAATGCATGGAGAAGTCATTTCGAATGACTGGTCCTCAGTGTTGTGAGAACGATGACTGGTTAAAATTTTTGGTGGTTTCTTGTTCAGTCCATAGGCCTACAGCATGTGGCAAACCGGTGAGCATGTGGCTCTATTAGTATAGGAGATACCTGAAAACATATCACACTTTTCATCATAGTGCTTTTACCAATGCATAAAATGCATGGAGAAGTCATTTCGAATGACTGGTCCTCAGTGTTGTGAGAACGATGACTGGTTAAAATTTTTGGTGATTTCTTGTTCAGTCCATAGGCCTACAGCATGTGGCAAACCGGTGAGCATGTGGCTCTATTAGTATAGGAGATACCTGAAAACATATCACACTTTTCATCATAGTGCTTTTACCAATGCATAAAATGCATGGAGAAGTCATTTCGAATGACTGGTCCTCAGTGTTGTGAGAACGATGACTGGTTAAAATTTTTGGTGGTTTCTTGTTCAGTCCATAGGCCTACAGCATGTGGCAAACCGGTGAGCATGTGGCTCTATTAGTATAGGAGATACCTGAAAACATATCACACTTTTCATCATAGTGCTTTTACCAATGCATAAAATGCATGGAGAAGTCATTTCGAATGACTGGTCCTCAGTGTTGTGAGAACGATGACTGGTTAAAATTTTTGGTGGTTTCTTGTTCAGTCCATAGGCCTACAGCATGTGGCAAACCGGTGAGCATGTGGCTCTATTAGTATAGGAGATACCTGAAAACATATCACACTTTTCATCATAGTGCTTTTACCAATGCATAAAATGCATGGAGAAGTCATTTCGAATGACTGGTCCTCAGTGTTGTGAGAACGATGACTGGTTAAAATTTTTGGTGGTTTCTTGTTCAGTCCATAGGCCTACAGCATGTGGCAAACCGGTGAGCATGTGGCTCTATTAGTATAGGAGATACCTGAAAACATATCACACTTTTCATCATAGTGCTTTTACCAATGCATAAAATGCATGGAGAAGTCATTTCGAATGACTGGTCCTCAGTGTTGTGAGAACGATGACTGGTTAAAATTTTTGGTGGTTTCTTGTTCAGTCCATAGGCCTACAGCATGTGGCAAAACGGTGAGCATGTGGCTCTATTAGTATAGGAGATACCTGAAAACATATCACACTTTTCATCATAGTGCTTTTACCAATGCATAAAATGCATGGAGAAGTCATTTCGAATGACTGGTCCTCAGTGTTGTGAGAACGATGACTGGTTAAAATTTTTGGTGGTTTCTTGTTCAGTCCATAGGCCTACAGCATGTGGCAAACCGGTGAGCATGTGGCTCTATTAGTATAGGAGATACCTGAAAACATATCACACTTTTCATCACAGTGCTTTTACCAATGCATAAAATGCATGGAGAAGTCATTTCGAATGACTGGTCCTCAGTGTTGTGAGAACGATGACTGGTTAAAATTTTTGGTGGTTTCTTGTTCAGTCCATAGGCCTACAGCATGTGGCAAACCGGTGAGCATGTGGCTCTATTAGTATAGGAGATACCTGAAAACATATCACACTTTTCATCATAGTGCTTTTACCAATGCATAAAATGCATGGAGAAGTCATTTCGAATGACTGGTCCTCAGTGTTGTGAGAACAATGACTGGTTAAAATTTTTGGTGGTTTCTTGTTCAGTCCATAGGCCTACAGCATGAGGCAAACCGGTGAGCATGTGGCTCTATTAGTATAGGAGATACCTGAAAACATATCACACTTTTCATCATAGTGCTTTTACCAATGCATAAAATGCATGGAGAAGTCATTTCGAATGACTGGTCCTCAGTGTTGTGAGAACGATGACTGGTTAAAATTTTTGGTGGTTTCTTGTTCAGTCCATAGGCCTACAGCATGTGGCAAACCGGTGAGCATGTGGCTCTATTAGTATAGGAGATACCTGAAAACATATCACACTTTTCATCATAGTGCTTTTACCAATGCATAAAATGCATGGAGAAGTCATTTCGAATGACTGGTCCTCAGTGTTGTGAGAACGATGACTGGTTAAAATTTTTGGTGGTTTCTTGTTCAGTCCATAGGCCTACAGCATGTGGCAAACCGGTGAGCATGTGGCTCTATTAGTATAGGAGATACCTGAAAACATATCACACTTTTCATCATAGTGCTTTTACCAATGCATAAAATGCATGGAGAAGTCATTTCGAATGACTGGTCCTCAGTGTTGTGAGAACGATGACTGGTTAAAATTTTTGGTGGTTTCTTGTTCAGTCCATAGGCCTACAGCATGTGGCAAACCGGTGAGCATGTGGCTCTATTAGTATAGGAGATACCTGAAAACATATCACACTTTTCATCATAGTGCTTTTACCAATGCATAAAATGCATGGAGAAGTCATTTCGAATGACTGGTCCTCAGTGTTGTGAGAACGATGACTGGTTAAAATTTTTGGTGGTTTCTTGTTCAGTCCATAGGCCTACAGCATGTGGCAAACCGGTGAGCATGTGGCTCTATTAGTATAGGAGATACCTGAAAACATATCACACTTTTCATCATAGTGCTTTTACCAATGCATAAAATGCATGGAGAAGTCATTTCGAATGACTGGTCCTCAGTGTTGTGAGAACGATAACTGGTTAAAATTTTTGGTGGTTTCTTGTTCAGTCCATAGGCCTACAGCATGTGGCAAACCGGTGAGCATGTGGCTCTATTAGTATAGGAGATACCTGAAAACATATCACACTTTTCATCACAGTGCTTTTACCAATGCATAAAATGCATGGAGAAGTCATTTCGAATGACTGGTCCTCAGTGCTGTGAGAACGATGACTGGTTAAAATTTTTGGTGGTTTCTTGTTCAGTCCATAGGCCTACAGCATATGGCAAACCGGTGAGCATGTGGCTCTATTAGTATAGGAGATACCTGAAAACATATCACACTTTTCATCATAGTGCTTTTACCAATGCATAAAATGCATGGAGAAGTCTTTTCGAATGACTGGTCCTCAGTGTTGTGAGAACGATGACTGGTTAAAATTTTTGGTGGTTTCTTGTTCAGTCCATAGGCCTACAGCATGTGGCAAACCGGTGAGCATGTGGCTCTATTAGTATAGGAGATACCTGAAAACATATCACACTTTTCATCATAGTGCTTTTACCAATGCATAAAATGCATGGAGAAGTCATTTCGAATGACTGGTCCTCAGTGTTGTGAGAACGATGACTGGTTAAAATTTTTGGTGGTTTCTTGTTCAGTCCATAGGCCTACAGCATGTGGCAAACCGGTGAGCATGTGGCTCTATTAGTATAGGAGATACCTGAAAACATATCACACTTTTCATCATAGTGCTTTTACCAATGCATAAAATGCATGGAGAAGTCATTTCGAATGACTGGTCCTCAGTGTTGTGAGAACGATGACTGGTTAAAATTTTTGATGGTTTCTTGTTCAGTCCATAGGCCTACAGCATGTGGCAAACCGGTGAGCATGTGGCTCTATTAGTATAGGAGATACCTGAAAACATATCACACTTTTCATCATAGTGCTTTTACCAATGCATAAAATGCATGGAGAAGTCATTTCGAATGACTGGTCCTCAGTGTTGTGAGAACGATGACTGGTTAAAATTTTTGGTGGTTTCTTGTTCAGTCCATAGGCCTACAGCATGTGGCAAACCGGTGAGCATGTGGCTCTATTAGTATAGGAGATACCTGAAAACATATCACACTTTTCATCATAGTGCTTTTACCAATGCATAAAATGCATGGAGAAGTCATTTCGAATGACTGGTCCTCAGTGTTGTGAGAACGATGACTGGTTAAAATTTTTGGTGGTTTCTTGTTCAGTCCATAGGCCTACAGCATGAGGCAAACCGGTGAGCATGTGGCTCTATTAGTATAGGAGATACCTGAAAACATATCACACTTTTCATCATAGTGCTTTTACCAATGCATAAAATGCATGGAGAAGTCATTTCGAATGACTGGTCCTCAGTGTTGTGAGAACGATGACTGGTTAAAATTTTTGGTGGTTTCTTGTTCAGTCCATAGGCCTACAGCATGTGGCAAACCGGTGAGCATGTGGCTCTATTAGTATAGGAGATACCTGAAAACATATCACACTTTTCATCATAGTGCTTTTACCAATGCATAAAATGCATGGAGAAGTCATTTCGAATGACTGGTCCTCAGTGTTGTGAGAACGATGACTGGTTAAAATTTTTGGTGGTTTCTTGTTCAGTCCATAGGCCTACAGCATGTGGCAAACCGGTGAGCATGTGACTCTATTAGTATAGGAAATACCTGAAAACATATCACACTTTTCATCATAGTGCTTTTACCAATGCATAAAATGCATGGAGAAGTCATTTCGAATGACTGGTCCTCAGTGTTGTGAGAACGATGACTGGTTAAAATTTTTGGTGGTTTCTTGTTCAGTCCATAGGCCTACAGCATGTGGCAAACCGGTGAGCATGTGGCTCTATTAGTATAGGAGATACCTGAAAACATATCACACTTTTCATCATAGTGCTTTTACCAATGCATAAAATGCATGGAGAAGTCATTTTGAATGACTGGTCCTCAGTGTTGTGAGAACGATGACTGGTTAAAATTTTTGGTGGTTTCTTGTTCAGTCCATAGGCCTACAGCATGTGGCAAACCGGTGAGCATGTGGCTCTATTAGTATAGGAGATACCTGAAAACATATCACACTTTTCATCATAGTGCTTTTACCAATGCATAAAATGCATGGAGAAGTCATTTCGAATGACTGGTCCTCAGTGTTGTGAGAACGATGACTGGTTAAAATTTTTGGTGGTTTCTTGTTCAGTCCATAGGCCTACAGCATGTGGCAAACCGGTGAGCATGTGGCTCTATTAGTATAGGAGATACCTGAAAACATATCACACTTTTCATCATAGTGCTTTTACGAATGTATAAAATGCATGGAGAAGTCATTTCGAATGACTGGTCCTCAGTGTTGTGAGAACGATGACTGGTAAAAATTTTTGGTGGTTTCTTGTTCAGTCCATAGGCCTACAGCATGTGGCAAACCGGTGAGCATGTGGCTCTATTAGTATAGGAGATACCTGAAAACATATCACACTTTTCATCATAGTGCTTTTACCAATGCATAAAATGCATGGAGAAGTCATTTCGAATGACTGGTCCTCAGTGTTGTGAGAACGATGACTGGTTAAAATTTTTGGTGGTTTCTTGTTCAGTCCATAGGCCTACAGCATGTGGCAAACCGGTGAGCATGTGGCTCTATTAGTATAGGAGATACCTGAAAACATATCACACTTTTCATCATAGTGCTTTTACCAATGCATAAAATGCATGGAGAAGTCATTTCGAATGACTGGTCCTCAGTGTTGTGAGAACGATGACTGGTTAAAATTTTTGGTGATTTCTTGTTCAGTCCATAGGCCTACAGCATGTGGCAAACCGGTGAGCATGTGGCTCTATTAGTATAGGAGATACCTGAAAACATATCACACTTTTCATCATAGTGCTTTTACCAATGCATAAAATGCATGGAGTAGTCTTTTCGAATGACTGGTCCTCAGTGTTGTGAGAACGATGACTGGTTAAAATTTTTGGTGGTTTCTTGTTCAGTCCATAGGCCTACAGCATGTGGCAAACCGGTGAGCATGTGGCTCTATTAGTATAGGAGATACCTGAAAACATATCACACTTTTCATCATAGTGCTTTTACCAATGCATAAAATGCATGGAGAAGTCATTTCGAATGACTGGTCCTCAGTGTTGTGAGAACGATGACTGGTTAAAATTTTTGGTGGTTTCTTGTTCAGTCCATAGGCCTACAGCATGTGGCAAACCGGTGAGCATGTGGCTCTATTAGTATAGGAGATACCTGAAAACATATCACACTTTTCATCATAGTGCTTTTACCAATGCATAAAATGCATGGAGAAGTCATTTCGAATGACTGGTCCTCAGTGTTGTGAGAACGATGACTGGTTAAAATTTTTGGTGGTTTCTTGTTCAGTCCATAGGCCTACAGCATGTGGCAAACCGGTGAGCATGTGGCTCTATTAGTATAGGAGATACCTGAAAACATATCACACTTTTCATCATAGTGCTTTTACCAATGCATAAAATGCATGGAGAAGTCATTTCGAATGACTGGTCCTCAGTGTTGTGAGAACGATGACTGGTTAAAATTTTTGGTGGTTTCTTGTTCAGTCCATAGGCCTACAGCATGTGGCAAACCGGTGAGCATGTGGCTCTATTAGTATAGGAGATACCTGAAAACATATCACACTTTTCATCATAGTGCTTTTACCAATGCATAAAATGCATGGAGAAGTCATTTCGAATGACTGGTCCTCAGTGTTGTGAGAACGATGACTGGTTAAAATTTTTGGTGGTTTCTTGTTCAGTCCATAGGCCTACAGCATGTGGCAAACCGGTGAGCATGTGGCTCTATTAGTATAGGAGATACCTGAAAACATATCACACTTTTCATCATAGTGCTTTTACCAATGCATAAAATGCATGGAGAAGTCATTTCGAATGACTGGTCCTCAGTGTTGTGAGAACGATGACTGGTTAAAATTTTTGGTGGTTTCTTGTTCAGTCCATAGGCCTACAGCATGTGGCAAACCGGTGAGCATGTGGCTCTATTAGTATAGGAGATACCTGAAAACATATCACACTTTTCATCACAGTGCTTTTACCAATGCATAAAATGCATGGAGAAGTCATTTCGAATGACTGGTCCTCAGTGCTGTGAGAACGATGACTGGTTAAAATTTTTGGTGGTTTCTTGTTCAGTCCATAGGCCTACAGCATATGGCACACCGGTGAGCATGTGGCTCTATTAGTATAGGAGATACCTGAAAACATATCACACTTTTCATCATAGTGCTTTTACCAATGCATAAAATGCATGGAGAAGTCTTTTCGAATGACTGGTCCTCAGTGTTGTGAGAACGATGACTGGTTAAAATTTTTGGTGGTTTCTTGTTCAGTCCATAGGCCTACAGCATGTGGCAAACCGGTGAGCATGTGGCTCTATTAGTATAGGAGATACCTGAAAACATATCACACTTTTCATCATAGTGCTTTTACCAATGCATAAAATGCATGGAGAAGTCATTTCGAATGACTGGTCCTCAGTGTTGTGAGAACGATGACTGGTTAAAATTTTTGGTGGTTTCTTGTTCAGTCCATAGGCCTACAGCATGTGGCAAACCGGTGAGCATGTGGCTCTATTAGTATAGGAGATACCTGAAAACATATCACACTTTTCATCATAGTGCTTTTACCAATGCATAAAATGCATGGAGAAGTCATTTCGAATGACTGGTCCTCAGTGTTGTGAGAACGATGACTGGTTAAAATTTTTGATGGTTTCTTGTTCAGTCCATAGGCCTACAGCATGTGGCAAACCGGTGAGCATGTGGCTCTATTAGTATAGGAGATACCTGAAAACATATCACACTTTTCATCATAGTGCTTTTACCAATGCATAAAATGCATGGAGAAGTCATTTCGAATGACTGGTCCTCAGTGTTGTGAGAACGATGACTGGTTAAAATTTTTGGTGGTTTCTTGTTCAGTCCATAGGCCTACAGCATGTGGCAAACCGGTGAGCATGTGGCTCTATTAGTATAGGAGATACCTGAAAACATATCACACTTTTCATCATAGTGCTTTTACCAATGCATAAAATGCATGGAGAAGTCATTTCGAATGACTGGTCCTCAGTGTTGTGAGAACGATGACTGGTTAAAATTTTTGATGGTTTCTTGTTCAGTCCATAGGCCTACAGCATGTGGCAAACCGGTGAGCATGTGGCTCTATTAGTATAGGAGATACCTGAAAACATATCACACTTTTCATCATAGTGCTTTTACCAATGCATAAAATGCATGGAGAAGTCATTTCGAATGACTGGTCCTCAGTGTTGTGAGAACGATGACTGGTTAAAATTTTTGGTGGTTTCTTGTTCAGTCCATAGGCCTACAGCATGTGGCAAACCGGTGAGCATGTGGCTCTATTAGTATAGGAGATACCTGAAAACATATCACACTTTTCATCATAGTGCTTTTACCAATGCATAAAATGCATGGAGAAGTCATTTCGAATGACTGGTCCTCAGTGTTGTGAGAACGATGACTGGTTAAAATTTTTGGTGGTTTCTTGTTCAGTCCATAGGCCTACAGCATGAGGCAAACCGGTGAGCATGTGGCTCTATTAGTATAGGAGATACCTGAAAACATATCACACTTTTCATCATAGTGCTTTTACCAATGCATAAAATGCATGGAGAAGTCATTTCTAATGACTGGTCCTCAGTGTTGTGAGAACGATGACTGGTTAAAATTTTTGGTGGTTTCTTGTTCAGTCCATAGGCCTACAGCATGTGGCAAACCGGTGAGCATGTGGCTCTATTAGTATAGGAGATACCTGAAAACATATCACACTTTTCATCATAGTGCTTTTACCAATGCATAAAATGCATGGAGAAGTCATTTCGAATGACTGGTCCTCAGTGTTGTGAGAACGATGACTGGTTAAAATTTTTGGTGGTTTCTTGTTCAATCCATAGGCCTACAGCATGTGGCAAACCGGTGAGCATGTGGCTCTATTAGTATAGGAGATACCTGAAAACATATCACACTTTTCATCATAGTGCTTTTACCAATGCATAAAATGCATGGAGAAGTCATTTCGAATGACTGGTCCTCAGTGTTGTGAGAACGATGACTGGTTAAAATTTTTGGTGGTTTCTTGTTCAGTCCATAGGCCTACAGCATGAGGAAAACCGGTGAGCATGTGGCTCTATTAGTATAGGAGATACCTGAAAACATATCACACTTTTCATCATAGTGCTTTTACCAATGCATAAAATGCATGGAGAAGTCATTTCGAATGACTGGTCCTCAGTGTTGTGAGAACGATGACTGGTTAAAATTTTTGGTGGTTTCTTGTTCAGTCCATAGGCCTACAGCATGTGGCAAACCGGTGAGCATGTGGCTCTATTAGTATAGGAGATACCTGAAAACATATCACACTTTTCATCATAGTGCTTTTACCAATGCATAAAATGCATGGAGAAGTCATTTCGAATGACTGGTCCTCAGTGTTGTGAGAACGATGACTGGTTAAAATTTTTGGTGGTTTCTTGTTCAGTCCATAGGCCTACAGCATGTGGCAAACCGGTGAGCATGTGGCTCTATTAGTATAGGAGATACCTGAAAACATATCACACTTTTCATCATAGTGCTTTTACCAATGCATAAAATGCATGGAGAAGTCATTTCGAATGACTGGTCCTCAGTGTTGTGAGAACGATGACTGGTTAAAATTTTTGGTGGTTTCTTGTTCAGTCCATAGGCCTACATCATGTGGCAAACCGGTGAGCATATGGCTCTATTAGTATAGGAGATACCTGAAAACATATCACACTTTTCATCATAGTGCTTTTACCAATGCATAAAATGCATGGAGAAGTCATTTCAAATGACTGGTCCTCAGTGTTGTGGGAACGATGACTGGTTAAAATTTTTGGTGGTTTCTTGTTCAGTCCATAGGCCTACAGCATGTGGCAAACCGGTGAGCATGTGGCTCTATTAGTATAGGAGATACCTGAAAACATATCACACTTTTCATCATAGTGCTTTTACCAATGCATAAAATGCATGGAGAAGTCATTTCGAATGACTGGTCCTCAGTGTTGTGAGAACGATGACTGGTTAAAATTTTTGGTGGTTTCTTGTTCAGTCCATAGGCCTACAGCATGTGGCAAACCGGTGAGCATGTGGCTCTATTAGTATAGGAAATACCTGAAAACATATCACACTTTTCATCATAGTGCTTTTACCAATGCATAAAATGCATGGAGAAGTCATTTCGAATGACTGGTCCTCAGTGTTGTGAGAACGATGACTGGTTAAAATTTTTGGTGGTTTCTTGTTCAGTCCATAGGCCTACAGCATGTGGCAAACCGGTGAGCATGTGGCTCTATTAGTATAGGAGATACCTGAAAACATATCACACTTTTCATCATAGTGCTTTTACCAATGCATAAAATGCATGGAGAAGTCATTTCGAATGACTGGTCCTCAGTGTTGTGAGAACGATGACTGGTTAAAATTTTTGGTGGTTTCTTGTTCAGTCCATAGGCCTACAGCATGTGGCAAACCGGTGAGCATGTGGCTCTATTAGTATAGGAGATACCTGAAAACATATCACACTTTTCATCATAGTGCTTTTACCAATGCATAAAATGCATGGAGAAGTCATTTCGAATGACTGGTCCTCAGTGTTGTGAGAACGATGACTGGTTAAAATTTTTGGTGGTTTCTTGTTCAGTCCATAGGCCTACAGCATGTGGCAAACCGGTGAGCATGTGGCTCTATTAGTATAGGAGATACCTGAAAACATATCACACTTTTCATCATAGTGCTTTTACCAATGCATAAAATGCATGGAGAAGTCATTTCGAATGACTGGTCCTCAGTGTTGTGAGAACGATGACTGGTTAAAATTTTTGGTGGTTTCTTGTTCAGTCCATAGGCCTACAGCATGTGGCAAACCGGTGAGCATGTGGCTCTATTAGTATAGGAGATACCTGAAAACATATCACACTTTTCATCATAGTGCTTTTACCAATGCATAAAATGCATGGAGAAGTCATTTCGAATGACTGGTCCTCAGTGTTGTGAGAACGATGACTGGTTAAAATTTTTGATGGTTTCTTGTTCAGTCCATAGGCCTACAGCATGTGGCAAACCGGTGAGCATGTGGCTCTATTAGTATAGGAGATACCTGAAAACATATCACACTTTTCATCATAGTGCTTTTACCAATGCATAAAATGCATGGAGAAGTCATTTCGAATGACTGGTCCTCAGTGTTGTGAGAATGATGACTGGTTAAAATTTTTGGTGGTTTCTTGTTCAGTCCATAGGCCTACAGCATGTGGCAAACCGGTGAGCATGTGGCTCTATTAGTATAGGAGATACCTGAAAACATATCACACTTTTCATCATAGTGCTTTTACCAATGCATAAAATGCATGGAGAAGTCATTTCGAATGACTGGTCCTCAGTGTTGTGAGAACGATGACTGGTTAAAATTTTTGGTGGTTTCTTGTTCAGTCCATAGGCCTACAGCATGTGGCAAACCGGTGAGCATGTGGCTCTATTAGTATAGGAGATACCTGAAAACATATCACACTTTTCATCATAGTGCTTTTACCAATGCATAAAATGCATGGAGAAGTCATTTCGAATGACTGGTCCTCAGTGTTGTGAGAACGATGACTGGTTAAAATTTTTGGTGGTTTCTTGTTCAGTCCATAGGCCTACAGCATGAGGCAAACCGGTGAGCATGTGGCTATATTAGTATAGGAGATACCTGAAAACATATCACACTTTTCATCATAGTGCTTTTACCAATGCATAAAATGCATGGAGAAGTCATTTCAAATGACTGGTCCTCAGTGTTGTGAGAACGATGACTGGTTAAAATTTTTGGTGGTTTCTTGTTCAGTCCATAGGCCTACAGCATGTGGCAAACCGGTGAGCATGTGGCTCTATTAGTATAGGAGATACCTGAAAACATATCACACTTTTCATCATAGTGCTTTTACCAATGCATAAAATGCATGGAGAAGTCATTTCGAATGACTGGTCCTCAGTGTTGTGAGAACGATGACTGGTTAAAATTTTTGGTGGTTTCTTGTTCAGTCCATAGGCCTACAGCATGTGGCAAACCGGTGAGCATGTGGCTCTATTAGTATAGGAGATACCTGAAAACATATCACACTTTTCATCATAGTGCTTTTACCAATGCATAAAATGCATGGAGAAGTCATTTCGAATGACTGGTCCTCAGTGTTGTGAGAACGATGACTGGTTAAAATTTTTGGTGGTTTCTTGTTCAGTCCATAGGCCTACAGCATGTGGCAAACCGGTGAGCATGTGGCTCTATTAGTATAGGAGATACCTGAAAACATATCACACTTTTCATCATAGTGCTTTTACCAATGCATAAAATGCATGGAGAAGTCATTTCGAATGACTGGTCCTCAGTGTTGTGAGAACGATGACTGGTTAAAATTTTTGATGGTTTCTTGTTCAGTCCATAGGCCTGCAGCATGTGGCAAACCGGTGAGCATGTGGCTCTATTAGTATAGGAGATACCTGAAAACATATCACACTTTTCATCATAGTGCTTTTACCAATGCATAAAATGCATGGAGAAGTCATTTCGAATGACTGGTCCTCAGTGTTGTGAGAACGATGACTAGTTAAAATTTTTGGTGGTTTCTTGTTCAGTCCATAGGCCTACAGCATGTGGCAAACCGGTGAGCATGTGGCTCTATTAGTATAGGAGATACCTGAAAACATATCACACTTTTCATCATAGTGCTTTTACCAATGCATAAAATGCATGGAGAAGTCAATTCGAATGACTGGTCCTCAGTGTTGTGAGAACGATGACTGGTTAAAATTTTTGGTGGTTTCTTGTTCAGTCCATAGGCCTACAGCATGAGGCAAACCGGTGAGCATGTGGCTCTATTAGTATAGGAGATACCTGAAAACATATCACACTTTTCATCATAGTGCTTTTACCAATGCATAAAATGCATGGAGAAGTCATTTCGAATGACTGGTCCTCAGTGTTGTGAGAACGATGACTGGTTAAAATTTTTGGTGGTTTCTTGTTCAGTCCATAGGCCTACAGCATGTGGCAAACCGGTGAGCATGTGGCTCTATTAGTATAGGAGATACCTGAAAACATATCACACTTTTCATCATAGTGCTTTTACCAATGCATAAAATGCATGGAGAAGTCATTTCGAATGACTGGTCCTCAGTGTTGTGAGAACGATGACTGGTTAAAATTTTTGGTGGTTTCTTGTTCAGTCCATAGGCCTACAGCATGTGGCAAACCGGTGAGCATGTGGCTCTATTAGTATAGGAGATACCTGAAAACATATCACACTTTTCATCATAGTGCTTTTACCAATGCATAAAATGCATGGAGAAGTCATTTCGAATGACTGGTCCTCAGTGTTGTGAGAACGATGACTGGTTAAAATTTTTGGTGGTTTCTTGTTCAGTCCATAGGCCTACAGCATGAGGCAAACCGGTGAGCATGTGGCTCTATTAGTATAGGAGATACCTGAAAACATATCACACTTTTCATCATAGTGCTTTTACCAATGCATAAAATGCATGGAGAAGTCATTTCGAATGACTGGTCCTCAGTGTTGTGAGAACGATGACTGGTTAAAATTTTTGGTGGTTTCTTGTTCAGTCCATAGGCCTACAGCATGTGGCAAACCGGTGAGCATGTGGCTCTATTAGTATAGGAGATACCTGAAAACATATCACACTTTTCATCATAGTGCTTTTACCAATGCATAAAATGCATGGAGAAGTCATTTCGAATGACTGGTCCTCAGTGTTGTGAGAACGATGACTGGTTAAAATTTTTGGTGGTTTCTTGTTCAGTCCATAGGCCTACAGCATGTGGCAAACCGGTGAGCATGTGGCTCTATTAGTATAGGAGAAACCTGAAAACATATCACACTTTTCATCATAGTGCTTTTACCAATGCATAAAATGCATGGAGAAGTCATTTCGAATGACTGATCCTCAGTGTTGTGAGAACGATGACTGGTTAAAATTTTTGGTGGTTTCTTGTTCAGTCCATAGGCCTACAGCATGTGGCAAACCGGTGAGCATATGGCTCTATTAGTATAGGAGATACCTGAAAACATATCACACTTTTCATCATAGTGCTTTTACCAATGCATAAAATGCATGGAGAAGTCATTTCGAATGACTGGTCCTCAGTGTTGTGAGAACGATGACTGGTTAAAATGTTTGGTGGTTTCTTGTTCAGTCCATAGGCCTACAGCATGTGGCAAACCGGTGAGCATGTGGCTCTATTAGTATAGGAGATACCTGAAAACATATCGCACTTTTCATCATAGTGCTTTTACCAATGCATAAAATGCATGGAGAAGTCACTTCGAATGACTGGTCCTCAGTGTTGTGAGAACGATGACTGGTTAAAATTTTTGGTGGTTTCTTGTTCAGTCCATAGGCCTACAGCATGTGGCAAACCGGTGAGCATGTGGCTCTATTAGTATAGGAGATACCTGAAAACATATCACACTTTTCATCATAGTGCTTTTACCAATGCATAAAATGCATGGAGAAGTCTTTTCGAATGACTGGTCCTCAGTGTTGTGAGAACGATGACTGGTTAAAATTTTTGGTGGTTTCTTGTTCAGTTCATAGGCCTACAGCATGTGGCAAACCGGTGAGCATGTGGCTCTATTAGTATAGGAGATACCTGAAAACATATCACACTTTTCATCATAGTGCTTTTACCAATGCATAAAATGCATGGAGAAGTCATTTCGAATGACTGGTCCTCAGTGTTGTGAGAACGATGACTGGTTAAAATTTTTGGTGGTTTCTTGTTCAGTCCATAGGCCTACAGCATGTGGCAAACCGGTGAGCATGTGACTCTATTAGTATAGGAGATACCTGAAAACATATCACACTTTTCATCATAGTGCTTTTACCAATGCATAAAATGCATGGAGAAGTCATTTCGAATGACTGGTCCTCAGTGTTGTGAGAACGATGACTGGTTAAAATTTTTGGTGGTTTCTTGTTCAGTCCATAGGCCTACAGCATGTGGCAAACCGGTGAGCATGTGGCTCTATTAGTATAGGAAATACCTGAAAACATATCACACTTTTCATCATAGTGCTTTTACCAATGCATAAAATGCATGTAGAAGTCATTTCGAATGACTGGTCCTCAGTGTTGTGAGAACGATGACTGGTTAAAATTTTTGGTGGTTTCTTGTTCAGTCCATAGGCCTACAGCATGTGGCAAACCGGTGAGCATGTGGCTCTATTAGTATAGGAGATACCTGAAAACATATCGCACTTATCATCATAGTGCTTTTACCAATGCATAAAATGCATGGAGAAGTCATTTCGAATGACTGGTCCTCAGTGTTGTGAGAACGATGACTGGTTAAAATTTTTGGTGGTTTCTTGTTCAGTCCATAGGCCTACAGCATGTGGCAAACCGGTGAGTATGTGGCTCTATTAGTATAGGAGATACCTGAAAACATATCACACTTTTCATCATAGTGCTTTTACCAATGCATAAAATGCATGGAGAAGTCATTTCGAATGACTGGTCCTCAGTGTTGTGAGAACGATGACTGGTTAAAATTTTTGGTGGTTTCTTGTTCAGTCCATAGGCCTACAGCATGTGGCAAACCGGTGAGCATGTGGCTCTATTAGTATAGGAGATACCTGAAAACATATCACACTTTTCATCATAGTGCTTTTACCAATGCATAAAATGCATGGAGAAGTCATTTCGAATGACTGGTCCTCAGTGTTGTGAGAACGATGACTGGTTAAAATTTTTGGTGGTTTCTTGTTCAGTCCATAGGCCTACAGCATGTGGCAAACCGGTGAGCATGTGGCTCTATTAGTATAGGAGATACCTGAAAACATATCACACTTTTCATCATAGTGCTTTTACCAATGCATAAAATGCATGGAGAAGTCATTTCGAATGACTGGTCCTCAGTGTTGTGAGAACGATGACTGGTTAAAATTTTTGGTGGTTTCTTGTTCAGTCCATAGGCCTACAGCATGTGGCAAACCGGTGAGCATGTGGCTCTGTTAGTATAGGAGATACCTGAAAACATATCACACTTTTCATCATAGTGCTTTTACCAATGCATAAAATGCATGGAGAAGTCATTTCGAATGACTGGTCCTCAGTGTTGTGAGAACGATGACTGGTTAAAATTTTTGGTGGTTTCTTGTTCAGTCCATAGGCCTACAGCATGTGGCAAACCGGTGAGCATGTGACTCTATTAGTATAGGAGATACCTGAAAACATATCACACTTTTCATCATAGTGCTTTTACCAATGCATAAAATGCATGGAGAAGTCATTTCGAATGACTGGTCCTCAGTGTTGTGAGAACGATGACTGGTTAAAATTTTTGGTGGTTTCTTGTTCAGTCCATAGGCCTACAGCATGTGGCAAACCGGTGAGCATGTGGCTCTATTAGTATAGGAGATACCTGAAAACATATCACACTTTTCATCATAGTGCTTTTACCAATGCATAAAATGCATGGAGAAGTCATTTTGAATGACTGGTCCTCAGTGTTGTGAGAACGATGACTGGTTAAAATTTTTGGTGGTTTCTTGTTCAGTCCATAGGCCTACAGCATGTGGCAAACCGGTGAGCATGTGGCTCTATTAGTATAGGAGATACCTGAAAACATATCACACTTTTCATCATAGTGCTTTTACCAATGCATAAAATGCATGGAGAAGTCATTTCGAATGACTGGTCCTCAGTGTTGTGAGAACGATGACTGGTTAAAATTTTTGGTGGTTTCTTGTTCAGTCCATAGGCCTACAGCATGTGGCAAACCGGTGAGCATGTGGCTCTATTAGTATAGGAGATACCTGAAAACATATCACACTTTTCATCATAGTGCTTTTACCAATGCATAAAATGCATGGAGAAGTCATTTCGAATGACTGGTCCTCAGTGTTGTGAGAACGATGACTGGTTAAAATTTTTGGTGGTTTCTTGTTCAGTCCATAGGCCTACAGCATGTGGCAAACCGGTGAGCATGTGACTCTATTAGTATAGGAGATACCTGAAAACATATCACACTTTTCATCATAGTGCTTTTACCAATGCATAAAATGCATGGAGAAGTCATTTCGAATGACTGGTCCTCAGTGTTGTGAGAACGATGACTGGTTAAAATTTTTGGTGGTTTCTTGTTCAGTCCATAGGCCTACAGCATGTGGCAAACCGGTGAGCATGTGGCTCTATTAGTATAGGAGATACCTGAAAACATATCACACTTTTCATCATAGTGCTTTTACCAATGCATAAAATGCATGGAGAAGTCATTTTGAATGACTGGTCCTCAGTGTTGTGAGAACGATGACTGGTTAAAATTTTTGGTGGTTTCTTGTTCAGTCCATAGGCCTACAGCATGTGGCAAACCGGTGAGCATGTGGCTCTATTAGTATAGGAGATACCTGAAAACATATCACACTTTTCATCATAGTGCTTTTACCAATGCATAAAATGCATGGAGAAGTCATTTCGAATGACTGGTCCTCAGTGTTGTGAGAACGATGACTGGTTAAAATTTTTGGTGGTTTCTTGTTCAGTCCATAGGCCTACAGCATGTGGCAAACCGGTGAGCATGTGGCTCTATTAGTATAGGAGATACCTGAAAACATATCACACTTTTCATCATAGTGCTTTTACGAATGTATAAAATGCATGGAGAAGTCATTTCGAATGACTGGTCCTCAGTGTTGTGAGAACGATGACTGGTAAAAATTTTTGGTGGTTTCTTGTTCAGTCCATAGGCCTACAGCATGTGGCAAACCGGTGAGCATGTGGCTCTATTAGTATAGGAGATACCTGAAAACATATCACACTTCATCATAGTGCTTTTACCAATGCATAATAATGCATGGAGAATGTCATTTCGAATGACTGGTCCTCAGTGTTGTGAGAACGATGACTGGTTAAAATTTTTGGTGGTTTCTTGTTCAGTCCATAGGCCTACATCATGTGGCAAACCGGTGAGCATGTGGCTCTATTAGTATAGGAGATACCTGAAAACATATCACACTTTTCATCATAGTGCTTTTACCAATGCATAAAATGCATGGAGAAGTCATTTCGAATGACTGGTCCTCAGTGTTGTGAGAACGATGACTGGTTAAAATTTTTGGTGGTTTCTTGTTCAGTCCATAGGCCTACATCATGTGGCAAACCGGTGAGCATGTGGCTCTATTAGTATAGGAGATACCTGAAAACATATCACACTTTTCATCATAGTGCTTTTACCAATGCATAAAATGCATGGAGAAGTCATTTCGAATGACTGGTCCTCAGTGTTGTGAGAACGATGACTGGTTAAAATTTTTGGTGGTTTCTTGTTCAGTCCATAGGCCTACATCATGTGGCAAACCGGTGAGCATGTGGCTCTATTAGTATAGGAGATACCTGAAAACATATCACACTTTTCATCATAGTGCTTTTACCAATGCATAAAATGCATGGAGAAGTCATTTCGAATGACTGGTCCTCAGTGTTGTGAGAACGATGACTGGTTAAAATTTTTGGTGGTTTCTTGTTCAGTCCATAGGCCTACATCATGTGGCAAACCGGTGAGCATGTGGCTCTATTAGTATAGGAGATACCTGAAAACATATCACACTTTTCATCATAGTGCTTTTACCAATGCATAAAATGCATGGAGAAGTCATTTCGAATGACTGGTCCTCAGTGTTGTGAGAACGATGACTGGTTAAAATTTTTGGTGGTTTCTTGTTCAGTCCATAGGCCTACATCATGTGGCAAACCGGTGAGCATGTGGCTCTATTAGTATAGGAGATACCTGAAAACATATCACACTTTTCATCATAGTGCTTTTACCAATGCATAAAATGCATGGAGAAGTCATTTCGAATGACTGGTCCTCAGTGTTGTGAGAACGATGACTGGTTAAAATTTTTGGTGGTTTCTTGTTCAGTCCATAGGCCTACATCATGTGGCAAACCGGTGAGCATGTGGCTCTATTAGTATAGGAGATACCTGAAAACATATCACACTTTTCATCATAGTGCTTTTACCAATGCATAAAATGCATGGAGAAGTCATTTCGAATGACTGGTCCTCAGTGTTGTGAGAACGATGACTGGTTAAAATTTTTGGTGGTTTCTTGTTCAGTCCATAGGCCTACATCATGTGGCAAACCGGTGAGCATGTGGCTCTATTAGTATAGGAGATACCTGAAAACATATCACACTTTTCATCATAGTGCTTTTACCAATGCATAAAATGCATGGAGAAGTCATTTCGAATGACTGGTCCTCAGTGTTGTGAGAACGATGACTGGTTAAAATTTTTGGTGGTTTCTTGTTCAGTCCATAGGCCTACATCATGTGGCAAACCGGTGAGCATGTGGCTCTATTAGTATAGGAGATACCTGAAAACATATCACACTTTTCATCATAGTGCTTTTACCAATGCATAAAATGCATGGAGAAGTCATTTCGAATGACTGGTCCTCAGTGTTGTGAGAACGATGACTGGTTAAAATTTTTGGTGGTTTCTTGTTCAGTCCATAGGCCTACATCATGTGGCAAACCGGTGAGCATGTGGCTCTATTAGTATAGGAGATACCTGAAAACATATCACACTTTTCATCATAGTGCTTTTACCAATGCATAAAATGCATGGAGAAGTCATTTCGAATGACTGGTCCTCAGTGTTGTGAGAACGATGACTGGTTAAAATTTTTGGTGGTTTCTTGTTCAGTCCATAGGCCTACATCATGTGGCAAACCGGTGAGCATGTGGCTCTATTAGTATAGGAGATACCTGAAAACATATCACACTTTTCATCATAGTGCTTTTACCAATGCATAAAATGCATGGAGAAGTCATTTCGAATGACTGGTCCTCAGTGTTGTGAGAACGATGACTGGTTAAAATTTTTGGTGGTTTCTTGTTCAGTCCATAGGCCTACATCATGTGGCAAACCGGTGAGCATGTGGCTCTATTAGTATAGGAGATACCTGAAAACATATCACACTTTTCATCATAGTGCTTTTACCAATGCATAAAATGCATGGAGAAGTCATTTCGAATGACTGGTCCTCAGTGTTGTGAGAACGATGACTGGTTAAAATTTTTGGTGGTTTCTTGTTCAGTCCATAGGCCTACATCATGTGGCAAACCGGTGAGCATGTGGCTCTATTAGTATAGGAGATACCTGAAAACATATCACACTTTTCATCATAGTGCTTTTACCAATGCATAAAATGCATGGAGAAGTCATTTCGAATGACTGGTCCTCAGTGTTGTGAGAACGATGACTGGTTAAAATTTTTGGTGGTTTCTTGTTCAGTCCATAGGCCTACATCATGTGGCAAACCGGTGAGCATGTGGCTCTATTAGTATAGGAGATACCTGAAAACATATCACACTTTTCATCATAGTGCTTTTACCAATGCATAAAATGCATGGAGAAGTCATTTCGAATGACTGGTCCTCAGTGTTGTGAGAACGATGACTGGTTAAAATTTTTGGTGGTTTCTTGTTCAGTCCATAGGCCTACATCATGTGGCAAACCGGTGAGCATGTGGCTCTATTAGTATAGGAGATACCTGAAAACATATCACACTTTTCATCATAGTGCTTTTACCAATGCATAAAATGCATGGAGAAGTCATTTCGAATGACTGGTCCTCAGTGTTGTGAGAACGATGACTGGTTAAAATTTTTGGTGGTTTCTTGTTCAGTCCATAGGCCTACATCATGTGGCAAACCGGTGAGCATGTGGCTCTATTAGTATAGGAGATACCTGAAAACATATCACACTTTTCATCATAGTGCTTTTACCAATGCATAAAATGCATGGAGAAGTCATTTCGAATGACTGGTCCTCAGTGTTGTGAGAACGATGACTGGTTAAAATTTTTGGTGGTTTCTTGTTCAGTCCATAGGCCTACATCATGTGGCAAACCGGTGAGCATGTGGCTCTATTAGTATAGGAGATACCTGAAAACATATCACACTTTTCATCATAGTGCTTTTACCAATGCATAAAATGCATGGAGAAGTCATTTCGAATGACTGGTCCTCAGTGTTGTGAGAACGATGACTGGTTAAAATTTTTGGTGGTTTCTTGTTCAGTCCATAGGCCTACATCATGTGGCAAACCGGTGAGCATGTGGCTCTATTAGTATAGGAGATACCTGAAAACATATCACACTTTTCATCATAGTGCTTTTACCAATGCATAAAATGCATGGAGAAGTCATTTCGAATGACTGGTCCTCAGTGTTGTGAGAACGATGACTGGTTAAAATTTTTGGTGGTTTCTTGTTCAGTCCATAGGCCTACATCATGTGGCAAACCGGTGAGCATGTGGCTCTATTAGTATAGGAGATACCTGAAAACATATCACACTTTTCATCATAGTGCTTTTACCAATGCATAAAATGCATGGAGAAGTCATTTCGAATGACTGGTCCTCAGTGTTGTGAGAACGATGACTGGTTAAAATTTTTGGTGGTTTCTTGTTCAGTCCATAGGCCTACATCATGTGGCAAACCGGTGAGCATGTGGCTCTATTAGTATAGGAGATACCTGAAAACATATCACACTTTTCATCATAGTGCTTTTACCAATGCATAAAATGCATGGAGAAGTCATTTCGAATGACTGGTCCTCAGTGTTGTGAGAACGATGACTGGTTAAAATTTTTGGTGGTTTCTTGTTCAGTCCATAGGCCTACATCATGTGGCAAACCGGTGAGCATGTGGCTCTATTAGTATAGGAGATACCTGAAAACATATCACACTTTTCATCATAGTGCTTTTACCAATGCATAAAATGCATGGAGAAGTCATTTCGAATGACTGGTCCTCAGTGTTGTGAGAACGATGACTGGTTAAAATTTTTGGTGGTTTCTTGTTCAGTCCATAGGCCTACATCATGTGGCAAACCGGTGAGCATGTGGCTCTATTAGTATAGGAGATACCTGAAAACATATCACACTTTTCATCATAGTGCTTTTACCAATGCATAAAATGCATGGAGAAGTCATTTCGAATGACTGGTCCTCAGTGTTGTGAGAACGATGACTGGTTAAAATTTTTGGTGGTTTCTTGTTCAGTCCATAGGCCTACATCATGTGGCAAACCGGTGAGCATGTGGCTCTATTAGTATAGGAGATACCTGAAAACATATCACACTTTTCATCATAGTGCTTTTACCAATGCATAAAATGCATGGAGAAGTCATTTCGAATGACTGGTCCTCAGTGTTGTGAGAACGATGACTGGTTAAAATTTTTGGTGGTTTCTTGTTCAGTCCATAGGCCTACATCATGTGGCAAACCGGTGAGCATGTGGCTCTATTAGTATAGGAGATACCTGAAAACATATCACACTTTTCATCATAGTGCTTTTACCAATGCATAAAATGCATGGAGAAGTCATTTCGAATGACTGGTCCTCAGTGTTGTGAGAACGATGACTGGTTAAAATTTTTGGTGGTTTCTTGTTCAGTCCATAGGCCTACATCATGTGGCAAACCGGTGAGCATGTGGCTCTATTAGTATAGGAGATACCTGAAAACATATCACACTTTTCATCATAGTGCTTTTACCAATGCATAAAATGCATGGAGAAGTCATTTCGAATGACTGGTCCTCAGTGTTGTGAGAACGATGACTGGTTAAAATTTTTGGTGGTTTCTTGTTCAGTCCATAGGCCTACATCATGTGGCAAACCGGTGAGCATGTGGCTCTATTAGTATAGGAGATACCTGAAAACATATCACACTTTTCATCATAGTGCTTTTACCAATGCATAAAATGCATGGAGAAGTCATTTCGAATGACTGGTCCTCAGTGTTGTGAGAACGATGACTGGTTAAAATTTTTGGTGGTTTCTTGTTCAGTCCATAGGCCTACATCATGTGGCAAACCGGTGAGCATGTGGCTCTATTAGTATAGGAGATACCTGAAAACATATCACACTTTTCATCATAGTGCTTTTACCAATGCATAAAATGCATGGAGAAGTCATTTCGAATGACTGGTCCTCAGTGTTGTGAGAACGATGACTGGTTAAAATTTTTGGTGGTTTCTTGTTCAGTCCATAGGCCTACATCATGTGGCAAACCGGTGAGCATGTGGCTCTATTAGTATAGGAGATACCTGAAAACATATCACACTTTTCATCATAGTGCTTTTACCAATGCATAAAATGCATGGAGAAGTCATTTCGAATGACTGGTCCTCAGTGTTGTGAGAACGATGACTGGTTAAAATTTTTGGTGGTTTCTTGTTCAGTCCATAGGCCTACATCATGTGGCAAACCGGTGAGCATGTGGCTCTATTAGTATAGGAGATACCTGAAAACATATCACACTTTTCATCATAGTGCTTTTACCAATGCATAAAATGCATGGAGAAGTCATTTCGAATGACTGGTCCTCAGTGTTGTGAGAACGATGACTGGTTAAAATTTTTGGTGGTTTCTTGTTCAGTCCATAGGCCTACATCATGTGGCAAACCGGTGAGCATGTGGCTCTATTAGTATAGGAGATACCTGAAAACATATCACACTTTTCATCATAGTGCTTTTACCAATGCATAAAATGCATGGAGAAGTCATTTCGAATGACTGGTCCTCAGTGTTGTGAGAACGATGACTGGTTAAAATTTTTGGTGGTTTCTTGTTCAGTCCATAGGCCTACATCATGTGGCAAACCGGTGAGCATGTGGCTCTATTAGTATAGGAGATACCTGAAAACATATCACACTTTTCATCATAGTGCTTTTACCAATGCATAAAATGCATGGAGAAGTCATTTCGAATGACTGGTCCTCAGTGTTGTGAGAACGATGACTGGTTAAAATTTTTGGTGGTTTCTTGTTCAGTCCATAGGCCTACATCATGTGGCAAACCGGTGAGCATGTGGCTCTATTAGTATAGGAGATACCTGAAAACATATCACACTTTTCATCATAGTGCTTTTACCAATGCATAAAATGCATGGAGAAGTCATTTCGAATGACTGGTCCTCAGTGTTGTGAGAACGATGACTGGTTAAAATTTTTGGTGGTTTCTTGTTCAGTCCATAGGCCTACATCATGTGGCAAACCGGTGAGCATGTGGCTCTATTAGTATAGGAGATACCTGAAAACATATCACACTTTTCATCATAGTGCTTTTACCAATGCATAAAATGCATGGAGAAGTCATTTCGAATGACTGGTCCTCAGTGTTGTGAGAACGATGACTGGTTAAAATTTTTGGTGGTTTCTTGTTCAGTCCATAGGCCTACATCATGTGGCAAACCGGTGAGCATGTGGCTCTATTAGTATAGGAGATACCTGAAAACATATCACACTTTTCATCATAGTGCTTTTACCAATGCATAAAATGCATGGAGAAGTCATTTCGAATGACTGGTCCTCAGTGTTGTGAGAACGATGACTGGTTAAAATTTTTGGTGGTTTCTTGTTCAGTCCATAGGCCTACATCATGTGGCAAACCGGTGAGCATGTGGCTCTATTAGTATAGGAGATACCTGAAAACATATCACACTTTTCATCATAGTGCTTTTACCAATGCATAAAATGCATGGAGAAGTCATTTCGAATGACTGGTCCTCAGTGTTGTGAGAACGATGACTGGTTAAAATTTTTGGTGGTTTCTTGTTCAGTCCATAGGCCTACATCATGTGGCAAACCGGTGAGCATGTGGCTCTATTAGTATAGGAGATACCTGAAAACATATCACACTTTTCATCATAGTGCTTTTACCAATGCATAAAATGCATGGAGAAGTCATTTCGAATGACTGGTCCTCAGTGTTGTGAGAACGATGACTGGTTAAAATTTTTGGTGGTTTCTTGTTCAGTCCATAGGCCTACATCATGTGGCAAACCGGTGAGCATGTGGCTCTATTAGTATAGGAGATACCTGAAAACATATCACACTTTTCATCATAGTGCTTTTACCAATGCATAAAATGCATGGAGAAGTCATTTCGAATGACTGGTCCTCAGTGTTGTGAGAACGATGACTGGTTAAAATTTTTGGTGGTTTCTTGTTCAGTCCATAGGCCTACATCATGTGGCAAACCGGTGAGCATGTGGCTCTATTAGTATAGGAGATACCTGAAAACATATCACACTTTTCATCATAGTGCTTTTACCAATGCATAAAATGTCCTCAGTGTTGTGAGAACGATGACTGGTTAAAATTTTTGGTGGTTTCTTGTTCAGTCCATAGGCCTACATCATACTGGTTAAAATTTTTGGTGGTTTCTTGTTCAGTCCATAGGCCTACATCATGTGGCAAACCGGTGAGCATGTGGCTCTATTAGTATAGGAGATACCTGAAAACATATCACACTTTTCATCATAGTGCTTTTACCAATGCATAAAATGCATGGAGAAGTCATTTCGAATGACTGGTCCTCAGTGTTGTGAGAACGATGACTGGTTAAAATTTTTGGTGGTTTCTTGTTCAGTCCATAGGCCTACATCATGTGGCAAACCGGTGAGCATGTGGCTCTATTAGTATAGGAGATACCTGAAAACATATCACACTTTTCATCATAGTGCTTTTACCAATGCATAAAATGCATGGAGAAGTCATTTCGAATGACTGGTCCTCAGTGTTGTGAGAACGATGACTGGTTAAAATTTTTGGTGGTTTCTTGTTCAGTCCATAGGCCTACATCATGTGGCAAACCGGTGAGCATGTGGCTCTATTAGTATAGGAGATACCTGAAAACATATCACACTTTTCATCATAGTGCTTTTACCAATGCATAAAATGCATGGAGAAGTCATTTCGAATGACTGGTCCTCAGTGTTGTGAGAACGATGACTGGTTAAAATTTTTGGTGGTTTCTTGTTCAGTCCATAGGCCTACATCATGTGGCAAACCGGTGAGCATGTGGCTCTATTAGTATAGGAGATACCTGAAAACATATCACACTTTTCATCATAGTGCTTTTACCAATGCATAAAATGCATGGAGAAGTCATTTCGAATGACTGGTCCTCAGTGTTGTGAGAACGATGACTGGTTAAAATTTTTGGTGGTTTCTTGTTCAGTCCATAGGCCTACATCATGTGGCAAACCGGTGAGCATGTGGCTCTATTAGTATAGGAGATACCTGAAAACATATCACACTTTTCATCATAGTGCTTTTACCAATGCATAAAATGCATGGAGAAGTCATTTCGAATGACTGGTCCTCAGTGTTGTGAGAACGATGACTGGTTAAAATTTTTGGTGGTTTCTTGTTCAGTCCATAGGCCTACATCATGTGGCAAACCGGTGAGCATGTGGCTCTATTAGTATAGGAGATACCTGAAAACATATCACACTTTTCATCATAGTGCTTTTACCAATGCATAAAATGCATGGAGAAGTCATTTCGAATGACTGGTCCTCAGTGTTGTGAGAACGATGACTGGTTAAAATTTTTGGTGGTTTCTTGTTCAGTCCATAGGCCTACATCATGTGGCAAACCGGTGAGCATGTGGCTCTATTAGTATAGGAGATACCTGAAAACATATCACACTTTTCATCATAGTGCTTTTACCAATGCATAAAATGCATGGAGAAGTCATTTCGAATGACTGGTCCTCAGTGTTGTGAGAACGATGACTGGTTAAAATTTTTGGTGGTTTCTTGTTCAGTCCATAGGCCTACATCATGTGGCAAACCGGTGAGCATGTGGCTCTATTAGTATAGGAGATACCTGAAAACATATCACACTTTTCATCATAGTGCTTTTACCAATGCATAAAATGCATGGAGAAGTCATTTCGAATGACTGGTCCTCAGTGTTGTGAGAACGATGACTGGTTAAAATTTTTGGTGGTTTCTTGTTCAGTCCATAGGCCTACATCATGTGGCAAACCGGTGAGCATGTGGCTCTATTAGTATAGGAGATACCTGAAAACATATCACACTTTTCATCATAGTGCTTTTACCAATGCATAAAATGCATGGAGAAGTCATTTCGAATGACTGGTCCTCAGTGTTGTGAGAACGATGACTGGTTAAAATTTTTGGTGGTTTCTTGTTCAGTCCATAGGCCTACATCATGTGGCAAACCGGTGAGCATGTGGCTCTATTAGTATAGGAGATACCTGAAAACATATCACACTTTTCATCATAGTGCTTTTACCAATGCATAAAATGCATGGAGAAGTCATTTCGAATGACTGGTCCTCAGTGTTGTGAGAACGATGACTGGTTAAAATTTTTGGTGGTTTCTTGTTCAGTCCATAGGCCTACATCATGTGGCAAACCGGTGAGCATGTGGCTCTATTAGTATAGGAGATACCTGAAAACATATCACACTTTTCATCATAGTGCTTTTACCAATGCATAAAATGCATGGAGAAGTCATTTCGAATGACTGGTCCTCAGTGTTGTGAGAACGATGACTGGTTAAAATTTTTGGTGGTTTCTTGTTCAGTCCATAGGCCTACATCATGTGGCAAACCGGTGAGCATGTGGCTCTATTAGTATAGGAGATACCTGAAAACATATCACACTTTTCATCATAGTGCTTTTACCAATGCATAAAATGCATGGAGAAGTCATTTCGAATGACTGGTCCTCAGTGTTGTGAGAACGATGACTGGTTAAAATTTTTGGTGGTTTCTTGTTCAGTCCATAGGCCTACATCATGTGGCAAACCGGTGAGCATGTGGCTCTATTAGTATAGGAGATACCTGAAAACATATCACACTTTTCATCATAGTGCTTTTACCAATGCATAAAATGCATGGAGAAGTCATTTCGAATGACTGGTCCTCAGTGTTGTGAGAACGATGACTGGTTAAAATTTTTGGTGGTTTCTTGTTCAGTCCATAGGCCTACATCATGTGGCAAACCGGTGAGCATGTGGCTCTATTAGTATAGGAGATACCTGAAAACATATCACACTTTTCATCATAGTGCTTTTACCAATGCATAAAATGCATGGAGAAGTCATTTCGAATGACTGGTCCTCAGTGTTGTGAGAACGATGACTGGTTAAAATTTTTGGTGGTTTCTTGTTCAGTCCATAGGCCTACATCATGTGGCAAACCGGTGAGCATGTGGCTCTATTAGTATAGGAGATACCTGAAAACATATCACACTTTTCATCATAGTGCTTTTACCAATGCATAAAATGCATGGAGAAGTCATTTCGAATGACTGGTCCTCAGTGTTGTGAGAACGATGACTGGTTAAAATTTTTGGTGGTTTCTTGTTCAGTCCATAGGCCTACATCATGTGGCAAACCGGTGAGCATGTGGCTCTATTAGTATAGGAGATACCTGAAAACATATCACACTTTTCATCATAGTGCTTTTACCAATGCATAAAATGCATGGAGAAGTCATTTCGAATGACTGGTCCTCAGTGTTGTGAGAACGATGACTGGTTAAAATTTTTGGTGGTTTCTTGTTCAGTCCATAGGCCTACATCATGTGGCAAACCGGTGAGCATGTGGCTCTATTAGTATAGGAGATACCTGAAAACATATCACACTTTTCATCATAGTGCTTTTACCAATGCATAAAATGCATGGAGAAGTCATTTCGAATGACTGGTCCTCAGTGTTGTGAGAACGATGACTGGTTAAAATTTTTGGTGGTTTCTTGTTCAGTCCATAGGCCTACATCATGTGGCAAACCGGTGAGCATGTGGCTCTATTAGTATAGGAGATACCTGAAAACATATCACACTTTTCATCATAGTGCTTTTACCAATGCATAAAATGCATGGAGAAGTCATTTCGAATGACTGGTCCTCAGTGTTGTGAGAACGATGACTGGTTAAAATTTTTGGTGGTTTCTTGTTCAGTCCATAGGCCTACATCATGTGGCAAACCGGTGAGCATGTGGCTCTATTAGTATAGGAGATACCTGAAAACATATCACACTTTTCATCATAGTGCTTTTACCAATGCATAAAATGCATGGAGAAGTCATTTCGAATGACTGGTCCTCAGTGTTGTGAGAACGATGACTGGTTAAAATTTTTGGTGGTTTCTTGTTCAGTCCATAGGCCTACATCATGTGGCAAACCGGTGAGCATGTGGCTCTATTAGTATAGGAGATACCTGAAAACATATCACACTTTTCATCATAGTGCTTTTACCAATGCATAAAATGCATGGAGAAGTCATTTCGAATGACTGGTCCTCAGTGTTGTGAGAACGATGACTGGTTAAAATTTTTGGTGGTTTCTTGTTCAGTCCATAGGCCTACATCATGTGGCAAACCGGTGAGCATGTGGCTCTATTAGTATAGGAGATACCTGAAAACATATCACACTTTTCATCATAGTGCTTTTACCAATGCATAAAATGCATGGAGAAGTCATTTCGAATGACTGGTCCTCAGTGTTGTGAGAACGATGACTGGTTAAAATTTTTGGTGGTTTCTTGTTCAGTCCATAGGCCTACATCATGTGGCAAACCGGTGAGCATGTGGCTCTATTAGTATAGGAGATACCTGAAAACATATCACACTTTTCATCATAGTGCTTTTACCAATGCATAAAATGCATGGAGAAGTCATTTCGAATGACTGGTCCTCAGTGTTGTGAGAACGATGACTGGTTAAAATTTTTGGTGGTTTCTTGTTCAGTCCATAGGCCTACATCATGTGGCAAACCGGTGAGCATGTGGCTCTATTAGTATAGGAGATACCTGAAAACATATCACACTTTTCATCATAGTGCTTTTACCAATGCATAAAATGCATGGAGAAGTCATTTCGAATGACTGGTCCTCAGTGTTGTGAGAACGATGACTGGTTAAAATTTTTGGTGGTTTCTTGTTCAGTCCATAGGCCTACATCATGTGGCAAACCGGTGAGCATGTGGCTCTATTAGTATAGGAGATACCTGAAAACATATCACACTTTTCATCATAGTGCTTTTACCAATGCATAAAATGCATGGAGAAGTCATTTCGAATGACTGGTCCTCAGTGTTGTGAGAACGATGACTGGTTAAAATTTTTGGTGGTTTCTTGTTCAGTCCATAGGCCTACATCATGTGGCAAACCGGTGAGCATGTGGCTCTATTAGTATAGGAGATACCTGAAAACATATCACACTTTTCATCATAGTGCTTTTACCAATGCATAAAATGCATGGAGAAGTCATTTCGAATGACTGGTCCTCAGTGTTGTGAGAACGATGACTGGTTAAAATTTTTGGTGGTTTCTTGTTCAGTCCATAGGCCTACATCATGTGGCAAACCGGTGAGCATGTGGCTCTATTAGTATAGGAGATACCTGAAAACATATCACACTTTTCATCATAGTGCTTTTACCAATGCATAAAATGCATGGAGAAGTCATTTCGAATGACTGGTCCTCAGTGTTGTGAGAACGATGACTGGTTAAAATTTTTGGTGGTTTCTTGTTCAGTCCATAGGCCTACATCATGTGGCAAACCGGTGAGCATGTGGCTCTATTAGTATAGGAGATACCTGAAAACATATCACACTTTTCATCATAGTGCTTTTACCAATGCATAAAATGCATGGAGAAGTCATTTCGAATGACTGGTCCTCAGTGTTGTGAGAACGATGACTGGTTAAAATTTTTGGTGGTTTCTTGTTCAGTCCATAGGCCTACATCATGTGGCAAACCGGTGAGCATGTGGCTCTATTAGTATAGGAGATACCTGAAAACATATCACACTTTTCATCATAGTGCTTTTACCAATGCATAAAATGCATGGAGAAGTCATTTCGAATGACTGGTCCTCAGTGTTGTGAGAACGATGACTGGTTAAAATTTTTGGTGGTTTCTTGTTCAGTCCATAGGCCTACATCATGTGGCAAACCGGTGAGCATGTGGCTCTATTAGTATAGGAGATACCTGAAAACATATCACACTTTTCATCATAGTGCTTTTACCAATGCATAAAATGCATGGAGAAGTCATTTCGAATGACTGGTCCTCAGTGTTGTGAGAACGATGACTGGTTAAAATTTTTGGTGGTTTCTTGTTCAGTCCATAGGCCTACATCATGTGGCAAACCGGTGAGCATGTGGCTCTATTAGTATAGGAGATACCTGAAAACATATCACACTTTTCATCATAGTGCTTTTACCAATGCATAAAATGCATGGAGAAGTCATTTCGAATGACTGGTCCTCAGTGTTGTGAGAACGATGACTGGTTAAAATTTTTGGTGGTTTCTTGTTCAGTCCATAGGCCTACATCATGTGGCAAACCGGTGAGCATGTGGCTCTATTAGTATAGGAGATACCTGAAAACATATCACACTTTTCATCATAGTGCTTTTACCAATGCATAAAATGCATGGAGAAGTCATTTCGAATGACTGGTCCTCAGTGTTGTGAGAACGATGACTGGTTAAAATTTTTGGTGGTTTCTTGTTCAGTCCATAGGCCTACATCATGTGGCAAACCGGTGAGCATGTGGCTCTATTAGTATAGGAGATACCTGAAAACATATCACACTTTTCATCATAGTGCTTTTACCAATGCATAAAATGCATGGAGAAGTCATTTCGAATGACTGGTCCTCAGTGTTGTGAGAACGATGACTGGTTAAAATTTTTGGTGGTTTCTTGTTCAGTCCATAGGCCTACATCATGTGGCAAACCGGTGAGCATGTGGCTCTATTAGTATAGGAGATACCTGAAAACATATCACACTTTTCATCATAGTGCTTTTACCAATGCATAAAATGCATGGAGAAGTCATTTCGAATGACTGGTCCTCAGTGTTGTGAGAACGATGACTGGTTAAAATTTTTGGTGGTTTCTTGTTCAGTCCATAGGCCTACATCATGTGGCAAACCGGTGAGCATGTGGCTCTATTAGTATAGGAGATACCTGAAAACATATCACACTTTTCATCATAGTGCTTTTACCAATGCATAAAATGCATGGAGAAGTCATTTCGAATGACTGGTCCTCAGTGTTGTGAGAACGATGACTGGTTAAAATTTTTGGTGGTTTCTTGTTCAGTCCATAGGCCTACATCATGTGGCAAACCGGTGAGCATGTGGCTCTATTAGTATAGGAGATACCTGAAAACATATCACACTTTTCATCATAGTGCTTTTACCAATGCATAAAATGCATGGAGAAGTCATTTCGAATGACTGGTCCTCAGTGTTGTGAGAACGATGACTGGTTAAAATTTTTGGTGGTTTCTTGTTCAGTCCATAGGCCTACATCATGTGGCAAACCGGTGAGCATGTGGCTCTATTAGTATAGGAGATACCTGAAAACATATCACACTTTTCATCATAGTGCTTTTACCAATGCATAAAATGCATGGAGAAGTCATTTCGAATGACTGGTCCTCAGTGTTGTGAGAACGATGACTGGTTAAAATTTTTGGTGGTTTCTTGTTCAGTCCATAGGCCTACATCATGTGGCAAACCGGTGAGCATGTGGCTCTATTAGTATAGGAGATACCTGAAAACATATCACACTTTTCATCATAGTGCTTTTACCAATGCATAAAATGCATGGAGAAGTCATTTCGAATGACTGGTCCTCAGTGTTGTGAGAACGATGACTGGTTAAAATTTTTGGTGGTTTCTTGTTCAGTCCATAGGCCTACATCATGTGGCAAACCGGTGAGCATGTGGCTCTATTAGTATAGGAGATACCTGAAAACATATCACACTTTTCATCATAGTGCTTTTACCAATGCATAAAATGCATGGAGAAGTCATTTCGAATGACTGGTCCTCAGTGTTGTGAGAACGATGACTGGTTAAAATTTTTGGTGGTTTCTTGTTCAGTCCATAGGCCTACATCATGTGGCAAACCGGTGAGCATGTGGCTCTATTAGTATAGGAGATACCTGAAAACATATCACACTTTTCATCATAGTGCTTTAATGCATAAAATGCATGGAGAAGTCATTTCGAATGACTGGTCCTCAGTGTTGTGAGAACGATGACTGGTTAAAATTTTTGGTGGTTTCTTGTTCAGTCCATAGGCCTACATCATGTGGCAAACCGGTGAGCATGTGGCTCTATTAGTATAGGAGATACCTGAAAACATATCACACTTTTCATCATAGTGCTTTTACCAATGCATAAAATGCATGGAGAAGTCATTTCGAATGACTGGTCCTCAGTGTTGTGAGAACGATGACTGGTTAAAATTTTTGGTGGTTTCTTGTTCAGTCCATAGGCCTACATCATGTGGCAAACCGGTGAGCATGTGGCTCTATTAGTATAGGAGATACCTGAAAACATATCACACTTTTCATCATAGTGCTTTTACCAATGCATAAAATGCATGGAGAAGTCATTTCGAATGACTGGTCCTCAGTGTTGTGAGAACGATGACTGGTTAAAATTTTTGGTGGTTTCTTGTTCAGTCCATAGGCCTACATCATGTGGCAAACCGGTGAGCATGTGGCTCTATTAGTATAGGAGATACCTGAAAACATATCACACTTTTCATCATAGTGCTTTTACCAATGCATAAAATGCATGGAGAAGTCATTTCGAATGACTGGTCCTCAGTGTTGTGAGAACGATGACTGGTTAAAATTTTTGGTGGTTTCTTGTTCAGTCCATAGGCCTACATCATGTGGCAAACCGGTGAGCATGTGGCTCTATTAGTATAGGAGATACCTGAAAACATATCACACTTTTCATCATAGTGCTTTTACCAATGCATAAAATGCATGGAGAAGTCATTTCGAATGACTGGTCCTCAGTGTTGTGAGAACGATGACTGGTTAAAATTTTTGGTGGTTTCTTGTTCAGTCCATAGGCCTACATCATGTGGCAAACCGGTGAGCATGTGGCTCTATTAGTATAGGAGATACCTGAAAACATATCACACTTTTCATCATAGTGCTTTTACCAATGCATAAAATGCATGGAGAAGTCATTTCGAATGACTGGTCCTCAGTGTTGTGAGAACGATGACTGGTTAAAATTTTTGGTGGTTTCTTGTTCAGTCCATAGGCCTACATCATGTGGCAAACCGGTGAGCATGTGGCTCTATTAGTATAGGAGATACCTGAAAACATATCACACTTTTCATCATAGTGCTTTTACCAATGCATAAAATGCATGGAGAAGTCATTTCGAATGACTGGTCCTCAGTGTTGTGAGAACGATGACTGGTTAAAATTTTTGGTGGTTTCTTGTTCAGTCCATAGGCCTACATCATGTGGCAAACCGGTGAGCATGTGGCTCTATTAGTATAGGAGATACCTGAAAACATATCACACTTTTCATCATAGTGCTTTTACCAATGCATAAAATGCATGGAGAAGTCATTTCGAATGACTGGTCCTCAGTGTTGTGAGAACGATGACTGGTTAAAATTTTTGGTGGTTTCTTGTTCAGTCCATAGGCCTACATCATGTGGCAAACCGGTGAGCATGTGGCTCTATTAGTATAGGAGATACCTGAAAACATATCACACTTTTCATCATAGTGCTTTTACCAATGCATAAAATGCATGGAGAAGTCATTTCGAATGACTGGTCCTCAGTGTTGTGAGAACGATGACTGGTTAAAATTTTTGGTGGTTTCTTGTTCAGTCCATAGGCCTACATCATGTGGCAAACCGGTGAGCATGTGGCTCTATTAGTATAGGAGATACCTGAAAACATATCACACTTTTCATCATAGTGCTTTTACCAATGCATAAAATGCATGGAGAAGTCATTTCGAATGACTGGTCCTCAGTGTTGTGAGAACGATGACTGGTTAAAATTTTTGGTGGTTTCTTGTTCAGTCCATAGGCCTACATCATGTGGCAAACCGGTGAGCATGTGGCTCTATTAGTATAGGAGATACCTGAAAACATATCACACTTTTCATCATAGTGCTTTTACCAATGCATAAAATGCATGGAGAAGTCATTTCGAATGACTGGTCCTCAGTGTTGTGAGAACGATGACTGGTTAAAATTTTTGGTGGTTTCTTGTTCAGTCCATAGGCCTACATCATGTGGCAAACCGGTGAGCATGTGGCTCTATTAGTATAGGAGATACCTGAAAACATATCACACTTTTCATCATAGTGCTTTTACCAATGCATAAAATGCATGGAGAAGTCATTTCGAATGACTGGTCCTCAGTGTTGTGAGAACGATGACTGGTTAAAATTTTTGGTGGTTTCTTGTTCAGTCCATAGGCCTACATCATGTGGCAAACCGGTGAGCATGTGGCTCTATTAGTATAGGAGATACCTGAAAACATATCACACTTTTCATCATAGTGCTTTTACCAATGCATAAAATGCATGGAGAAGTCATTTCGAATGACTGGTCCTCAGTGTTGTGAGAACGATGACTGGTTAAAATTTTTGGTGGTTTCTTGTTCAGTCCATAGGCCTACATCATGTGGCAAACCGGTGAGCATGTGGCTCTATTAGTATAGGAGATACCTGAAAACATATCACACTTTTCATCATAGTGCTTTTACCAATGCATAAAATGCATGGAGAAGTCATTTCGAATGACTGGTCCTCAGTGTTGTGAGAACGATGACTGGTTAAAATTTTTGGTGGTTTCTTGTTCAGTCCATAGGCCTACATCATGTGGCAAACCGGTGAGCATGTGGCTCTATTAGTATAGGAGATACCTGAAAACATATCACACTTTTCATCATAGTGCTTTTACCAATGCATAAAATGCATGGAGAAGTCATTTCGAATGACTGGTCCTCAGTGTTGTGAGAACGATGACTGGTTAAAATTTTTGGTGGTTTCTTGTTCAGTCCATAGGCCTACATCATGTGGCAAACCGGTGAGCATGTGGCTCTATTAGTATAGGAGATACCTGAAAACATATCACACTTTTCATCATAGTGCTTTTACCAATGCATAAAATGCATGGAGAAGTCATTTCGAATGACTGGTCCTCAGTGTTGTGAGAACGATGACTGGTTAAAATTTTTGGTGGTTTCTTGTTCAGTCCATAGGCCTACATCATGTGGCAAACCGGTGAGCATGTGGCTCTATTAGTATAGGAGATACCTGAAAACATATCACACTTTTCATCATAGTGCTTTTACCAATGCATAAAATGCATGGAGAAGTCATTTCGAATGACTGGTCCTCAGTGTTGTGAGAACGATGACTGGTTAAAATTTTTGGTGGTTTCTTGTTCAGTCCATAGGCCTACATCATGTGGCAAACCGGTGAGCATGTGGCTCTATTAGTATAGGAGATACCTGAAAACATATCACACTTTTCATCATAGTGCTTTTACCAATGCATAAAATGCATGGAGAAGTCATTTCGAATGACTGGTCCTCAGTGTTGTGAGAACGATGACTGGTTAAAATTTTTGGTGGTTTCTTGTTCAGTCCATAGGCCTACATCATGTGGCAAACCGGTGAGCATGTGGCTCTATTAGTATAGGAGATACCTGAAAACATATCACACTTTTCATCATAGTGCTTTTACCAATGCATAAAATGCATGGAGAAGTCATTTCGAATGACTGGTCCTCAGTGTTGTGAGAACGATGACTGGTTAAAATTTTTGGTGGTTTCTTGTTCAGTCCATAGGCCTACATCATGTGGCAAACCGGTGAGCATGTGGCTCTATTAGTATAGGAGATACCTGAAAACATATCACACTTTTCATCATAGTGCTTTTACCAATGCATAAAATGCATGGAGAAGTCATTTCGAATGACTGGTCCTCAGTGTTGTGAGAACGATGACTGGTTAAAATTTTTGGTGGTTTCTTGTTCAGTCCATAGGCCTACATCATGTGGCAAACCGGTGAGCATGTGGCTCTATTAGTATAGGAGATACCTGAAAACATATCACACTTTTCATCATAGTGCTTTTACCAATGCATAAAATGCATGGAGAAGTCATTTCGAATGACTGGTCCTCAGTGTTGTGAGAACGATGACTGGTTAAAATTTTTGGTGGTTTCTTGTTCAGTCCATAGGCCTACATCATGTGGCAAACCGGTGAGCATGTGGCTCTATTAGTATAGGAGATACCTGAAAACATATCACACTTTTCATCATAGTGCTTTTACCAATGCATAAAATGCATGGAGAAGTCATTTCGAATGACTGGTCCTCAGTGTTGTGAGAACAGATGACTGGTTAAAATTTTTGGTGGTTTCTTGTTCAGTCCATAGGCCTACATCATGTGGCAAACCGGTGAGCATGTGGCTCTATTAGTATAGGAGATACCTGAAAACATATCACACTTTTCATCATAGTGCTTTTACCAATGCATAAAATGCATGGAGAAGTCATTTCGAATGACTGGTCCTCAGTGTTGTGAGAACGATGACTGGTTAAAATTTTTGGTGGTTTCTTGTTCAGTCCATAGGCCTACATCATGTGGCAAACCGGTGAGCATGTGGCTCTATTAGTATAGGAGATACCTGAAAACATATCACACTTTTCATCATAGTGCTTTTACCAATGCATAAAATGCATGGAGAAGTCATTTCGAATGACTGGTCCTCAGTGTTGTGAGAACGATGACTGGTTAAAATTTTTGGTGGTTTCTTGTTCAGTCCATAGGCCTACATCATGTGGCAAACCGGTGAGCATGTGGCTCTATTAGTATAGGAGATACCTGAAAACATATCACACTTTTCATCATAGTGCTTTTACCAATGCATAAAATGCATGGAGAAGTCATTTCGAATGACTGGTCCTCAGTGTTGGTGAGAACGATGACTGGTTAAAATTTTTGGTGGTTTCTTGTTCAGTCCATAGGCCTACATCATGTGGCAAACCGGTGAGCATGTGGCTCTATTAGTATAGGAGATACCTGAAAACATATCACACTTTTCATCATAGTGCTTTTTACCAATGCATAAAATGCATGGAGAAGTCATTTCGAATGACTGGTCCTCAGTGTTGTGAGAACGATGACTGGTTAAAATTTTTGGTGGTTTCTTGTTCAGTCCATAGGCCTACATCATGTGGCAAACCGGTGAGCATGTGGCTCTATTAGTATAGGAGATACCTGAAAACATATCACACTTTTCATCATAGTGCTTTTACCAATGCATAAAATGCATGGAGAAGTCATTTCGAATGACTGGTCCTCAGTGTTTTGTGAGAACGATGACTGGTTAAAATTTTTGGTGGTTTCTTGTTCAGTCCATAGGCTTACATCATGTGGCAAACCGGTGAGCATGTGGCTCTATTAGTATAAGATACCTGAAAACATATCACACTTTTCATCATAGTGCTTTTACCAATGCATAAAATGCATGGAGAAGTCATTTCGAATGACTGGTCCTCAGTGTTGTGAGAACGATGATGGTTAAAATTTTTGGTGGTTTCTTGTTCAGTCCATAGGCCTACATCATGTGGCAAACCGGTGAGCATGTGGCTCTATTAGTATAGGAGATACCTTGAAAACATATCACACTTTTCATCATAGTGCTTTTACCAATGCATAAAATGCATGGAGAAGTCATTTCGAATTGACTGGTCCTCAGTGTTGTGAGAACGATGACTGGTTAAAATTTTTGGTGGTTTCCTTGTTCAGTCCATAGGCCTACATCATGTGGCAAACCGGTGAGCATGTGGCTCTATTAGTATAGGAGATACCTGAAAACATATCACAGCTTTTCATCATAGTGCTTTTACCAATACATGCATAAAATGCATGGAGAAGTCATTTCGAATGACTGGTCCTCAGTGTTGTGAGAACGATGACTGGTTAAAATTTTTTGGTGGTTTCTTGTTCAGTCCATAGGCCCTACATCATGTGGCAAACCGGTGAGCATGTGGCTCTATTAGTATAGGAGATACCTGAAAACATATCACACTTTTCATCATAGTGCTTTTACCAATGCATAAAATGCATGGAGAAGTCATTTCGAATGACTGGTCCTCAGTGTTGTGAGAACTGATGACTGGTTAAAATTTTTGGTGGTTTCTTGTTCAGTCCATAGGCCTACATCATGTGGCAAACCGGTGAGCATGTGGCTCTATTAGTATAGGAGATACCTGAAAACATATCACACTTTTCATCATAGTGCTTTTACCAATGCATAAAATGCATGGAGAAGTCATTTCGAATGACTGGTCCTCAGTGTTGTGAGAACGATGATTGGTAAAATTTTTGGTGGTTTCTTGTTCAGTCCATGGGCCTACATCATGTGGCAAACCGGTGAGCATGTGGCTCTATTAGTATAGGAGATACCTGAAAACATATCACACTTTTTCATCATAGTGCTTTTACCAATGCATAAAATGCATGGAGAAGTCATTTCGAATGACTGGTCCTCAGTGCTGTGAGAACGATGACTGGTTAAAATTTTTGGTGGTTTCTTGTTCAGTCCATAGGCCTACATCATGTGGCAAACCGGTGAGCATGTAGGCTCTATTAGTATAGGAGATACCTGAAAACATATCACACTTTTCATCATAGTGCTTTTACCAATGCATAAAATGCATGGAGAAGTCATTTCGAATGACTGGTCCTCAGTGTTGTGAGAACGATGACTGGTTAAAATTTTTGGTGGTTTCTTGTTCAGTCCATAGGCCCTACATCATGTGGCAAACCGGTGAGCATGTGGCTCTATTAGTATAGGAGATACCTGAAAACATATCACACTTTTCATCATAGTGCTTTTGACCAATGCATAAAATGCATGGAGAAGTCATTTCGAATGACTGGTCCTCAGTGTTGTGAGAACGATGACTGGTTAAAATTTTTGGTGGTTTCTTGTTCAGTCCATAGGCCTACATCATGTGGCAAACCGGTGAGCATGTGGCTCTATTAGTATAGGAGATACCTGAAAACATATCACACTTTTCATCATAGTGCTTTTACCAATGCATAAAATGCATGGAGAAGTCATTTCGAATGACTGGTCCTCAGTGTTGTGAGAACGATGACTGGTTAAAATTTTTGGTGGTTTCTTGTTCAGTCCATAGGCCTACATCATGTGGCAAACCGGTGAGCATGTGGCTCTATTAGTATAGGAGATACCTGAAAACATATCACACTTTTCATCATAGTGCTTTTACCAATGCATAAAATGCATGGAGAAGTCATTTCGAATGACTGGTCCCTCAGTGTTGTGAGAACGATGGACTGGTTAAAATTTTGGTGGTTTCTTGTTCAGTCCATAGCCTACATCATGTGGCAAACCGGTGAGCATGTGGCTCTATTAGTATAGGAGATACCTGAAAACATATCACACTTTTCATCATAGTGCATTTACCAATGCATAAAATGCATGGAGAAGTCATTTCGAATGACTGGTCCTCAGTGTTGTGAGAACTGATGACTGGTTAAAATTTTTGGTGGTTTCTTGTTCAGTCCATAGGCCTACATCATGTGGCAAACCGGTGAGCATGTGGCTCTATTAGTATAGGAGATACCTGAAAACATATCACACTTTTCATCATAGTGCTTTTACCAATGCATAAAATGCATGGAGAAGTCATTTCGAATGACTGGTCCTCAGTGTTGTGAGAACGATGACTGGTTAAAATTTTGGTGGTTTCTTGTTCAGTCCATAGGCCTACATCATGTGGCAAACCAGTGAGCATTGTGGCTCTATTAGTATAGGAGATACCTGAAAACATATCACAATTTTCATCATAGTGCTTTTACCAATGCATAAAATGCATGGAGAAGTCATTTCGAATGACTGGTCCTCAGTGTTGTGAGAACGATGACTGGTTAAAATTTTGGTGGTTTCTTGTTCAGTCCATAGGCCTACATCATGTGGCAAACCGGTGAGCATGTGGCTCTATTAGTATAGGAGATACCTGAAAACATATCACACTTTTCATCATAGTGCTTTTGACCAATGCATAAAATGCATGGAGAAGTCATTTCGAATGACTGGTCCTCAGTGTTGTGAGAACGATGACTGGTTACAATTTTGGTGGTTTCTTGTTCAGTCCATAGGCCTACATCATGTGGCAAACCGGTGAGCATGTGGCTCTATTAGTATAGGAGATACCTGAAAACATATCACACTTTTCTCATAGTGCTTTTACCAATGCATAAAATGCATGGAGAAGTCATTTCGAATGACTGGTCCTCAGTGTTGTGAGAACGATGACTGGTTAAAATTTTGGTGGTTTCTTGTTCAGTCCATAGGCCTACATCATGTGGCAAACCGGTGAGGCATGTGGCTCTATTAGTATAGGAGATACCTGAAAACATATCACACTTTTCATCATAGTGCTTTTACCAATGCATAAAATGCATGGAGAAGTCATTTCGAATGACTGGTCCTCAGTGTTGTGAGAACGATGACTGGTTAAAATTTTTGGTGGTTTCTTGTTCAGTCCATAGGCCTACATCATGTGGCAAACCGGTGAGCATGTGGCTCTATTAGTATAGGAGATACCTGAAAACATATCACACTTTTCATCATAGTGCTTTTACCAATGCATCAAATGCATGGAGAAGTCATTTCGAATGACTGGTCCTCAGTGTTGTGAGAACGATGACTGGTTAAAATTTTTGGTGGTTTCTTGTTCAGTCCATAGGCCTACATCATGTGGCAAACCGGTGAGCATGTGGCTCTATTACTATAGGAGATACCTGAAAACATATCACACTTTTCATCATAGTGCTTTTACCAATGCATAAAATGCATGGAGAAGTCATTTCGAATGGACTGGTCCTCAGTGTTGTGAGAACGATGACTGGTTAAAATTTTTGGTGTGTTTCTTGTTCAGTCCATAGGCCTACATCATGTGGCAAACCGGTGAGCATGTGGCTCTATTAGTATAGGAGATACCTGAAAACATATCACACTTTTCATCATAGTGCTTTTACCAATGCATAAAATGCATGGAGAAGTCATTTCGAATGCAATGCATAAAATGCATGGAGAAGTCATTTCGAATGACTGGTCCTCAGTGTTGTGAGAACGATGACTGGTTAAAATTTTTGGTGGTTTCTTGTTCAGTCCATAGGCCTACATCGTGTGGCAAACCGGTGAGCATGTGGCTCTATTAGTATAGGAGATACCTGAAAACATATCACACTTTTCATCATAGTGCTTTTACCAATGCATAAAATGCATGGAGAAGTCATTTCGAATGACTGGTCCTCAGTGTTGTGAGAACGATGACTGGTTAAAATTTTTGGTGGTTTCTTGTTCAGTCCATAGGCCTACATCAGTGTGGCAAACCGGTGAGCATGTGGCTCTATTAGTATAGGAGATACCTGAAAACATATCACACTTTTCATCATAGTGCTTTTACCAATGCATAAAATGCATGGAGAAGTCATTTCGAATGACTGGTCCTCAGTGTTGTGAGAACGATGACTGGTTAAAATTTTTGGTGGTTTCTTGTTCAGTCCATAGGCCTACATCATGTGGCAAACCGGTGAGCATGTGGCTCTATTAGTATAGGAGATACCTGAAAACATATCACACTTTTCATCATAGTGCTTTTACCAATGCATAAAATGCATGGAGAAGTCATTTCGAATGACTGGTCCTCAGTGTTGTGAGAACGATGACTGGTTAAAATTTTTGGTGGTTTCTTGTTCAGTCCATAGGCCTACATCATGTGGCAAACCGGTGAGCATGTGGCTCTATTAGTATAGGAGATACCTGAAAACATATCACACTTTTCATCATAGTGCTTTTACCAATGCATAAAATGCATGGAGAAGTCATTTCGAATGACTGGTCCTCAGTGTTGTGAGAACGATGACTGGTTAAATTTTTGGTGGTTTCTTGTTCAGTCCATAGGCCTACATCATGTGGCAAACCGGTGAGCATGTGGCTCTATTAGTATAGGAGATACCTGAAAACATATCACACTTTTCATCATAGTGCTTTTACCAATGCATAAAATGCATGGAGAAGTCATTTCGAATGACTGGTCCTCAGTGTTGTGAGAACGATGACTGGTTAAAATTTTTGGTGGTTTCTTGTTCAGTCCATAGGCCTACATCATGTGGCAAACCGGTGAGCATGTGGCTCTATTAGTATAGGAGATACCTGAAAACATATCACACTTTTCATCATAGTGCTTTTACCAATGCATAAAATGCATGGAGAAGTCATTTCGAATGACTGGTCCTCAGTGTTGTGAGAACGATGACTGGTTAAATTTTTTGGTGGTTTCTTGTTCAGTCCATAGGCCTACATCATGTGGCAAACCGGTGAGCATGTGGCTCTATTAGTATAGGAGATACCTGAAAACATATCACACTTTTCATCATAGTGCTTTTACCAATGCATAAAATGCATGGAGAAGTCATTTCGAATGACTGGTCCTCAGTGTTGTGAGAACGATGACTGGTTAAAATTTTTGGTGGTTTCTTGTTCAGTCCATAGGCCTACATCATGTGGCAAACCGGTGAGCATGTGGCTCTATTAGTATAGGAGATACCTGAAAACATATCACACTTTTCATCATAGTGCTTTTACCAATGCATAAAATGCATGGAGAAGTCATTTCGAATGACTGGTCCTCAGTGTTGTGAGAACGATGACTGGTTAAAATTTTTGGTGGTTTCTTGTTCAGTCCATAGGCCTACATCATGTGGCAAACCGGTGAGCATGTGGCTCTATTAGTATAGGAGATACCTGAAAACATATCACACTTTTCATCATAGTGCTTTTACCAATGCATAAAATGCATGGAGAAGTCATTTCGAATGACTGGTCCTCAGTGTTGTGAGAACGATGACTGGTTAAAATTTTTGGTGGTTTCTTGTTCAGTCCATAGGCCTACATCATGTGGCAAACCGGTGAGCATGTGGCTCTATTAGTATAGGAGATACCTGAAAACATATCACACTTTTCATCATAGTGCTTTTACCAATGCATAAAATGCATGGAGAAGTCATTTCGAATGACTGGTCCTCAGTGTTGTGAGAACGATGACTGGTTAAAATTTTTGGTGGTTTCTTGTTCAGTCCATAGGCCTACATCATGTGGCAAACCGGTGAGCATGTGGCTCTATTAGTATAGGAGATACCTGAAAACATATCACACTTTTCATCATAGTGCTTTTACCAATGCATAAAATGCATGGAGAAGTCATTTCGAATGACTGGTCCTCAGTGTTGTGAGAACGATGACTGGTTGAAATTTTTGGTGGTTTCTTGTTCAGTCCATAGGCCTACATCATGTGGCAAACCGGTGAGCATGTGGCTCTATTAGTATAGGAGATACCTGAAAACATATCACACTTTTCATCATAGTGCTTTTACCAATGCATAAAATGCATGGAGAAGTCATTTCGAATGACTGGTCCTCAGTGTTGTGAGAACGATGACTGGTTAAAATTTTTGGTGGTTTCTTGTTCAGTCCATAGGCCTACATCATGTGGCAAACCGGTGAGCATGTGGCTCTATTAGTATAGGAGATACCTGAAAACATATCACACTTTTCATCATAGTGCTTTTACCAATGCATAAAATGCATGGAGAAGTCATTTCGAATGACTGGTCCTCAGTGTTGTGAGAACGATGACTGGTTAAAATTTTTGGTGGTTTCTTGTTCAGTCCATAGGCCTACATCATGTGGCAAACCGGTGAGCAATGTGGCTCTATTAGTATAGGAGATACCTGAAAACATATCACACTTTTCATCATAGTGCTTTTACCAATGCATAAAATGCATGGAGAAGTCATTTCGAATGACTGGTCCTCAGTGTTGTGAGAACGATGACTGGTTAAAATTTTTGGTGGTTTCTTGTTCAGTCCATAGGCCTACATCATGTGGCAAACCGGTGAGCATGTGGCTCTATTAGTATAGGAGATACCTGAAAACATATCACACTTTTCATCATAGTGCTTTTACCAATGCATAAAATGCATGGAGAAGTCATTTCGAATGACTGGTCCTCAGTGTTGTGAGAACGATGACTGGTTAAAATTTTTGGTGGTTTCTTGTTCAGTCCATAGGCCTACATCATGTGGCAAACCGGTGAGCATGTGGCTCTATTAGTATAGGAGATACCTGAAAACATATCACACTTTTCATCATAGTGCTTTTACCAATGCATAAAATGCATGGAGAAGTCATTTCGAATGACTGGTCCTCAGTGTTGTGAGAACGATGACTGGTTAAAATTTTTGGTGGTTTCTTGTTCAGTCCATAGGCCTACATCATGTGGCAAACCGGTGAGCATGTGGCTCTATTAGTATAGGAGATACCTGAAAACATATCACACTTTTCATCATAGTGCTTTTACCAATGCATAAAATGCATGGAGAAGTCATTTCGAATGACTGGTCCTCAGTGTTGTGAGAACGATGACTGGTTAAAATTTTTGGTGGTTTCTTGTTCAGTCCATAGGCCTACATCATGTGGCAAACCGGTGAGCATGTGGCTCTATTAGTATAGGAGATACCTGAAAACATATCACACTTTTCATCATAGTGCTTTTACCAATGCATAAAATGCATGGAGAAGTCATTTCGAATGACTGGTCCTCAGTGTTGTGAGAACGATGACTGGTTAAAATTTTTGGTGGTTTCTTGTTCAGTCCATAGGCCTACATCATGTGGCAAACCGGTGAGCATGTGGCTCTATTAGTATAGGAGATACCTGAAAACATATCACACTTTTCATCATAGTGCTTTTACCAATGCATAAAATGCATGGAGAAGTCATTTCGAATGACTGGTCCTCAGTGTTGTGAGAACGATGACTGGTTAAAATTTTTGGTGGTTTCTTGTTCAGTCCATAGGCCTACATCATGTGGCAAACCGGTGAGCATGTGGCTCTATTAGTATAGGAGATACCTGAAAACATATCACACTTTTCATCATAGTGCTTTTACCAATGCATAAAATGCATGGAGAAGTCATTTCGAATGACTGGTCCTCAGTGTTGTGAGAACGATGACTGGTTAAAATTTTTGGTGGTTTCTTGTTCAGTCCATAGGCCTACATCATGTGGCAAACCGGTGAGCATGTGGCTCTATTAGTATAGGAGATACCTGAAAACATATCACACTTTTCATCATAGTGCTTTTACCAATGCATAAAATGCATGGAGAAGTCATTTCGAATGACTGGTCCTCAGTGTTGTGAGAACGATGACTGGTTAAAATTTTTGGTGGTTTCTTGTTCAGTCCATAGGCCTACATCATGTGGCAAACCGGTGAGCATGTGGCTCTATTAGTATAGGAGATACCTGAAAACATATCACACTTTTCATCATAGTGCTTTTACCAATGCATAAAATGCATGGAGAAGTCATTTCGAATGACTGGTCCTCAGTGTTGTGAGAACGATGACTGGTTAAAATTTTTGGTGGTTTCTTGTTCAGTCCATAGGCCTACATCATGTGGCAAACCGGTGAGCATGTGGCTCTATTAGTATAGGAGATACCTGAAAACATATCACACTTTTCATCATAGTGCTTTTACCAATGCATAAAATGCATGGAGAAGTCATTTCGAATGACTGGTCCTCAGTGTTGTGAGAACGATGACTGGTTAAAATTTTTGGTGGTTTCTTGTTCAGTCCATAGGCCTACATCATGTGGCAAACCGGTGAGCATGTGGCTCTATTAGTATAGGAGATACCTGAAAACATATCACACTTTTCATCATAGTGCTTTTACCAATGCATAAAATGCATGGAGAAGTCATTTCGAATGACTGGTCCTCAGTGTTGTGAGAACGATGACTGGTTAAAATTTTTGGTGGTTTCTTGTTCAGTCCATAGGCCTACATCATGTGGCAAACCGGTGAGCATGTGGCTCTATTAGTATAGGAGATACCTGAAAACATATCACACTTTTCATCATAGTGCTTTTACCAATGCATAAAATGCATGGAGAAGTCATTTCGAATGACTGGTCCTCAGTGTTGTGAGAACGATGACTGGTTAAAATTTTTGGTGGTTTCTTGTTCAGTCCATAGGCCTACATCATGTGGCAAACCGGTGAGCATGTGGCTCTATTAGTATAGGAGATACCTGAAAACATATCACACTTTTCATCATAGTGCTTTTACCAATGCATAAAATGCATGGAGAAGTCATTTCGAATGACTGGTCCTCAGTGTTGTGAGAACGATGACTGGTTAAAATTTTTGGTGGTTTCTTGTTCAGTCCATAGGCCTACATCATGTGGCAAACCGGTGAGCATGTGGCTCTATTAGTATAGGAGATACCTGAAAACATATCACACTTTTCATCATAGTGCTTTTACCAATGCATAAAATGCATGGAGAAGTCATTTCGAATGACTGGTCCTCAGTGTTGTGAGAACGATGACTGGTTAAAATTTTTGGTGGTTTCTTGTTCAGTCCATAGGCCTACATCATGTGGCAAACCGGTGAGCATGTGGCTCTATTAGTATAGGAGATACCTGAAAACATATCACACTTTTCATCATAGTGCTTTTACCAATGCATAAAATGCATGGAGAAGTCATTTCGAATGACTGGTCCTCAGTGTTGTGAGAACGATGACTGGTTAAAATTTTTGGTGGTTTCTTGTTCAGTCCATAGGCCTACATCATGTGGCAAACCGGTGAGCATGTGGCTCTATTAGTATAGGAGATACCTGAAAACATATCACACTTTTCATCATAGTGCTTTTACCAATGCATAAAATGCATGGAGAAGTCATTTCGAATGACTGGTCCTCAGTGTTGTGAGAACGATGACTGGTTAAAATTTTTGGTGGTTTCTTGTTCAGTCCATAGGCCTACATCATGTGGCAAACCGGTGAGCATGTGGCTCTATTAGTATAGGAGATACCTGAAAACATATCACACTTTTCATCATAGTGCTTTTACCAATGCATAAAATGCATGGAGAAGTCATTTCGAATGACTGGTCCTCAGTGTTGTGAGAACGATGACTGGTTAAAATTTTTGGTGGTTTCTTGTTCAGTCCATAGGCCTACATCATGTGGCAAACCGGTGAGCATGTGGCTCTATTAGTATAGGAGATACCTGAAAACATATCACACTTTTCATCATAGTGCTTTTACCAATGCATAAAATGCATGGAGAAGTCATTTCGAATGACTGGTCCTCAGTGTTGTGAGAACGATGACTGGTTAAAATTTTTGGTGGTTTCTTGTTCAGTCCATAGGCCTACATCATGTGGCAAACCGGTGAGCATGTGGCTCTATTAGTATAGGAGATACCTGAAAACATATCACACTTTTCATCATAGTGCTTTTACCAATGCATAAAATGCATGGAGAAGTCATTTCGAATGACTGGTCCTCAGTGTTGTGAGAACGATGACTGGTTAAAATTTTTGGTGGTTTCTTGTTCAGTCCATAGGCCTACATCATGTGGCAAACCGGTGAGCATGTGGCTCTATTAGTATAGGAGATACCTGAAAACATATCACACTTTTCATCATAGTGCTTTTACCAATGCATAAAATGCATGGAGAAGTCATTTCGAATGACTGGTCCTCAGTGTTGTGAGAATTCAGTCCATAGGCCTACATCATGTGGCATAACCGGGTGAGGCATGTGGCTCTATTAGTATAGGAGATACCTGAAAACATATCACACTTTTCATCATAGTGCTTTTACCAATGCATAAAATGCATGGAGAAGTCATTTCGAATGACTGGTCCTCAGTGTTGTGAGAACGATGACTGGTTAAAATTTTTGGTGGTTTCTTGTTCAGTCCATAGGCCTACATCATGTGGCAAACCGGTGAGCATGTGGCTCTATTAGTATAGGGAGATACCTGAAAACATATCACACTTTTCATCATAGTGCTTTTACCAATGCATAAAATGCATGGAGAAGTCATTTCGAATGACTGGTCCTCAGTGTTGTGAGAACGATGACTGGTTAAAATTTTTGGTGGTTTCTTGTTCAGTCCATAGGCCTACATCATGTGGCAAACCGGTGAGCATGTGGCTCTATTAGTATAGGAGATACCTGAAAACATATCACACTTTTCATCATAGTGCTTTTACCAATGCATAAAATGCATTGGAGAAGTCATTTCGAATGACTGGTCCTCAGTGTTGTGAGAACGATGACTGGTTAAAATTTTTGGTGGTTTCTTGTTCACAGTCCATAGGGCCTACGTCATGTGGCAAACCGGTGAGCATGGTGGCTCTATTAGTATAGGAGATACCTGAAAACATATCACACTTTTCATCATAGTGCTTTTACCAATGCATAAAATGCATGGAGAAGTCATTTCGAATGACTGGTCCTCAGTGTTGTGAGAACGATGACTGGTTAAAATTTTTGGTGGTTTCTTGTTCAGTCCATAGGCCTACATCATGTGGCAAACCGGTGAGCATGTGGCTCTATTAGTATAGGAGATACCTGAAAACATATCACACTTTTCATCATAGTGCTTTTTACCAATGCATAAAATGCATGGAGAAGTCATTTCGAATGACTGGTCCTCAGTGTTGTGAGAACGATGACTGGTTAAAATTTTTGGTGGTTTCTTGTTCAGTTCCATAGGCCTACATCATGTGGCAAACCGGTGAGCATGTGGCTCTATTAGTATAGGAGATACCTGAAAACATATCACACTTTTCATCATAGTGCTTTTTACCAATGCATAAAATGCATGGAGAAGTCATTTCGAATGACTGGTCCTCAGTGTTGTGAGAACGATGACTGGTTAAAATTTTTGGTGGTTTCTTGTTCAGTCCATAGGCCTACATCATGTGGCAAACCGGTGAGCATGTGGCTCTATTAGTATAGGAGATACCTGAAAACATATCACACTTTTCATCATAGTGCTTTTACCAATGCATAAATGCATGGAGAAGTCATTTCGAATGACTGGTCCTCAGTGTTGTGAGAACGATGACTGGTTAAAATTTTTGGTGGTTTCTTGTTCAGTCCATAGGCCTACATCATGTGGCAAACCGGTGAGCATGTGGCTCTATTAGTATAGGAGATACCTGAAAACATATCACACTTTTCATCATAGTGCTTTTACCAATGCATAAAATGCATGGAGAAGTCATTTCGAATGACTGGTCCTCAGTGTTGTGAGAACGATGACTGGTTAAAATTTTTGGTGGTTTCTTGTTCAGTCCATAGGCCTACATCATGTGGCAAACCGGTGAGCATGTGGGCTCTATTAGTATAGGAGATACCTGAAAACATATCACACTTTTCATCATAGTGCTTTTACCAATGCATAAAATGCATGGAGAAGTCATTTCGAATGACTGGTCCTCAGTGTTGTGAGAACGATGACTGGTTAAAATTTTTGGTGGTTTCTTGTTCAGTCCATAGGCCTACATCATGTGGCAAACCGTGTGAGCATGTGGCTCTATTAGTATAGGAGATACCTGAAAACATATCACACTTTTCATCATAGTGCTTTTACCAATGCATAAAATGCATGGAGAAGTCATTTCGAATGACTGGTCCTCAGTGTTGTGAGAACGATGACTGGGTTAAAATTTTTGGTGGTTTCTTGTTCAGTCCATAGGCCTACATCATGTGGCAAACCGGGTGAGCATGTGGCTCTATTAGTATAGGAGATACCTGAAAACATATCACACTTTTCATCATAGTGCTTTTACCAATGCATAAAATGCATGGAGAAGTCATTTCGAATTGACTGGTCCTCAGTGTTGTGAGAACGATGACTGGTTAAAATTTTTGGTGGTTTTCTTGTTCAGTCCATAGGCCTACATCATGTGGCAAACTGGTGAGCATGTGGCTCTATTAGTATAGGAGATACCTGAAAACATATCACACTTTTCATCATAGTGCTTTTACCAATGCATAAAATGCATGGAGAAGTCATTTCGAATGACTGGTCCTCAGTGTTGTGAGAACGATGACTGGTTAAAATTTTTGGTGGTTTCTTGTTCAGTCCATAGGCCTACATCATGTGGCAAACCGGTGAGCATGTGGCTCTATTAGTATAGGAGATACCTGAAAACATATCACACTTTTCATCATAGTGCTTTTACCAATGCATAAAATGCATGGAGAAGTCATTTCGAATGACTGGTCCTCAGTGTTGTGAGAACGATGACTGGTTAAAATTTTTGGTGGTTTCTTGTTCAGTCCATAGGCCTACATCATGTGGCAAACCGGTGAGCATGTGGCTCTATTAGTATAGGAGATACCTGAAAACATATCACACTTTTCATCATAGTGCTTTTACCAATGCATAAAATGCATGGAGAAGTCATTTCGAATGACTGGTCCTCAGTGTTGTGAGAACGATGACTGGGTTAAAATTTTTGGTGGTTTCTTGTTCAGTCCATAGGCCTACATCATGTGGCAAACCGGTGAGCATGTGGCTCTATTAGTATAGGAGATACCTGAAAACATATCACACTTTTCATCATAGTGCTTTTACCAATGCATAAAATGCATGGAGAAGTCATTTCGAATGACTGGTCCTCAGTGTTGTGAGAACGATGACTGGTTAAAATTTTTGGTGGTTTCTTGTTCAGTCCATAGGCCTACATCATGTGGCAAACCGCGTGAGCATGTGGCTCTATTAGTATAGGAGATACCTGAAAACATATCACACTTTTCATCATAGTGCTTTTACCAATGCATAAAATGCATGGAGAAAGTCATTTAGAATGACTGGTCCTCAGTGTTGTGAGAATGATGACTGGTTAAAATTTTTGGTGGTTTCTTGTTCAGTCCATAGGCCTACATCATGTGGCAAACCGGTGAGCATGTGGCTCTATTAGTATAGGAGATACCTGAAAACATATCACACTTTTCATCATAGTGCTTTTACCAATGCATAAAATGCATGGAGAAGTCATTTCGAATGACTGGTCCTCAGTGTTGTGAGAACGATGACTGGTTAAAATTTTTGGTGGTTTCTTGTTCAGTCCATAGGCCTACATCATGTGGCAAACCGGTGAGCATGTGGCTCTATTAGTATAGGAGATACCTGAAAACATATCACACTTTTCATCATAAGTGCTTTTACCAATGCATAAAATGCATGGAGAAGTCATTTCGAATGACTGGTCCTCAGTGTTGTGAGAACGATGACTGGTTAAAATTTTTGGTGGTTTCTTGTTCAGTCCATAGGCCTACATCATGTGGCAAACCGGTGAGCATGTGGCTCTATTAGTATAGGAGATACCTGAAAACATATCACACTTTTCATCATAGTGCTTTTACCGATGCATAAAATGCATGGAGAAGTCATTTCGAATGACTGGTCCTCAGTGTTGTGAGAACGATGACTGGTTAAAATTTTTGGTGGTTTCTTGTTCAGTCCCATAGGCCTACATCATGTGGCAAACCGGTGAGCATGTGGCTCTATTAGTATAGGAGATACCTGAAAACATATCACACTTTTCATCATAGTGCTTTTACCAATGCATAAAATGCATGGAGAAGTCATTTCGAATGACTGGTCCTCAGTGTTGTGAGAACGATGACTGGTTAAAATTTTTGGTGGTTTCTTGTTCAGTCCATAGGCCTACATCATGTGGCAAACCGGTGAGCATGTGGCTCTATTAGTATAGGAGATACCTGAAAACATATCACACTTTTCATCATAGTGCTTTTACCAATGCATAAAATGCATGGAGAAGTCATTTCGAATGACTGGTCCTCAGTGTTGTGAGAACGATGACTGGTTAAAATTTTTGGTGGTTTCTTGTTCAGTCCATAGGCCTACATCATGTGGCAAACCGGTGAGCATGTGGCTCTATTAGTATAGGAGATACCTGAAAACATATCACACTTTTCATCATAGTGCTTTTTACCAATGCATAAAATGCATGGAGAAGTCATTTCGAATGACTGGTCCTCAGTGTTGTGAGAACGATGACTGGTTAAAAATTTTTGGTGGTTTCTTGTTCAGTCCATAGGCCTACATCATGTGGCAAACCGGTGAGCATGTGGCTCTATTAGTATAGGAGATACCTGAAAACATATCACACTTTTCATCATAGTGCTTTTACCAATGCATAAAATGCATGGAGAAGTCATTTCGAATGACTGGTCCTCAGTGTTGTGAGAACGATGACTGGTTAAAATTTTTGGTGGTTTCTTGTTCAGTCCATAGGCCTACATCATGTGGCAAACCGGTGAGCATGTGGCTCTATTAGTATAGGAGATACCTGAAAACATATCACACTTTTCATCATAGTGCTTTTACCAATGCATAAAATGCATGGAGAAGTCATTTCGAATGACTGGTCCTCAGTGTTGTGAGAACGATGACTGGTTTAAAATTTTTGGTGGTTTCTTGTTCAGTCCATAGGCCTACATCATGTGGCAAACCGGTGAGCATGTGGCTCTATTAGTATAGGAGATACCTGAAAACATATCACACTTTTCATCATAGTGCTTTTACCAATGCATAAAATGCATGGAGAAGTCATTTCGAATGACTGGTCCTCAGTGTTGTGAGAACGATGACTGGTTAAAATTTTTGGTGGTTTCTTGTTCAGTCCATAGGCCTACATCATGTGGCAAACCGGTGAGCATGTGGCTCTATTAGTATAGGAGATACCTGAAAACATATCACACTTTTCATCATAGTGCTTTTACCAATGCATAAAATGCATGGAGAAGTCATTTCGAATGACTGGTCCTCAGTGTTGTGAGAACGATGACTGGTTAAAATTTTTGGTGGTTTCTTGTTCAGTCCATAGGCCTACATCATGTGGCAAACCGGTGAGCATGTGGCTCTATTAGTATAGGAGATACCTGAAAACATATCACACTTTTCATCATAGTGCTTTTACCAATGCATAAAATGCATGGAGAAGTCATTTCGAATGACTGGTCCTCAGTGTTGTGAGAACGATGACTGGTTAAAATTTTTGGTGGTTTCTTGTTCAGTCCATAGGCCTACATCATGTGGCAAACCGGTGAGCATGTGGCTCTATTAGTATAGGAGATACCTGAAAACATATCACACTTTTCATCATAGTGCTTTTACCAATGCATAAAATGCATGGAGAAGTCATTTCGAATGACTGGTCCTCAGTGTTGTGAGAACGATGACTGGTTAAAATTTTTGGTGGTTTCTTGTTCAGTCCATAGGCCTACATCATGTGGCAAACCGGTGAGCATGTGGCTCTATTAGTATAGGAGATACCTGAAAACATATCACACTTTTCATCATAGTGCTTTTACCAATGCATAAAATGCATGGAGAAGTCATTTCGAATGACTGGTCCTCAGTGTTGTGAGAACGATGACTGGTTAAAATTTTTGGTGGTTTCTTGTTCAGTCCATAGGCCTACATCATGTGGCAAACCGGTGAGCATGTGGCTCTATTAGTATAGGAGATACCTGAAAACATATCACACTTTTCATCATAGTGCTTTTACCACACTTTTCATCATAGTGCTTTTACCAATGCATAAAATGCATGGAGAAGTCATTTCGAATGACTGGTCCTCAGTGTTGTGAGAACGATGACTGGTTAAAATTTTTGGTGGTTTCTTGTTCAGTCCATAGGCCTACATCATGTGGCAAACCGGTGAGCATGTGGCTCTATTAGTATAGGAGATACCTGAAAACATATCACACTTTTCATCATAGTGCTTTTACCAATGCATAAAATGCATGGAGAAGTCATTTCGAATGACTGGTCCTCAGTGTTGTGAGAACGATGACTGGTTAAAATTTTTGGTGGTTTCTTGTTCAGTCCATAGGCCTACATCATGTGGCAAACCGGTGAGCATGTGGCTCTATTAGTATAGGAGATACCTGAAAACATATCACACTTTTCATCATAGTGCTTTTACCAATGCATAAAATGCATGGAGAAGTCATTTCGAATGACTGGTCCTCAGTGTTGTGAGAACGATGACTGGTTAAAATTTTTGGTGGTTTCTTGTTCAGTCCATAGGCCTACATCATGTGGCAAACCGGTGAGCATGTGGCTCTATTAGTATAGGAGATACCTGAAAACATATCACACTTTTCATCATAGTGCTTTTACCAATGCATAAAATGCATGGAGAAGTCATTTCGAATGACTGGTCCTCAGTGTTGTGAGAACGATGACTGGTTAAAATTTTTGGTGGTTTCTTGTTCAGTCCATAGGCCTACATCATGTGGCAAACCGGTGAGCATGTGGCTCTATTAGTATAGGAGATACCTGAAAACATATCACACTTTTCATCATAGTGCTTTTACCAATGCATAAAATGCATGGAGAAGTCATTTCGAATGACTGGTCCTCAGTGTTGTGAGAACGATGACTGGTTAAAATTTTTGGTGGTTTCTTGTTCAGTCCATAGGCCTACATCATGTGGCAAACCGGTGAGCATGTGGCTCTATTAGTATAGGAGATACCTGAAAACATATCACACTTTTCATCATAGTGCTTTTACCAATGCATAAAATGCATGGAGAAGTCATTTCGAATGACTGGTCCTCAGTGTTGTGAGAACGATGACTGGTTAAAATTTTTGGTGGTTTCTTGTTCAGTCCATAGGCCTACATCATGTGGCAAACCGGTGAGCATGTGGCTCTATTAGTATAGGAGATACCTGAAAACATATCACACTTTTCATCATAGTGCTTTTACCAATGCATAAAATGCATGGAGAAGTCATTTCGAATGACTGGTCCTCAGTGTTGTGAGAACGATGACTGGTTAAAATTTTTGGTGGTTTCTTGTTCAGTCCATAGGCCTACATCATGTGGCAAACCGGTGAGCATGTGGCTCTATTAGTATAGGAGATACCTGAAAACATATCACACTTTTCATCATAGTGCTTTTACCAATGCATAAAATGCATGGAGAAGTCATTTCGAATGACTGGTCCTCAGTGTTGTGAGAACGATGACTGGTTAAAATTTTTGGTGGTTTCTTGTTCAGTCCATAGGCCTACATCATGTGGCAAACCGGTGAGCATGTGGCTCTATTAGTATAGGAGATACCTGAAAACATATCACACTTTTCATCATAGTGCTTTTACCAATGCATAAAATGCATGGAGAAGTCATTTCGAATGACTGGTCCTCAGTGTTGTGAGAACGATGACTGGTTAAAATTTTTGGTGGTTTCTTGTTCAGTCCATAGGCCTACATCATGTGGCAAACCGGTGAGCATGTGGCTCTATTAGTATAGGAGATACCTGAAAACATATCACACTTTTCATCATAGTGCTTTTACCAATGCATAAAATGCATGGAGAAGTCATTTCGAATGACTGGTCCTCAGTGTTGTGAGAACGATGACTGGTTAAAATTTTTGGTGGTTTCTTGTTCAGTCCATAGGCCTACATCATGTGGCAAACCGGTGAGCATGTGGCTCTATTAGTATAGGAGATACCTGAAAACATATCACACTTTTCATCATAGTGCTTTTACCAATGCATAAAATGCATGGAGAAGTCATTTCGAATGACTGGTCCTCAGTGTTGTGAGAACGATGACTGGTTAAAATTTTTGGTGGTTTCTTGTTCAGTCCATAGGCCTACATCATGTGGCAAACCGGTGAGCATGTGGCTCTATTAGTATAGGAGATACCTGAAAACATATCACACTTTTCATCATAGTGCTTTTACCAATGCATAAAATGCATGGAGAAGTCATTTCGAATGACTGGTCCTCAGTGTTGTGAGAACGATGACTGGTTAAAATTTTTGGTGGTTTCTTGTTCAGTCCATAGGCCTACATCATGTGGCAAACCGGTGAGCATGTGGCTCTATTAGTATAGGAGATACCTGAAAACATATCACACTTTTCATCATAGTGCTTTTACCAATGCATAAAATGCATGGAGAAGTCATTTCGAATGACTGGTCCTCAGTGTTGTGAGAACGATGACTGGTTAAAATTTTTGGTGGTTTCTTGTTCAGTCCATAGGCCTACATCATGTGGCAAACCGGTGAGCATGTGGCTCTATTAGTATAGGAGATACCTGAAAACATATCACACTTTTCATCATAGTGCTTTTACCAATGCATAAAATGCATGGAGAAGTCATTTCGAATGACTGGTCCTCAGTGTTGTGAGAACGATGACTGGTTAAAATTTTTGGTGGTTTCTTGTTCAGTCCATAGGCCTACATCATGTGGCAAACCGGTGAGCATGTGGCTCTATTAGTATAGGAGATACCTGAAAACATATCACACTTTTCATCATAGTGCTTTTACCAATGCATAAAATGCATGGAGAAGTCATTTCGAATGACTGGTCCTCAGTGTTGTGAGAACGATGACTGGTTAAAATTTTTGGTGGTTTCTTGTTCAGTCCATAGGCCTACATCATGTGGCAAACCGGTGAGCATGTGGCTCTATTAGTATAGGAGATACCTGAAAACATATCACACTTTTCATCATAGTGCTTTTACCAATGCATAAAATGCATGGAGAAGTCATTTCGAATGACTGGTCCTCAGTGTTGTGAGAACGATGACTGGTTAAAATTTTTGGTGGTTTCTTGTTCAGTCCATAGGCCTACATCATGTGGCAAACCGGTGAGCATGTGGCTCTATTAGTATAGGAGATACCTGAAAACATATCACACTTTTCATCATAGTGCTTTTACCAATGCATAAAATGCATGGAGAAGTCATTTCGAATGACTGGTCCTCAGTGTTGTGAGAACGATGACTGGTTAAAATTTTTGGTGGTTTCTTGTTCAGTCCATAGGCCTACATCATGTGGCAAACCGGTGAGCATGTGGCTCTATTAGTATAGGAGATACCTGAAAACATATCACACTTTTCATCATAGTGCTTTTACCAATGCATAAAATGCATGGAGAAGTCATTTCGAATGACTGGTCCTCAGTGTTGTGAGAACGATGACTGGTTAAAATTTTTGGTGGTTTCTTGTTCAGTCCATAGGCCTACATCATGTGGCAAACCGGTGAGCATGTGGCTCTATTAGTATAGGAGATACCTGAAAACATATCACACTTTTCATCATAGTGCTTTTACCAATGCATAAAATGCATGGAGAAGTCATTTCGAATGACTGGTCCTCAGTGTTGTGAGAACGATGACTGGTTAAAATTTTTGGTGGTTTCTTGTTCAGTCCATAGGCCTACATCATGTGGCAAACCGGTGAGCATGTGGCTCTATTAGTATAGGAGATACCTGAAAACATATCACACTTTTCATCATAGTGCTTTTACCAATGCATAAAATGCATGGAGAAGTCATTTCGAATGACTGGTCCTCAGTGTTGTGAGAACGATGACTGGTTAAAATTTTTGGTGGTTTCTTGTTCAGTCCATAGGCCTACATCATGTGGCAAACCGGTGAGCATGTGGCTCTATTAGTATAGGAGATACCTGAAAACATATCACACTTTTCATCATAGTGCTTTTACCAATGCATAAAATGCATGGAGAAGTCATTTCGAATGACTGGTCCTCAGTGTTGTGAGAACGATGACTGGTTAAAATTTTTGGGGTGGTTTCTTGTTCAGTCCATAGGCCTACATCATGTGGCAAACCGGTGAGCATGTGGCTCTATTAGTATAGGAGATACCTGAAAACATATCACACTTTTCATCATAGTGCTTTTACCAATGCATAAAATGCATGGAGAAGTCATTTCGAATGACTGGTCCTCAGTGTTGTGAGAACGATGACTGGTTAAAATTTTTGGTGGTTTCTTGTTCAGTCCATAGGCCTACATCATGTGGCAAACCGGTGAGCATGTGGCTCTATTAGTATAGGAGATACCTGAAAACATATCACACTTTTCATCATAGTGCTTTTACCAATGCATAAAATGCATGGAGAAGTCATTTCGAATGACTGGTCCTCAGTGTTGTGAGAACGATGACTGGTTAAAATTTTTGGTGGTTTCTTGTTCAGTCCATAGGCCTACATCATGTGGCAAACCGGTGAGCATGTGGCTCTATTAGTATAGGAGATACCTGAAAACATATCACACTTTTCATCATAGTGCTTTTACCAATGCATAAAATGCATGGAGAAGTCATTTCGAATGACTGGTCCTCAGTGTTGTGAGAACGATGACTGGTTAAAATTTTTGGTGGTTTCTTGTTCAGTCCATAGGCCTACATCATGTGGCAAACCGGTGAGCATGTGGCTCTATTAGTATAGGAGATACCTGAAAACATATCACACTTTTCATCATAGTGCTTTTACCAATGCATAAAATGCATGGAGAAGTCATTTCGAATGACTGGTCCTCAGTGTTGTGAGAACGATGACTGGTTAAAATTTTTGGTGGTTTCTTGTTCAGTCCATAGGCCTACATCATGTGGCAAACCGGTGAGCATGTGGCTCTATTAGTATAGGAGATACCTGAAAACATATCACACTTTTCATCATAGTGCTTTTACCAATGCATAAAATGCATGGAGAAGTCATTTCGAATGACTGGTCCTCAGTGTTGTGAGAACGATGACTGGTTAAAATTTTTGGTGGTTTCTTGTTCAGTCCATAGGCCTACATCATGTGGCAAACCGGTGAGCATGTGGCTCTATTAGTATAGGAGATACCTGAAAACATATCACACTTTTCATCATAGTGCTTTTACCAATGCATAAAATGCATGGAGAAGTCATTTCGAATGACTGGTCCTCAGTGTTGTGAGAACGATGACTGGTTAAAATTTTTGGTGGTTTCTTGTTCAGTCCATAGGCCTACATCATGTGGCAAACCGGTGAGCATGTGGCTCTATTAGTATAGGAGATACCTGAAAACATATCACACTTTTCATCATAGTGCTTTTACCAATGCATAAAATGCATGGAGAAGTCATTTCGAATGACTGGTCCTCAGTGTTGTGAGAACGATGACTGGTTAAAATTTTTGGTGGTTTCTTGTTCAGTCCATAGGCCTACATCATGTGGCAAACCGGTGAGCATGTGGCTCTATTAGTATAGGAGATACCTGAAAACATATCACACTTTTCATCATAGTGCTTTTACCAATGCATAAAATGCATGGAGAAGTCATTTCGAATGACTGGTCCTCAGTGTTGTGAGAACGATGACTGGTTAAAATTTTTGGTGGTTTCTTGTTCAGTCCATAGGCCTACATCATGTGGCAAACCGGTGAGCATGTGGCTCTATTAGTATAGGAGATACCTGAAAACATATCACACTTTTCATCATAGTGCTTTTACCAATGCATAAAATGCATGGAGAAGTCATTTCGAATGACTGGTCCTCAGTGTTGTGAGAACGATGACTGGTTAAAATTTTTGGTGGTTTCTTGTTCAGTCCATAGGCCTACATCATGTGGCAAACCGGTGAGCATGTGGCTCTATTAGTATAGGAGATACCTGAAAACATATCACACTTTTCATCATAGTGCTTTTACCAATGCATAAAATGCATGGAGAAGTCATTTCGAATGACTGGTCCTCAGTGTTGTGAGAACGATGACTGGTTAAAATTTTTGGTGGTTTCTTGTTCAGTCCATAGGCCTACATCATGTGGCAAACCGGTGAGCATGTGGCTCTATTAGTATAGGAGATACCTGAAAACATATCACACTTTTCATCATAGTGCTTTTACCAATGCATAAAATGCATGGAGAAGTCATTTCGAATGACTGGTCCTCAGTGTTGTGAGAACGATGACTGGTTAAAATTTTTGGTGGTTTCTTGTTCAGTCCATAGGCCTACATCATGTGGCAAACCGGTGAGCATGTGGCTCTATTAGTATAGGAGATACCTGAAAACATATCACACTTTTCATCATAGTGCTTTTACCAATGCATAAAATGCATGGAGAAGTCATTTCGAATGACTGGTCCTCAGTGTTGTGAGAACGATGACTGGTTAAAATTTTTGGTGGTTTCTTGTTCAGTCCATAGGCCTACATCATGTGGCAAACCGGTGAGCATGTGGCTCTATTAGTATAGGAGATACCTGAAAACATATCACACTTTTCATCATAGTGCTTTTACCAATGCATAAAATGCATGGAGAAGTCATTTCGAATGACTGGTCCTCAGTGTTGTGAGAACGATGACTGGTTAAAATTTTTGGTGGTTTCTTGTTCAGTCCATAGGCCTACATCATGTGGCAAACCGGTGAGCATGTGGCTCTATTAGTATAGGAGATACCTGAAAACATATCACACTTTTCATCATAGTGCTTTTACCAATGCATAAAATGCATGGAGAAGTCATTTCGAATGACTGGTCCTCAGTGTTGTGAGAACGATGACTGGTTAAAATTTTTGGTGGTTTCTTGTTCAGTCCATAGGCCTACATCATGTGGCAAACCGGTGAGCATGTGGCTCTATTAGTATAGGAGATACCTGAAAACATATCACACTTTTCATCATAGTGCTTTTACCAATGCATAAAATGCATGGAGAAGTCATTTCGAATGACTGGTCCTCAGTGTTGTGAGAACGATGACTGGTTAAAATTTTTGGTGGTTTCTTGTTCAGTCCATAGGCCTACATCATGTGGCAAACCGGTGAGCATGTGGCTCTATTAGTATAGGAGATACCTGAAAACATATCACACTTTTCATCATAGTGCTTTTACCAATGCATAAAATGCATGGAGAAGTCATTTCGAATGACTGGTCCTCAGTGTTGTGAGAACGATGACTGGTTAAAATTTTTGGTGGTTTCTTGTTCAGTCCATAGGCCTACATCATGTGGCAAACCGGTGAGCATGTGGCTCTATTAGTATAGGAGATACCTGAAAACATATCACACTTTTCATCATAGTGCTTTTACCAATGCATAAAATGCATGGAGAAGTCATTTCGAATGACTGGTCCTCAGTGTTGTGAGAACGATGACTGGTTAAAATTTTTGGTGGTTTCTTGTTCAGTCCATAGGCCTACATCATGTGGCAAACCGGTGAGCATGTGGCTCTATTAGTATAGGAGATACCTGAAAACATATCACACTTTTCATCATAGTGCTTTTACCAATGCATAAAATGCATGGAGAAGTCATTTCGAATGACTGGTCCTCAGTGTTGTGAGAACGATGACTGGTTAAAATTTTTGGTGGTTTCTTGTTCAGTCCATAGGCCTACATCATGTGGCAAACCGGTGAGCATGTGGCTCTATTAGTATAGGAGATACCTGAAAACATATCACACTTTTCATCATAGTGCTTTTACCAATGCATAAAATGCATGGAGAAGTCATTTCGAATGACTGGTCCTCAGTGTTGTGAGAACGATGACTGGTTAAAATTTTTGGTGGTTTCTTGTTCAGTCCATAGGCCTACATCATGTGGCAAACCGGTGAGCATGTGGCTCTATTAGTATAGGAGATACCTGAAAACATATCACACTTTTCATCATAGTGCTTTTACCAATGCATAAAATGCATGGAGAAGTCATTTCGAATGACTGGTCCTCAGTGTTGTGAGAACGATGACTGGTTAAAATTTTTGGTGGTTTCTTGTTCAGTCCATAGGCCTACATCATGTGGCAAACCGGTGAGCATGTGGCTCTATTAGTATAGGAGATACCTGAAAACATATCACACTTTTCATCATAGTGCTTTTACCAATGCATAAAATGCATGGAGAAGTCATTTCGAATGACTGGTCCTCAGTGTTGTGAGAACGATGACTGGTTAAAATTTTTGGTGGTTTCTTGTTCAGTCCATAGGCCTACATCATGTGGCAAACCGGTGAGCATGTGGCTCTATTAGTATAGGAGATACCTGAAAACATATCACACTTTTCATCATAGTGCTTTTACCAATGCATAAAATGCATGGAGAAGTCATTTCGAATGACTGGTCCTCAGTGTTGTGAGAACGATGACTGGTTAAAATTTTTGGTGGTTTCTTGTTCAGTCCATAGGCCTACATCATGTGGCAAACCGGTGAGCATGTGGCTCTATTAGTATAGGAGATACCTGAAAACATATCACACTTTTCATCATAGTGCTTTTACCAATGCATAAAATGCATGGAGAAGTCATTTCGAATGACTGGTCCTCAGTGTTGTGAGAACGATGACTGGTTAAAATTTTTGGTGGTTTCTTGTTCAGTCCATAGGCCTACATCATGTGGCAAACCGGTGAGCATGTGGCTCTATTAGTATAGGAGATACCTGAAAACATATCACACTTTTCATCATAGTGCTTTTACCAATGCATAAAATGCATGGAGAAGTCATTTCGAATGACTGGTCCTCAGTGTTGTGAGAACGATGACTGGTTAAAATTTTTGGTGGTTTCTTGTTCAGTCCATAGGCCTACATCATGTGGCAAACCGGTGAGCATGTGGCTCTATTAGTATAGGAGATACCTGAAAACATATCACACTTTTCATCATAGTGCTTTTACCAATGCATAAAATGCATGGAGAAGTCATTTCGAATGACTGGTCCTCAGTGTTGTGAGAACGATGACTGGTTAAAATTTTTGGTGGTTTCTTGTTCAGTCCATAGGCCTACATCATGTGGCAAACCGGTGAGCATGTGGCTCTATTAGTATAGGAGATACCTGAAAACATATCACACTTTTCATCATAGTGCTTTTACCAATGCATAAAATGCATGGAGAAGTCATTTCGAATGACTGGTCCTCAGTGTTGTGAGAACGATGACTGGTTAAAATTTTTGGTGGTTTCTTGTTCAGTCCATAGGCCTACATCATGTGGCAAACCGGTGAGCATGTGGCTCTATTAGTATAGGAGATACCTGAAAACATATCACACTTTTCATCATAGTGCTTTTACCAATGCATAAAATGCATGGAGAAGTCATTTCGAATGACTGGTCCTCAGTGTTGTGAGAACGATGACTGGTTAAAATTTTTGGTGGTTTCTTGTTCAGTCCATAGGCCTACATCATGTGGCAAACCGGTGAGCATGTGGCTCTATTAGTATAGGAGATACCTGAAAACATATCACACTTTTCATCATAGTGCTTTTACCAATGCATAAAATGCATGGAGAAGTCATTTCGAATGACTGGTCCTCAGTGTTGTGAGAACGATGACTGGTTAAAATTTTTGGTGGTTTCTTGTTCAGTCCATAGGCCTACATCATGTGGCAAACCGGTGAGCATGTGGCTCTATTAGTATAGGAGATACCTGAAAACATATCACACTTTTCATCATAGTGCTTTTACCAATGCATAAAATGCATGGAGAAGTCATTTCGAATGACTGGTCCTCAGTGTTGTGAGAACGATGACTGGTTAAAATTTTTGGTGGTTTCTTGTTCAGTCCATAGGCCTACATCATGTGGCAAACCGGTGAGCATGTGGCTCTATTAGTATAGGAGATACCTGAAAACATATCACACTTTTCATCATAGTGCTTTTACCAATGCATAAAATGCATGGAGAAGTCATTTCGAATGACTGGTCCTCAGTGTTGTGAGAACGATGACTGGTTAAAATTTTTGGTGGTTTCTTGTTCAGTCCATAGGCCTACATCATGTGGCAAACCGGTGAGCATGTGGCTCTATTAGTATAGGAGATACCTGAAAACATATCACACTTTTCATCATAGTGCTTTTACCAATGCATAAAATGCATGGAGAAGTCATTTCGAATGACTGGTCCTCAGTGTTGTGAGAACGATGACTGGTTAAAATTTTTGGTGGTTTCTTGTTCAGTCCATAGGCCTACATCATGTGGCAAACCGGTGAGCATGTGGCTCTATTAGTATAGGAGATACCTGAAAACATATCACACTTTTCATCATAGTGCTTTTACCAATGCATAAAATGCATGGAGAAGTCATTTCGAATGACTGGTCCTCAGTGTTGTGAGAACGATGACTGGTTAAAATTTTTGGTGGTTTCTTGTTCAGTCCATAGGCCTACATCATGTGGCAAACCGGTGAGCATGTGGCTCTATTAGTATAGGAGATACCTGAAAACATATCACACTTTTCATCATAGTGCTTTTACCAATGCATAAAATGCATGGAGAAGTCATTTCGAATGACTGGTCCTCAGTGTTGTGAGAACGATGACTGGTTAAAATTTTTGGTGGTTTCTTGTTCAGTCCATAGGCCTACATCATGTGGCAAACCGGTGAGCATGTGGCTCTATTAGTATAGGAGATACCTGAAAACATATCACACTTTTCATCATAGTGCTTTTACCAATGCATAAAATGCATGGAGAAGTCATTTCGAATGACTGGTCCTCAGTGTTGTGAGAACGATGACTGGTTAAAATTTTTGGTGGTTTCTTGTTCAGTCCATAGGCCTACATCATGTGGCAAACCGGTGAGCATGTGGCTCTATTAGTATAGGAGATACCTGAAAACATATCACACTTTTCATCATAGTGCTTTTACCAATGCATAAAATGCATGGAGAAGTCATTTCGAATGACTGGTCCTCAGTGTTGTGAGAACGATGACTGGTTAAAATTTTTGGTGGTTTCTTGTTCAGTCCATAGGCCTACATCATGTGGCAAACCGGTGAGCATGTGGCTCTATTAGTATAGGAGATACCTGAAAACATATCACACTTTTCATCATAGTGCTTTTACCAATGCATAAAATGCATGGAGAAGTCATTTCGAATGACTGGTCCTCAGTGTTGTGAGAACGATGACTGGTTAAAATTTTTGGTGGTTTCTTGTTCAGTCCATAGGCCTACATCATGTGGCAAACCGGTGAGCATGTGGCTCTATTAGTATAGGAGATACCTGAAAACATATCACACTTTTCATCATAGTGCTTTTACCAATGCATAAAATGCATGGAGAAGTCATTTCGAATGACTGGTCCTCAGTGTTGTGAGAACGATGACTGGTTAAAATTTTTGGTGGTTTCTTGTTCAGTCCATAGGCCTACATCATGTGGCAAACCGGTGAGCATGTGGCTCTATTAGTATAGGAGATACCTGAAAACATATCACACTTTTCATCATAGTGCTTTTACCAATGCATAAAATGCATGGAGAAGTCATTTCGAATGACTGGTCCTCAGTGTTGTGAGAACGATGACTGGTTAAAATTTTTGGTGGTTTCTTGTTCAGTCCATAGGCCTACATCATGTGGCAAACCGGTGAGCATGTGGCTCTATTAGTATAGGAGATACCTGAAAACATATCACACTTTTCATCATAGTGCTTTTACCAATGCATAAAATGCATGGAGAAGTCATTTCGAATGACTGGTCCTCAGTGTTGTGAGAACGATGACTGGTTAAAATTTTTGGTGGTTTCTTGTTCAGTCCATAGGCCTACATCATGTGGCAAACCGGTGAGCATGTGGCTCTATTAGTATAGGAGATACCTGAAAACATATCACACTTTTCATCATAGTGCTTTTACCAATGCATAAAATGCATGGAGAAGTCATTTCGAATGACTGGTCCTCAGTGTTGTGAGAACGATGACTGGTTAAAATTTTTGGTGGTTTCTTGTTCAGTCCATAGGCCTACATCATGTGGCAAACCGGTGAGCATGTGGCTCTATTAGTATAGGAGATACCTGAAAACATATCACACTTTTCATCATAGTGCTTTTACCAATGCATAAAATGCATGGAGAAGTCATTTCGAATGACTGGTCCTCAGTGTTGTGAGAACGATGACTGGTTAAAATTTTTGGTGGTTTCTTGTTCAGTCCATAGGCCTACATCATGTGGCAAACCGGTGAGCATGTGGCTCTATTAGTATAGGAGATACCTGAAAACATATCACACTTTTCATCATAGTGCTTTTACCAATGCATAAAATGCATGGAGAAGTCATTTCGAATGACTGGTCCTCAGTGTTGTGAGAACGATGACTGGTTAAAATTTTTGGTGGTTTCTTGTTCAGTCCATAGGCCTACATCATGTGGCAAACCGGTGAGCATGTGGCTCTATTAGTATAGGAGATACCTGAAAACATATCACACTTTTCATCATAGTGCTTTTACCAATGCATAAAATGCATGGAGAAGTCATTTCGAATGACTGGTCCTCAGTGTTGTGAGAACGATGACTGGTTAAAATTTTTGGTGGTTTCTTGTTCAGTCCATAGGCCTACATCATGTGGCAAACCGGTGAGCATGTGGCTCTATTAGTATAGGAGATACCTGAAAACATATCACACTTTTCATCATAGTGCTTTTACCAATGCATAAAATGCATGGAGAAGTCATTTCGAATGACTGGTCCTCATTGTTGTGAGAACGATGACTGGTTAAAATTTTTGGTGGTTTCTTGTTCAGTCCATAGGCCTACATCATGTGGCAAACCGGTGAGCATGTGGCTCTATTAGTATAGGAGATACCTGAAAACATATCACACTTTTCATCATAGTGCTTTTACCAATGCATAAAATGCATGGAGAAGTCATTTCGAATGACTGGTCCTCAGTGTTGTGAGAACGATGACTGGTTAAAATTTTTGGTGGTTTCTTGTTCAGTCCATAGGCCTACATCATGTGGCAAACCGGTGAGCATGTGGCTCTATTAGTATAGGAGATACCTGAAAACATATCACACTTTTCATCATAGTGCTTTTACCAATGCATAAAATGCATGGAGAAGTCATTTCGAATGACTGGTCCTCAGTGTTGTGAGAACGATGACTGGTTAAAATTTTTGGTGGTTTCTGTTCAGTCAGTCAGGTATCTCCTATACTAATAGAGCCACATGCTCACCGGTTTGCCACATGATGTAGGCCTATGGACTGAACAAGAAACCACCAAAAATTTTAACCAGTCATCGTTCTCACAACACTGAGGACCAGTCATTCGAAATGACTTCTCCATGCATTTTATGCATTGGTAAAAGCACTATGATGAAAAGTGTGATATGTTTTCAGGTATCTCCTATACTAATAGAGCCACATGCTCACCGGTTTGCCACATGATGTAGGCCTATGGACTGAACAAGAAACCACCAAAAATTTTAACCAGTCATCGTTCTCACAACACTGAGGACCAGTCATTCGAAATGACTTCTCCATGCATTTTATGCATTGGTAAAAGCACTATGATGAAAAGTGTGATATGTTTTCAGGTATCTCCTATACTAATAGAGCCACATGCTCACCGGTTTGCCACATGATGTAGGCCTATGGACTGAACAAGAAACCACCAAAAATTTTAACCAGTCATCGTTCTCACAACACTGAGGACCAGTCATTCGAAATGACTTCTCCATGCATTTTATGCATTGGTAAAAGCACTATGATGAAAAGTGTGATATGTTTTCAGGTATCTCCTATACTAATAGAGCCACATGCTCACCGGTTTGCCACATGATGTAGGCCTATGGACTGAACAAGAAACCACCAAAAATTTTAACCAGTCATCGTTCTCACAACACTGAGGACCAGTCATTCGAAATGACTTCTCCATGCATTTTATGCATTGGTAAAAGCACTATGATGAAAAGTGTGATATGTTTTCAGGTATCTCCTATACTAATAGAGCCACATGCTCACCGGTTTGCCACATGATGTAGGCCTATGGACTGAACAAGAAACCACCAAAAATTTTAACCAGTCATCGTTCTCACAACACTGAGGACCAGTCATTCGAAATGACTTCTCCATGCATTTTATGCATTGGTAAAAGCACTATGATGAAAAGTGTGATATGTTTTCAGGTATCTCCTATACTAATAGAGCCACATGCTCACCGGTTTGCCACATGATGTAGGCCTATGGACTGAACAAGAAACCACCAAAAATTTTAACCAGTCATCGTTCTCACAACACTGAGGACCAGTCATTCGAAATGACTTCTCCATGCATTTTATGCATTGGTAAAAGCACTATGATGAAAAGTGTGATATGTTTTCAGGTATCTCCTATACTAATAGAGCCACATGCTCACCGGTTTGCCACATGATGTAGGCCTATGGACTGAACAAGAAACCACCAAAAATTTTAACCAGTCATCGTTCTCACAACACTGAGGACCAGTCATTCGAAATGACTTCTCCATGCATTTTATGCATTGGTAAAAGCACTATGATGAAAAGTGTGATATGTTTTCAGGTATCTCCTATACTAATAGAGCCACATGCTCACCGGTTTGCCACATGATGTAGGCCTATGGACTGAACAAGAAACCACCAAAAATTTTAACCAGTCATCGTTCTCACAACACTGAGGACCAGTCATTCGAAATGACTTCTCCATGCATTTTATGCATTGGTAAAAGCACTATGATGAAAAGTGTGATATGTTTTCAGGTATCTCCTATACTAATAGAGCCACATGCTCACCGGTTTGCCACATGATGTAGGCCTATGGACTGAACAAGAAACCACCAAAAATTTTAACCAGTCATCGTTCTCACAACACTGAGGACCAGTCATTCGAAATGACTTCTCCATGCATTTTATGCATTGGTAAAAGCACTATGATGAAAAGTGTGATATGTTTTCAGGTATCTCCTATACTAATAGAGCCACATGCTCACCGGTTTGCCACATGATGTAGGCCTATGGACTGAACAAGAAACCACCAAAAATTTTAACCAGTCATCGTTCTCACAACACTGAGGACCAGTCATTCGAAATGACTTCTCCATGCATTTTATGCATTGGTAAAAGCACTATGATGAAAAGTGTGATATGTTTTCAGGTATCTCCTATACTAATAGAGCCACATGCTCACCGGTTTGCCACATGATGTAGGCCTATGGACTGAACAAGAAACCACCAAAAATTTTAACCAGTCATCGTTCTCACAACACTGAGGACCAGTCATTCGAAATGACTTCTCCATGCATTTTATGCATTGGTAAAAGCACTATGATGAAAAGTGTGATATGTTTTCAGGTATCTCCTATACTAATAGAGCCACATGCTCACCGGTTTGCCACATGATGTAGGCCTATGGACTGAACAAGAAACCACCAAAAATTTTAACCAGTCATCGTTCTCACAACACTGAGGACCAGTCATTCGAAATGACTTCTCCATGTTTATGCATTGGTAAAAGCACTATGATGAAAAGTGTGATATGTTTTCAGGTATCTCCTATACTAATAGAGCCACATGCTCACCGGTTTGCCACATGATGTAGGCCTATGGACTGAACAAGAAACCACCAAAAATTTTAACCAGTCATCGTTGTCACAACACTGAGGACCAGTCATTCGAAATGACTTCTCCATGCATTTTATGCATTGGTAAAAGTACTATGGATGAAAGGTGTGATATGTTTTCAGGTATCTCCTATACTAATAGAGCCACATGCTCACCGGTTTGCCACATGATGTAGGCCTATGGACTGAACAAGAAACCACCAAAAATTTTAACCAGTCATCGTTCTCACAACACTGAGGACCAGTCATTCGAAATGACTTCTCCATGCATTTTATGCATTGGTAAAAGCACTATGATGAAAAGTGTGATATGTTTTCAGGTATCTCCTATACTAATAGAGCCACATGCTCACCGGTTTGCCACATGATGTAGGCCTATGGACTGAACAAGAAACCACCAAAAATTTTAACCAGTCATCGTTGTCACAACACTGAGGACCAGTCATTCGAAATGACTTCTCCATGCATTTTATGCATTGGTAAAAGTACTATGATGAAAAGTGTGATATGTTTTCAGGTATCTCCTATACTAATAGAGCCACATGCTCACCGGTTTGCCACATGATGTAGGCCTATGGACTGAACAAGAAACCACCAAAAATTTTAACCAGTCATCGTTCTCACAACACTGAGGACCAGTAATTCGAATTGACTTCTCCATGCATTTTATGCATTGGTAAAAGCACTATGATGAAAAGTGTGATATGTTTTCAGGTATCTCCTATACTAATAGAGCCACATGCTCACCGGTTTGCCACATGATGTAGGCCTATGGACTGAACAAGAAACCACCAAAAATTTTAACCAGTCATCGTTGTCACAACACTGAGGACCAGTCATTCGAAATGACTTCTCCATGCATTTTATGCATTGGTAAAAGTACTATGATGAAAGGTGTGATATGTTTTCAGGTATCTCCTATACTAATAGAGCCACATGCTCACCGGTTTGCCACATGATGTAGGCCTATGGACTGAACAAGAAACCACCAAAAATTTTAACCAGTCATCGTTCTCACAACACTGAGGACCAGTCATTCGAAATGACTTCTCCATGCATTTTATGCATTGGTAAAAGCACTATGATGAAAAGTGTGATATGTTTTCAGGTATCTCCTATACTAATAGAGCCACATGCTCACCGGTTTGCCACATGATGTAGGCCTATGGACTGAACAAGAAACCACCAAAAATTTTAACCAGTCATCGTTGTCACAACACTGAGGACCAGTCATTCGAAATGACTTCTCCATGCATTTTATGCATTGGTAAAAGCACTATGATGAAAAGTGTGATATGTTTTCAGGTATCTCCTATACTAATAGAGCCACATGCTCACCGGTTTGCCACATGATGTAGGCCTATGGACTGAACAAGAAACCACCAAAAATTTTAACCAGTCATCGTTCTCACAACACTGAGGACCAGTCATTCGAAATGACTTCTCCATGCATTTTATGCATTGGTAAAAGCACTATGATGAAAAGTGTGATATGTTTTCAGGTATCTCCTATACTAATAGAGCCACATGCTCACCGGTTTGCCACATGATGTAGGCCTATGGACTGAACAAGAAACCACCAAAAATTTTAACCAGTCATCGTTCTCACAACACTGAGGACCAGTCATTCGAAATGACTTCTCCATGCATTTTATGCATTGGTAAAAGCACTGTGATGAAAAGTGTGATATGTTTTCAGGTATCTCCTATACTAATAGAGCCACATGCTCACCGGTTTGCCACATGATGTAGGCCTATGGACTGAACAAGAAACCACCAAAAATTTTAACCAGTCATCGTTCTCACAACACTGAGGACCAGTCATTCGAAATGACTTCTCCATGCATTTTATGCATTGGTAAAAGCACTATGATGAAAAGTGTGATATGTTTTCAGGTATCTCCTATACTAATAGAGCCACATGCTCACCGGTTTGCCACATGATGTAGGCCGATGGACTGAACAAGAAACCACCAAAAATTTTAACCAGTCATCGTTCTCACAACACTGAGGACCAGTCATTCGAAATGACTTCTCCATGCATTTTATGCATTGGTAAAAGCACTATGATGAAAAGTGTGATATGTTTTCAGGTATCTCCTATACTAATAGAGCCACATGCTCACCGGTTTGCCACATGATGTAGGCCGATGGACTGAACAAGAAACCACCAAAAATTTTAACCAGTCATCGTTCTCACAACACTGAGGACCAGTCATTCGAAATGACTTCTCCATACATTTTATGCATTGGTAAAAGCACTATGATGAAAAGTGTGATATGTTTTCAGGTATCTCCTATACTTATAGAGCCACATGCTCACCGGTTTGCCACATGATGTAGGCCTATGGACTGAACAAGAAACCACCAAAAATTTTAAACAGTCATCGTTCTCACAACACTGAGGACCAGTCATTCGAAATGACTTCTCCATGCATTTTATGCATTGGTAAAAGCACTATGATGAAAAGTGTGATATGTTTTCAGGTATCTCCTATACTAATAGAACCACATGCTCACCGGTTTGCCACATGATGTAGGCCTATGGACTGAACAAGAAGCCACCAAAAATTTTAACCAGTCATCGTTCTCACAACACTGAGGACCAGTCATTCGAAATGACTTCTCCATGCATTTTATGCATTGGTAAAAGCACTATGATGAAAAGTGTGATATGTTTTCAGGTATCTCCTATACTAATAGAGCCACATGCTCACCGGTTTGCCACATGATGTAGGCCTATGGACTGAACAAGAAACCACCAAAAATTTTAACCAGTCATCGTTCTCACAACACTGAGGACCAGTAATTCGAAATGACTTCTCCATGCATTTTATGCATTGGTAAAAGCACTATGATGAAAAGTGTGATATGTTTTCAGGTATCTCCTATACTAATAGAGCCACATGCTCACCGGTTTGCCACATGATGTAGGCCTATGGACTGAACAAGAAACCACCAAAAATTTTAACCAGTCATCGTTGTCACAACACTGAGGACCAGTCATTCGAAATGACTTCTCCATGCATTTTATGCATTGGTAAAAGTACTATGATGAAAGGTGTGATATGTTTTCAGGTATCTCCTATACTAATAGAGCCACATGCTCACCGGTTTGCCACATGATGTAGGCCTATGGACTGAACAAGAAACCACCAAAAATTTTAACCAGTCATCGTTCTCACAACACTGAGGACCAGTCATTCGAAATGACTTCTCCATGCATTTTATGCATTGGTAAAAGCACTATGATGAAAAGTGTGATATGTTTTCAGGTATCTCCTATACTAATAGAGCCACATGCTCACCGGTTTGCCACATGATGTAGGCCTATGGACTGAACAAGAAACCACCAAAAATTTTAACCAGTCATCGTTCTCACAACACTGAGGACCAGTCATTCGAAATGACTTCTCCATGCATTTTATGCATTGGTAAAAGCACTATGATGAAAAGTGTGATATGTTTTCAGGTATCTCCTATACTAATAGAGCCACATGCTCACCGGTTTGCCACATGATGTAGGCCTATGGACTGAACAAGAAACCACCAAAAATTTTAACCAGTCATCGTTCTCACAACACTGAGGACCAGTCATTCGAAATGACTTCTCCATGCATTTTATGCATTGGTAAAAGCACTATGATGAAAAGTGTGATATGTTTTCAGGTATCTCCTATACTATAGATAAGCCACATGCTCACCGGTTTGCCACATGATGTAGGCCTATGGACTGAACAAGAAACCACCAAAAATTTTAACCAGTCATCGTTCTCACAACACTGAGGACCAGTCATTCGAAATGACTTCTCCATGCATTTTATGCATTGGTAAAAGCACTATGATGAAAAGTGTGATATGTTTTCAGGTATCTCCTATACTAATAGAGCCACATGCTCACCGGTTTGCCACATGATGTAGGCCTATGGACTGAACAAGAAACCACCAAAAATTTTAACCAGTCATCGTTCTCACAACACTGAGGACCAGTCATTCGAAATGACTTCTCCATGCATTTTATGCATTGGTAAAAGCACTATGATGAAAAGTGTGATATGTTTTCAGGTATCTCCTATACTAATAGAGCCACATGCTCACCGGTTTGCCACATGATGTAGGCCGATGGACTGAACAAGAAACCACCAAAAATTTTAACCAGTCATCGTTCTCACAACACTGAGGACCAGTCATTCGAAATGACTTCTCCATACATTTTATGCATTGGTAAAAGCACTATGATGAAAAGTGTGATATGTTTTCAGGTATCTCCTATACTAATAGAGCCACATGCTCACCGGTTTGCCACATGATGTAGGCCTATGGACTGAACAAGAAACCACCAAAAATTTTAACCAGTCATCGTTCTCACAACACTGAGGACCAGTCATTCGAAATGACTTCTCCATGCATTTTATGCATTGGTAAAAGCACTATGATGAAAAGTGTGATATGTTTTCAGGTATCTCCTATACTAATAGAGCCACATGCTCACCGGTTTGCCACATGATGTAGGCCTATGGACTGAACAAGAAACCACCAAAAATTTTAACCAGTCATCGTTCTCACAACACTGAGGACCAGTCATTCGAAATGACTTCTCCATGCATTTTATGCATTGGTAAAAGCACTATGATGAAAAGTGTGATATGTTTTCAGGTATCTCCTATACTAATAGAGCCACATGCTCACCGGTTTGCCACATGATGTAGGCCGATGGACTGAACAAGAAACCACCAAAAATTTTAACCAGTCATCGTTCTCACAACACTGAGGACCAGTCATTCGAAATGACTTCTCCATACATTTTATGCATTGGTAAAAGCACTATGATGAAAAGTGTGATATGTTTTCAGGTATCTCCTATACTAATGGAGCCACATGCTCACCGGTTTGCCACATGATGTAGGCCTATGGACTGAACAAGAAACCACCAAAAATTTTAACCAGTCATCGTTCTCACAACACTGAGGACCAGTCATTCGAAATGACTTCTCCATGCATTTTATGCATTGGTAAAAGCACTATGATGAAAAGTGTGATATGTTTTCAGGTATCTCCTATACTAATAGAGCCACATGCTCACCGGTTTGCCACATGATGTAGGCCTATGGACTGAACAAGAAACCACCAAAAATTTTAACCAGTCATCGTTCTCACAACACTGAGGACCAGTCATTCGAAATGACTTCTCCATGCATTTTATGCATTGGTAAAAGCACTATGATGAAAAGTGTGATATGTTTTCAGGTATCTCCTATACTAATAGAGCCACATGCTCACCGGTTTGCCACATGATGTAGGCCTATGGACTGAACAAGAAACCACCAAAAATTTTAACCAGTCATCGTTCTCACAACACTGAGGACCAGTCATTCGAAATGACTTCTCCATGCATTTTATGCATTGGTAAAAGCACTATGATGAAAAGTGTGATATGTTTTCAGGTATCTCCTATACTAATAGAGCCACATGCTCACCGATTTGCAACATGATGTAGGCCTATGGACTGAACAAGAAACCACCAAAAATTTTAACCAGTCATCGTTCTCACAACACTGAGGACCAGTCATTCGAAATGACTTCTCCATGCATTTTATGCATTGGTAAAAGCACTATGATGAAAAGTGTGATATGTTTTCATGTATCTCCTATACTAATAGAGCCACATGCTCACCGGTTTGCCACATGATGTAGGCCTATGGACTGAACAAGAAACCACCAAAAATTTTAACCAGTCATCATTCTCACAACACTGAGGACCAGTCATTCGAAATGACTTCTCCATGCATTTTATGCATTGGTAAAAGCACTATGATGAAAAGTGTGATATGTTTTCAGGTATCTCCTATACTAATAGAGCCACATGCTCACCGGTTTGCCACATGATGTAGGCCTATGGACTGAACAAGAAACCACCAAAAATTTTAACCAGTCATCGTTCTCACAACACTGAGGACCAGTCATTCGAAATGACTTCTCCATGCATTTTATGCATTGGTAAAAGCACTATGATGAAAAGTGTGATATGTTTTCAGGTATCTCCTATACTAATAGAGCCACATGCTCACCGGTTTGCCACATGATGTAGGCCTATGGACTGAACAAGAAACCACCAAAAATTTTAACCAGTCATCGTTCTCACAACACTGAGGACCAGTCATTCGAAATGACTTCTCCATGCATTTTATGCATTGGTAAAAGCACTATGATGAAAAGTGTGATATGTTTTCAGGTATCTCCTATACTAATAGAGCCACATGCTCACCGGTTTGCCACATGATGTAGGCCTATGGACTGAACAAGAAACCACCAAAAATTTTAACCAGTCATCGTTCTCACAACACTGAGGACCAGTAATTCGAATTGACTTCTCCATGCATTTTATGCATTGGTAAAAGCACTATGATGAAAAGTGTGATATGTTTTCAGGTATCTCCTATACTAATAGAGCCACATGCTCACCAGTTTGCCACATGATGTAGGCCTATGGACTGAACAAGAAACCACCAAAAATTTTAACCAGTCATCGTTGTCACAACACTGAGGACCAGTCATTCGAAATGACTTCTCCATGCATTTTATGCATTGGTAAAAGTACTATGATGAAAGGTGTGATATGTTTTCAGGTATCTCCTATACTAATAGAGCCACATGCTCACCGGTTTGCCACATGATGTAGGCCTATGGACTGAACAAGAAACCACCAAAAATTTTAACCAGTCATCGTTCTCACAACACTGAGGACCAGTCATTCGAAATGACTTCTCCATGCATTTTATGCATTGGTAAAAGCACTATGATGAAAAGTGTGATATGTTTTCAGGTATCTCCTATACTAATAGAGCCACATGCTCACCGGTTTGCCACATGATGTAGGCCTATGGACTGAACAAGAAACCACCAAAAATTTTAACCAGTCATCGTTGTCACAACACTGAGGACCAGTCATTCGAAATGACTTCTCCATGCATTTTATGCATTGGTAAAAGCACTATGATGAAAAGTGTGATATGTTTTCAGGTATCTCCTATACTAATAGAGCCACATGCTCACCGGTTTGCCACATGATGTAGGCCTATGGACTGAACAAGAAACCACCAAAAATTTTAACCAGTCATCGTTCTCACAACACTGAGGACCAGTCATTCGAAATGACTTCTCCATGCATTTTATGCATTGGTAAAAGCACTATGATGAAAAGTGTGATATGTTTTCAGGTATCTCCTATACTAATAGAGCCACATGCTCACCGGTTTGCCACATGATGTAGGCCTATGGACTGAACAAGAAACCACCAAAAATTTTAACCAGTCATCGTTCTCACAACACTGAGGACCAGTCATTCGAAATGACTTCTCCATGCATTTTATGCATTGGTAAAAGCACTGTGATGAAAAGTGTGATATGTTTTCAGGTATCTCCTATACTAATAGAGCCACATGCTCACCGGTTTGCCACATGATGTAGGCCTATGGACTGAACAAGAAACCACCAAAAATTTTAACCAGTCATCGTTCTCACAACACTGAGGACCAGTCATTCGAAATGACTTCTCCATGCATTTTATGCATTGGTAAAAGCACTATGATGAAAAGTGTGATATGTTTTCAGGTATCTCCTATACTAATAGAGCCACATGCTCACCGGTTTGCCACATGATGTAGGCCGATGGACTGAACAAGAAACCACCAAAAATTTTAACCAGTCATCGTTCTCACAACACTGAGGACCAGTCATTCGAAATGACTTCTCCATGCATTTTATGCATTGGTAAAAGCACTATGATGAAAAGTGTGATATGTTTTCAGGTATCTCCTATACTAATAGAGCCACATGCTCACCGGTTTGCCACATGATGTAGGCCGATGGACTGAACAAGAAACCACCAAAAATTTTAACCAGTCATCGTTCTCACAACACTGAGGACCAGTCATTCGAAATGACTTCTCCATACATTTTATGCATTGGTAAAAGCACTATGATGAAAAGTGTGATATGTTTTCAGGTATCTCCTATACTAATAGAGCCACATGCTCACCGGTTTGCCACATGATGTAGGCCTATGGACTGAACAAGAAACCACCAAAAATTTTAAACAGTCATCGTTCTCACAACACTGAGGACCAGTCATTCGAAATGACTTCTCCATGCATTTTTTGCATTGGTAAAAGCACTATGATGAAAAGTGTGATATGTTTTCAGGTATCTCCTATACTAATAGAACCACATGCTCACCGGTTTGCCACATGATGTAGGCCTATGGACTGAACAAGAAGCCACCAAAAATTTTAACCAGTCATCGTTCTCACAACACTGAGGACCAGTCATTCGAAATGACTTCTCCATGCATTTTATGCATTGGTAAAAGCACTATGATGAAAAGTGTGATATGTTTTCAGGTATCTCCTATACTAATAGAGCCACATGCTCACCGGTTTGCCACATGATGTAGGCCTATGGACTGAACAAGAAACCAGCAAAAATTTTAACCAGTCATCGTTCTCACAACACTGAGGACCAGTCATTCGAAATGACTTCTCCATGCATTTTATGCATTGGTAAAAGCACTATGATGAAAAGTGTGATATGTTTTCAGGTATCTCCTATACTAATAGAGCAACATGCTCACCGGTTTGCCACATGATGTAGGCCTATGGACTGAACAAGAAACCACCAAAAATTTTAACCAGTCATCGTTCTCACAACACTGAGGACCAGTAATTCGAAATGACTTCTCCATGCATTTTATGCATTGGTAAAAGCACTATGATGAAAAGTGTGATATGTTTTCAGGTATCTCCTATACTAATAGAGCCACATGCTCACCGGTTTGCCACATGATGTAGGCCTATGGACTGAACAAGAAACCACCAAAAATTTTAACCAGTCATCGTTGTCACAACACTGAGGACCAGTCATTCGAAATGACTTCTCCATGCATTTTATGCATTGGTAAAAGTACTATGATGAAAAGTGTGATATGTTTTCAGGTATCTCCTATACTAATAGAGCCACATGCTCACCGGTTTGCCACATGATGTAGGCCTATGGACTGAACAAGAAACCACCAAAAATTTTAACCAGTCATCGTTCTCACAACACTGAGGACCAGTAATTCGAATTGACTTCTCCATGCATTTTATGCATTGGTAAAAGCACTATGATGAAAAGTGTGATATGTTTTCAGGTATCTCCTATACTAATAGAGCCACATGCTCACCGGTTTGCCACATGATGTAGGCCTATGGACTGAACAAGAAACCACCAAAAATTTTAACCAGTCATCGTTGTCACAACACTGAGGACCAGTCATTCGAAATGACTTCTCCATGCATTTTATGCATTGGTAAAAGTACTATGGATGAAAGGTGTGATATGTTTTCAGGTATCTCCTATACTAATAGAGCCACATGCTCACCGGTTTGCCACATGATGTAGGCCTATGGACTGAACAAGAAACCACCAAAAATTTTAACCAGTCATCGTTCTCACAACACTGAGGACCAGTCATTCGAAATGACTTCTCCATGCATTTTATGCATTGGTAAAAGCACTATGATGAAAAGTGTGATATGTTTTCAGGTATCTCCTATACTAATAGAGCCACATGCTCACCGGTTTGCCACATGATGTAGGCCTATGGACTGAACAAGAAACCACCAAAAATTTTAACCAGTCATCGTTGTCACAACACTGAGGACCAGTCATTCGAAATGACTTCTCCATGCATTTTATGCATTGGTAAAAGTACTATGATGAAAAGTGTGATATGTTTTCAGGTATCTCCTATACTAATAGAGCCACATGCTCACCGGTTTGCCACATGATGTAGGCCTATGGACTGAACAAGAAACCACCAAAAATTTTAACCAGTCATCGTTCTCACAACACTGAGGACCAGTAATTCGAATTGACTTCTCCATGCATTTTATGCATTGGTAAAAGCACTATGATGAAAAGTGTGATATGTTTTCAGGTATCTCCTATACTAATAGAGCCACATGCTCACCGGTTTGCCACATGATGTAGGCCTATGGACTGAACAAGAAACCACCAAAAATTTTAACCAGTCATCGTTGTCACAACACTGAGGACCAGTCATTCGAAATGACTTCTCCATGCATTTTATGCATTGGTAAAAGTACTATGATGAAAGGTGTGATATGTTTTCAGGTATCTCCTATACTAATAGAGCCACATGCTCACCGGTTTGCCACATGATGTAGGCCTATGGACTGAACAAGAAACCACCAAAAATTTTAACCAGTCATCGTTCTCACAACACTGAGGACCAGTCATTCGAAATGACTTCTCCATGCATTTTATGCATTGGTAAAAGCACTATGATGAAAAGTGTGATATGTTTTCAGGTATCTCCTATACTAATAGAGCCACATGCTCACCGGTTTGCCACATGATGTAGGCCTATGGACTGAACAAGAAACCACCAAAAATTTTAACCAGTCATCGTTGTCACAACACTGAGGACCAGTCATTCGAAATGACTTCTCCATGCATTTTATGCATTGGTAAAAGCACTATGATGAAAAGTGTGATATGTTTTCAGGTATCTCCTATACTAATAGAGCCACATGCTCACCGGTTTGCCACATGATGTAGGCCTATGGACTGAACAAGAAACCACCAAAAATTTTAACCAGTCATCGTTCTCACAACACTGAGGACCAGTCATTCGAAATGACTTCTCCATGCATTTTATGCATTGGTAAAAGCACTATGATGAAAAGTGTGATATGTTTTCAGGTATCTCCTATACTAATAGAGCCACATGCTCACCGGTTTGCCACATGATGTAGGCCTATGGACTGAACAAGAAACCACCAAAAATTTTAACCAGTCATCGTTCTCACAACACTGAGGACCAGTCATTCGAAATGACTTCTCCATGCATTTTATGCATTGGTAAAAGCACTGTGATGAAAAGTGTGATATGTTTTCAGGTATCTCCTATACTAATAGAGCCACATGCTCACCGGTTTGCCACATGATGTAGGCCTATGGACTGAACAAGAAACCACCAAAAATTTTAACCAGTCATCGTTCTCACAACACTGAGGACCAGTCATTCGAAATGACTTCTCCATGCATTTTATGCATTGGTAAAAGCACTATGATGAAAAGTGTGATATGTTTTCAGGTATCTCCTATACTAATAGAGCCACATGCTCACCGGTTTGCCACATGATGTAGGCCGATGGACTGAACAAGAAACCACCAAAAATTTTAACCAGTCATCGTTCTCACAACACTGAGGACCAGTCATTCGAAATGACTTCTCCATGCATTTTATGCATTGGTAAAAGCACTATGATGAAAAGTGTGATATGTTTTCAGGTATCTCCTATACTAATAGAGCCACATGCTCACCGGTTTGCCACATGATGTAGGCCGATGGACTGAACAAGAAACCACCAAAAATTTTAACCAGTCATCGTTCTCACAACACTGAGGACCAGTCATTCGAAATGACTTCTCCATACATTTTATGCATTGGTAAAAGCACTATGATGAAAAGTGTGATATGTTTTCAGGTATCTCCTATACTAATAGAGCCACATGCTCACCGGTTTGCCACATGATGTAGGCCTATGGACTGAACAAGAAACCACCAAAAATTTTAAACAGTCATCGTTCTCACAACACTGAGGACCAGTCATTCGAAATGACTTCTCCATGCATTTTATGCATTGGTAAAAGCACTATGATGAAAAGTGTGATATGTTTTCAGGTATCTCCTATACTAATAGAACCACATGCTCACCGGTTTGCCACATGATGTAGGCCTATGGACTGAACAAGAAGCCACCAAAAATTTTAACCAGTCATCGTTCTCACAACACTGAGGACCAGTCATTCGAAATGACTTCTCCATGCATTTTATGCATTGGTAAAAGCACTATGATGAAAAGTGTGATATGTTTTCAGGTATCTCCTATACTAATAGAGCCACATGCTCACCGGTTTGCCACATGATGTAGGCCTATGGACTGAACAAGAAACCACCAAAAATTTTAACCAGTCATCGTTCTCACAACACTGAGGACCAGTAATTCGAAATGACTTCTCCATGCATTTTATGCATTGGTAAAAGCACTATGATGAAAAATGTGATATGTTTTCAGGTATCTCCTATACTAATAGAGCCACATGCTCACCGCTTTGCCACATGATGTAGGCCTATGGACTGAACAAGAAACCACCAAAAATTTTAACCAGTCATCGTTCTCACAACACTGAGGACCAGTCATTCGAAATGACTTCTCCATGCATTTTATGCATTGGTAAAAGCACTATGATGAAAAGTGTGATATGTTTTCAGGTATCTCCTATACTAATAGAGCCACATGCTCACCGGTTTGCCACATGATGTAGGCCTATGGACTGAACAAGAAACCAGCAAAAATTTTAACCAGTCATCGTTCTCACAACACTGAGGACCAGTCATTCGAAATGACTTCTCCATGCATTTTATGCATTGGTAAAAGCACTATGATGAAAAGTGTGATATGTTTTCAGGTATCTCCTATACTAATAGAGCCACATGCTCACCGGTTTGCCACATGATGTAGGCCTATGGACTGAACAAGAAACCACCAAAAATTTTAACCAGTCATCGTTGTCACAACACTGAGGACCAGTCATTCGAAATGACTTCTCCATGCATTTTATGCATTGGTAAAAGTACTATGATGAAAAGTGTGATACGTTTTCAGGTATCTCCTATACTAATAGAGCCACATGCTCACCGGTTTGCCACATAATGTAGGCCTATGGACTGAACAAGAAACCACCAAAAATTTTAACCAGTCATCGTTCTCACAACACTGAGGACCAGTAATTCGAAATGACTTCTCCATGCATTTTATGCATTGGTAAAAGCACTATGATGAAAAGTGTGATATGTTTTCAGGTATCTCCTATACTAATAGAGCCACATGCTCACCGGTTTGCCACATGATGTAGGCCTATGGACTGAACAAGAAACCACCAAAAATTTTAACCAGTCATCGTTCTCACAACACTGAGGACCAGTAATTCGAAATGACTTCTCCATGCATTTTATGCATTGGTAAAAGCACTATGATGAAAAGTGTGATATGTTTTCAGGTATCTCCTATACTAATAGAGCCACATGCTCACCGGTTTGCCACATGATGTAGGCCTATGGACTGAACAAGAAACCACCAAAAATTTTAACCAGTCATCGTTGTCACAACACTGAGGACCAGTCATTCGAAATGACTTCTCCATGCATTTTATGCATTGGTAAAAGTACTATGATGAAAGGTGTGATATGTTTTCAGGTATCTCCTATACTAATAGAGCTAGAGCCACATGCTCACCGGTTTGCCACATGATGTAGGCCTATGGACTGAACAAGAAACCACCAAAAATTTTAACCAGTCATCGTTCTCACAACACTGAGGACCAGTCATTCGAAATGACTTCTCCATGCATTTTATGCATTGGTAAAAGCACTATGATGAAAAGTGTGATATGTTTTCAGGTATCTCCTATACTAATAGAGCCACATGCTCACCGGTTTGCCACATGATGTAGGCCTATGGACTGAACAAGAAACCACCAAAAATTTTAACCAGTCATCGTTCTCACAACACTGAGGACCAGTCATTCGAAATGACTTCTCCATGCATTTTATGCATTGGTAAAAGCACTATGATGAAAAGTGTGATATGTTTTCAGGTATCTCCTATACTAATAGAGCCACATGCTCACCGGTTTGCCACATGATGTAGGCCTATGGACTGAACAAGAAACCACCAAAAATTTTAACCAGTCATCGTTCTCACAACACTGAGGACCAGTCATTCGAAATGACTTCTCCATGCATTTTATGCATTGGTAAAAGCACTATGATGAAAAGTGTGATATGTTTTCAGGTATCTCCTATACTAATAGAGCCACATGCTCACCGGTTTGCCACATGATGTAGGCCTATGGACTGAACAAGAAACCACCAAAAATTTTAACCAGTCATCGTTCTCACAACACTGAGGACCAGTCATTCGAAATGACTTCTCCATGCATTTTATGCATTGGTAAAAGCACTATGATGAAAAGTGTGATATGTTTTCAGGTATCTCCTATACTAATAGAGCCACATGCTCACCGGTTTGCCACATGATGTAGGCCTATGGACTGAACAAGAAACCACCAAAAATTTTAACCAGTCATCGTTCTCACAACACTGAGGACCAGTCATTCGAAATGACTTCTCCATGCATTTTATGCATTGGTAAAAGCACTATGATGAAAAGTGTGATATGTTTTCAGGTATCTCCTATACTAATAGAGCCACATGCTCACCGGTTTGCCACATGATGTAGGCCTATGGACTGAACAAGAAACCACCAAAAATTTTAACCAGTCATCGTTCTCACAACACTGAGGACCAGTCATTCGAAATGACTTCTCCATGCATTTTATGCATTGGTAAAAGCACTATGATGAAAAGTGTGATATGTTTTCAGGTATCTCCTATACTAATAGAGCCACATGCTCACCGGTTTGCCACATGATGTAGGCCTATGGACTGAACAAGAAACCACCAAAAATTTTAACCAGTCATCGTTCTCACAACACTGATTCTCCATGCATTTTAGGCATTGGTTAAAAGCACTAATAGATGAAAAGTGTGATATGTTTTCAGGTATCCTCCTCATACTAATAGAGCCACTTGCTCACCGGTTTGCTCACATGATTGTAGGCCTATGGACTGAACAAGGAAACCACCAAAAATTTTAACCAGTCATCGTTTCTCACAAACACTGTAGGACCAGTTATATGCGAATTGACTTCTCCATGCATTTTATGCATTGGTAAAAGCACTATGATGAAAAGTGTGATATGTTTTCAGGTATCTCCTATACTAATAGAGCCACATGCTCACCGGTTTGCCACATGATGTAGGCCTATGGACTGAACAAGAAACCACCAAAAATTTTAACCAGTCATCGTTCTCACAACACTGAGGACCAGTCATTCGAAATGACTTCTCCATGCATTTTATGCATTGGTAAAAGCACTATGATGAAAAGTGTGATATGTTTTCAGGTATCTCCTATACTAATAGAGCCACATGCTCACCGGTTTGCCACATGATGTAGGCCTATGGACTGAACAAGAAACCACCAAAAATTTTAACCAGTCATCGTTCTCACAACACTGAGGACCAGTCATTCGAAATGACTTCTCCATGCATTTTATGCATTGGTAAAAGCACTATGATGAAAAGTGTGATATGTTTTCAGGTATCTCCTATACTAATAGAGCCACATGCTCACCGGTTTGCCACATGATGTAGGCCTATGGACTGAACAAGAAACCACCAAAAATTTTAACCAGTCATCGTTCTCACAACACTGAGGACCAGTCATTCGAAATGACTTCTCCATGCATTTTATGCATTGGTAAAAGCACTATGATGAAAAGTGTGATATGTTTTCAGGTATCTCCTATACTAATAGAGCCACATGCTCACCGGTTTGCCACATGATGTAGGCCTATGGACTGAACAAGAAACCACCAAAAATTTTAACCAGTCATCGTTCTCACAACACTGAGGACCAGTCATTCGAAATGACTTCTCCATGCATTTTATGCATTGGTAAAAGCACTATGATGAAAAGTGTGATATGTTTTCAGGTATCTCCTATACTAATAGAGCCACATGCTCACCGGTTTGCCACATGATGTAGGCCTATGGACTGAACAAGAAACCACCAAAAATTTTAACCAGTCATCGTTCTCACAACACTGAGGACCAGTCATTCGAAATGACTTCTCCATGCATTTTATGCATTGGTAAAAGCACTATGATGAAAAGTGTGATATGTTTTCAGGTATCTCCTATACTAATAGAGCCACATGCTCACCGGTTTGCCACATGATGTAGGCCTATGGACTGAACAAGAAACCACCAAAAATTTTAACCAGTCATCGTTCTCACAACACTGAGGACCAGTCATTCGAAATGACTTCTCCATGCATTTTATGCATTGGTAAAAGCACTATGATGAAAAGTGTGATATGTTTTCAGGTATCTCCTATACTAATAGAGCCACATGCTCACCGGTTTGCCACATGATGTAGGCCTATGGACTGAACAAGAAACCACCAAAAATTTTAACCAGTCATCGTTCTCACAACACTGAGGACCAGTCATTCGAAATGACTTCTCCATGCATTTTATGCATTGGTAAAAGCACTATGATGAAAAGTGTGATATGTTTTCAGGTATCTCCTATACTAATAGAGCCACATGCTCACCGGTTTGCCACATGATGTAGGCCTATGGACTGAACAAGAAACCACCAAAAATTTTAACCAGTCATCGTTCTCACAACACTGAGGACCAGTCATTCGAAATGACTTCTCCATGCATTTTATGCATTGGTAAAAGCACTATGATGAAAAGTGTGATATGTTTTCAGGTATCTCCTATACTAATAGAGCCACATGCTCACCGGTTTGCCACATGATGTAGGCCTATGGACTGAACAAGAAACCACCAAAAATTTTAACCAGTCATCGTTCTCACAACACTGAGGACCAGTCATTCGAAATGACTTCTCCATGCATTTTATGCATTGGTAAAAGCACTATGATGAAAAGTGTGATATGTTTTCAGGTATCTCCTATACTAATAGAGCCACATGCTCACCGGTTTGCCACATGATGTAGGCCTATGGACTGAACAAGAAACCACCAAAAATTTTAACCAGTCATCGTTCTCACAACACTGAGGACCAGTCATTCGAAATGACTTCTCCATGCATTTTATGCATTGGTAAAAGCACTATGATGAAAAGTGTGATATGTTTTCAGGTATCTCCTATACTAATAGAGCCACATGCTCACCGGTTTGCCACATGATGTAGGCCTATGGACTGAACAAGAAACCACCAAAAATTTTAACCAGTCATCGTTCTCACAACACTGAGGACCAGTCATTCGAAATGACTTCTCCATGCATTTTATGCATTGGTAAAAGCACTATGATGAAAAGTGTGATATGTTTTCAGGTATCTCCTATACTAATAGAGCCACATGCTCACCGGTTTGCCACATGATGTAGGCCTATGGACTGAACAAGAAACCACCAAAAATTTTAACCAGTCATCGTTCTCACAACACTGAGGACCAGTCATTCGAAATGACTTCTCCATGCATTTTATGCATTGGTAAAAGCACTATGATGAAAAGTGTGATATGTTTTCAGGTATCTCCTATACTAATAGAGCCACATGCTCACCGGTTTGCCACATGATGTAGGCCTATGGACTGAACAAGAAACCACCAAAAATTTTAACCAGTCATCGTTCTCACAACACTGAGGACCAGTCATTCGAAATGACTTCTCCATGCATTTTATGCATTGGTAAAAGCACTATGATGAAAAGTGTGATATGTTTTCAGGTATCTCCTATACTAATAGAGCCACATGCTCACCGGTTTGCCACATGATGTAGGCCTATGGACTGAACAAGAAACCACCAAAAATTTTAACCAGTCATCGTTCTCACAACACTGAGGACCAGTCATTCGAAATGACTTCTCCATGCATTTTATGCATTGGTAAAAGCACTATGATGAAAAGTGTGATATGTTTTCAGGTATCTCCTATACTAATAGAGCCACATGCTCACCGGTTTGCCACATGATGTAGGCCTATGGACTGAACAAGAAACCACCAAAAATTTTAACCAGTCATCGTTCTCACAACACTGAGGACCAGTCATTCGAAATGACTTCTCCATGCATTTTATGCATTGGTAAAAGCACTATGATGAAAAGTGTGATATGTTTTCAGGTATCTCCTATACTAATAGAGCCACATGCTCACCGGTTTGCCACATGATGTAGGCCTATGGACTGAACAAGAAACCACCAAAAATTTTAACCAGTCATCGTTCTCACAACACTGAGGACCAGTCATTCGAAATGACTTCTCCATGCATTTTATGCATTGGTAAAAGCACTATGATGAAAAGTGTGATATGTTTTCAGGTATCTCCTATACTAATAGAGCCACATGCTCACCGGTTTGCCACATGATGTAGGCCTATGGACTGAACAAGAAACCACCAAAAATTTTAACCAGTCATCGTTCTCACAACACTGAGGACCAGTCATTCGAAATGACTTCTCCATGCATTTTATGCATTGGTAAAAGCACTATGATGAAAAGTGTGATATGTTTTCAGGTATCTCCTATACTAATAGAGCCACATGCTCACCGGTTTGCCACATGATGTAGGCCTATGGACTGAACAAGAAACCACCAAAAATTTTAACCAGTCATCGTTCTCACAACACTGAGGACCAGTCATTCGAAATGACTTCTCCATGCATTTTATGCATTGGTAAAAGCACTATGATGAAAAGTGTGATATGTTTTCAGGTATCTCCTATACTAATAGAGCCACATGCTCACCGGTTTGCCACATGATGTAGGCCTATGGACTGAACAAGAAACCACCAAAAATTTTAACCAGTCATCGTTCTCACAACACTGAGGACCAGTCATTCGAAATGACTTCTCCATGCATTTTATGCATTGGTAAAAGCACTATGATGAAAAGTGTGATATGTTTTCAGGTATCTCCTATACTAATAGAGCCACATGCTCACCGGTTTGCCACATGATGTAGGCCTATGGACTGAACAAGAAACCACCAAAAATTTTAACCAGTCATCGTTCTCACAACACTGAGGACCAGTCATTCGAAATGACTTCTCCATGCATTTTATGCATTGGTAAAAGCACTATGATGAAAAGTGTGATATGTTTTCAGGTATCTCCTATACTAATAGAGCCACATGCTCACCGGTTTGCCACATGATGTAGGCCTATGGACTGAACAAGAAACCACCAAAAATTTTAACCAGTCATCGTTCTCACAACACTGAGGACCAGTCATTCGAAATGACTTCTCCATGCATTTTATGCATTGGTAAAAGCACTATGATGAAAAGTGTGATATGTTTTCAGGTATCTCCTATACTAATAGAGCCACATGCTCACCGGTTTGCCACATGATGTAGGCCTATGGACTGAACAAGAAACCACCAAAAATTTTAACCAGTCATCGTTCTCACAACACTGAGGACCAGTCATTCGAAATGACTTCTCCATGCATTTTATGCATTGGTAAAAGCACTATGATGAAAAGTGTGATATGTTTTCAGGTATCTCCTATACTAATAGAGCCACATGCTCACCGGTTTGCCACATGATGTAGGCCTATGGACTGAACAAGAAACCACCAAAAATTTTAACCAGTCATCGTTCTCACAACACTGAGGACCAGTCATTCGAAATGACTTCTCCATGCATTTTATGCATTGGTAAAAGCACTATGATGAAAAGTGTGATATGTTTTCAGGTATCTCCTATACTAATAGAGCCACATGCTCACCGGTTTGCCACATGATGTAGGCCTATGGACTGAACAAGAAACCACCAAAAATTTTAACCAGTCATCGTTCTCACAACACTGAGGACCAGTCATTCGAAATGACTTCTCCATGCATTTTATGCATTGGTAAAAGCACTATGATGAAAAGTGTGATATGTTTTCAGGTATCTCCTATACTAATAGAGCCACATGCTCACCGGTTTGCCACATGATGTAGGCCTATGGACTGAACAAGAAACCACCAAAAATTTTAACCAGTCATCGTTCTCACAACACTGAGGACCAGTCATTCGAAATGACTTCTCCATGCATTTTATGCATTGGTAAAAGCACTATGATGAAAAGTGTGATATGTTTTCAGGTATCTCCTATACTAATAGAGCCACATGCTCACCGGTTTGCCACATGATGTAGGCCTATGGACTGAACAAGAAACCACCAAAAATTTTAACCAGTCATCGTTCTCACAACACTGAGGACCAGTCATTCGAAATGACTTCTCCATGCATTTTATGCATTGGTAAAAGCACTATGATGAAAAGTGTGATATGTTTTCAGGTATCTCCTATACTAATAGAGCCACATGCTCACCGGTTTGCCACATGATGTAGGCCTATGGACTGAACAAGAAACCACCAAAAATTTTAACCAGTCATCGTTCTCACAACACTGAGGACCAGTCATTCGAAATGACTTCTCCATGCATTTTATGCATTGGTAAAAGCACTATGATGAAAAGTGTGATATGTTTTCAGGTATCTCCTATACTAATAGAGCCACATGCTCACCGGTTTGCCACATGATGTAGGCCTATGGACTGAACAAGAAACCACCAAAAATTTTAACCAGTCATCGTTCTCACAACACTGAGGACCAGTCATTCGAAATGACTTCTCCATGCATTTTATGCATTGGTAAAAGCACTATGATGAAAAGTGTGATATGTTTTCAGGTATCTCCTATACTAATAGAGCCACATGCTCACCGGATTTGCCACATCGATGTAGGCCTATGGACTGAACAAGAAACCACCAAAAATTTTAACCAGTCATCGTTCTCACAACACTGAGGACCAGTCATTCGAAATGACTTCTCCATGCATTTTATGCATTGGTAAAAGCACTATGATGAAAAGTGTGATATGTTTTCAGGTATCTCCTATACTAATAGAGCCACATGCTCACCGGTTTGCCACATGATGTAGGCCTATGGACTGAACAAGAAACCACCAAAAATTTTAACCAGTCATCGTTCTCACAACACTGAGGACCAGTCATTCGAAATGACTTCTCCATGCATTTTATGCATTGGTAAAAGCACTATGATGAAAAGTGTGATATGTTTTCAGTATCTCCTATACTAATAGAGCCACATGCTCACCGGTTTGCCACATGATGTAGGCCTATGGACTGAACAAGAAACCACCAAAAATTTTAACCAGTCATCGTTCTCACAACACTGAGGACCAGTCATTCGAAATGACTTCTCCATGCATTTTATGCATTGGTAAAAAGCACTATGATGAAAAGTGTGATATGTTTTCAGGTATCTCCTATACTAATAGAGCCACATGCTCACCGGTTTGCCACATGATGTAGGCCTATGGACTGAACAAGAAACCACCAAAAATTTTAACCAGTCATCGTTCTCACAACACTGAGGACCAGTCATTCGAAATGACTTCTCCGATGCATTTTATGCATTGGTAAAAGCACTATGATGAAAAGTGTGATATGTTTTCAGGTATCTCCTATACTAATAGAGCCACATGCTCACCGGTTTGCCACATGATGTAGGCCTATGGACTGAACAAGAAACCACCAAAAATTTTAACCAGTCATCGTTCTCACAACACTGAGGACCAGTCCATTCGAAATGACTTCTCCATGCATTTATGCATTGGTAAAAGCACTATGATGAAAAGTGTGATATGTTTTCAGGTATCTCCTATACTAATAGAGCCACATGCTCACCGTTTTGCCACATGATGTAGGCCTATGGACTGAACAAGAAACCACCAAAAATTTTAACCAGTCATCGTTCTCACAACACTGAGGGACCAGTCATTCGAGAATGACTTCTCCATGCATTTTATGCATTGGTAAAAGCACTATGATGAAAAGTGTGATATGTTTTCAGGTATCTCCTATACTAATAGAGCCACATGCTCACCGGTTTGCCACATGATGTAGGCCTATGGACTGAACAAGAAACCCACCAAAAATTTTAACCAGTCATCGTTCTCACAACACTGAGGACCAGTCATTCGAAATGACTTCTCCATGCATTTTATGCATTGGTAAAAGCACTATGATGAAAAGTGTGATATGTTTTCAGGTATCTCCTATACTAATAGAGCCACATGCTCACCGGTTTGCCACATGATGTAGGCCTATGGACTGAACAAGAAACCACCAAAAATTTTAACCAGTCATCGTTCTCACAACACTGAGGACCAGTCATTCGAAATGACTTCTCCATGCATTTTATGCATTGGTAAAAGCACTATGATGAAAAGTGTGATATGTTTTCGGGTATCTCCTATACTAATAGAGCCACATGCCTCACGGTTTGCCACATGATGTAGGCCTATGGACTGAACAAGAAACCACCAAAAATTTTAACCAGTCATCGTTCTCACAACACTGAGGACCAGTCATTCGAAATGACTTCTCCATGCATTTTATGCATTGGTAAAAGCACTATGATGAAAAGTGTGATATGTTTTCAGGTATCTCCTATACTAATAGAGCCACATGCTCACCAGTTTGCCACATGATGTAGGCCTATGGACTGAACAAGAAACCACCAAAAATTTTAACCAGTCATCGTTCTCACAACAACTGAGGACCAGTCATTCGAAATGACTTCTCCATGCATTTTATGCATTGGTAAACAGCACTATGATGAAAAGTGTGATATGTTTTCAGGTATCTCCTATACTAATAGAGCCACATGCTCACCGGTTTGCCACATGATGTAGGCCTATGGACTGAACAAGAAACCACCAAAAATTTTAACCAGTCATCGTTCTCACAACACTGAGGACCAGTCATTCGAATGACTTCTCCATGCATTTTATGCATTGGTAAAAGCACTATGATGAAAAGTGTGATATGTTTTCAGGTATCTCCTATAACTAATAGAGCCACATGCTCACCGGTTTGCCACATGATGTAGGCCTATGGACTGAACAAGAAACCACCAAAAATTTTAACCAGTCATCGTTCTCACAACACTGAGGACCAGTCATTCGAAATGACTTCTCCATGCATTTTATGCATTGGTAAAAGCACTATGATGAAAAGTGTGATATGTTTTCAGGTATCTCCTATACTAATAGAGCCACATGCTCACCGGTTTGCCACATGATGTAGGCCTATGGACTGAACAAGAAACACCAAAAATTTTAACCAGTCATCGTTCTCACAACACTGAGGACCAGTCATTCGAAATGACTTCTCATGCATTTTATGCATTGGTAAAAGCACTATGATGAAAAGTGTGATATGTTTTCAGGTATCTCCTATACTAATAGAGCCACATGCTCACCGGTTTGCCACATGATGTAGGCCTATGGGACTGAACAAGAAACCACCAAAAATTTTAACCAGTCATCGTTCTCACAACACTGAGGACCAGTCATTCGAAATGACTTCTCCATGCATTTTATGCATTGGTAAAAGCACTATGATGAAAAGTGTGATATGTTTTCAGGTATCTCCTATACTAATAGAGCCACATGCTCACCGGTTTGCCACATGATGTAGGCCTATGGACTGAACAAGAAACCACCAAAAATTTTAACCAGTCATCGTTCTCACAACACTGAGGACCCAGTCATTCGAAATGACTTCTCCATGCATTTTATGCATTGGTAAAAGCACTATGATGAAAAGTGTGATATGTTTTCAGGTATCTCCTATACTAATAGAGCCACATGCTCACCGGTTTGCCACATGATGTAGGCCTATGGACTGAACAAGAAAACCACCAAAAATTTTAACCAGTCATCGTTCTCACAACACTGAGGACCAGTCATTCGAAATGACTTCTCCATGCATTTTATGCATTGGTAAAAGCACTATGATGAAAAGTGTGATATGTTTTCAGGTATCTCCTATACTAATAGAGCCACATGCTCACCGGTTTGCCACATGATGTAGGCCTATGGACTGAACAAGAAACCACCAAAAATTTTAACCAGTCATCGTTCTCACAACACTGAGGACCAGTCATTCGAAATGACTTCTCCATGCATTTTATGCATTGGTAAAAGCACTATGATGAAAAGTGTGATATGTTTTCAGGTATCTCCTATACTAATAGAGCCACATGCTCACCGGTTTGCCACATGATGTAGGCCTATGGACTGAACAAGAAACCACCAAAAATTTTAACCAGTCATCGTTCTCACAACACTGAGGACCAGTCATTCGAAATGACTTCTCCATGCATTTTAGCATTGGTAAAAGCACTATGATGAAAAGTGTGATATGTTTTCATGTATCTCCTATACTAATAGAGCCACATGCTCACCGGTTTGCCACATGATGTAGGCCTATGGACTGAACAAGAAACCACCAAAAATTTTAACCAGTCATCGTTCTCACAACACTGAGGACCAGTCATTCGAAATGACTTCTCCATGCATTTTATGCATTGGTAAAAGCACTATGATGAAAAGTGTGATATGTTTTCAGGTATCTCCTATACTAATAGAGCCACATGCTCACCGGTTTGCCACATGATGTAGGCCTATGGACTGAACAAGAAACCACCAAAAATTTTAACCAGTCATCGTTCTCACAACACTGAGGACCAGTCATTCGAAATGACCTTCTCCATGCATTTTATGCATTGGTAAAAGCACTATGATGAAAAAGTGTGATATGTTTTCAGGTATCTCCTATACTAATAGAGCCACATGCTCACCGGTTTGCCACATGATGTAGGCCTATGGACTGAACAAGAAACCACCAAAAATTTTAACCAGTCATCGTTCTCACAACACTGAGGACCAGTCATTCGAAATGACTTCTCCATGCATTTTATGCATTGGTAAAAGCACTATGATGAAAAGTGTGATATGTTTTCAGGTATCTCCTATACTAATAGAGCCACATGCTCACCGGTTTGCCACATGATGTAGGCCTATGGACTGAACAAGAAACCACCAAAAATTTTAACCAGTCATCGTTCTCACAACACTGAGGACCAGTCATTCGAAATGACTTCTCCATGCATTTTATGCATTGGTAAAAGCACTATGATGAAAAGTGTGATATGTTTTCAGGTATCTCCTATACTAATAGAGCCACATGCTCACCGGTTTGCCACATGATGTAGGCCTATGGACTGAACAAGAAACCACCAAAAATTTTAACCAGTCATCGTTCTCACAACACTGAGGACCAGTCATTCGAAATGACTTCTCCATGCATTTTATGCATTGGTAAAAGCACTATGATGAAAAGTGTGATATGTTTTCAGGTATCTCCTATACTAATAGAGCCACATGCTCACCGGTTTGCCACATGATGTAGGCCTATGGACTGAACAAGAAACCACCAAAAATTTTAACCAGTCATCGTTCTCACAACACTGAGGACCAGTCATTCGAAATGACTTCTCCATGCATTTTATGCATTGGTAAAAGCACTATGATGAAAAGTGTGATATGTTTTCAGGTATCTCCTATACTAATAGAGCCACATGCTCACCGGTTTGCCACATGATGTAGGACCTATGGACTGATCAAGAAACCACCAAAATTTTAACCAGTCATCGTTCTCACAACACTGAGGACCAGTCATTCGAAATGACTTCTCCATGCATTTTATGCATTGGTAAAAGCACTATGATGAAAAGTGTGATATGTTTTCAGGTATCTCCTATACTAATAGAGCCACATGCTCACCGGTTTGCCACATGATGTAGGCCTATGGACTGAACAAGAAACCACCAAAAATTTTAACCAGTCATCGTTCTCACAACACTGAGGACCAGTCATTCGAAATGACTTCTCCATGCATTTTATGCATTGGTAAAAGCACTATGATGAAAAGTGTGATATGTTTTCAGGTATCTCCTATACTAATAGAGCCACATGCTCACCGGTTTGCCACATGATGTAGGCCTATGGACTGAACAAGAAACCACCAAAAATTTTAACCAGTCATCGTTCTCACAACACTGAGGACCAGTCATTCGAAATGACTTCTCCATGCATTTTATGCATTGGTAAAAGCACTATGATGAAAAGTGTGATATGTTTTCAGGTATCTCCTATACTAATAGAGCCACATGCTCACCGGTTTGCCACATGATGTAGGCCTATGGACTGAACAAGAAACCACCAAAAATTTTAACCAGTCATCGTTCTCACAACACTGAGGACCCAGTCATTCGAAATGACTTCTCCATGCATTTTATGCATTGGTAAAAGCACTATGATGAAAAGTGTGATATGTTTTCAGGTATCTCCTATACTAATAGAGCCACATGCTCACGGTTTGCCACATGATGTAGGCCTATGGACTGAACAAGAAACCACCAAAAATTTTAACCAGTCATCGTTCTCACAACACTGAGGACCAGTCATTCGAAATGACTTCTCCATTCATTTTATGCATTGGTAAAAGCACTATGATGAAAAGTGTGATATGTTTTCAGGTATCTCCTATACTAAATAGAGCCACATGCTCACCGGTTTGCCACATGATGTAGGCCTATGGACTGAACAAGAAACCACCAAAAATTTTAACCAGTCATCGTTCTCACAACACTGAGGACCAGTCATTCGAAATGACTTCTCCATGCATTTTATGCATTGGTAAAAAGCACTATGATGAAAAGTGTGATATGTTTTCAGGTATCTCCTATACTAATAGAGCCACATGCTCACCGGTTTGCCACATGATGTAGGCCTATGGACTGAACAAGAAACCACCAAAAATTTTAACCAGTCATCGTTCTCACAACACTGAGGACCAGTCATTCGAAATGACTTCTCCATGCATTTTATGCATTGGTAAAAGCACTATGATGAAAAGTGTGATATGTTTTCAGGTATCTCCTATACTAATAGAGCCACATGCTCACCGGTTTGCCACATGATGTAGGCCTATGGACTGAACAAGAAACCACCAAAAATTTTAACCAGTCATCGTTCTCACAACACTGAGGACCAGTCATTCGAAATGACTTCTCCATGCATTTTATGCATTGCTAAAAGCACTAAGATGAAAAGTGTGATATGTTTTCAGGTATCTCCTATACTAATAGAGCCACATGCTCACCGGTTTGCCACATGATGTAGGCCTATGGACTGAACAAGAAACCACCAAAAATTTTAACCAGTCATCGTTCTCACAACACTGAGGACCAGTCATTCGAAATGACTTCTCCATGCATTTTATGCATTGGTAAAAGCACTATGATGAAAAGTGTGATATGTTTTCAGGTATCTCCTATACTAATAGAGCCACATGCTCACCAGTTTGCCACATGATGTAGGCCTATGGACTGAACAAGAAACCACCAAAAATTTTAACCAGTCATCGTTCTCACAACACTGAGGACCAGTCATTCGAAATGACTTCTCCATGCATTTTATGCATTGGTAAAAGCACTATGATGAAAAGTGTGATATGTTTTCAGGTATCTCCTATACTAATAGAGCCACATGCTCACCGGTTTGCCACATGATGTAGGCCTATGGACTGAACAAGAAACCACCAAAAATTTTAACCAGTCATCGTTCTCACAACACTGAGGACCAGTCATTCGAAATGACTTAGTCCATGCATTTTATGCATTGGTAAAAGCACTATGATGAAAAGTGTGATATGTTTTCAGGTATCTCCTATACTAATAGAGCCACATGCTCACCGGTTGCCACATGCTGTAGGCCTATGGACTGAACAAGAAACCACCAAAAATTTTAACCAGTCATCGTTCTCACAACACTGAGGACCAGTCATTCGAAATGACTTCTCCATGCATTTTATGCATTGGTAAAAGCACTATGATGAAAAGTGTGATATGTTTTCAGGTATCTCCTATACTAATAGAGCCACATGCTCACCGGTTTGCCACATGATGTAGGCCTATGGACTGAACAAGAAACACCAAAAATTTTAACCAGTCATCGTTCTCACAACACTGAGGACCAGTCATTCGAAATGACTTCTCCATGCATTTTATGCATTGGTAAAAGCACTATGATGAAAAGTGTGATATGTTTTCAGTATCTCCTATACTAATAGAGCCACATGCTCACCGGTTTGCCACATGATGTAGGGCCTATGGACTGAACAAGAAACCACCAAAAATTTTAACCAGTCATCGTTCTCACAACACTGAGGACCAGTCATTCGAAATGACTTCTCCATGCATTTTATGCATTGGTAAAAGCACTATGATGAAAAGTGTGATATGTTTTCAGGTATCTCCTATACTAATAGAGCCACATGCTCACCGGTTTGCCACATGATGTAGGCCTATGGACTGAACAAGAAACCACCAAAAATTTTAACCAGTCATCGTTCTCACAACACTGAGGACCAGTCATTCGAAATGACTTCTCCATGCATTTTATGCATTGGTAAAAGCACTATGATGAAAAGTGTGATATGTTTTCAGGTATCTCCTATACTAATAGAGCCACATGCTCACCGGTTTGCCACATGATGTAGGCCTATGGACTGAACAAGAAACCACCAAAAATTTTAACCAGTCATCGTTCTCACAACACTGAGGACCAGTCATTCGAAATGACTTCTCCATGCATTTTATGCATTGGTAAAAGCACTATGATGAAAAGTGTGATATGTTTTCAGGTATCTCCTATACTAATAGAGCCACATGCTCACCGGTTTGCCACATGATGTAGGCCTATGGACTGAACAAGAAACCACCAAAAATTTTAACCAGTCATCGTTCTCACAACACTGAGGACCAGTCATTCGAAATGACTTCTCCATGCATTTTATGCATTGGTAAAAGCACTATGATGAAAAGTGTGATATGTTTTCAGGTATCTCCTATACTAATAGAGCCACATGCTCACCGGTTTGCCACATGATGTAGGCCTATGGACTGAACAAGAAACCACCAAAAATTTTAACCAGTCATCATTCTCACAACACTGAGGACCAGTCATTCGAAATGACTTCTCCATGCATTTTATGCATTGGTAAAAGCACTATGATGAAAAGTGTGATATGTTTTCAGGTATCTCCTATACTAATAGAGCCACATGCTCACCGGTTTGCCACATGATGTAGGCCTATGGACTGAACAAGAAACCACCAAAAATTTTAACCAGTCATCGTTGTCACAACACTGAGGACCAGTCATTCGAAATGACTTCTCCATGCATTTTATGCATTGGTAAAAGCACTATGATGAAAAGTGTGATATGTTTTCAGGTATCTCCTATACTAATAGAGCCACATGCTCACCGGTTTGCCACATGATGTAGGCCTATGGACTGAACAAGAAACCACCAAAAATTTTAACCAGTCATCGTTTTCACAACACTGAGGACCAGTCATTCGAAATGACTTCTTCATGCATTTTATGCATTGGTAAAAGCACTATGATGAAAAGTGTGATATGTTTTCAGGTATCTCCTATACTAATAGAGCCACATGCTCACCGGTTTGCCACATGATGTAGGCCTATGGACTGAACAAGAAACCACCAAAAATTTTAACCAGTCATCATTCTCACAACACTGAGGACCAGTCATTCGAAATGACTTCTCCATGCATTTTATGCATTGGTAAAAGCACTATGATGAAAAGTGTGATATGTTTTCAGGTATCTCCTATACTAATAGAGCCACATGCTCACCGGTTTGCCACATGATGTAGGCCTATGGACTGAACAAGAAACCACCAAAAATTTTAACCAGTCATCGTTCTCACAACACTGAGGACCAGTCATTCGAAATGACTTCTCCATGCATTTTATGCATTGGAAAAAGCACTATGATGAAAAGTGTGATATGTTTTCAGGTATCTCCTATACTAATAGAGCCACATGCTCACCGGTTTGCCACATGATGTAGGCCTATGGACTGAACAAGAAACCACCAAACATTTTAACCAGTCATCGTTCTCACAACACTGAGGACCAGTCATTCGAAATGACTTCTCCATGCATTTTATGCATTGGTAAAAGCACTATGATGAAAAGTGTGATATGTTTTCAGGTATCTCCTATACTAATAGAGCCACATGCTCACCGGTTTGCCACATGCTGTAGGCCTATGGACTGAACAAGAAACCACCAAAAATTTTAACCAGTCATCGTTCTCACAACACTGAGGACCAGTCATTCGAAATGACTTCTCCATGCATTTTATGCATTGGTAAAAGCACTATGATGAAAAGTGTGATATGTTTTCCGGTATCTCCTATACTAATAGAGCCACATGCTCACCGGTTTGCCACATGATGTAGGCCTATGGACTGAACAAGAAACCACCAAAAATTTTAACCAGTCATCGTTCTCACAACACTGAGGACCAGTCATTCGAAATGACTTCTCCATGCATTTTATGCATTGGTAAAAGCACTATGATGAAAAGTGTGATATGTTTTCAGGTATCTCCTATACTAATAGAGCCACATGCTCACCGGTTTGCCACATGATGTAGGCCTATGGACTGAACAAGAAACCACCAAAAATTTTAACCAGTCATCGTTCTCACAACACTGAGGACCAGTCATTCGAAATGACTTCTCCATGCATTTTATGCATTGGTAAAAGCACTATGATGAAAAGTGTGATATGTTTTCAGGTATCTCCTATACTAATAGAGCCACATGCTCACCGGTTTGCCACATGATGTAGGCCTATGGACTGAACAAGAAACCACCAAAAATTTTAACCAGTCATCATTCTCAGAACACTGAGGACCAGTCATTCGAAATGACTTCTCCATGCATTTTATGCATTGGTAAAAGCACTATGATGAAAAGTGTGATATGTTTTCAGGTATCTCCTATACTAATAGAGCCACATGCTCACCGGTTTGCCACATGATGTAGGCCTATGGACTGAACAAGAAACCACCAAAAATTTTAACCAGTCATCGTTCTCACAACACTGAGGACCAGTCATTCGAAATGACTTCTCCATGCATTTTATGCATTGGAAAAAGCACTATGATGAAAAGTGTGATATGTTTTCAGGTATCTCCTATACTAATAGAGCCACATGCTCACCGGTTTGCCACATGATGTAGGCCTATGGACTGAACAAGAAACCACCAAACATTTTAACCAGTCATCGTTCTCACAACACTGAGGACCAGTCATTCGAAATGACTTCTCCATGCATTTTATGCATTGGTAAAAGCACTATGATGAAAAGTGTGATATGTTTTCAGGTATCTCCTATACTAATAGAGCCACATGCTCACCGGTTTGCCACATGCTGTAGGCCTATGGACTGAACAAGAAACCACCAAAAATTTTAACCAGTCATCGTTCTCACAACACTGAGGACCAGTCATTCGAAATGACTTCTCCATGCATTTTATGCATTGGTAAAAGCACTATAATGAAAAGTGTGATATGTTTTCCGGTATCTCCTATACTAATAGAGCCACATGCTCACCGGTTTGCCACATGATGTAGGCCTATGGACTGAACAAGAAACCACCAAAAATTTTAACCAGTCATCGTTCTCACAACACTGAGGACCAGTCATTCGAAATGACTTCTCCATGCATTTTATGCATTGGTAAAAGCACTATGATGAAAAGTGTGATATGTTTTCAGGTATCTCCTATACTAATAGAGCCACATGCTCACCGGTTTGCCACATGATGTAGGCCTATGGACTGAACAAGAAACCACCAAAAATTTTAACCAGTCATCGTTCTCACAACACTGAGGACCAGTCATTCGAAATGACTTCTCCATGCATTTTATGCATTGGTAAAAGCACTATGACGAAAAGTGTGATATGTTTTCAGGTATCTCCTATACTAATAGAGCCACATGCTCACCGGTTTGCCACATGATGTAGGCCTATGGACTGAGCAAGAAACCACCAAAAATTTTAACCAGTCATCGTTCTCACAACACTGAGGACTAGTCATTCGAAATGACTTCTCCATGCATTTTATGCATTGGTAAAAGCACTATGATGAAAAGTGTGATGTTTTCAGGTATCTCCTATACTAATAGAGCCACATGCTCACCGGTTTGCCACATGATGTAGGCCTATGGACTGAACAAGAAACCACCAAAAATTTTAACCAGTAATCGTTCTCACAACACTGAGGACCAGTCATTCGAAATGACTTCTCCATGCATTTTATGCATTGGTAAAAGCACTATGATGAAAAGTGTGATATGTTTTCAGGTATCTCCTATACTAATAGAGCCACATGCTCACCGGTTTGCCACATGATGTAGGCCTATGGACTGAACAAGAAACCACCAAAAATTTTAACCAGTCATCGTTCTCACAACACTGAGGACCAGTCATTCGAAATGACTTCTCCATGCATTTTATGCATTGGTAAAAGCACTATGATGAAAAGTGTGATATGTTTTCAGGTATCTCCTATACTAATAGAGCCACATGCTCACCGGTTTGCCACATGATGTAGGCCTATGGACTGAACAAGAAACCACCAAAAATTTTAACCAGTCATCGTTCTCACAACACTGAGGACCAGTCATTCGAAATGACTTCTCCATGCATTTTATGCATTGGTAAAAGCACTATGATGAAAAGTGTGATATGTTTTCAGGTATCTCCTATACTAATAGAGCCACATGCTCACCGGTTTGCCACATGCTGTAGGCCTATGGACTGAACAAGAAACCACCAAAAATTTTAACCAGTCATCGTTCTCACAACACTGAGGACCAGTCATTCGAAATGACTTCTCCATGCATTTTATGCATTGGTAAAAGCACTATGATGAAAAGTGTGATATGTTTTCAGGTATCTCCTATACTAATAGAGCCACATGCTCACCGGTTTGCCACATGCTGTAGGCCTATGGACTGAACAAGAAACCACCAAAAATTTTAACCAGTCATCGTTCTCACAACACTGAGGACCAGTCATTCGAAATGACTTCTCCATGCATTTTATGCATTGGTAAAAGCACTATGATGAAAAGTGTGATATGTTTTCAGGTATCTCCTATACTAATAGAGCCACATGCTCACCGGTTTGCCACATGCTGTAGGCCTATGGACTGAACAAGAAACCACCAAAAATTTTAACCAGTCATCGTTCTCACAACACTGAGGACCAGTCATTCGAAATGACTTCTCCATGCATTTTATGCATTGGTAAAAGCACTATGATGAAAAGTGTGATATGTTTTCAGGTATCTCCTATACTAATAGAGCCACATGCTCACCGGTTTGCCACATGATGTAGGCCTATGGACTGAACAAGAAACCACCAAAAATTTTAACCAGTCATCGTTCTCACAACACTGAGGACCAGTCATTCGAAATGACTTCTCCATGCATTTTATGCATTGGTAAAAGCACTATGATGAAAAGTGTGATATGTTTTCAGGTATCTCCTATACTAATAGAGCCACATGCTCACCGGTTTGCCACATGATGTAGGCCTATGGACTGAACAAGAAACCACCAAACATTTTAACCAGTCATCGTTCTCACAACACTGAGGACCAGTCATTCGAAATGACTTCTCCATGCATTTTATGCATTGGTAAAAGCACTATGATGAAAAGTGTGATATGTTTTCAGGTATCTCCTATACTAATAGAGCCACATGCTCACCGGTTTGCCACATGCTGTAGGCCTATGGACTGAACAAGAAACCACCAAAAATTTTAACCAGTCATCGTTCTCACAACACTGAGGACCAGTCATTCGAAATGACTTCTCCATGCATTTTATGCATTGGTAAAAGCACTATGATGAAAAGTGTGATATGTTTTCCGGTATCTCCTATACTAATAGAGCCACATGCTCACCGGTTTGCCACATGATGTAGGCCTATGGACTGAACAAGAAACCACCAAAAATTTTAACCAGTCATCGTTCTCACAACACTGAGGACCAGTCATTCGAAATGACTTCTCCATGCATTTTATGCATTGGTAAAAGCACTATGATGAAAAGTGTGATATGTTTTCAGGTATCTCCTATACTAATAGAGCCACATGCTCACCGGTTTGCCACATGATGTAGGCCTATGGACTGAACAAGAAACCACCAAAAATTTTAACCAGTCATCGTTCTCACAACACTGAGGACCAGTCATTCGAAATGACTTCTCCATGCATTTTATGCATTGGTAAAAGCACTATGACGAAAAGTGTGATATGTTTTCAGGTATCTCCTATAATAATAGAGCCACATGCTCACCGGTTTGCCACATGATGTAGGCCTATGGACTGAGCAAGAAACCACCAAAAATTTTAACCAGTCATCGTTCTCACAACACTGAGGACTAGTCATTCGAAATGACTTCTCCATGCATTTTATGCATTGGTAAAAGCACTATGATGAAAAGTGTGATGTTTTCAGGTATCTCCTATACTAATAGAGCCACATGCTCACCGGTTTGCCACATGATGTAGGCCTATGGACTGAACAAGAAACCACCAAAAATTTTAACCAGTAATCGTTCTCACAACACTGAGGACCAGTCATTCGAAATGACTTCTCCATGCATTTTATGCATTGGTAAAAGCACTATGATGAAAAGTGTGATATGTTTTCAGGTATCTCCTATACTAATAGAGCCACATGCTCACCGGTTTGCCACATGCTGTAGGCCTATGGACTGAACAAGAAACCACCAAAAATTTTAACCAGTCATCGTTCTCACAACACTGAGGACCAGTCATTCGAAATGACTTCTCCATGCATTTTATGCATTGGTAAAAGCACTATGATGAAAAGTGTGATATGTTTTCAGGTATCTCCTATACTAATAGAGCCACATGCTCACCGGTTTGCCACATGCTGTAGGCCTATGGACTGAACAAGAAACCACCAAAAATTTTAACCAGTCATCGTTCTCACAACACTGAGGACCAGTCATTCGAAATGACTTCTCCATGCATTTTATGCATTGGTAAAAGCACTATGATGAAAAGTGTGATATGTTTTCAGGTATCTCCTATACTAATAGAGCCACATGCTCACCGGTTTGCCACATGATGTAGGCCTATGGACTGAACAAGAAACCACCAAAAATTTTAACCAGTCATCGTTCTCACAACACTGAGGACCAGTCATTCGAAATGACTTCTCCATGCATTTTATGCATTGGTAAAAGCACTATGATGAAAAGTGTGATATGTTTTCAGGTATCTCCTATACTAATAGAGCCACATGCTCACCGGTTTGCCACATGATGTAGGCCTATGGACTGAACAAGAAACCACCAAACATTTTAACCAGTCATCGTTCTCACAACACTGAGGACCAGTCATTCGAAATGACTTCTCCATGCATTTTATGCATTGGTAAAAGCACTATGATGAAAAGTGTGATATGTTTTCAGGTATCTCCTATACTAATAGAGCCACATGCTCACCGGTTTGCCACATGCTGTAGGCCTATGGACTGAACAAGAAACCACCAAAAATTTTAACCAGTCATCGTTCTCACAACACTGAGGACCAGTCATTCGAAATGACTTCTCCATGCATTTTATGCATTGGTAAAAGCACTATGATGAAAAGTGTGATATGTTTTCCGGTATCTCCTATACTAATAGAGCCACATGCTCACCGGTTTGCCACATGATGTAGGCCTATGGACTGAACAAGAAACCACCAAAAATTTTAACCAGTCATCGTTCTCACAACACTGAGGACCAGTCATTCGAAATGACTTCTCCATGCATTTTATGCATTGGTAAAAGCACTATGATGAAAAGTGTGATATGTTTTCAGGTATCTCCTATACTAATAGAGCCACATGCTCACCGGTTTGCCACATGATGTAGGCCTATGGACTGAACAAGAAACCACCAAAAATTTTAACCAGTCATCGTTCTCACAACACTGAGGACCAGTCATTCGAAATGACTTCTCCATGCATTTTATGCATTGGTAAAAGCACTATGACGAAAAGTGTGATATGTTTTCAGGTATCTCCTATAATAATAGAGCCACATGCTCACCGGTTTGCCACATGATGTAGGCCTATGGACTGAGCAAGAAACCACCAAAAATTTTAACCAGTCATCGTTCTCACAACACTGAGGACTAGTCATTCGAAATGACTTCTCCATGCATTTTATGCATTGGTAAAAGCACTATGATGAAAAGTGTGATGTTTTCAGGTATCTCCTATACTAATAGAGCCACATGCTCACCGGTTTGCCACATGATGTAGGCCTATGGACTGAACAAGAAACCACCAAAAATTTTAACCAGTAATCGTTCTCACAACACTGAGGACCAGTCATTCGAAATGACTTCTCCATGCATTTTATGCATTGGTAAAAGCACTATGATGAAAAGTGTGATATGTTTTCAGGTATCTCCTATACTAATAGAGCCACATGCTCACCGGTTTGCCACATGATGTAGGCCTATGGACTGAACAAGAAACCACCAAAAATTTTAACCAGTCATCGTTCTCACAACACTGAGGACCAGTCATTCGAAATGACTTCTCCATGCATTTTATGCATTGGTAAAAGCACTATGATGAAAAGTGTGATATGTTTTCAGGTATCTCCTATACTAATAGAGCCACATGCTCACCGGTTTGCCACATGATGTAGGCCTATGGACTGAACAAGAAACCACCAAAAATTTTAACCAGTCATCGTTCTCACAACACTGAGGACCAGTCATTCGAAATGACTTCTCCATGCATTTTATGCATTGGTAAAAGCACTATGATGAAAAGTGTGATATGTTTTCAGGTATCTCCTATACTAATAGAGCCACATGCTCACCGGTTTGCCACATGCTGTAGGCCTATGGACTGAACAAGAAACCACCAAAAATTTTAACCAGTCATCGTTCTCACAACACTGAGGACCAGTCATTCGAAATGACTTCTCCATGCATTTTATGCATTGGTAAAAGCACTATGATGAAAAGTGTGATATGTTTTCAGGTATCTCCTATACTAATAGAGCCACATGCTCACCGGTTTGCCACATGATGTAGGCCTATGGACTGAACAAGAAACCACCAAAAATTTTAACCAGTCATCGTTCTCACAACACTGAGGACCAGTCATTCGAAATGACTTCTCCATGCATTTTATGCATTGGTAAAAGCACTATGATGAAAAGTGTGATATGTTTTCAGGTATCTCCTATACTAATAGAGCAACATGCTCACCGGTTTGCCACATGATGTAGGCCTATGGACTGAACAAGAAACTACCAAAAATTTTAACCAGTCATCGTTCTCACAACACTGAGGACCAGTCATTCGAAATGACTTCTCCATGCATTTTATGCATTGGTAAAAGCACTATGATGAAAAGTGTGATATGTTTTCAGGTATCTCCTATACTAATAGAGCCACATGCTCACCGGTTTGCCACATGATGTAGGCCTATGGACTGAACAAGAAACCACCAAAAATTTTAACCAGTCATCGTTCTCACAACACTGAGGACCAGTCATTCGAAATGACTTCTCCATGCATTTTATGCATTGGTAAAAGCACTATGATGAAAAGTGTGATATGTTTTCAGGTATCTCCTATACTAATAGAGCCACATGCTCACCGGTTTGCCACATGATGTAGGCCTATGGACTGAACAAGAAACCACCAAAAATTTTAACCAGTCATCGTTCTCACAACACTGAGGACCAGTCATTCGAAATGACTTCTCCATGCATTTTATGCATTGGTAAAAGCACTATGATGAAAAGTGTGATATGTTTTCAGGTATCTCCTATACTAATAGAGCCACATGCTCACCGGTTTGCCACATGCTGTAGGCCTATGGACTGAACAAGAAACCACCAAAAATTTTAACCAGTCATCGTTCTCACAACACTGAGGACCAGTCATTCGAAATGACTTCTCCATGCATTTTATGCATTGGTAAAAGCACTATGATGAAAAGTGTGATATGTTTTCAGGTATCTCCTATACTAATAGAGCCACATGCTCACCGGTTTGCCACATGATGTAGGCCTATGGACTGAACAAGAAACCACCAAAAATTTTAACCAGTCATCGTTCTCACAACACTGAGGACCAGTCATTCGAAATGACTTCTCCATGCATTTTATGCATTGGTAAAAGCACTATGATGAAAAGTGTGATATGTTTTCAGGTATCTCCTATACTAATAGAGCAACATGCTCACCGGTTTGCCACATGATGTAGGCCTATGGACTGAACAAGAAACTACCAAAAATTTTAACCAGTCATCGTTCTCACAACACTGAGGACCAGTCATTCGAAATGACTTCTCCATGCATTTTATGCATTGGTAAAAGCACTATGATGAAAAGTGTGATATGTTCTCAGGTATCTCCTATACTAATAGAGCCACATGCTCACCGGTTTGCCACATGATGTAGGCCTATGGACTGAACAAGAAACCACCAAAAATTTTAACCAGTCATCGTTCTCACAACACTGAGGACCAGTCATTCGAAATGACTTCTCCATGCATTTTATGCATTGGTAAAAGCACTATGATGAAAAGTGTGATGTTTTCAGGTATCTCCTATACTAATAGAGCCACATGCTCACCGGTTTGCCACATGATGTAGGCCTATGGACTGAACAAGAAACCACCAAAAATTTTAACCAGTCATCGTTCTCACAACACTGAGGACCAGTCATTCGAAATGACTTCTCCATGCATTTTATGCATTGGTAAAAGCACTATGATGAAAAGTGTGATATGTTTTCAGGTATCTCCTATACTAATAGAGCCACATGCTCACCGGTTTGCCACATGCTGTAGGCCTATGGACTGAACAAGAAACCACCAAAAATTTTAACCAGTCATCGTTCTCACAACACTGAGGACCAGTCATTCGAAATGACTTCTCCATGCATTTTATGCATTGGTAAAAGCACTATGATGAAAAGTGTGATATGTTTTCAGGTATCTCCTATACTAATAGAGCCACATGCTCACCGGTTTGCCACATGCTGTAGGCCTATGGACTGAACAAGAAACCACCAAAAATTTTAACCAGTCATCGTTCTCACAACACTGAGGACCAGTCATTCGAAATGACTTCTCCATGCATTTTATGCATTGGTAAAAGCACTATGATGAAAAGTGTGATATGTTTTCAGGTATCTCCTATACTAATAGAGCCACATGCTCACCGGTTTGCCACATGATGTAGGCCTATGGACTGAACAAGAAACCACCAAAAATTTTAACCAGTCATCGTTCTCACAACACTGAGGACCAGTCATTCGAAATGACTTCTCCATGCATTTTATGCATTGGTAAAAGCACTATGACGAAAAGTGTGATATGTTTTCAGGTATCTCCTATACTAATAGAGCCACATGCTCACCGGTTTGCCACATGATGTAGGCCTATGGACTGAGCAAGAAACCACCAAAAATTTTAACCAGTCATCGTTCTCACAACACTGAGGACTAGTCATTCGAAATGACTTCTCCATGCATTTTATGCATTGGTAAAAGCACTATGATGAAAAGTGTGATGTTTTCAGGTATCTCCTATACTAATAGAGCCACATGCTCACCGGTTTGCCACATGATGTAGGCCTATGGACTGAACAAGAAACCACCAAAAATTTTAACCAGTAATCGTTCTCACAACACTGAGGACCAGTCATTCGAAATGACTTCTCCATGCATTTTATGCATTGGTAAAAGCACTATGATGAAAAGTGTGATATGTTTTCAGGTATCTCCTATACTAATAGAGCCACATGCTCACCGGTTTGCCACATGATGTAGGCCTATGGACTGAACAAGAAACCACCAAAAATTTTAACCAGTCATCGTTCTCACAACACTGAGGACCAGTCATTCGAAATGACTTCTCCATGCATTTTATGCATTGGTAAAAGCACTATGATGAAAAGTGTGATATGTTTTCAGGTATCTCCTATACTAATAGAGCCACATGCTCACCGGTTTGCCACATGATGTAGGCCTATGGACTGAACAAGAAACCACCAAAAATTTTAACCAGTCATCGTTCTCACAACACTGAGGACCAGTCATTCGAAATGACTTCTCCATGCATTTTATGCATTGGTAAAAGCACTATGATGAAAAGTGTGATATGTTTTCAGGTATCTCCTATACTAATAGAGCCACATGCTCACCGGTTTGCCACATGCTGTAGGCCTATGGACTGAACAAGAAACCACCAAAAATTTTAACCAGTCATCGTTCTCACAACACTGAGGACCAGTCATTCGAAATGACTTCTCCATGCATTTTATGCATTGGTAAAAGCACTATGATGAAAAGTGTGATATGTTTTCAGGTATCTCCTATACTAATAGAGCCACATGCTCACCGGTTTGCCACATGCTGTAGGCCTATGGACTGAACAAGAAACCACCAAAAATTTTAACCAGTCATCGTTCTCACAACACTGAGGACCAGTCATTCGAAATGACTTCTCCATGCATTTTATGCATTGGTAAAAGCACTATGATGAAAAGTGTGATATGTTTTCAGGTATCTCCTATACTAATAGAGCCACATGCTCACCGGTTTGCCACATGATGTAGGCCTATGGACTGAACAAGAAACCACCAAAAATTTTAACCAGTCATCGTTCTCACAACACTGAGGACCAGTCATTCGAAATGACTTCTCCATGCATTTTATGCATTGGTAAAAGCACTATGACGAAAAGTGTGATATGTTTTCAGGTATCTCCTATACTAATAGAGCCACATGCTCACCGGTTTGCCACATGATGTAGGCCTATGGACTGAGCAAGAAACCACCAAAAATTTTAACCAGTCATCGTTCTCACAACACTGAGGACTAGTCATTCGAAATGACTTCTCCATGCATTTTATGCATTGGTAAAAGCACTATGATGAAAAGTGTGATGTTTTCAGGTATCTCCTATACTAATAGAGCCACATGCTCACCGGTTTGCCACATGATGTAGGCCTATGGACTGAACAAGAAACCACCAAAAATTTTAACCAGTAATCGTTCTCACAACACTGAGGACCAGTCATTCGAAATGACTTCTCCATGCATTTTATGCATTGGTAAAAGCACTATGATGAAAAGTGTGATATGTTTTCAGGTATCTCCTATACTAATAGAGCCACATGCTCACCGGTTTGCCACATGATGTAGGCCTATGGACTGAACAAGAAACCACCAAAAATTTTAACCAGTCATCGTTCTCACAACACTGAGGACCAGTCATTCGAAATGACTTCTCCATGCATTTTATGCATTGGTAAAAGCACTATGATGAAAAGTGTGATATGTTTTCAGGTATCTCCTATACTAATAGAGCCACATGCTCACCGGTTTGCCACATGATGTAGGCCTATGGACTGAACAAGAAACCACCAAAAATTTTAACCAGTCATCGTTCTCACAACACTGAGGACCAGTCATTCGAAATGACTTCTCCATGCATTTTATGCATTGGTAAAAGCACTATGATGAAAAGTGTGATATGTTTTCAGGTATCTCCTATACTAATAGAGCCACATGCTCACCGGTTTGCCACATGCTGTAGGCCTATGGACTGAACAAGAAACCACCAAAAATTTTAACCAGTCATCGTTCTCACAACACTGAGGACCAGTCATTCGAAATGACTTCTCCATGCATTTTATGCATTGGTAAAAGCACTATGATGAAAAGTGTGATATGTTTTCAGGTATCTCCTATACTAATAGAGCCACATGCTCACCGGTTTGCCACATGATGTAGGCCTATGGACTTAACAAGAAACCACCAAAAATTTTAACCAGTCATCGTTCTCACAACACTGAGGACCAGTCATTCGAAATGACTTCTCCATGCATTTTATGCATTGGTAAAAGCACTATGATGAAAAGTGTGATATGTTTTCAGGTATCTCCTATACTAGTAGAGCAACATGCTCACCGGTTTGCCACATGATGTAGGCCTATGGACTGAACAAGAAACTACCAAAAATTTTAACCAGTCATCGTTCTCACAACACTGAGGACCAGTCATTCGAAATGACTTCTCCATGCATTTTATGCATTGGTAAAAGCACTATGATGAAAAGTGTGATATGTTTTCAGGTATCTCCTATACTAATAGAGCCACATGCTCACCGGTTTGCCACATGATGTAGGCCTATGGACTGAACAAGAAACCACCAAAAATTTTAACCAGTCATCGTTCTCACAACACTGAGGACCAGTCATTCGAAATGACTTCTCCATGCATTTTATGCATTGGTAAAAGCACTATGATGAAAAGTGTGATATGTTTTCAGGTATCTCCTATACTAATAGAGCCACATGCTCACCGGTTTGCCACATGCTGTAGGCCTATGGACTGAACAAGAAACCACCAAAAATTTTAACCAGTCATCGTTCTCACAACACTGAGGACCAGTCATTCGAAATGACTTCTCCATGCATTTTATGCATTGGTAAAAGCACTATGATGAAAAGTGTGATATGTTTTCAGGTATCTCCTATACTAATAGAGCCACATGCTCACCGGTTTGCCACATGATGTAGGCCTATGGACTTAACAAGAAACCACCAAAAATTTTAACCAGTCATCGTTCTCACAACACTGAGGACCAGTCATTCGAAATGACTTCTCCATGCATTTTATGCATTGGTAAAAGCACTATGATGAAAAGTGTGATATGTTTTCAGGTATCTCCTATACTAGTAGAGCAACATGCTCACCGGTTTGCCACATGATGTAGGCCTATGGACTGAACAAGAAACTACCAAAAATTTTAACCAGTCATCGTTCTCACAACACTGAGGACCAGTCATTCGAAATGACTTCTCCATGCATTTTATGCATTGGTAAAAGCACTATAAAAGTGTGATATGTTTTCAGGTATCTCCTATACTAATAGAGCCACATGCTCACCGGTTTGCCACATGATGTAGGCCTATGGACTGAACAACAAACCACCAAAAATTTTAACCAGTCATCGTTCTCACAACACTGAGGACCAGTCATTCGAAATGACTTCTCCATGCATTTTATGCATTGGTAAAAGCACTATGATGAAAAGTGTGATATGTTTTCAGGTATCTCCTATACTAATAGAGCCACATGCTCACCGGTTTGCCATATGATGTAGGCCTATGGACTGAACAAGAAACCACCAAAAATTTTAACCAGTCATCGTTCTCACAACACTGAGGACCAGTCATTCGAAATGACTTCTCCATGCATTTTATGCATTGGTAAAAGCACTATGATGAAAAGTGTGATATGTTTTCAGGTATCTCCTATACTAATAGAGCCACATGCTCACCGGTTTGCCACATGATGTAGGCCTATGGACTGAACAAGAAACCACCAAAAATTTTAACCAGTCATCGTTCTCACAACACTGAGGACCAGTCATTCGAAATGACTTCTCCATGCATTTTATGCATTGGTAAAAGCACTATGATGAAAAGTGTGATATGTTTTCAGGTATCTCCTATACTAATAGAGCCACATGCTCACCGGTTTGCCACATGATGTAGGCCTATGGACTGAACAAGAAACCACCAAAAATTTTAACCAGTCATCGTTCTCACAACACTGAGGACCAGTCATTCGAAATGACTTCTCCATGCATTTTATGCATTGGTAAAAGCACTATGATGAAAAGTGTGATATGTTTTCAGGTATCTCCTATACTAATAGAGCCACATGCTCACCGGTTTGCCACATGATGTAGGCCTATGGACTGAACAAGAAACCACCAAAAATTTTAACCAGTTATCGTTCTCACAACACTGAGGACCAGTCATTCGAAATGACTTCTCCATGCATTTTATGCATTGGTAAAAGCACTATGATGAAAAGTGTGATATGTTTTCAGGTATCTCCTATACTAATAGAGCCACATGCTCACCGGTTTGCCACATGATGTAGGCCTATGGACTGAACAAGAAACCACCAAAAATTTTAACCAGTCATCGTTCTCACAACACTGAGGACCAGTCATTCGAAATGACTTCTCCATGCATTTTATGCATTGGTAAAAGCACTATGATGAAAAGTGTGATATGTTTTCAGGTATCTCCTATACTAATTGAGCCACATGCTCACCGGTTTGCCACATGATGTAGGCCTATGGACTGAACAAGAAACCACCAAAAATTTTAACCAGTCATCGTTCTCACAACACTGAGGACCAGTCATTCGAAATGACTTCTCCATGCATTTTATGCATTGGTAAAAGCACTATGATGAAAAGTGTGATACGTTTTCAGGTATCTCCTATACTAATAGAGCCACATGCTCACCGGTTTGCCACATGATGTAGGCCTATGGACTGAACAAGAAACCACCAAAAATTTTAACCAGTCATCGTTCTCACAACACTGAGGACCAGTCAATCGAAATGACTTCTCCATGCATTTTATGCATTGGTAAAAGCACTATGATGAAAAGTGTGATATGTTTTCAGGTATCTCCTATACTAATAGAGCCACATGCTCACCGGTTTGCCACATGATGTAGGCCTATGGACTGAGCAAGAAACCACCAAAAATTTTAACCAGTCATCGTTCTCACAACACTGAGGACCAGTCATTCGAAATGACTTCTCCATGCATTGTATGCATTGGTAAAAGCACTATGATGAAAAGTGTGATATGTTTTCAGGTATCTCCTATACTAATAGAGCCACATGCTCACCGGTTTGCCACATGATGTAGGCCTATGGACTGAACAAGAAACCACCAAAAATTTTAACCAGTCATCGTTCTCACAACACTGAGGACCAGTCATTCGAAATGACTTCTCCATGCATTTTATGCATTGGTAAAAGCACTATGATGAAAAGTGTGATATGTTTTCAGGTATCTCCTATACTAATAGAGCCACATGCTCACCGGTTTGCCACATGATGTAGGCCTATGGACTGAACAAGAAACCACCAAAAATTTTAACCAGTCATCGTTCTCACAACACTGAGGACCAGTCATTCGAAATGACTTCTCCATGCATTTTATGCATTGGTAAAAGCACTATGATGAAAAGTGTGATACGTTTTCAGGTATCTCCTATACTAATAGAGCCACATGCTCACCGGTTTGCCACATGATGTAGGCCTATGGACTGAACAAGAAACCACCAAAAATTTTAACCAGTCATCGTTCTCACAACACTGAGGACCAGTCATTCGAAATGACTTCTCCATGCATTTTATGCATTGGTAAAAGCACTATGATGAAAAGTGTGATATGTTTTCAGGTATCTCCTATACTAATAGAGCCACATGCTCACCGGTTTGCCACATGATGTAGGCCTATGGACTGAGCAAGAAACCACCAAAAATTTTAACCAGTCATCGTTCTCACAACACTGAGGACCAGTCATTCGAAATGACTTCTCCATGCATTGTATGCATTGGTAAAAGCATTATGATGAAAAGTGTGATATGTTTTCAGGTATCTCCTATACTAATAGAGCCACATGCTCACCGGTTTGCCACATGATGTAGGCCTATGGACTGAACAAGAAACCACCAAAAATTTTAACCAGTCATCGTTCTCACAACACTGAGGACCAGTCATTCGAAATGACTTCTCCATGCATTTTATGCATTGGTAAAAGCACTATGATGAAAAGTGTGATATGTTTTCAGGTATCTCCTATACTAATAGAGCCACATGCTCACCGGTTTGCCACATGATGTAGGCCTATGGACTGAACAAGAAACCACCAAAAATTTTAACCAGTTATCGTTCTCACAACACTGAGGACCAGTCATTCGAAATGACTTCTCCATGCATTGTATGCATTGGTAAAAGCACTATGATGAAAAGTGTGATATGTTTTCAGGTATCTCCTATACTAATAGAGCCACATGCTCACCGGTTTGCCACATGATGTAGGCCTATGGACTGAACAAGAAACCACCAAAAATTTTAACCAGTTATCGTTCTCACAACACTGAGGACCAGTCATTCGAAATGACTTCTCCATGCATTGTATGCATTGGTAAAAGCACTATGATGAAAAGTGTGATATGTTTTCAGGTATCTCCTATACTAATAGAGCCACATGCTCACCGGTTTGCCACATGATGTAGGCCTATGGACTGAACAAGAAACCACCAAAAATTTTAACCAGTCATCGTTCTCACAACACTGAGGACCAGTCATTCGAAATGACTTCTCCATGCATTTTATGCATTGGTAAAAGCACTATGATGAAAAGTGTGATATGTTTTCAGGTATCTCCTATACTAATAGAGCCACATGCTCACCGGTTTGCCACATGATGTAGGCCTATGGACTGAACAAGAAACCACCAAAAATTTTAACCAGTCATCGTTCTCACAACACTGAGGACCAGTCATTCGAAATGACTTCTCCATGCATTTTATGCATTGGTAAAAGCACTATGATGAAAAGTGTGATACGTTTTCAGGTATCTCCTATACTAATAGAGCCACATGCTCACCGGTTTGCCACATGATGTAGGCCTATGGACTGAACAAGAAACCACCAAAAATTTTAACCAGTCATCGTTCTCACAACACTGAGGACCAGTCATTCGAAATGACTTCTCCATGCATTTTATGCATTGGTAAAAGCACTATGATGAAAAGTGTGATATGTTTTCAGGTATCTCCTATACTAATAGAGCCACATGCTCACCGGTTTGCCACATGATGTAGGCCTATGGACTGAGCAAGAAACCACCAAAAATTTTAACCAGTCATCGTTCTCACAACACTGAGGACCAGTCATTCGAAATGACTTCTCCATGCATTGTATGCATTGGTAAAAGCATTATGATGAAAAGTGTGATATGTTTTCAGGTATCTCCTATACTAATAGAGCCACATGCTCACCGGTTTGCCACATGATGTAGGCCTATGGACTGAACAAGAAACCACCAAAAATTTTAACCAGTCATCGTTCTCACAACACTGAGGACCAGTCATTCGAAATGACTTCTCCATGCATTTTATGCATTGGTAAAAGCACTATGATGAAAAGTGTGATATGTTTTCAGGTATCTCCTATACTAATAGAGCCACATGCTCACCGGTTTGCCACATGATGTAGGCCTATGGACTGAACAAGAAACCACCAAAAATTTTAACCAGTCATCGTTCTCACAACACTGAGGACCAGTCATTCGAAATGACTTCTCCATGCATTTTATGCATTGGTAAAAGCACTATGATGAAAAGTGTGATATGTTTTCAGGTATCTCCTATACTAATAGAGCCACATGCTCACCGGTTTGCCACATGATGTAGGCCTATGGACTAAACAAGAAACCACCAAAAATTTTAACCAGTCATCGTTCTCACAACACTGAGGACCAGTCATTCGAAATGACTTCTCCATGCATTTTATGCATTGGTAAAAGCACTATGATGAAAAGTGTGATATGTTTTCAGGTATCTCCTATACTAATAGAGCCACAAGCTCACCGGTTTGCCACATGATGTATGCCTATGGACTGAACAAGAAACCACCAAAAATTTTAACCAGTCATCGTTCTCACAACACTGAGGACCAGTCATTCGAAATGACTTCTCCATGCATTTTATGCATTGGTAAAAGCACTATGATGAAAAGTGTGATATGTTTTCAGGTATCTCCTATACTAATAGAGCCACATGCTCACCGGTTTGCCACATGATGTAGGCCTATGGACTGAACAAGAAACCACCAAAAATTTTAACCAGTCATCGTTCTCACAACACTGAGGACCAGTCATTAGAAATGACTTCTCCATGCATTTTATGCATTGGTAAAAGCACTATGATGAAAAGTGTGATATGTTTTCAGGTATCTCCTATACTAATAGAGCCACATGCTCACCGGTTTGCCACATGATGTAGGCCTATGGACTGAGCAAGAAACCACCAAAAATTTTAACCAGTCATCGTTCTCACAACACTGAGGACCAGTCATTCGAAATGACTTCTCCATGCATTGTATGCATTGGTAAAAGCATTATGATGAAAAGTGTGATATGTTTTCAGGTATCTCCTATACTAATAGAGCCACATGCTCACCGGTTTGCCACATGATGTAGGCCTATGGACTGAACAAGAAACCACCAAAAATTTTAACCAGTCATCGTTCTCACAACACTGAGGACCAGTCATTCGAAATGACTTCTCCATGCATTTTATGCATTGGTAAAAGCACTATGATGAAAAGTGTGATATGTTTTCAGGTATCTCCTATACTAATAGAGCCACATGCTCACCGGTTTGCCACATGATGTAGGCCTATGGACTGAACAAGAAACCACCAAAAATTTTAACCAGTCATCGTTCTCACAACACTGAGGACCAGTCATTCGAAATGACTTCTCCATGCATTTTATGCATTGGTAAAAGCACTATGATGAAAAGTGTGATATGTTTTCAGGTATCTCCTATACTAATAGAGCCACATGCTCACCGGTTTGCCACATGATGTAGGCCTATGGACTAAACAAGAAACCACCAAAAATTTTAACCAGTCATCGTTCTCACAACACTGAGGACCAGTCATTCGAAATGACTTCTCCATGCATTTTATGCATTGGTAAAAGCACTATGATGAAAAGTGTGATATGTTTTCAGGTATCTCCTATACTAATAGAGCCACAAGCTCACCGGTTTGCCACATGATGTATGCCTATGGACTGAACAAGAAACCACCAAAAATTTTAACCAGTCATCGTTCTCACAACACTGAGGACCAGTCATTCGAAATGACTTCTCCATGCATTTTATGCATTGGTAAAAGCACTATGATGAAAAGTGTGATATGTTTTCAGGTATCTCCTATACTAATAGAGCCACATGCTCACCGGTTTGCCACATGATGTAGGCCTATGGACTGAACAAGAAACCACCAAAAATTTTAACCAGTCATCGTTCTCACAACACTGAGGACCAGTCATTAGAAATGACTTCTCCATGCATTTTATGCATTGGTAAAAGCACTATGATGAAAAGTGTGATATGTTTTCAGGTATCTCCTATACTAATAGAGCCATATGCTCACCGGTTTGCCACATGATGTAGGCCTATGGACTGAACAAGAAACCACCAAAAATTTTAACCAGTCATCGTTCTCACAACACTGAGGACCAGTCATTCGAAATGACTTCTCCATGCATTTTATGCATTGGTAAAAGCACTATGATGAAAAGTGTGATATGTTTTCAGGTATCTCCTATACTAATAGAGCCACATGCTCACCAGTTTGCCACATGATGTAGGCCTATGGACTGAACAAGAAACCACCAAAAATTTTAACCAGTCATCGTTCTCACAACACTGAGGACCAGTCATTCGAAATGACTTCTCCATGCATTTTATGCATTGGTAAAAGCACTATGATGAAAAGTGTGATATGTTTTCAGGTATCTCCTATACTAATAGAGCCACATGCTCACCGGTTTGCCACATGATGTAGGCCTATGGACTGAACAAGAAACCACCAAAAATTTTAACCAGTCATCGTTCTCACAACACTGAGGACCAGTCATTCGAAATGACTTCTCCATGCATTTTATGCATTGGTAAAAGCACTATGATGAAAAGTGTGATATGTTTTCAGGTATCTCCTATACTAATAGAGCCACATGCTCACCGGTTTGCCACATGATGTAGGCCTATGGACTGAACAACAAACCACCAAAAATTTTAACCAGTCATCGTTCTCACAACACTGAGGACCAGTCATTCGAAATGACTTCTCCATGCATTTTATGCATTGGTAAAAGCACTATGATGAAAAGTGTGATATGTTTTCAGGTATCTCCTATACTAATAGAGCCACATGCTCACCAGTTTGCCACATGATGTAGGCCTATGGACTGAACAAGAAACCACCAAAAATTTTAACCAGTCATCGTTCTCACAACACTGAGGACCAGTCATTCGAAATGACTTCTCCATGCATTTTATGCATTGGTAAAAGCACTATGATGAAAAGTGTGATATGTTTTCAGGTATCTCCTATACTAATAGAGCCACATGCTCACCAGTTTGCCACATGATGTAGGCCTATGGACTGAACAAGAAACCACCAAAAATTTTAACCAGTCATCGTTCTCACAACACTGAGGACCAGTCATTCGAAATGACTTCTCCATGCATTTTATGCATTGGTAAAAGCACTATGATGAAAAGTGTGATATGTTTTCAGGTATCTCCTATACTAATAGAGCCACATGCTCACCGGTTTGCCACATGATGTAGGCCTATGGACTGAACAAGAAACCACCAAAAATTTTAACCAGTCATCGTTCTCACAACACTGAGGACCAGTCATTCGAAATGACTTCTCCATGCATTTTATGCATTGGTAAAAGCACTATGATGAAAAGTGTGATATGTTTTCAGGTATCTCCTATACTAATAGAGCCACATGCTCACCGGTTTGCCACATGATGTAGGCCTATGGACTGAACAACAAACCACCAAAAATTTTAACCAGTCATCGTTCTCACAACACTGAGGACCAGTCATTCGAAATGACTTCTCCATGCATTTTATGCATTGGTAAAAGCACTATGATGAAAAGTGTGATATGTTTTCAGGTATCTCCTATACTAATAGAGCCACATGCTCACCAGTTTGCCACATGATGTAGGCCTATGGACTGAACAAGAAACCACCAAAAATTTTAACCAGTCATCGTTCTCACAACACTGAGGACCAGTCATTCGAAATGACTTCTCCATGCATTTTATGCATTGGTAAAAGCACTATGATGAAAAGTGTGATATGTTTTCAGGTATCTCCTATACTAATAGAGCCACATGCTCACCAGTTTGCCACATGATGTAGGCCTATGGACTGAACAAGAAACCACCAAAAATTTTAACCAGTCATCGTTCTCACAACACTGAGGACCAGTCATTCGAAATGACTTCTCCATGCATTTTATGCATTGGTAAAAGCACTATGATGAAAAGTGTGATATGTTTTCAGGTATCTCCTATACTAATAGAGCCACATGCTCACCGGTTTGCCACATGATGTAGGCCTATGGACTGAACAAGAAACCACCAAAAATTTTAACCAGTCATCGTTCTCACAACACTGAGGACCAGTCATTCGAAATGACTTCTCCATGCATTTTATGCATTGGTAAAAGCACTATGATGAAAAGTGTGATATGTTTTCAGGTATCTCCTATACTAATAGAGCCACATGCTCACCGGTTTGCCACATGATGTAGGCCTATGGACTGAACAACAAACCACCAAAAATTTTAACCAGTCATCGTTCTCACAACACTGAGGACCAGTCATTCGAAATGACTTCTCCATGCATTTTATGCATTGGTAAAAGCACTATGATGAAAAGTGTGATATGTTTTCAGGTATCTCCTATACTAATAGAGCCACATGCTCACCGGTTTGCCACATGATGTAGGCCTATGGACTGAACAAGAAACCACCAAAAATTTTAACCAGTCATCGTTCTCACAACACTGAGGACCAGTCATTCGAAATGACTTCTCCATGCATTTTATGCATTGGTAAAAGCACTATGATGAAAAGTGTGATATGTTTTCAGGTATCTCCTATACTAATAGAGCCACATGCTCACCGGTTTGCCACATGATGTAGGCCTATGGACTGAACAAGAAACCACCAAAAATTTTAACCAGTCATCGTTCTCACAACACTGAGGACCAGTCATTCGAAATGACTTCTCCATGCATTTTATGCATTGGTAAAAGCACTATGATGAAAAGTGTGATACGTTTTCAGGTATCTCCTATACTAATAGAGCCACATGCTCACCGGTTTGCCACATGATGTAGGCCTATGGACTGAACAAGAAACCACCAAAAATTTTAACCAGTCATCGTTCTCACAACACTGAGGACCAGTCATTCGAAATGACTTCTCCATGCATTTTATGCATTGGTAAAAGCACTATGATGAAAAGTGTGATATGTTTTCAGGTATCTCCTATACTAATAGAGCCACATGCTCACCGGTTTGCCACATGATGTAGGCCTATGGACTGAGCAAGAAACCACCAAAAATTTTAACCAGTCATCGTTCTCACAACACTGAGGACCAGTCATTCGAAATGACTTCTCCATGCATTGTATGCATTGGTAAAAGCATTATGATGAAAAGTGTGATATGTTTTCAGGTATCTCCTATACTAATAGAGCCACATGCTCACCGGTTTGCCACATGATGTAGGCCTATGGACTGAACAAGAAACCACCAAAAATTTTAACCAGTCATCGTTCTCACAACACTGAGGACCAGTCATTCGAAATGACTTCTCCATGCATTTTATGCATTGGTAAAAGCACTATGATGAAAAGTGTGATATGTTTTCAGGTATCTCCTATACTAATAGAGCCACATGCTCACCGGTTTGCCACATGATGTAGGCCTATGGACTGAACAAGAAACCACCAAAAATTTTAACCAGTCATCGTTCTCACAACACTGAGGACCAGTCATTCGAAATGACTTCTCCATGCATTTTATGCATTGGTAAAAGCACTATGATGAAAAGTGTGATATGTTTTCAGGTATCTCCTATACTAATAGAGCCACATGCTCACCGGTTTGCCACATGATGTAGGCCTATGGACTAAACAAGAAACCACCAAAAATTTTAACCAGTCATCGTTCTCACAACACTGAGGACCAGTCATTCGAAATCACTTCTCCATGCATGTTATGCATTGGTAAAAGCACTATGATGAAAAGTGTGATATGTTTTCAGGTATCTCCTATACTAATAGAGCCACAAGCTCACCGGTTTGCCACATGATGTATGCCTATGGACTGAACAAGAAACCACCAAAAATTTTAACCAGTCATCGTTCTCACAACACTGAGGACCAGTCATTCGAAATGACTTCTCCATGCATTTTATGCATTGGTAAAAGCACTATGATGAAAAGTGTGATATGTTTTCAGGTATCTCCTATACTAATAGAGCCACATGCTCACCGGTTTGCCACATCATGTAGGCCTATGGACTGAACAAGAAACCACCAAAAATTTTAACCAGTCATCGTTCTCACAACACTGAGGACCAGTCATTAGAAATGACTTCTCCATGCATTTTATGCATTGGTAAAAGCACTATGATGAAAAGTGTGATATGTTTTCAGGTATCTCCTATACTAATAGAGCCACATGCTCACCGGTTTGCCACATGATGTAGGCCTATGGACTGAACAAGAAACCACCAAAAATTTTAACCAGTCATCGTTCTCACAACACTGAGGACCAGTCATTCGAAATGACTTCTCCATGCATTTTATGCATTGGTAAAAGCACTATGATGAAAAGTGTGATATGTTTTCAGGTATCTCCTATACTAATAGAGCCACATGCTCACCAGTTTGCCACATGATGTAGGCCTATGGACTGAACAAGAAACCACCAAAAATTTTAACCAGTCATCGTTCTCACAACACTGAGGACCAGTCATTCGAAATGACTTCTCCATGCATTTTATGCATTGGTAAAAGCACTATGATGAAAAGTGTGATATGTTTTCAGGTATCTCCTATACTAATAGAGCCACATGCTCACCGGTTTGCCATATGATGTAGGCCTATGGACTGAACAAGAAACCACCAAAAATTTTAACCAGTCATCGTTCTCACAACACTGAGGACCAGTCATTCGAAATGACTTCTCCATGCATTTTATGCATTGGTAAAAGCACTATGATGAAAAGTGTGATATGTTTTCAGGTATCTCCTATACTAATAGAGCCACATGCTCAACGGTTTGCCACATGATGTAGGCCTATGGACTGAACAAGAAACCACCAAAAATTTTAACCAGTCATCGTTCTCACAACACTGAGGACCAGTCATTCGAAATGACTTCTCCATGCATTTTATGCATTGGTAAAAGCACTATGATGAAAAGTGTGATATGTTTTCAGGTATCTCCTATACTAATAGAGCCACATGCTCACCGGTTTGCCACATGATGTAGGCCTATGGACTGAACAAGAAACCACCAAAAATTTTAACCAGTCATCGTTCTCACAACACTGAGGACCAGTCATTCGAAATGACTTCTCCATGCATTTTATGCATTGGTAAAAGCACTATGATGAAAAGTGTGATATGTTTTCAGGTATCTCCTATACTAATAGAGCCACATGCTCACCGGTTTGCCACATGCTGTAGGTCTATGGACTGAACAAGAAACCACCAAAAATTTTAACCAGTCATCGTTCTCACAACACTGAGGACCAGTCATTCGAAATGACTTCTCCATACATTTTATGCATTGGTAAAAGCACTATGATGAAAAGTGTAATATGTTTTCAGGTATCTCCTATACTAATAGAGCCACATGCTCACCGGTTTGCCACATGATGTAGGCCTATGGACTGAACAAGAAACCACCAAAAATTTTAACCATTTATCGTTCTCACAACACTGAGGACCAGTCATTCGAAATGACTTCTCCATGCATTTTATGCATTGGTAAAAGCACTATGATGAAAAGTGTGATATGTTTTCAGGTATCTCCTATACTAATAGAGCCACATGCTCACCGGTTTGCCATATGATGTAGGCCTATGGACTGAAAAAGAAACCACCAAAAATTTTAACCAGTCATCGTTCTCACAACACTGAGGACCAGTCATTCGAAATGACTTCTCCATGCATTTTATGCATTGGTAAAAGCACTATGATGAAAAGTGTGATATGTTTTCAGGTATCTCCTATACTAATAGAGCCACATGCTCAACGGTTTGCCACATGATGTAGGCCTATGGACTGAACAAGAAACCACCAAAAATTTTAACCAGTCATCGTTCTCACAACACTGAGGACCAGTCATTCGAAATGACTTCTCCATGCATTTTATGCATTGGTAAAAGCACTATGATGAAAAGTGTGATATGTTTTCAGGTATCTCCTATACTAATAGAGCCACATGCTCACCGGTTTGCCACATGATGTAGGCCTATGGACTGAACAAGAAACCACCAAAAATTTTAACCAGTCATCGTTCTCACAACACTGAGGACCAGTCATTCGAAATGACTTCTCCATGCATTTTATGCATTGGTAAAAGCACTATGATGAAAAGTGTGATATGTTTTCAGGTATCTCCTATACTAATAGAGCCACATGCTCACCGGTTTGCCACATGCTGTAGGCCTATGGACTGAACAAGAAACCACCAAAAATTTTAACCAGTCATCGTTCTCACAACACTGAGGACCAGTCATTCGAAATCACTTCTCCATGCATTTTATGCATTGGTAAAAGCACTATGATGAAAAGTGTGATATGTTTTCAGGTATCTCCTATACTAATAGAGCCCCATGCTCACCGGTTTGCCACATGCTGTAGGCCTATGGACTGAACAAGAAACCACCAAAAATTTTAACCAGTCATCGTTCTCACAACACTGAGGACCAGTCATTCGAAATGACTTCTCCATGCATTTTATGCATTGGTAAAAGCACTATGATGAAAAGTGTGATATGTTTTCAGGTATCTCCTATACTAATAGAGCCACATGCTCACCGGTTTGCCACATGATGTAGGCCTATGGACTGAACAAGAAACCAACAAAAATTTTAACCAGTTATCGTTCTCACAACACTGAGGACCAGTCATTTGAAATGACTTCTCCATGCATTTTATGCATTGGTAAAAGCACTATGATGAAAAGTGTGATATGTTTTCAGGTATCTCCTATACTAATAGAGCCACATGCTCACCGGTTTGCCACATGCTGTAGGCCTATGGACTGAACAAGAAACCACCAAAAATTTTAACCAGTCATAGTTCTCACAACACTGAGGACCAGTCATTCGAAATGACTTCTCCATGCATTTTATGCATTGGTAAAAGCACTATGATGAAAAGTATGATATGTTTTCAGGTATCTCCTATACTAATAGAGCCACATGCTCACCGGTTTGCCACATGATGCAGGCCTATGGACTGAACAAGAAACCACCAAAAATTTTAACCAGTCATCGTTCTCACAACACTGAGGACCAGTCATTCGAAATGACTTCTCCATGCATTTTATGCATTGGTAAAAGCACTATGATGAAAAGTGTGATATGTTTTCAGGTATCTCCTATACTAATAGAGCCACATGCTCACCGGTTTGCCACATGCTGTAGGCCTATGGACTGAACAAGAAACCACCAAAAATTTTAACCAGTCATCGTTCTCACAACACTGAGGACCAGTCATTCGAAATGACTTCTCCATACATGTTATGCATTGGTAAAAGCACTATGATGAAAAGTGTAATATGTTTTCAGGTATCTCCTATACTAATAGAGCCACATGCTCACCGGTTTGCCACATGATGTAGGCCTATGGACTGAACAAGAAACCACCAAAAATTTTAACCAGTCATCGTTCTCACAACACTGAGGACCAGTCATTCGAAATGACTTCTCCATGCATTTTATGCATTGGTAAAAGCACTATGATGAAAAGTGTGATATGTTTTCAGGTATCTCCTATACTAATAGAGCCACATGCTCACCGGTTTGCCACATGATGTAGGCCTATGGACTGAACAAGAAACCACCAAAAATTTTAACCAGTCATCGTTCTCACAACACTGAGGACCAGTCATTCGAAATGACTTCTCCATGCATTTTATGCATTGGTAAAAGCACTATGATGAAAAGTGTGATATGTTTTCAGGTATCTCCTATACTAATAGAGCCACATGCTCACCGGTTTGCCACATGATGTAGGCCTATGGACTGAACAACAAACCACCAAAAATTTTAACCAGTCATCGTTCTCACAACACTGAGGACCAGTCATTCGAAATGACTTCTCCATGCATTTTATGCATTGGTAAAAGCACTATGATGAAAAGTGTGATATGTTTTCAGGTATCTCCTATACTAATAGAGCCACATGCTCACCAGTTTGCCACATGATGTAGGCCTATGGACTGAACAAGAAACCACCAAAAATTTTAACCAGTCATCGTTCTCACAACACTGAGGACCAGTCATTCGAAATGACTTCTCCATGCATTTTATGCATTGGTAAAAGCACTATGATGAAAAGTGTGATATGTTTTCAGGTATCTCCTATACTAATAGAGCCACATGCTCACCAGTTTGCCACATGATGTAGGCCTATGGACTGAACAAGAAACCACCAAAAATTTTAACCAGTCATCGTTCTCACAACACTGAGGACCAGTCATTCGAAATGACTTCTCCATGCATTTTATGCATTGGTAAAAGCACTATGATGAAAAGTGTGATATGTTTTCAGGTATCTCCTATACTAATAGAGCCACATGCTCACCGGTTTGCCACATGATGTAGGCCTATGGACTGAACAAGAAACCACCAAAAATTTTAACCAGTCATCGTTCTCACAACACTGAGGACCAGTCATTCGAAATGAGTTCTCCATGCATTTTATGCATTGGTAAAAGCACTATGATGAAAAGTGTGATATGTTTTCAGGTATCTCCTATACTAATAGAGCCACATGCTCACCGGTTTGCCACATGATGTAGGCCTATGGACTGAACAACAAACCACCAAAAATTTTAACCAGTCATCGTTCTCACAACACTGAGGACCAGTCATTCGAAATGACTTCTCCATGCATTTTATGCATTGGTAAAAGCACTATGATGAAAAGTGTGATATGTTTTCAGGTATCTCCTATACTAATAGAGCCACATGCTCACCGGTTTGCCACATGATGTAGGCCTATGGACTGAACAAGAAACCACCAAAAATTTTAACCAGTCATCGTTCTCACAACACTGAGGACCAGTCATTCGAAATGACTTCTCCATGCATTTTATGCATTGGTAAAAGCACTATGATGAAAAGTGTGATATGTTTTCAGGTATCTCCTATACTAATAGAGCCACATGCTCACCGGTTTGCCACATGATGTAGGCCTATGGACTGAACAAGAAACCACCAAAAATTTTAACCAGTCATCGTTCTCACAACACTGAGGACCAGTCATTCGAAATGACTTCTCCATGCATTTTATGCATTGGTAAAAGCACTATGATGAAAAGTGTGATACGTTTTCAGGTATCTCCTATACTAATAGAGCCACATGCTCACCGGTTTGCCACATGCTGTAGGCCTATGGACTGAACAAGAAACCACCAAAAATTTTAACCAGTCATCGTTCTCACAACACTGAGGACCAGTCATTCGAAATGACTTCTCCATGCATTTTATGCATTGGTAAAAGCACTATGATGAAAAGTGTGATATGTTTTCAGGTATCTCCTATACTAATAGAGCCACATGCTCACCGGTTTGCCACATGATGTAGGCCTATGGACTGAGCAAGAAACCACCAAAAATTTTAACCAGTCATCGTTCTCACAACACTGAGGACCAGTCATTCGAAATGACTTCTCCATGCATTGTATGCATTGGTAAAAGCATTATGATGAAAAGTGTGATATGTTTTCAGGTATCTCCTATACTAATAGAGCCACATGCTCACCGGTTTGCCACATGATGTAGGCCTATGGACTGAACAAGAAACCACCAAAAATTTTAACCAGTCATCGTTCTCACAACACTGAGGACCAGTCATTCGAAATGACTTCTCCATGCATTTTATGCATTGGTAAAAGCACTATGATGAAAAGTGTGATATGTTTTCAGGTATCTCCTATACTAATAGAGCCACATGCTCACCGGTTTGCCACATGATGTAGGCCTATGGACTGAACAAGAAACCACCAAAAATTTTAACCAGTCATCGTTCTCACAACACTGAGGACCAGTCATTCGAAATGACTTCTCCATGCATTTTATGCATTGGTAAAAGCACTATGATGAAAAGTGTGATATGTTTTCAGGTATCTCCTATACTAATAGAGCCACATGCTCACCGGTTTGCCACATGATGTAGGCCTATGGACTAAACAAGAAACCACCAAAAATTTTAACCAGTCATCGTTCTCACAACACTGAGGACCAGTCATTCGAAATCACTTCTCCATGCATGTTATGCATTGGTAAAAGCACTATGATGAAAAGTGTGATATGTTTTCAGGTATCTCCTATACTAATAGAGCCACAAGCTCACCGGTTTGCCACATGATGTATGCCTATGGACTGAACAAGAAACCACCAAAAATTTTAACCAGTCATCGTTCTCACAACACTGAGGACCAGTCATTCGAAATGACTTCTCCATGCATTTTATGCATTGGTAAAAGCACTATGATGAAAAGTGTGATATGTTTTCAGGTATCTCCTATACTAATAGAGCCACATGCTCACCGGTTTGCCACATCATGTAGGCCTATGGACTGAACAAGAAACCACCAAAAATTTTAACCAGTCATCGTTCTCACAACACTGAGGACCAGTCATTAGAAATGACTTCTCCATGCATTTTATGCATTGGTAAAAGCACTATGATGAAAAGTGTGATATGTTTTCAGGTATCTCCTATACTAATAGAGCCACATGCTCACCGGTTTGCCACATGATGTAGGCCTATGGACTGAACAAGAAACCACCAAAAATTTTAACCAGTCATCGTTCTCACAACACTGAGGACCAGTCATTCGAAATGACTTCTCCATGCATTTTATGCATTGGTAAAAGCACTATGATGAAAAGTGTGATATGTTTTCAGGTATCTCCTATACTAATAGAGCCACATGCTCACCAGTTTGCCACATGATGTAGGCCTATGGACTGAACAAGAAACCACCAAAAATTTTAACCAGTCATCGTTCTCACAACACTGAGGACCAGTCATTCGAAATGACTTCTCCATGCATTTTATGCATTGGTAAAAGCACTATGATGAAAAGTGTGATATGTTTTCAGGTATCTCCTATACTAATAGAGCCACATGCTCACCGGTTTGCCATATGATGTAGGCCTATGGACTGAACAAGAAACCACCAAAAATTTTAACCAGTCATCGTTCTCACAACACTGAGGACCAGTCATTCGAAATGACTTCTCCATGCATTTTATGCATTGGTAAAAGCACTATGATGAAAAGTGTGATATGTTTTCAGGTATTTCCTATACTAATAGAGCCACATGCTCAACGGTTTGCCACATGATGTAGGCCTATGGACTGAACAAGAAACCACCAAAAATTTTAACCAGTCATCGTTCTCACAACACTGAGGACCAGTCATTCGAAATGACTTCTCCATGCATTTTATGCATTGGTAAAAGCACTATGATGAAAAGTGTGATATGTTTTCAGGTATCTCCTATACTAATAGAGCCACATGCTCACCGGTTTGCCACATGATGTAGGCCTATGGACTGAACAAGAAACCACCAAAAATTTTAACCAGTCATCGTTCTCACAACACTGAGGACCAGTCATTCGAAATGACTTCTCCATGCATTTTATGCATTGGTAAAAGCACTATGATGAAAAGTGTGATATGTTTTCAGGTATCTCCTATACTAATAGAGCCACATGCTCACCGGTTTGCCACATGCTGTAAGTCTATGGACTGAACAAGAAACCACCAAAAATTTTAACCAGTCATCGTTCTCACAACACTGAGGACCAGTCATTCGAAATGACTTCTCCATACATTTTATGCATTGGTAAAAGCACTATGATGAAAAGTGTAATATGTTTTCAGGTATCTCCTATACTAATAGAGCCACATGCTCACCGGTTTGCCACATGATGTAGGCCTATGGACTGAACAAGAAACCACCAAAAATTTTAACCATTTATCGTTCTCACAACACTGAGGACCAGTCATTCGAAATGACTTCTCCATGCATTTTATGCATTGGTAAAAGCACTATGATGAAAAGTGTGATATGTTTTCAGGTATCTCCTATACTAATAGAGCCACATGCTCACCGGTTTGCCATATGATGTAGGCCTATGGACTGAACAAGAAACCACCAAAAATTTTAACCAGTCATCGTTCTCACAACACTGAGGACCAGTCATTCGAAATGACTTCTCCATGCATTTTATGCATTGGTAAAAGCACTATGATGAAAAGTGTGATATGTTTTCAGGTATCTCCTATACTAATAGAGCCACATGCTCAACGGTTTGCCACATGATGTAGGCCTATGGACTGAACAAGAAACCACCAAAAATTTTAACCAGTCATCGTTCTCACAACACTGAGGACCAGTCATTCGAAATGACTTCTCCATGCATTTTATGCATTGGTAAAAGCACTATGATGAAAAGTGTGATATGTTTTCAGGTATCTCCTATACTAATAGAGCCACATGCTCACCGGTTTGCCACATGATGTAGGCCTATGGACTGAACAAGAAACCACCAAAAATTTTAACCAGTCATCGTTCTCACAACACTGAGGACCAGTCATTCGAAATGACTTCTCCATGCATTTTATGCATTGGTAAAAGCACTATGATGAAAAGTGTGATATGTTTTCAGGTATCTCCTATACTAATAGAGCCACATGCTCACCGGTTTGCCACATGCTGTAGGCCTATGGACTGAACAAGAAACCACCAAAAATTTTAACCAGTCATCGTTCTCACAACACTGAGGACCAATCATTCGAAATCACTTCTCCATGCATTTTATGCATTGGTAAAAGCACTATGATGAAAAGTGTGATATGTTTTCAGGTATCTCCTATACTAATAGAGCCCCATGCTCACCGGTTTGCCACATGCTGTAGGCCTATGGACTGAACAAGAAACCACCAAAAATTTTAACCAGTCATCGTTCTCACAACACTGAGGACCAGTCATTCGAAATGACTTCTCCATGCATTTTATGCATTGGTAAAAGCACTATGATGAAAAGTGTGATATGTTTTCAGGTATCTCCTATACTAATAGAGCCACATGCTCACCGGTTTGCCACATGATGTAGGCCTATGGACTGAACAAGAAACCAACAAAAATTTTAACCAGTTATCGTTCTCACAACACTGAGGACCAGTCATTTGAAATGACTTCTCCATGCATTTTATGCATTGGTAAAAGCACTATGATGAAAAGTGTGATATGTTTTTAGGTATCTCCTATACTAATAGAGCCACATGCTCACCGGTTTGCCACATGCTGTAGGCCTATGGACTGAACAAGAAACCACCAAAAATTTTAACCAGTCATAGTTCTCACAACACTGAGGACCAGTCATTCGAAATGACTTCTCCATGCATTTTATGCATTGGTAAAAGCACTATGATGAAAAGTGTGATATGTTTTCAGGTATCTCCTATACTAATAGAGCCACATGCTCACCGGTTTGCCACATGATGCAGGCCTATGGACTGAACAAGAAACCACCAAAAATTTTAACCAGTCATCGTTCTCACAACACTGAGGACCAGTCATTCGAAATGACTTCTCCATGCATTTTATGCATTGGTAAAAGCACTATGATGAAAATGTGATATGTTTTCAGGTATCTCCTATACTAATAGAGCCACATGCTCACCGGTTTGCCACATGCTGTAGGCCTATGGACTGAACAAGAAACCACCAAAAATTTTAACCAGTCATCGTTCTCACAACACTGAGGACCAGTCATTCGAAATGACTTCTCCATACATGTTATGCATTGGTAAAAGCACTATGATGAAAAGTGTAATATGTTTTCAGGTATCTCCTATACTAATAGAGCCACATGCTCACCGGTTTGCCACATGATGTAGGCCTATGGACTGAACAAGAAACCACCAAAAATTTTAACCAGTTATCGTTCTCACAACACTGAGGACCAGTCATTCGAAATGACTTCTCCATGCATTTTATGCATTGGTAAAAGCACTATGATGAAAAGTGTGATATGTTTTCAGGTATCTCCTATACTAATAGAGCCACATGCTCACCGGTTTGCCATATGATGTAGGCCTATGGACTGAACAAGAAACCACCAAAAATTTTAACCAGTCATCGTTCTCACAACACTGAGGACCAGTCATTCGAAATGACTTCTCCATGCATTTTATGCATTGGTAAAAGCACTATGATGAAAAGTGTGATATGTTTTCAGGTATCTCCTATACTAATAGAGCCACATGCTCAACGGTTTGCCACATGATGTAGGCCTATGGACTGAACAAGAAACCACCAAAAATTTTAACCAGTCATCGTTCTCACAACACTGAGGACCAGTCATTCGAAATGACTTCTCCATGCATTTTATGCATTGGTAAAAGCACTATGATGAAAAGTGTGATATGTTTTCAGGTATCTCCTATACTAATAGAGCCACATGCTCACCGGTTTGCCACATGATGTAGGCCTATGGACTGAACAAGAAACCACCAAAAATTTTAACCAGTCATCGTTCTCACAACACTGAGGACCAGTCATTCGAAATGACTTCTCCATGCATTTTATGCATTGGTAAAAGCACTATGATGAAAAGTGTGATATGTTTTCAGGTATCTCCTATACTAATAGAGCCACATGCTCACCGGTTTGCCACATGCTGTAGGCCTATGGACTGAACAAGAAACCACCAAAAATTTTAACCAGTCATCGTTCTCACAACACTGAGGACCAGTCATTCGAAATGACTTCTCCATGCATTTTATGCATTGGTAAAAGCACTATGATGAAAAGTGTGATATGTTTTCAGGTATCTCCTATACTAATAGAGCCACATGCTCACCGGTTTGCCACATGCTGTAGGCCTATGGACTGAACAAGAAACCACCAAAAATTTTAACCAGTCATAGTTCTCACAACACTGAGGACCAGTCATTCGAAATGACTTCTCCATGCATTTTATGCATTGGTAAAAGCACTATGATGAAAAGTGTGATATGTTTTCAGGTATCTCCTATACTAATAGAGCCACATGCTCACCGGTTTGCCACATGATGCAGGCCTATGGACTGAACAAGAAACCACCAAAAATTTTAACCAGTCATCGTTCTCACAACACTGAGGACCAGTCATTCGAAATGACTTCTCCATGCATTTTATGCATTGGTAAAAGCACTATGATGAAAAGTGTGATATGTTTTCAGGTATCTCCTATACTAATAGAGCCACATGCTCACCGGTTTGCCACATGCTGTAGGCCTATGGACTGAACAAGAAACCACCAAAAATTTTAACCAGTCATCGTTCTCACAACACTGAGGACCAGTCATTCGAAATGACTTCTCCATACATTTTATGCATTGGTAAAAGCACTATGATGAAAAGTGTAATATGTTTTCAGGTATCTCCTATACTAATAGAGCCACATGCTCACCGGTTTGCCACATGATGTAGGCCTATGGACTGAACAAGAAACCAACAAAAATTTTAACCAGTTATCGTTCTCACAACACTGAGGACCAGTCATTCGAAATGACTTCTCCATGCATTTTATGCATTGGTAAAAGCACTATGATGAAAAGTGTGATATGTTTTCAGGTATCTCCTATACTAATAGAGCCACATGCTCACCGGTTTGCCACATGCTGTAGGCCTATGGACTGAACAAGAAACCACCAAAAATTTTAACCAGTCATCGTTCTCACAACACTGAGGACCAGTCATTCGAAATGACTTCTCCATGCATTTTATGCATTGGTAAAAGCACTATGATGAAAAGTGTGATATGTTTTCAGGCATCTCCTATACTAATAGAGCCACATGCTCACTGGTTTGCCACATGATGTAGGCCTATGGACTGAACAAGAAACCACCAAAAATTTTAACCAGTCATCGTTCTCACAACACTGAGGACCAGTCATTCGAAATGACTTCTCCATACATGTTATGCATTGGTAAAAGCACTATGATGAAAAGTGTAATATGTTTTCAGGTATCTCCTATACTAATAGAGCCACATGCTCACCGGTTTGCCACATGATGTAGGCCTATGGACTGAACAAGAAACCACCAAAAATTTTAACCAGTTATCGTTCTCACAACACTGAGGACCAGTCATTCGAAATGACTTCTCCATGCATTTTATGCATTGGTAAAAGCACTATGATGAAAAGTGTGATATGTTTTCAGGTATCTCCTATACTAATAGAGCCACATGCTCACCGGTTTGCCATATGATGTAGGCCTATGGACTGAACAAGAAACCACCAAAAATTTTAACCAGTCATCGTTCTCACAACACTGAGGACCAGTCATTCGAAATGACTTCTCCATGCATTTTATGCATTGGTAAAAGCACTATGATGAAAAGTGTGATATGTTTTCAGGTATCTCCTATACTAATAGAGCCACATGCTCAACGGTTTGCCACATGATGTAGGCCTATGGACTGAACAAGAAACCACCAAAAATTTTAACCAGTCATTGTTCTCACAACACTGAGGACCAGTCATTCGAAATGACTTCTCCATGCATTTTATGCATTGGTAAAAGCACTATGATGAAAAGTGTGATATGTTTTCAGGTATCTCCTATACTAATAGAGCCACATGCTCACCAGTTTGCCACATGATGTAGGCCTATGGACTGAACAAGAAACCACCAAAAATTTTAACCAGTCATCGTTCTCACAACACTGAGGACCAGTCATTCGAAATGACTTCTCCATGCATTTTATGCATTGGTAAAAGCACTATGATGAAAAGTGTGATATATTTTCAGGTATCTCCTATACTAATAGAGCCACATGCTCACCGGTTTGCCACATGATGTAGGCCTATGGACTGAACAAGAAACCACCAAAAATTTCAACCAGTCATCGTTCTCACAACACTGAGGACCAGTCATTCGAAATGACTTCTCCATGCATTTTATGCATTGGTAAAAGCACTATGATGAAAAGTGTGATATGTTTTCAGGTATCTCCTATACTAATAGAGCCACATGCTCACCGGTTTGCCACATGATTTAGGCCTATGGACTGAACAAGAAACCACCAAAAATTTTAACCAGTCATCGTTCTCACAACACTGAGGACCAGTCATTCGAAATGACTTCTCCATGCATTTTATGCATTGGTAAAAGCACTATGATGAAAAGTGTGATATGTTTTCAGGTATCTCCTATACTAATAGAGCCACATGCTCACCGGTTTGCCACATGATGTAGGCCTATGGACTGAACAAGAAACCACCAAAAATTTTAACCAGTCATCGTTCTCACAACACTGAGGACCAGTCATTCGAAATGACTTCTCCATGCATTTTATGCATTGGTAAAAGCACTATGATGAAAAGTGTGATATGTTTTCAGGTATCTCCTATACTAATAGAGCCACATGCTCACCGGTTTGCCACATGATGTAGGCCTATGGACTGAACGAGAAACCACCAAAAATTTTAACCAGTCATCGTTCTCACAACACTGAGGACCAGTCATTCGAAATGACTTCTCCATGCATTTTATGCATTGGTAAAAGCACTATGATGAAAAGTGTGATATGTTTTCAGGTATCTCCTATACTAATAGAGCCACATGCTCACCGGTTTGCCACATGATGTAGGCCTATGGACTGAACAAGAAACCATCAAAAATTTTAACCAGTCATCGTTCTCACAACACTGAGGACCAGTCATTCGAAATGACTTCTCCATGCATTTTATGCATTGGTAAAAGCACTATGATGAAAAGTGTGATATGTTTTCAGGTATCTCCTATACTAATAGAGCCACATGCTCACCGGTTTGCCACATGATGTAGGCCTATGGACTGAACAAGAAACCACCAAAAATTTTAACCAGTCATCGTTCTTACAACACTGAGGACCAGTCATTCGAAATGACTTCTCCATGCATTTTATGCATTGGTAAAAGCACTATGATGAAAAGTGTGATATGTTTTCAGGTATCTCCTATACTAATAGAGCCACATGCTCACCGGTTTGCCACATGATGTAGGCCTATGGACTGAACAAGAAACCACCAAAAATTTTAACCAGTCATCGTTCTCACAACACTGAGGACCAGTCATTCGAAATGACTTCTCCATGCATTTTATGCATTGGTAAAAGCACTATGATGAAAAGTGTGATATGTTTTCAGGTATCTCCTATACTAATAGAGCCACATGCTCACCGGTTTGCCACATGATGTAACATAGTAACATAGTTAGTAAGGCCGAAAAAAGACATTTGTCCATCCAGTTCAGCCTATATTCCATCATAATAAATAAATACCCAGATCTACGTCCTTCTACAGAACCTAATAATTGTATGATACAATATTGTTCTGCTCCAGGAAAACATCCAGGCCTCTCTTGAACCCCTCGACTGAGTTCGCCATCACCACCTCCTCAGGCAAGCAATTCCAGATTCTCACTGCCCTAACAGTAAAGAATCCTCTTCTATGTTGGTGGAAAAACCTTCTCTCCTCCAGACGCAAAGAATGCCCCCTTGTGCCCGTCACCTTCCTTGGTATAAACAGATCCTCAGCGAGATATTTGTATTGTCCCCTTATATACTTATACATGGTTATTAGATCGCCCCTCAGTCGTCTTTTATCTAGACTAAATAATCCTAATTTCGCTAATCTATCTGGGTATTGTAGTTCTCCCATCCCCTTTATTAATTTTGTTGCCCTCCTTTGTACTCTCTCTAGTTCCATTATATCCTTCCTGAGCACCGGTGCCCAAAACTGGACACAGTACTCCATGTGCGGTCTAACTAGGGATTTGTACAGAGGCAGTATAATGCTCTCATCATGTGTATCCAGACCTCTTTTAATGCACCCCATGATCCTGTTTGCCTTGGCAGCTGCTGCCTGGCACTGGCTGCTCCAGGTAAGTTTATCATTAACTAGGATCCCCAAGTCCTTCTCCCTGTCAGATTTACCCAGTGGTTTCCCGTTCAGTGTGTAATGGTGATATTGATTCCCTCTTCCCATGTGTATAACCTTACATTTATCATTGTTAAACCTCATCTGCCACCTTTCAGCCCAAGTTTCCAACTTATCCAGATCCATCTGTAGCAGAATACTATCTTCTCTTGTATTAACTGCTTTACATAGTTTTGTATCATCTGCAAATATCGATATTTTACTGTGTAAACCTTCTACCAGATCATTAATGAATATGTTGAAGAGAACAGGTCCCAATACTGACCCCTGCGGTACCCCACTGGTCACAGCGACCCAGTTAGAGACTATACCATTTATAACCACCCTCTGCTTTCTATCACTAAGCCAGTTACTAACCCATTTACACACATTTTCCCCCAGACCAAGCATTCTCATTTTGTGTACCAACCTCTTGTGCGGCACGGTATCAAACGCTTTGGAAAAATCGAGATATACCACGTCCAATGACTCACCGTGGTCCAGCCTATAGCTTACCTCTTCATAAAAACTGATTAGATTGGTTTGACAGGAGCGATTTCTCATAAACCCATGCTGATATGGAGTTAAACAGTTATTCTCATTGAGATAATCCAGAATAACATCCCTCAGAAACCCTTCAAATATTTTACCAACAATAGAGGTTAGACTTACTGGCCTATAATTTCCAGGTTCACTTTTAGAGCCCTTTTTGAATATTGGCACCACATTTGCTATGCGCCAGTCCTGCGGAACAGACCCTGTCGCTATAGAGTCACTAAAAATAAGAAATAATGGTTTATCTATTACATTACTTAGTTCTCTTAGTACTCGTGGGTGTATGCCATCCGGACCCGGAGATTTATCTATTTTAATCTTATTTAGCCGGTTTCGCACCTCTTCTTGGGTTAGATTGGTGACCCTTAATATAGGGTTTTCATTGTTTCTTGGGATTTCACCTAGCATTTCATTTTCCACCGTGAATACCGTGGAGAAGAAGGTGTTTAATATGTTAGCTTTTTCCTCGTCATCTACAACCATTCTTTCCTCACTATTTTTTAAGGGGCCTACATTTTCAGTTTTTATTCTTTTACTATTGATATAGTTGAAGAACAGTTTGGGATTAGTTTTACTCTCCTTAGCAATGTGCTTCTCTGTTTCCTTTTTGGCAGCTTTAATTAGTTTTTTAGATAAAGTATTTTTCTCCCTATAGTTTTTTAGAGCTTCAATGGTGCCATCCTGCTTTAGCAGTGCAAATGCTTTCTTTTTACTGTTAATTGCCTGTCTTACTTCTTTGTTTAGCCACATTGGGTTTTTCCTATTTCTAGTCCTTTTATTCCCACAAGGTATAAACCGCTTACACTGCCTATTTAGGATGTTCTTAAACATTTCCCATTTATTATCTGTATTCTCATTTCTGAGGATATTGTCCCAGTCTACCAGATTAAGGGCATCTCTAAGCTGTTCAAACTTTGCCTTCCTAAAGTTCAATGTTTTTGTGACTCCCTGACAAGTCCCCCTAGTGAAAGACAGGTGAAACTGTACAATATTGTGGTCGCTATTTCCTAGATGCCCGACCACCTGCAGATTTGTTATTCTGTCAGGTCTATTAGATAGTATTAGGTCTAAAAGTGCTGCTCCTCTGGTTGGATTCTGCACCAATTGTGAAAGATAATTTTTCTTGGTTATTAGCAGAAACCTGTTGCCTTTATGGGTTTCACAGGTTTCTGTTTCCCAGTTAATATCCGGGTAGTTAAAGTCCCCCATAACCAGGACCTCATTATGGGTTGCAGCTTCATCTATCTGCTTTAGAAGTACACTTTCCATGCTTTCTGTTATATTTGGGGGTTTGTAACAGACCCCAATGAGAATTTTGTTACCATTTTTCCCTCCATGAATTTCAACCCATATGGACTCGACATCCTCATTCCCTTCGCTAATATCCTCCCTTAAAGTGGACTTTAGACAAGACTTTACATAGAGACAAACCCCTCCTCCTCTCCGATTTTTACGATCCTTTCTAAACAGACTGTAACCCTGTAAGTTAACTGCCAAGTCATAGCTTTCATCTAACCATGTCTCGGTTATTCCCACTATGTCAAAGTTACCTGTAGATATTTCTGCTTCTAGTTCTTCCATCTTGTTTGTCAGGCTTCTGGCGTTTGCGAGCATGCAGTTTAGAGGATTTTGTTTTGTTCCAATCTCCTCACTGTGGATTGTTTTAGAAATGTTCTTACTTCCCTTCTGAGTATGTTTTCCTGGGTCGTCTTTGTTTGAGTCTAATGTTTTTCTTCCCGTCCCCTCTTCTTCTAGTTTAACGCCCTCCTGATGAGTGTAGCGAGTCTTCTGGCGAATGTGTGTTTCCCAGGTTTGTTGAGGTGTAGTCCGTCTCTGGCGAGGAGTCCATCATACCAGTAATTCACACCGTGGTCCAGGAATCCGAATCCTTGTTGTCTGCACCATCGTCTTAGCCAGTTGTTTGCATCAAGGATCCTGTTCCATCTCCTGGTGCCATGCCCGTCTACTGGAAGGATAGAAGAAAAAACTACCTGTGCATCCAGTTCCTTTACTTTCTTCCCCAACTCTTCAAAGTCCTTGCAGATTGTCGGTAGGTCCTTCCTTGCCGTGTCATTGGTGCCAACATGTATCAGAAGAAATGGGTGGACGTCCTTGGAGCTGAAGAGCTTTGGTATCCTATCGGTCACATCCTTGATCATCGCACCTGGAAGGCAGCATACTTCTCTTGCAGTTATGTCCGGTCTGCAGATGGCTGCTTCTGTGCCTCTCAGTAGTGAGTCTCCCACCACCACCACTCTTCGTTGCTTATTGGCTGTACTTTTTGCTGTCACTTGTTGCTGTGTGCCCTTTTCTTTTTTGCTTGCTGGTATTGCTTCATTCTTAGGTGTGCCATCTTCATCCTCTACAAAGATTTGATATCGGTTCTTCAGTTGTGTGGTTGGTGATTTCTCCATGGTCTTCTTGTAGGCCTATGGACTGAACAAGAAACCACCAAAAATTTTAACCAGTCATCGTTCTCACAACACTGAGGACCAGTCATTCGAAATGACTTCTCCATGCATTTTATGCATTGGTAAAAGCACTATGATGAAAAGTGTGATATGTTTTCAGGTATCTCCTATACTAATAGAGCCACATGCTCACCGGTTTGCCACATGATGTAGGCCTATGGACTGAACAAGAAACCACCAAAAATTTTAACCAGTCATTGTTCTCACAACACTGAGGACCAGTCATTCGAAATGACTTCTCCATGCATTTTATGCATTGGTAAAAGCACTATGATGAAAAGTGTGATATGTTTTCAGGTATCTCCTATACTAATAGAGCCACATGCTCACCGGTTTGCCACATGATGTAGGCCTATGGACTGAACAAGAAACCACCAAAAATTTTAACCAGTCATCGTTCTCACAACACTGAGGACCAGTCATTCGAAATGACTTCTCCATGCATTTTATGCATTGGTAAAAGCACTATGATGAAAAGTGTGATATGTTTTCAGGTATCTCCTATACTAATAGAGCCACATGCTCACCGGTTTGCCACATGATGTAGGCCTATGGACTGAACAAGAAACCACCAAAAATTTTAACCAGTCATCGTTCTCACAACACTGAGGACCAATCATTCGAAATGACTTCTCCATGCATTTTATGCATTGGTAAAAGCACTATGATGAAAAGTGTGATATGTTTTCAGGTATCTCCTATACTAATAGAGCCACATGCTCACCGGTTTGCCACATGATGTAGGCCTATGGACTGAACAAGAAACCACCAAAAATTTTAACCAGTCATCGTTCTCACAACACTGAGGACCAGTCATTCGAAATGACTTCTCCATGCATTTTATGCACTGGTAAAAGCACTATGATGAAAAGTGTGATATGTTTTCAGGTATCTCCTATACTAATAGAGCCACATGCTCACCGGTTTGCCACATGATGTAGGCCTATGGACTGAACGAGAAACCACCAAAAATTTTAACCAGTCATCGTTCTCACAACACTGAGGACCAGTCATTCGAAATGACTTCTCCATGCATTTTATGCATTGGTAAAAGCACTATGATGAAAAGTGTGATATGTTTTCAGGTATCTCCTATACTAATAGAGCCACATGCTCACCGGTTTGCCACATGATGTAGGCCTATGGACTGAACAAGAAACCACCAAAAATTTTAACCAGTCATCGTTCTCACAACACTGAGGACCAGTCATTCGAAATGACTTCTCCATGCATTTTATGCATTGGTAAAAGCACTATGATGAAAAGTGTGATATGTTTTCAGGTATCTCCTATACTAATAGAGCCACATGCTCACCGGTTTGCCACATAATGTAGGCCTATGGACTGAACAAGAAAGAACCAAAAATTTTAACCAGTCATCGTTCTCACAACACTGAGGACCAGTCATTCGAAATGACTTCTCCATGCATTTTATGCATTGGTAAAAGCACTATGATGAAAAGTGAGATATGTTTTCAGGTTTCTCCTATACTAATAGAGCCACATGCTCACCGGTTTGCCACATGATGTAGGCCTATGGACTGAACAAGAAACCACCAAAAATTTTAACCAGTCATTGTTCTCACAACACTGAGGACCAGTCATTCGAAATGACTTCTCCATGCATTTTATGCATTGGTAAAAGCACTATGATGAAAAGTGTGATATGTTTTCAGGTATCTCCTATACTAATAGAGCCACATGCTCACCGGTTTGCCACATGATGTAGGCCTATGGACTGAACAAGAAACCGCCAAAAATTTTAACCAGTCATCGTTCTCACAACACTGAGGACCAGTCATTCGAAATGACTTCTCCATGCATTTTATGCATTGGTAAAAGCACTATGATGAAAAGTGTGATATGTTTTCAGGTATCTCCTATACTAATAGAGCCACATGCTCACCGGTTTGCCACATGATATAGGCCTATGGACTGAACAAGAAACCACCAAAAATTTTAACCAGTCATCGTTCTCACAACACTGAGGACCAGTCATTCGAAATGACTTCTCCATGCATTTTATGCATTGGTAAAAGCACTATGATGAAAAGTGTGATATGTTTTCAGGTATCTCCTATACTAATAGAGCCACATGCTCACCGGTTTGCCACATGATGTAGGCCTATGGACTGAACAAGAAACCACCAAAAATTTTAACCAGTCATCGTTCTCACAACACTGAGGACCAGTCATTCGAAGTGACTTCTCCATGCATTTTATGCATTGGTAAAAGCACTATGATGAAAAGTGTGATATGTTTTCAGGTATCTCCTATACTAATAGAGCCACATGCTCACCGGTTTGCCACATGATGTAGGCCTATGGACTGAACAAGAAACCACCAAAAATTTTAACCAGTCATCGTTCTCACTACACTGAGGACCAGTCATTCGAAATGACTTCTCCATGCATTTTATGCATTGGTAAAAGCACTGTGATGAAAAGTGTGATATGTTTTCAGGTATCTCCTATACTAATAGAGCCACATGCTCACCGGTTTGCCACATGATGTAGGCCTATGGACTGAACAAGAAACCACCAAAAATTTTAACCAGTCATCGTTCTCACAACACTGAGGACCAGTCATTCGAAATGACTTCTCCATGCATTTTATGCATTGGTAAAAGCACTATGATGAAAAGTGTGATATGTTTTCAGGTATCTCCTATACTAATAGAGCCACATGCTCACCGGTTTGCCACATGATGTAGGCCTATGGACTGAACAAGAAACCACCAAAAATTTTAACCAGTCATCGTCCTCACAACACTGAGGATCAGTCATTCGAAATGACTTCTCCATGCATTTTATGCATTGGTAAAAGCACTATGATGAAAAGTGTGATATGTTTTCAGGTATCTCCTATACTAATAGAGCCACATGCTCACCGGTTTGCCACATGATGTAGGCCTATGGACTGAACAAGAAACCACCAAAAATTTTAACCAGTCATCGTTCTCACAACACTGAGGACCAGTCATTCGAAATGACTTCTCCATGCATTTTATGCATTGGTAAAAGCACTATGATGAAAAGTGTGATATGTTTTCAGGTATCTCCTATACTAATAGAGCCACATGCTCACCGGTTTGCCACATGATGTAGGCCTATGGACTGAACAAGAAACCACCAAAAATTTTAACCAGTCATCGTTCTCACTACACTGAGGACCAGTCATTCGAAATGACTTCTCCATGCATTTTATGCATTGGTAAAAGCACTATGATGAAAAGTGTGATATGTTTTCAGGTATCTCCTATACTAATAGAGCCACATGCTCACCGGTTTGCCACATGATGTAGGCCTATGGACTGAACAAGAAACCACCAAAAATTTTAACCAGTCATCGTTCTCACAACACTGAGGACCAGTCATTCGAAATGACTTCTCCATGCATTTTATGCATTGGTAAAAGCACTATGATGAAAAGTGTGATATGTTTTCAGGTATCTCCTATACTAATAGAGCCACATGCTCACCGGTTTGCCACATGATGTAGGCCTATGGACTGAACGAGAAACCACCAAAAATTTTAACCAGTCATCGTTCTCACAACACTGAGGACCAGTCATTCGAAATGACTTCTCCATGCATTTTATGCATTGGTAAAAGCACTATGATGAAAAGTGTGATATGTTTTCAGGTATCTCCTATACTAATAGAGCCACATGCTCACCGGTTTGCCACATGATGTAGGCCTATGGACTGAACAAGAAACCACCAAAAATTTTAACCAGTCATCGTTCTCACAACACTGAGGACCAGTCATTCGAAATGACTTCTCCATGCATTTTATGCATTGGTAAAAGCACTATGATGAAAAGTGTGATATGTTTTCAGGTATCTCCTATACTAATAGAGCCACATGCTCACCGGTTTGCCACATGATGTAGGCCTATGGACTGAACAAGAAACCACCAAAAATTTTAACCAGTCATCGTTCTTACAACACTGAGGACCAGTCATTCGAAATGACTTCTCCATGCATTTTATGCATTGGTAAAAGCACTATGATGAAAAGTGTGATATGTTTTCAGGTATCTCCTATACTAATAGAGCCACATGCTCACCGGTTTGCCACATGATGTAGGCCTATGGACTGAACAAGAAACCACCAAAAATTTTAACCAGTCATCGTTCTCACAACACTGAGGACCAGTCATTCGAAATGACTTCTCCATGCATTTTATGCATTGGTAAAAGCACTATGATGAAAAGTGTGATATGTTTTCAGGTATCTCCTATACTAATAGAGCCACATGCTCACCGGTTTGCCACATGATGTAGGCCTATGGACTGAACAAGAAACCACCAAAAATTTTAACCAGTCATCGTTCTCACAACACTGAGGACCAGTCATTCGAAATGACTTCTCCATGCATTTTATGCATTGGTAAAAGCACTATGATGAAAAGTGTGATATGTTTTCAGGTATCTCCTATACTAATAGAGCGACATGCTCACCGGTTTGCCACATGATGTAGGCCTATGGACTGAACAAGAAACCACCAAAAATTTTAACCAGTCATTGTTCTCACAACACTGAGGACCAGTCATTCGAAATGACTTCTCCATGCATTTTATGCATTGGTAAAAGCACTATGATGAAAAGTGTGATATGTTTTCAGGTATCTCCTATACTAATAGAGCCACATGCTCACCGGTTTGCCACATGATGTAGGCCTATGGACTGAACAAGAAACCACCAAAAATTTTAACCAGTCATCGTTCTCACAACACTGAGGACCAGTCATTCGAAATGACTTCTCCATGCATTTTATGCAATTGGGTAAAAGCACTATGATGAAAAGTGTGATATGTTTTCAGGTATCTCCTATACTAATAGAGCCACATGCTCACCGGTTTGCCACATGATGTAGGCCTATGGACTGAACAAGAAACCACCAAAAAATTTTAACCAGTCATCGTTCTCACAACACTGAGGACCAGTCATTCGAAATGACTTCTCCATGCATTTTATGCATTGGTAAAAGCACTATGATGAAAAGTGTGATATGTTTTCAGGTATCTCCTATACTAATAGAGCCACATGCTCACCGGTTTGCCACATGATGTAGGCCTATGACTGAACAAGAAACCACCAAAAATTTTAACCAGTCATCGTTCTCACAACACTGAGGACCAGTCATTCGAAATGACTTCTCCATGCATTTTATGCATTGGTAAAAGCACTATGATGAAAAGTGTGATATGTTTTCAGGTATCTCCTATACTAATAGAGCCACATGCTCACCGGTTTGCCACATGATGTAGGCCTATGGACTGAACAAGAAACCACAAAAATTTTAACCAGTCATCGTTCTCACAACACTGAGGACCAGTCATTCGAAATGACTTCTCCATGCATTTTATGCATTGGTAAAAGCACTATGATGAAAAGTGTGATATGTTTTTCAGGTATCTCCTATACTAATAGAGCCACATGCTCACCGGTTTGCCACATGATGTAGGCCTATGGACTGAACGAGAAACCACCAAAAATTTTAACCAGTCATCGTTCTCACAACACTGAGGACCAGTCATTCGAAATGACTTCTCCATGCATTTTATGCATTGGTAAAAGCACTATGATTGAAAAGTGTGATATGTTTTCAGGTATCTCCTATACTAATAGAGCCACATGCTCACCGGTTTGCCCACATGATGTAGGCCTATGGACTGAACAAGAAACGCACCAAAAATTTTAACCAGTCATCGTTCTCGACAACACCTGAGGACCAGGTCATTCGAAATGACTTCTCCATGCATTTTATGCATTGGTAAAAGCACTATGATGAAAAGTGTGATATGTTTTCAGGTATCTCCTATACTAATAGAGCCACATGCTCACCTGGTTTGCCACATAATGTAGGCCTATGGACTGAACAAGAAAGAACCAAAAATTTTAACCAGTCATCGTTCTCACAACACTGAGGACCAGTCATTCGAAATGACTTCTCCATGGCATTTTATGCATTGGTAAAAGCACTATGATGAAAAGTGAGATATGTTTTTCAGGTTTCTCCTATACTAATAGAGCCACATGCTCACCGGTTTGCCACATGATGTAGGCCTATGGACTGAACAAGAAACCACCAAAAATTTTAACCAGTCATTGTTCTCACAACACTGAGGACCAGTCATTCGAAATGACTTCTCCATGCATTTTATGCATTGTGTAAAAGCACTATGATGAAAAGTGTGATATGTTTTCCAGGTATCTCCTATACTAATAGAGCCAACATGCTCACCGGTTTGCCACATGATGTAGGGCCTATGGACTGAACAAGAAACCGCCAAAAATTTTAACCCAGTCATCGTTCTCACAACACTGAGGACCAGTCATTTCGAAATGACTTCTCCATGCCATTTTATGCATTGGTTAAAAGCACTATGATGAAAAGTGTGATATGTTTTCAGGTATCTCCTATACTAATAGAGCCACATGCTCACCGGTTTGCCACATGATGTAGGCCTATGGACTGAACAAGAAACCACCAAAAATTTTAACCAGTCATCGTTCTCACAACACTGAGGACCAGTCATTCGAAGTGACTTCTCCATGCATTTTATGCATTGGTAAAAGCACTATGATGAAAAGTGTGATATGTTTTCAGGTATCTCCTATACTAATAGAGCCACATGCTCACACCGGTTTTGCCACATGATGTAGGCCTATGGACTGAACCAAGAAACCACCAAAAATTTTAACCAGTCATCGTTCTCACAACACTGAGGACCAGTCATTCGAAATGACTTCTCCATGCATTTTATTGCATTGGTAAAAAGCACTAGTGATGAAAAGTGTGATATGTTTTCAGGTATCTCCTATACTAATAGAGCCACATGCTCACCGGTTTGCCACATGATGTAGGCCTATGGACTGAACAAGAAACCACCAAAAATTTTAACCAGTCATCGTTCTCACAACACTGAGGACCAGTCATTCGAAATGACTTCTCCATGCATTTTATGCATTGGTAAAAGCACTATGATGAAAAGTGTGATATGTTTTCAGGTATCTCCTATACTAATAGAGCCACATGCTCACCGGTTTGCCACATGATGTAGGCCTATGGACTGAACAAGAAACCACCAAAAATTTTAACCAGTCATCGTCCTCACAACACTGAGGATCAGTCATTCGAAATGACTTCTCCATGCATTTTATGCATTGGTAAAAGCACTATGATGAAAAGTGTGATATGTTTTCAGGTATCTCCTATACTAATAGAGCCCACATGCTCACCGGTTTGCCACATGATGTAGGCCTATGGACTGAACAAGAAACCACCAAAAATTTTAAACCAGTCATCGTTCTCACAACACTGAGGACCAGTCATTCGAAATGACTTCTCCATGCATTTTATGCATTGGTAAAAGCACTATGATGAAAAAGTGTGATATGTTTTCAGGTATCTCCTATACTAATAGAGCCACATGCTCACCGGTTTGCCACATGATGTAGGCCTATGGACTGAACAAGAAACCACCAAAAATTTTAACCAGTCATCGTTCTCACTACACTGAGGACCAGTCATTCGAAATGACTTCTCCATGCATTTTATGCATTGGTAAAAGCACTGTGATGAAAAGTGTGATATGTTTTCAGGTATCTCCTATACTAATAGAGCCACATGCTCACCGGTTTGCCACATGATGTAGGCCTATGGACTGAACAAGAAACCACCAAAAATTTAACCAGTCATCATTTCTCACAACACTGAGGACCAGTCATTCGAAATGACTTCTCCATGCATTTTATGCATTGGTAAAAGCACTATGATGAAAAGTGTGATATGTTTTCAGGTATCTCCTATACTAATAGAGCCACATGCTCACCGGTTTGCCACATGATGTAGGCCTATGGACTGAACAAGAAACCACCAAAAATTTTAACCAGTCATCGTCCTCACAACACTGAGGATCAGTCATTCGAAATGACTTCTCCATGCATTTTATGCATTGGTAAAAGCACTATGATGAAAAGTGTGATATGTTTTCAGGTATCTCCTATACTAATAGAGCCACATGCTCACCGGTTTGCCACATGATGTAGGCCTATGGACTGAACAAGAAACCACACAAAAATTTTAACCAGTCATCGTTCTCACAACACTGAGGACCAGTCATTCGAAATGACTTCTCCATGCATTTTATGCATTGGTAAAAGCACTATGATGAAAAGTGTGATATGTTTTCAGGTATCTCCTATACTAATAGAGCCACATGCTCACCGGTTTGCCACATGATGTAGGCCTATGGACTGAACAAGAAACCACCAAAAATTTTAACCAGTCATCGTTCTCAACTACACTGAGGACCAGTCATTCGAAATGACTTCTCCATGCATTTTATGCATTGGTAAAAGCACTATGATGAAAAGTGTGATATGTTTTCAGGTATCTCCTATACTAATAGAGCCACATGCTCACCGGTTTGCCACATGATGTAGGCCTATGGACTGAACAAGAAACCACCAAAAATTTTAACCCGTCATCGTTCTCACAACACTGAGGACCAGTCATTCGAAATGACTTCTCCATGCATTTTATGCATTGGTAAAAGCACTATGATGAAAAGTGTGATATGTTTTCAGGTATCTCCTATACTAATAGAGCCACATGCTCACCGGTTTGCCACATGATGTAGGCCTATGGAATGAACTGAACGAGAAACCACCAAAAAATTTTAACCAGTCATCGTTCTCACAACACTGAGGACCAGTCATTCGAAATGACTTCTCCAATGCATTTTATGCATTGGTAAAAGCACTATGAGGAAAAGTGTGATATGTTTTCAGGTATCTCCTATACTAATAGAGCCACATGCTCACCGGTTTGCCACATGATGTAGGCCTATGGACTGAACAAGAAACCACCAAAAATTTTAACCAGTCATCGTTCTCACAACACTGAGGACCAGTCATTCGAAATGACTTCTCCATGCATTTTATGCATTGGTAAAAGCACTATTGATGAAAAGTGTGATATGTTTTCAGGTATCTCCTATACTAATAGAGCCACATGCTCACCGGTTTGCCACATGATGTAGGCCTATGGACTGAACAAGAAACCACCAAAAATTTTAACCAGTCATCGTTCTCTACAACACTGAGGACCAGTCATTCGAAATGACTTCTCCATGCATTTTATGCATTGGTAAAAGCACTATGATGAAAAGTGTGATATGTTTTCAGGTATCTCCTATACTAATAGAGCCACATGCTCACCGGTTTGCCACATGATGTAGGCCTATGGACTGAACAAGAAACCACCAAAAATTTTAACCAGTCATCGTTCTCACAACACTGAGGACCAGTCATTCGAAATGACTTCTCCATGCATTTTATGCATTGGTAAAAGCACTATGATGAAAAGTGTGATATGTTTTCAGGTATCTCCTATACTAATAGAGCCACATGCTCACCGGTTTGCCACATGATGTAGGCCTATGGACTGAACAAGAAACCACCAAAAATTTTAACCAGTCATCGTTCTCACAACACTGAGGGACCAGTCATTCGAAATGACTTCTCCATGCATTTTATGCATTGGTAAAAGCACTATGATGAAAAGTGTGATATGTTTTCAGGTATCTCTATACTAATAGAGCGACATGCTCACCCGGTTTGCCACATGATGTAGGCCTATGGAACTGAACAAAGAAACCACCAAAAATTTTAACCAGTCATTGTTCTCACAACACTGAGGACCAGTCATTCGAAATAGACTTCTCCATGCATTTTATGCATTGGTAAAAGCACTATGATGAAAAGTGTGATATGTTTTCAGGTAATCTCCTATACTAATAGAGCCACATGCTCACCGGTTTGCCACATGATGT